>NC_066859.1:11349871-11987764 GCF_025177605.1 Cucumis melo
TTATGTTTGGTTTTTTATTTTTTATTTTTTTATTTTTTTATTTTATTTTTTTTTTTTTTTTTTTTTTTGTGAAAAGGATACCACACTTTTCGTCAAGATGAATGTAAGGAGACTGATACTCCAAGGTACAAGGGTAACAAAAAAGTATTACAAGAAACAAACCAACAATGGACATAAAGTAAAAAATATACAGAAGCAATGTGCTCTATTGTTAAAAGGTAGGGAATGCACATTACTCTTGCAACAATCTTCTTTTTTATAAAATGTTTAATAACCTTGATATGTTATGCCCTGTCAAGAAGGATAAGATTGTGGGCAATGAAAATGGCTACCTTGTTGTCATATATACACGAGGGAATCATCTGAGGCAACTTCAACTCTTCCAATAATCTTTTTCTCAATATACCCTATAAAAGTCATGGGCTAAACCTAAGAAGCATGGGTATACGACACAATACGGACAAAGTGACATTTCATTTTTTGAACTTTTACTTGAGATTTTATTGAGCCTTTTGATTCATTTGTAAAACGACCTGTTTACCAAATTTTTCATTTCCATGAGTGTCTGGACCAGCTTACACACACCTCGACTAATCTCATGGGACAACCCACCTGATCCAACAACATTTAGGTGTCAAGGAAACTTGTAGAAAATTAATTCCAAGGTAAGTGACCACCATGGATTGAACCCATGACTCTATTTTCTTGTACTTTCTTCAACTTTCTATCACAAACATGCCATCCTTTAATAACACACTTTCAAATTCTTCAATTTTGTAGAAATAGCATGACCTGTTCATCCATAAGGCCTTTCTTCCCGAAGAGATTAAACAAGAATTTGCCGGAATCTGAATCATTCAACCATTTATCCCCACTATTGTTCTATGAAAAAAATACAAAGAAGCTGTCAATTAACAACGTGAGAAGTTGTCACCTACTACGGACCACATACATTACCGATGGTCAGGAAATTCCATGAGTTCAAGATCAACAATTAAATAATTAAACTACCTCATTCTCTCAATTTTCTTCCAATTAGGAATCACTAATGAGACCACCAGGTTATACTAAAATCTACACCAAGGTTCTTGTTCTTCACAAAACAAGAATAAGGAATGAAGTTCATCTAAAAATGCTCTCTCTGTGTAGTCATTTTGACAATGCACATTGCATTAGTTATCCAAAAACTTTTCTCCATCTGAAATGGAACTTTAATCGAAAGTGCGTAACCTCCTTTAACAAATTCCAAATTCCAGAATTTCCGTCTGCTAACATCCCACATAGTTACAAATTGGAAGCATCTTTTGTATACCCCTTGGAAGGGTCTCTTTTGTAAACCCTTGGATATTTCATTCAAATAGTTTCTTGTTCAAAAAAATACCACATAGTTAATAAAACCACCTGATGTTCCAATGGATTCAACATTGATCCAACTCATATCAATGCTGGATCCGACATTTTATCTTTTCTTTCACACCGCTCATCCCACTCCGTCAAGCACAAACGCCCACTCCTTCACGCACAAACGCCTTCCTCTCAATCTCATCTTTTAAGCTCATGTCGCCCACCTCCTTCTCCCCTAATCACTCCAATGGCTTCCTCCAATTCACTACACCACCAAAACCCCTTTCAGAAAAATTCTCCAAAAAGATTCAGCACTCCAGCCATATGGATGTGCCTGAGACCAGATCCAGACTCCAAGGCTATAAGCATCTTCAAGCAGCGGCCGTGATGTTTGGTAATAAGCTTCCTACTCCTATTATCATTGCCTTGGGTGGTCAATCCTGTGGCAAATCCCTAATTAGATTTCTTCAATGTCCATGAAGTTGAAATGGGGGCACACAGACCCTTGATCCTTCAAATGGTTTACCACTGGCGATTATTTACGTTCTATTGTGGTTGTATTTAGTATTGCTTTGTAACTCCATTAATATACTTAGATCTGTTGTGTGTTTTGAGGTGTCAAATTTACAAGTCATTTTAGTTTTACCATACATGTTTGATCTCATAGAAAATAAATCCAGTGAACTTCAAGTATTGTGATTATGCTACTTGTTTGTCTATATGGAAAAGATCAAGATCAATTTAGGTTTGCAGAAGTTAGTTGTTGGAAGCGAACGAGAAGTTTTACTATTCTTCCAACCCGAAAAATAAGGGTTCGGTTATGTTGCTCTTTCCAACAGGGTTGATCAGGTTGGATATTTGACCAACACAAAATTTCGAGTTGGTCCAAAAAAAGCTCCAACCTAGCCCAGCCCAACCTATAAATCACCCTACCTGGAAGGGTATTGCCAAAATGTTTTCTGGGAGGATTATACCCATACATCAGTGTGGGACTTCTTTGGCAATTTGTTTGGCTTGCAGTGGAGTAAGCCGTTGTCTATACTCTATAGAAGCTTGGCTGGTGGAATTTTTTAAGGGGTGGAGTCCAAAAGACAAAGTAAGATTGTTGTGATCAATGTGTTGAGGGTTGGTTATTTTGTGGCCAAGGAAAGAAATGCTAGAATCGTGTCAGAGAGCACAATTCTTTTGATTGTTTTTTGACCTTGTAAAGTTCATGCCTTTCATTGGAGTAGCCAACACAAGCTTTTTTGTAACGATTCCAACTTCATTTCTTGTTAAGAAAATTAAATTTAATTTAATTTAAAAAATAGAAAAGGTCGTTTTGTAATTTGTTGGGGTAGGGACTCCCTATGCCTTCACCCGCTAGAGTAAATGGTTTTCCTTCTGAATGAATCTTTTATCAATTTTTTAAACCTTTTGGACAAGAAATAAATTTCTTTGCTAAAATGAAATCACATAAAATAAGAGACCCGTCCAATGAGACTGCAAAAGAATTCTCTAACTATATAGTCTCTTATCAAAATCATATATATATATATATATATATAAAAAGAGAGAGAAAGAGAGAGAGAGAGAAACCATCAACATTATTACAAATTGAACATTAATAACACATGCACATGCAAAATGCCATAACACATTACCAAGGGGCTTTAGCTCCTCAAAATCATTAAGATAGCGAGAACTGAGCTGAGAAGATGCTGAGCCACCAAAATCAGAAGCAGTCCAAAACTGGGAGAAACTAGTAGCATTCTAGGTAAAACAAAATGTGGAAGAAAAAAAAAATAAAAGAATTGAATTACAAGAAAGAACAGAGGCAGGAGTATGAAACTAATTTAAATAGAAAGAATTGAAAAGTACCATCTGTTCCTGGAAAGCAGTCTCAAATTTTTTATGAAACGTGGAAGATGGCTTAGAAGCTAAATCCAGAGCCGCTTTTGACAGGATCTGACGACCAAATAGATAAAGATAAGAATTGGGAAAGGACAAGGGTAAGGAATAATTATTGAGCATACCCCCAGATTGTAAAGTTCAGATGCCAATTTTGGCAGAGCATCAGCCAATGGACCTTTAGGGGCACATGCAAGATGGAGCAGATGAACCTAATGATAAAAAAATCAAGCCCGTTCACAAATGGGATTAAGTTCTTTTAAAAAAGAAATTAAAGGGTATAGACAGAAAAATTTAGAAAGTGCGAAAAGAATTACCATCATTATATCCCTATCAGTGGTTTGGGACTCCTGTTCATTACTAAAAGAAGCAAAAGACCACTCTGAAGGCTCGCTTTCAGATCCATGATCATCACCTTCAGCAACATCAGATGTGAGAATAGAATCTAGGCCGGTTATAAGAACTTCACGCTGCAGGAAAAAAAATCCTTCAAGTAAACAAATAACAATGCTCAACAACTGAGCAGTCAACGTGCAAAAAGTAACTACCAACCATACATCAAATCAAGCATAAAGAAACTGTCAACCTTACATCAGAAACCAAAAAGTGTGTACGAGAGAAGTCAATTATTGATCAATTACAAGGCTATTCTTTACTTTTATAACAGGGTTTTTATATCTTACTTCCATTCTCTTTCTTTTTTCTTTTTTTTTTCTTTTCTGAAACGGAGACAAACTTCTTTATTAATAATAAGAACTCAATGTACAAGAGAATTATACAATAAGCGTAATAAAGAATAAACAAGCAATGAAAACGAAGTCCAGACTATTACAATGAGAGTGAAATCCAGACTATTACAGCAAAATTAAAAAACCACCGGAAACTAGAAAAGAAAAGAAAATAGGGCATAAACACAATGTTGGACAGTACAATGGCTGAGCCTTCTTGATACAACAAAAGTACAAATGTGAGAATCAAAAAGAAGGCATAGAAATAAGCTCCATGGAAGTCCAGATAGGGAACACCACATCAGAAGCAGGCCTGGGAAACTGACTGAGATAGAAAAACTGCCCAATTGAGACAAAGGTCTTGAGTGGAGTAATTTTCTAAATTCTTGTTAAGAGAGCACCAAGCTGCTGCATTACGTTCCATTGAATTCAAAATTTCTGAGCTTGGACTTTTCTTGTCATGAAAGATTCGTTCATTATGTTCGAACCACAATTCCGCTAAAAGAGCTTTTAGTAGAGTTAAATAAATCAGCCAGGTTTCTTAGGTAAAGGCGGACCCTCCAATAGCTGAATCACCGCGGAGCTGCTTTGGGACTTCTTTTGAGGAATTTCTACACAATTTAGGGACCTGTAAAGCATGATCCACATCAGGATGTTCACTCTCCGAGGGCATCATCACAATTTAGGGATCTGTAAAGCATGATCCCATAGTGATTTATTTGAGATGCCTGGAGAGAAGAACTACCTCCTAAGAGGAGCATTGATCATTCATCCTTACATTGCCCGAGCAAAAGCCCATAGACATTAGGCCTTATAAATATGGTCATACTTAGAAAGAAGAGATAGAAAAACTGGTAACAGAGATGCTCCAAGCATGGGTGATTAGACCTAGTCGCAGCTCTTACTCCAGCCCGATTCTATCAGTAAAGAAAAATGATGGAGGGTGGAGGCTCTGTGTGGATCATAGGAAGCTGAATCAGATAACGATCTCTAATAAATTTCCAATCCCTGTAATAGAAGAATTACTGGATGAACTAAATGGAGCCAAGGTATTCTCAAAGCTGGACTTGAAATCTGAGTACCACCAGATTAGAATGAAGGAGGAAGCCATTGAGAAGACTACTTTTAGAACTCATAAAGGCCATTAAGAGTTCCTTGTCATGTCGTTCGGCCTCACCAACGCACTGGCTAACTTCCAATCTCTCATGAACCAGGTATTTAAACCATTTCTAAGGAGCTATGTATTAGTTTTTTCTATGATATACTTGTTTATAGCGCTAATATTAGGCCAATGTTACAACTAAGGATCCACCCCGAGTTGGCTTGGAACATCAAGATCTTCGTTCGCCCTCTGTCAACTTCACCATCTTTCTTGAAGAAGCGGTCTACTGTATTATTGAGGAGATCTAAAATAGTATGCAAAGTCCATCGGAGTTGAGCTTCGGAGATTGATATGTATTTGCTAGCTTCCACAAGTCTTCTTTCTCTTTCCAAATACAATAGTGAGATTGATTAACTTTGCAGCTAGCAATTTCCATGTTGAGGGACTCATCAGAGAGGCCTGGCTAATCCGTGGAGAATGGTGGAGGAAGAGGGAGGAGGGAGGAAAGAGAAAAGAGGAGAGAGGGGAGACAACTTCCCTTCTCTTCCTTCATATATGCCTAGCAAATTTACTTCTCTTTTTTTAAAACGGAAACAAGTCTTTTCATTGATATAATGAGTTTTAGCTCAAAGTACAAAGTAATGAGTTGAAATACAATGAGATAATAAGGAACAAAAAAGCCAAAACAAAAACAATTAAACCAAGAGAAAAAGCTATAACAAAGGGAGAATAGCTAATGGCATATCAGGAAAGCCATTATGGAGTTCAAAAGAAATTGGTCAGGACCTTGTTGAAGCTAAAGGCATATCAGGAGGATTGCTGATTATGTGGGATGAATCTAAGTTGTTGGTTATTGAAGTCCTGAAACAAGATTATTCTCTCAATAAAGTGCAGCACAATCAATAGAAAAATCTGTTGGATTTCAAACATTTATGGGCCCACACATTCTCGAGATAGAAACAAAATTTGGCTGGAGTTGTCTCTTCTTTCAGACCTCAGGAGCTTGGTGCTTGGGAGGGGATTTCAGCATCACTCAAAAGATACAAGAGAGATTTCTAGTAGTTAGATTGACAAAGGGGAATGAGAAAATTTCAACAAATTCATTAGAGTCAAAGTTGCTAGAAATTCCATTATCCAACGGTAAATTCACATGGTCAAGAGAAGGAATGTCAGTCTCACATTCTCTGCTGGACAGATTCCTAGCAACTGCTGATTGGGATGAATCCTTTGCTGATACCAGAGTTTCTAAAAAAGAAACTCACTTCTGATCATTTCCTCATCTTATTAGAAGCTGGTGCTTTTGAATGGGGCCCCTCTCCATTTCGTTTTTGCAACAGTTGGTTACTTGATAAACAGTGCTGCCAACTTATAACAAATTCCTTGACCTCGGGAAACCATCAAGGACGGGCTGGCTTTGTCATCTATTCAAAACTTCGAAGTTTAAAGAGCATCCTGAAATCTTGGCATGTGGATATTGAAAGAGACAGAAAAGATCAGGAAGAATCTTTGCTTCAAGCTCTTGCAAATGAAGAAAATTAGAAAGAGTCGTTGAATGTGTCATCCTTGGACAACCTTCTGAAATTGTCTATTAAATCGGACCTTCTAGCAATTTATAGGAGAGAGGAAAGAGATATAATCCAGAAAAGTAAGCTGAATTGGTTAAAATTGGGAGATGAAAATACTAATTTCTTCCATCCCTTCCTTGCTGCCAAAGAAAGACGCAGCTTGATTTCAGAATTGATTGATGACCAAGGTACTCCTACAGTTTCCTTCAATGGAATTGAAGCCTCATTATTGAGTTCTACAAGTCTCCCTACACAAAATCCCCTCATGCAGGCTCCCTTCCTAATCCCCTTGAATGGTCAGTGGTTTCGGCAGAAAAAAATACAAGGCTCACTTCAAGATTCAACCTGATCGAGATAAAATCTGCACTACAACTATGTTAGACCCCCAATCAAGCTAGTTTACCAAAGAAGAAATAAGCTACAACAGAATTAGTTAGGAAAGCAGTTAACAGATTAGTTAGAAATTAGTTAGAAAACACATGTTAAATGTGTTAAGAAAATGTGTATAAATAGAGGATTAATGATAGAAAGAAGATCATGAGAAATTTAGTGACAAGTTGTACTTGATTCTTGAGAAGCAAGATCAAGAGCTTGTGGCAGAATTGATACCTCATCAATTCTGTGTGTTTGTTACTGATTCTAATAAAAGAAGAGTTCATACAGCTTACTTGGCCGGAATTCTATCAAATTGGTATCAGAGCACGTGATCCGACAAGATGGTGCAGACTAGAATCGAAGAACGACTTGAAGTAATGGATCAAGAAATAGCATTGATAAAGAAAGAGCTCGGAAAGATGCCGATCATCGAACTAACCCTGAACGATATCGCGAAAAATATGCAGACGATGCGTACCCAGTCGGACAAACAAGAACAGATGATGCTGATGATAATGGAAACTATAGCCAAGGATCGAACTACCACCAGCGAACGTAATGAAGAGCCCAATGCGCACATGTCTGTGACAAATAAGGGAAAGGAAAAAGAAGCAAACTCCAGCAAATCGGCCGTATCGGGACGAAGCAACTCCGATGACCGAAACGAAGGAAAAACAGAGACCGAAGAAGCCGCAGCCGACCGGAATAAATTCAAGAAAGTAGAAATGCCCGTGTTCGCCGGAGAAGATCCAGACTCATGGCTCTTCAGAGCCGAAAGGTACTTTCAGATCCATAAACTATCTGATTCTGAGAAAATGTTAGTTTCCACGATCAGCTTCGACGGCCCTGCCTTGAATTGGTACCGATCGCAAGAAGAAAGAGAGAAGTTCACCAGCTGGGCAAACTTGAAAGAAAGACTATTAGTGAGGTTCAGATCGAGCCGAGACGAAACAGTATTGGGACGGTTCTTACGAGTTAAGCAAGAATCCACAGTTGACGATTACCGGAATTTGTTCGACAAACTCGTCGCACCATTAAGTGATGTTCCAGACCCAGTCGTCGAAGACACCTTCATGAATGGTTTGTTCCCATGGATAAGAGCGGAAGTAAGAATCTGTCAACCCAAAGGATTAGCTGAGATGATGGAATTCGCGCAATTAGTCGAAAATAGAGAGATCGAGCGCAATGAGGCAAATTTGAATAATCTCGCAGGCGGGAAATATTTTCAGCAAAACACAGTGAACAGCAGAACGCCGGCAAACACCAACAGCGATAGCAAGACGAATACCAACTTTCCCATGCAAACTATCACTTTGAGGAGCTCTAATAATGCCGAAATTCGTAAAGATGCAAACTCAAGAAGATTACCCAACGCAGAATTCCAGGCCCGGAAGGAAAAAGGACTCTGCTTTAGATGCAACGAAAAATATTCAGCGGATCATAGATGCAAAATGAAAGAATTACGCAAACTGAAAATGTTTGTTGTGAAAAAAGAAAGCGAGGAATACGAGATCATTGAGGAAAACGCCGCTGAAGAAAAAACATTAGAACCACCGCAAGAAGAAGAAAAGCAAAAGACCTTTGCCGAATTATCTCTAAACTCTGTTGTTGGGCTGAACAATCCGGGCACGATGAGGGTCAAAGGGAAAATCCAAGAGAGGGAAGTGATCTGTAAGACCTCCCATTATTAATGTGTATAAGAGGAAGGGCAAGAAAGGAAAGTTACAAGACAGCAAGGAGGAAAGAGAGAATGGAAATGAAATAGTGGGTTAGTGGAGCAGCAAGTGGGCCCTACAGGATAATCTTGTTTGTCCTATTCGGCCAAATGTCTTATAAATAGCAAGGGGAGGGTAGCATTCTAGGTATGAGAGATTTATGAGAATGTTTTGGTAAAGAAGAGGGATTGGCGGCTGAGGAACCCTACCTTAGCCTAGGAGAATAGGTTGGTTTGTTCTTTAATGTTTCTTTGTTTTATTTCCTAGTTATTTCTATCATATATCTTGTATCTACTGTTTTTGGCAATATAAATATATAAACACAGAGTGCTGCCTCTGTTTTTGCCATTGAGTTAGTAAAAGAATATAAGAAAGGAGTGAAGTTATCAAAAAGGAGAGCCCCCCGTTAAAAGACTGTCTGATGCCGAATTTAGAGCACGTTTAGACAAGGGTCTCTGTTTTAGGTGTAATGAGAAATATTCTCATGGACATCGATGCAAAATCAAAGAAAAAAGGGAGCTCATGCTCTTTATCTTGAATGAAGAAGAAAGCACCGAGGAAGGGGAGAGTTCAGAGGCACCAAACACAGGACCAGTAGAGATCAATCAGTTGGAAGGGCCAGAAGAAACTATGATAGAATACCGAGCCATCACCAGTTTGGCAACCAAGGGAACTATGAAGCTGAGAGGAATAGTTAAAGGAAAAGAGATTATTGTATTGATTGACAGTGGGGCAACCCATAATTTCATTCATCATGAGCTGGCCACGGAAAGGAAAATCCCCATCAATAGAAACACTCAATTTGGGATTACTATTGGCAATGGCACAAGTTGTAAGGGAGAGGGCATTTGCAGCAAAGTGGAAATCCAGCTTGAAGGGCTAAGAGTAGTAACTGACCTGTTGGTAGTGGGACTGGGAACAATAGACGTGGTGCTGGGAATGCAATGGTTGGATACAACAGGCACCATGAAGATTCATTGGCCATCGTTGACAATGGTCTTTTGGAAGGAAGGAAATAAGGTGGTTTTAAAAGGAGACCCGGCTTTGATAAGAGCAGAATGCTCACTCAAGACTTTAGAGAAAACATGGGAAGCGGAAGATCAAGGTTTTTTGCTTGATTGGCAAGGGTATGAGATCGAAAATGAGGGTGCAGATAGCAAAAACACGAGCCAACCAGGCGATGAAGAGGGATTACCAATGATTCAGTTCTTACTCCATCAATACTCCGACGTATTTAACAGTCCTACCACTCTGCCACCAAAGAGAACCATCGATCATCGCATACTCACTATACCAGGGCAGAAGCCAATCGATGTCCGGCCTTATAAATACGGTCATCAACAGAAAGAAGAGATAGAAAAGCTAGTCATCGAAATGCTACAGACAGGAATCATTAGACCAAGTCACAGCCCTTTCTCAAGTCCAGTGCTGTTAGTCAAGAAAAAAGATGGAGGCTGGAGGTTTTGCGTAGACTACAGGAAGCTGAATAAGATTACAGTAGCTGATAAGTTCCCCATTCCGGTTATTGAAGAACTCTTGGATGAGTTACATGGGGCCACGGTGTTTTCCAAACTAGATTTAAAATCAGGTTACCATCAAATCCGAATGAAAGAAGAAGATATCGAGAAGACTGCGTTTAGGACGCATGAAGGCCATTACGAATTCTTGGTGATGCCATTTGGTCTAACCAACGCCCCTGCCACTTTTCAATCCCTCATGAATCAGGTATTTAAACCTTTTCTCCGACGTTGTGTTTTGGTTTTCTTTGATGATATACTAGTCTATAGTTCGGACATAACGGAGCATGAGAAACACTTAGGGATGGTGTTTGCAACACTAAGAGACAACCAGTTATATGCTAATCGCAAAAAATGTGTTTTCGCTCACTCACAAATACATTACTTGGGCCATATTATCTCAAAACATGGAGTAGAGGCAGATCAGGATAAGGTTAAATGTATGCTACAGTGGCCGAAACCCAAAGATGTGACAGGTTTAAGGGGATTTTTGGGGCTGACGGGCTACTATAGACGTTTTGTCAAAAGTTATGGTGAGATTGCAGCACCTTTGACTAAACTACTGCAGAAGAACGCTTTCAAATGGGATGAGAACGCCACCCTTGCATTTGAAAGTCTGAAATCTGCCATGTCTACCATACCCGTACTCGCATTGCCCGATTGGTCTTTGCCCTTTATGATAGAAACTGATGCCTCAGGAAGTGGATTGGGAGCAGTACTATCCCAGAACAGCCACCCTATAGAATTCTTCAGTCAGAAATTGTCTACAAGGGCTCAAGCCAAGTCCATCTACGAGAGGGAATTGATGGCTGTAGTACTATCCGTGCAAAAGTGGCGGCATTATCTTTTAGGAAGGAGATTCACCATTATGTCAGACCAAAAGGCTCTAAAGTTTTTATTGGAGCAGAGAGAGGTACAACCACAGTTCCAAAAGTGGTTAACAAAGTTATTGGGATATGACTTTGAAATTTTGTACCAACCGGGACTCCAAAATAAGGCAGCAGATGCACTTTCAAGAATGGATCATTCAATAGAATTAAAGGCGCTGTCAACAGGCATTGTAGACATGGAAGTAGTTACAAAGGAAGTCGAGAAAGATGAAGAACTCCAACTCATAACCCAACAGTTGCAGACTAACCCAGCATTGGAGGGAAAATACTCCTTAACAAATGGCAAGTTAATGTATAAAGGAAGAGTGGTGCTGTCCAAATCATCTTCAATTATACCCAGCCTCTTGCACACTTTTCATGATTCTATATTTGGTGGCCATTCAGAATTCTTGAGGACTTACAAGCGGATGAGTGGTGAGCTGTTTTGGAAAGGTATGAAGGAAGACATTAAGAAGTATGTTGAACAGTGTGAAATCTGCCAAAGAAATAAGAGTGAAGCAACCAAACCGGCAGGGGTTCTACAACCATTACCCATACCCGACCGTATATTGGAAGATTGGACTATGGACTTCATCGAAGGGTTGCCTAAAGCAGGAGGTATGAACGTGATTATGGTGGTCGTGGACCGGCTGAGTAAATATGCTTACTTTGTCACCATGAAGCATCCGTTCTCAGCAAAGCAAGTAGCCATTGAATTCATTGATAAGATAGTTCGAAGACACGGCATCCCTAAGTCAATTATATCAGATAGGGACAAAATCTTTGTAAGCAATTTTTGGAAGGAATTATTTTATGCCATGGATACCATCCTTAAACGAAGCACTGCCTTTCATCCTCAAACTGATGGCCAAACAGAACGGGTCAATCAGTGTTTAGAAACCTACTTAAGGTGTTTTTGTAATGAGCAACCAAACAAATGGCATCAGTTCATACCGTGGGCAGAGTTATGGTACAATACCACATTCCATTCTTCAACACGCACGACTCCCTTCCAAACCGTGTATGGTAGACCCCCACCACCCCTGATATCCTATGGAGATAAGAAGACACCTAATGATGAAGTTGAAACAATGCTGAAAGAGAGAGATTTGGCTATTAGTGCGCTCAAGGAAAACCTCACGATTGCTCAAAACAGGATGAAGAAATTTGCGGACTCAAAGAGGAGAGAACTTAAGTTTAAAGTAGGAGATGAAGTCTTTCTTAAGTTAAGACCCTACCGTCAGCGCTCCTTAGCAAGGAAAAGGGCAGAAAAGCTAGCTCCTAAGTTTTATGGCCCATATCGCATCACTGAGACCATAGGAGAAGTGGCATACCGACTTGATCTGCCTCCCGAAGCATCAATTCATAATGTTTTCCACATTTCACAGCTCAAACTTAAACTAGGCAACCAGCACCACGTCCAAACCCAACAACCAAAGCTCACAGCAGAATTTGAATTGCAACTTTGGCCGGAGACAGTCTTAGGCATACGTTGGAGTCCTGAATTGGGAGCCAATGAATGGCTGGTGAAATGGAAAGGATTGCCCGACAGTGAAGCCACCTGGGAATCCGTTTACTCAATGAATCAACAGTTTCCTTCATTCCACCTTGAGGACAAGGTGATTTTGGAACCCCGGGGTATTGTAAGACCTCCCATTATTAATGTGTATAAGAGGAAGGGCAAGAAAGGAAAGTTACAAGACAGCAAGGAGGAAAGAGAGAATGGAAATGAAATAGTGGGTTAGTGGAGCAGCAAGTGGGCCCTACAGGATAATCTTGTTTGTCCTATTCGGCCAAATGTCTTATAAATAGCAAGGGGAGGGTAGCATTCTAGGTATGAGAGATTTATGAGAATGTTTTGGTAAAGAAGAGGGATTGGCGGCTGAGGAACCCTACCTTAGCCTAGGAGAATAGGTTGGTTTGTTCTTTAATGTTTCTTTGTTTTATTTCCTAGTTATTTCTATCATATATCTTGTATCTACTGTTTTTGGCAATATAAATATATAAACACAGAGTGCTGCCTCTGTTTTTGCCATTGAGTTAGTAAAAGAATATAAGAAAGGAGTGAGAATCCTCACATGATCATCCTTATAGATTGTGGAGCCACCCACAACTACAATTACCCGTCAAGGAAACCAGCCACTACGGTGTTATACTTGGATCCGGAACAGCAGTACAAGGCAAGGGAATATGTGAAAACGTGGAAATCCAACTATCAAATTGGAAAGTGAAGGAAGAATTTCTACCATTAGAACTCGGAGGAGTGGATGTCGTACTAGGTATGCAATGGCTCCACTCGCTCGGAATAACAGTAGTCGACTGGAAAAACCTCACACTTACATTCTCTAGTGAGGGAAAACAGATCTCAATAAAAGGAGACCCCAACCTCACTAAATCACGCATTAGCCTTAAAAGTATGATCAAGACCTGGGTTGAACAAGATGAAGGATTCTTAATCGAATGCAGGGCAGTACAAGTTCACACAGAAAATGAACAAAGCAGCACAGCAGCAACAACCATTGGAGATGAACCCCTGCAAAACGTGCTGAAACAGTTCGAAGATGTATTTGACTGGCCGAAAAGACTGCCGCCAAGAAGAGGAATAGAACACCAAATACATGTCAAAGAAGGAACCAATCCAATAAACGTTAGACCCTATAGATATGGGTTTCAACAAAAGGCAGAAATGGAAAGATTAGTAGAAGAAATGCTAGCTTCAGGCATCATCAGACCAAGCAATAGCCCCTTCTCAAGCCCTGTACTATTAGTTAAAAAGAAAGATGGCAGCTGGCGCTTTTGTGTCGATTACCGAGCAGTGAACAACGCCACAATTCCAGACAAGTTCCCAATACCAGTAGCTGAAGAACTATTTGACGAGTTAAATGGGGCAACGGTATTCTCAAAAATAGACCTCAAGTCAGGATACCATCAAATAAGAATGATTGATAAAGATATTCCGAAGACGGCTTTTCGCACTCACGAAGGCCACTACGAATTCCTTGTTATGCCGTTTGGGTTAACCAACGCCCCGGCCACTTTCCAAGCCTTAATGAATAGCATCTTTAGACCATTTTTGAGAAAGTTTGTGCTGGTCTTCTTCGATGACATCCTGATCTATAGCAAGAATGAAAAAGACCACATAGAGCATATTGAAAAGGTCTTTCTTGCATTGAGAAAGCATACCCTCTTCGCCAATAAAAAGAAGTGCAACTTTGGCCAGAAGAAGGTAGAATACTTGGGACATATCATATCAGGAGAAGGAGTGGAAGTAGACTCGGAGAAAATAAAAGCTGTTGCAGATTGGCCATGCCCAACAAATATAAGAGAAGTTCGGGGATTCCTTGGATTAACAGGCTACTACAGGAGATTTGTCCAACATTATGGATCAATAGCAGCCCCATTAACCCAACTACTCAAAAAAGGGGGATTCAAATGGAACGAAGATGCGGAAGAATCGTTTCGAAAGCTGAAGTCTGCAGTGATGTCTCTACCAACGTTAGCCTTACCCAACTTTACACTCCCATTTGAAATAGAGACAGATGCATCCGGTTTTGGAGTGGGAGCAGTACTAATCCAGTCAAAAAGACCCATTGCCTTCTACAGCCATACACTATCCATGAGAGATAGAGCTCGGCCAATATATGAACGCGAGTTGATGGCGGTTGTACTATCCGTACAAAGATGGAGGCCATACTTGCTTGGGGCAAAATTCGTAGTAAAAACGGATCAAAAATCACTGAAATTTTTGCTAGAACAACGGGTCATCCAGCCACAATATCAAAAATGGTTATCTAAACTATTGGGGTACTCATTTGAAGTGGTGTAAAAACCCGGCTTAGAAAATAAAGCAGCCGATGCTTTATCAAGAAGACCACCGGACATACAATTAAACAGCATTTCAGTACCATATTGGATGGACTTGGAAACCATAAAGGAAGAAGTGGAGAAAGATGAAAAGCTAAAGAAAATAGTAGCAAGCTTAAACGAAGAGGACGAAGACCAAACCAGCAAATTCACAATAAAGAATAGTCTCCTGCATTACAAGAATAGACTGGTAATCTCAAAAGCGTCCTCCCTAATTCCAGCCATACTGAATACATTTCATGACTCAGTAGTAGGAGGACACTCCGGGTTCCTAAGAACTTATAAAAGACTAGCAAGTGAGCTATATTGGGAGGGGATGAAATCAGATGTTAAAAAACATTGTGAAGCTTGCGTAACATGCCAACGCAACAAAAGCTTAGCTCTATCGCCAGCCGGACTATTAATGCCACTTGACATACCGCATCAAATTTGGAGCGACATCTCTATGGACTTCATTGATGGTCTACCTAAAGCAAAAGGATGGGATGTAATACTCGTGGTGGTAGATCGGCTCAGCAAATACAGCCACTTCTTGGCCCTTAAAAACCCTTACACAGCTAAGACAGTAGCAGAAAGCTTTGTAAAAGAAATAGTGCGACTGCACGGCTTCCCTACTTCCATTGTCTCCGATCGAGACAAAGTTTTTCTCATCCATTTCTGAATGAATTGTTCAAAATGGCGGGCACTAAACTCAAGAAAAGCACAGCTTACCACCCGCAGACCGACGGACAAACAGAGGTAGTCAACAGAGGACTAGAAACCTATCTCAGATGCTTTTGTAGTGAACGCCCAAAGGAATGGATCCTATGGCTACCTTGGGCCGAGTACTGGTACAACACTACTTATCAAAAGGCACTGGGAAAATCACCCTTCCAAGTGGTCTATGGCCGTAAACCGCCAGCCCTACTATCTTATGGAGAACGAAGAACTTCAAATTCTTCAATAGACGAGCAGTTGAAAGAACGAGATGTGGCCTTAGACGCACTATGGGAGCACTTATTGCTAGCTCAACAACAAATGAAACTATATGCTGACCGAAAAAGAAGACAAGTGGAATTCCAGGTTGATGAATTAGTATTACTTAAAATACGACCATACCGACAAGCCACTCTACGAAGCAAAAGGAATGAAAAACTATCATCACGGTATTTTGGACCCTACAAAATTCTCGAAAGAATTGGTGAGGTAGCGTATAGATTGGAATTACCAACGAACGCCGCTATCCACCCTGTTTTTCATGTTTCGCAACTCAAAAAAGTTTGTAAATCAGCAGACAAATATAGTACCCACACTACAAAACATAACAGAGAAGCTCGAGTGGCAGTCGCAACCGGAAAAAGCACGTGACTACAGACAAGACAAAACCGGGAAGTGGGAAGTGCTAGTTGCCTTGAAGAATTTGCCGGACTATGAAGCGTCGTGGGAAGACTATGATGAAATGAACCAGCTGTACCCTAATCTACACCTTGAGGACAAGGTGAATCTCAAAGGAGGGAGTAATGTTAGACCCCCAATCAAGCTAATTTACCAAAGAAGAAATAAGCTACAACAGAATTAGTTAGGAAAGCAGTTAACAGATTAGTTAGAAATTAGTTAGAAAACACATGTTAAATGTGTTAAGAAAATGTGTATAAATAGAGGATTAATGATAGAAGAAGATCATGAGAAATTTAGTGAGAAGTTGTACTTGATTCTTGAGAAGCAAGATCAAGAGCTTGTGGCAGAATTGATACCTCATCAATTCTGTTTGTTTGTTACTGATTCTAATAAAAGAAGAGTTCATACAGCTTACTTGGCCGAAGTTCTATCAAACTATTGGGTAAAAACAAGGCCCCTGGTCTAGATGGATACACAGCTGAGTTTTTAATTAGATTTTGGGATCATTTCAAAGACAATTGTCTTACTCTTTTCAATTAGTTTTATGAGAATGGGAAGTTAAGTACGTGTGTTTTTTAGAACTTCATTTGTTTAATCAAGAAGAAAGAAGATGCAGCAAGGGTAAAAGACTTTAGGCCAATAAGTCTTTACAACTTTAATTTATAAGCTGATTGCAAAGGTACTTGCAGAAAGATTAAAGAAAGTAATGCCAAGTATCACGTTCCTACACAAAGCGGTTTTCTGGAAGGTCGCCAAATCTTGGATCCTATTCTCATTGCAAACGAAGTTGTGGAGGAATACAGGATCAGTAGAAAAAAAAAAAAATAAAGACGAAGAAAGAACACAAGATCATAACGGAAAACCCTAGTACAGAGAAAAAAACCACGATATATATGTTTCTTATTATTTTATGATGATCATAAAGGTACAAAAGGGAGAAAATTTATAGGCAACACGAGCCTAATTAAAAGAACAGAGAAATAAGGCAAAGTAAAACTTAACTACCCATTGGCTTTCATCAAGGCCCAAGCCTACTATTTATAACAATAATAAATTTCATAAATGCATATATTTAAGTGGTCATACCACATGCCACTTAACTTGGATGACAAACTCTCAAGATCACATTGTAGCAATCTCAAACCGTTACCATCAAGAGTTTTCTTTTCCAAAATCTGTAGGCACAATCTATTATTCAAAAATTTCCTACTTTTCCATCTATGAAGCAAAAGCTTTTGCCAACACAAAGTCAGGTCAAGAGAACAAAACAAAAGGAAAAAACTATGAAAAAAGAAAAGGACATAATCTCAATATTAGTGAAGTGGTTATCCAGCATAAGAATGTAACAACCTGAAGAGGGCGAAACAAAAAAAATATAATAATAATTAATGAATGCAAAATAAAATTTTGTCAAGACGCAGGTAAAGTATACAATTTTAACAAGTCAAACAACCAACATCAAGTATAGTAAACCACGCCCAAGAATGCTTACCTGCTTCTCACCTTCATTACCATCTTCATTCCTCTGTACAATTGGTGATCTTGAATTTGAAGAATTTATGCTCTGACTGTCACCTTCAGTTTCTTCTTCGAGGGTACCTAGGTTAGAGGAAGGAGACAATAATTCACCTCGTTTTGAATTTTGTCGTGTTAATAAGTTTTGAACTTTATCAAGCTTTTTTTCTTGGACTGTTCCTAGTTTCAAGCTTTCTGCTACAAGAGGTTGTGCTTGGGAGTTGAGCTTCTCGTCCATGTCAAAGCTCCAGCTCCATAACTCCCCTGAACCACTGAAGAGGTCTATATAGCCATAAACATAAGGCCCTTTCTTCTCATTTGAAGTTATCTTGTCTGGAAGCAGTTGAGAAGTGCTCGCTGTATGAGAACAGCCAACCTTGCACAGTAAGTAGAAAAATCACGATCAGCAGACATAAAGAAATAAGAAAAAGTTAAGATATATAAAATGCACTTGAATTCATATGAAACAACCATTCAAGTTTCTTCTTGTAACCCTTTCATGGAAGGCGCAGTGTAGGCTGTGCAGCACTTGCTCCTGTCTATTGGCTTTCCGGCTGAAGTTCTTTTGGTAGAATCGAGAAATATTTTTAGTTTACCATAGCATTTGCAGAATTGTGGTTCATTAGTCATTATGTAGAGGATTAGCCCACTTGTATAGAGTTATCAGATGTCATATGTTAGTTCCCTTCGAACCTAAAATTAGTGAGAGATTATTCCCCTTGGCTGGCGCATGTGGCTGCCATTCTTATAACTGTGAGTCTCTGATTTATGATTTTGTTTCTCTATATTCTCAGCATCAGTCTCGTTTCACCTTATCAATAAAAAATTGTATTTCCCTCCTTATTTGTATATTTAAGGGCGTCTTCCAAAAGATCACATAGGTTGTAGACCGGAAAAAGTAAGTTCTCTCCCCTCTCCTCTCTCCTCCTCCCCAGTTAGCCAGCCCTCTCCGCAATTATTAGCTGCAAAGTTAATCAATCACACTACTGCATTTGGAAAGAGAACGATAGCTACATTATTGAAGATGTGGAAGCCAATAAATCCATATCAATCTCTAAAGCTCAACTCCGTTGGACCCAGCTTACCATTTCTAATCTCCTCGTTGGACCCAGCTTACCATTTCTAATCTCCTCAAAAACCCAGTAGAACGTTTCTTCAAGAAAGATGTTGATATTGACAGAGGCCAACTGAAGATTTCCAAGTTTCAAACTAATTCGGGTTGGATCCTTAGTTGTGATCTTTGGCCTTATTCAGGAGGTCACTTCACCCTTAGAGTTTGCTTCGAAGTTAACAAGCAAGGCTGGTCATCCTTCTGCAAAATGCGGGAAAAGTTCATTGATGTAGTTGGTTATTCCATATGGATTTTAGACAACTCGACCAAAGCCCCCTTTCAACCACCGACATAAAAGCCCAGTTATGTCGAGAAGGTCAAGTCTAAAATTTCCAATAAAATAGTACCAAGGCCTGGAAAAAAGGAACCCAGCCAAACTTCCAATTATCAAGGTAAACTTCATGATTCTGGCCATCATCCCTCCCCAATTCAAATGCAAGGGTTAATTAAGAACCATGAAGTGATCAAGATCAACTTTGATAAACTATGGGTTATATCGAAACTATTTGCTTTCGACAACTGGAGGATGATTCACAAGATACTGAAAAAGAACTTCCAAACCAATATTGTTATAAATCCCCTTTACGATGACAATGCTTTTATCAATCTTGATCAAGGCTCCCTTAGTGACCTCATTGGCATGGAAGGAAAATGGCAAACATGGGGAAATTTCCATCTTAAAGTTGAAAATAGGATAACTTGAAAGACAGTAGACCACTCGTGTTGAAAGGATATGGAGATTTGGCTTAAAGTTAAGAATTTTTCCCTTGATTTCTGGGTAGAAGTATTTTTTAGGCAATTGGAGATCATTTCGGAGATCATAACAAATAGCCACAGAAATCTTGAATCTTACTAATGGTAGTGAAGCTCCAATTCAAGTAAGAAGAACCTCCGCGGTTTTATCCCTTCAACGATTGAAATTTCATACCAAAAGAGGGGAAACATCTTTTTACATTTTGGTGATTTTGAATTTTTAAACCCCCAGTTTCCAAAAAAGCCCCCAGATTGCAGGATGTGTACAACAATTCCATTGATCGGGTGAGAATAAGAGACGTCTTGTATGATGAAGGCTTTGATCTCTCCTCCTTCCCAACAGTACTAAATGTCCCAAAATCAGTATTTGCAACCCTACCAAGGAATAGAAGTCCATTTGAGCCTCTATAGCATTTTTCGACCACTTTATCAGCATCGGATAAGATGACAGGATCTAGCAAATAGGTGGCAGCCAACTCTATTCAGGGAACCTAAATAGTCTCCTCTTTTAGATAATGACATTCCTAATGACCACAGCTGTCCCAAAAAGCAACTGGGGCCCACAGGTATTAACCTAATCTTCATTAATCCAGCTGCTGAAGATCTAATGAGAGAGAGATAAAAGGTAAAAGCCTCTAATTACCATCATGAATAATTATGCTATATTCTCCAAAGTAATCAAAGAAAACTCTTTCCCTCCCACCCAACGGCTCTCTTCAAATCCGGCCACCACAACTCTTTCTCTCCCTTTAATTTCTGAATTCTGTAAAGGCCTAAATTGGCTCCGAAAATCCTCAAGCATTATATCCGAAAGCAAACATCTTTCAACAACTTATGGACAGCCTTATTAAAATTTGAGTTGAATGGAGGATGTGCTCTCAAAGTGTCATGCCCTTTTCCAAATTACTTAACACAACTTAAATAAAACTTAACTAAATACCACGTAGCAGAAATTAAATCAGTAAACTTCTCTTATTAATTCCAACCCAACAGTTTCTACAACAGAACAGGACATGATACAAACTTTCTCAACAAGAATTAAACAAAGAAATGTTGAAAGTCTTCAAAGTCTTCAACCTTCAACGATCGTTTAGGTTCCCAGTCCAATCATGTAGCTCCTTGACCGATCACTTAGCCCTACTCACTTATCCTTTCAAACACAATCGCTTAGCTACCTAAATGATCACTTACCTGTCTACCCGATCGCTTACCTTTCTAAACGATTGCTTTCCTCATACAACCTGGGGAGGAAAAACTTAAACATAAGTCAAAAGACTTAGTGAGCAATGCTTTTGAAAACCTTTTGGGAATAAAGTTTGTAAATCATTTTCGTTTAACACAGGTTCACTGTCTAAATTCAATAACACATTTCAAATCATAAGTATACATTAGTTTCACTTATTCCTTTCGCCAAGACATGAATCATTCTCGTGCATAGACTATTGTGATGGTCTTTTAGTCAACAGCATTCTTGAGAATTTTCCGATTCATTCCTTGCTGCTCAGGCTTCCTAGCGGAATACACATCTTTTATGTATTGTCCAACCTCATTCCACCATGCAGACCTTCTCTACATGACTGCCTTTACTCGTTATGTGCACACAACAGCTAGCTCATTGATAGGAAAAAGACTGATGGTTTGTACATAATTACACGGACCATTTCCCACTCTTATTAGAAGTTAGTGCCATTATTTAGGGTCCCTTTCCCTTCCGTTTTTGCAACAGCTAGTTACTGTCCAATGAGTGTAATATATTAATTGAAGAAACAGTATCCAACTTCACTTATCATGGTTGGGCTGCTTTTGCTTTTGTTTATAGGCTCAACATTTGTACTGCTTTGTTTGTCCCATTTCCCTTTCTTTATTTCTCTGTCTAGACTCTTTGTATTAGGTTGGACTATATCTTCATTGTATTTTAGCATATTTTATTTCTAACTTTAATTGGGATATGATGTCTTGGTCTTAAGGGGGTATCAACCTAGTTGAGATGCCCGGGTGCACCTTCTAATCCTCCCTCGCCTACCGCTCTCTAGGCTTCTTTATTACGCTCATTGTATAACTCACTTGTACTTTGAGTTTTTATTATTAATAAAGAGAACATGGGCTTCACGTGTTATTTGCAGAAGATTACAACCAGCTTTTTTAGGTGGAGACAGTGAGTCATTTAGATCACAGCCTTTTGCATTAGTAACAACAATGTCTTCATTTCGGTTGCAAAGAATTCCCCATCAATCTATGAGAGGTACAGCTTCAAGGACTATCTTACAACATTTTGTTGTTAAGGAAACTCGTAGGAAATTAATTCCTAGGTAGGTGGCCACCATGGATTGAACCTATTAAATCACCAATTCACCCAAAAACTTAAGCTAGTGGTTGAAGGCAAATTTAATTATACATCACTAACACTCCCCCTCATTTGTGAGCTTGAAATATTTGAAAGGCCTAACAAGTGGAAATCAATTTTAGTTGGGGAGGAAACGACGATGCAAGCGCTTGAACACAGAACCTCTCTGGACCACCTGTTTTGATACCATATTAAATCACCAATTCACCCAAAAGCTTAAGCTAATGGTTAAAGGCAAATTTAATTATATATCACTAACAGAACTCTTAGTTAGATATTGGGACTATGTCTCCCTTTTTTACCACTAGGCCAATCCATGATGGTCGTAGAGATTTGTATTAGTGGCAATAAAAAGAAAAATACATGGGTTTTCAAGTCTCATGCAAAACACCTATTCAAACTAAGAAACATAGCCGAGCACTTTGTTGAATTTTGCTGTGGTGATACCCACAAAACACTAAGTCCAATAAAATAACATTTCTTGGCAAATTCCCTTTCCTGGTTGCTTCAGAAATTTCAGCCCTGTCTTCATGATTTATAAAAATCCAACTTGCCTCAATAGAAAAGGCACAGTTTCATTATATCAACCAAACTCGCTATTATTTTATTAGTCAATTCTTTTTGGGAGTTTGGGACCCGGAATGCTGACCTTTTTTTGGGAGAATTGAGTTAGACGTTATTCTATTAAAAATAAAGTCTAGAATTAATATGCTGGAGTTAGGAAGTCAACATTTAGGTGCAGAGTTGTAAAATGGAGTTTCTCGATACATTTGTAAAATAGAGAAAAAGGAGAAAATGGAGTTACTCAATAAATCCTTTATTTTTTTGTCTTTTGATGGCTTGTATTTTTTAGCATTAGACTCTTTTCATAATATCAATGAAAAGAAGAACAATGTTTCCTTTTTCTTTTTTTAATAAAAAAGACATATATCCGATGGTCTAAAGTTACTATCCCAAAAGAACAAGGTGGATTAGGCATCACAAAAATCAGAGACACAAAATTTGTTCTCCTATGCAAGTGGCTTTGACGTTTCCATTCAAAGCCGAACTCTCTATGGAGAAAATCATTTTAGCTAAATACAAAAGCACCCATCTTGGGGCCATACCAATGAAGGAAAATATAGCAGCATGGAAGCCCCCCTGGCGTGCCATAATCGAAGGATTAGATTGGTTTGAAAGCAAGTTTAAATGGAAAATCAACAACTAGAAAATCTGTCTTTTTGGCATAGTAATTGGAGTGACAAAAGCCCCTCTCCCTTACTGCTCCTAGGCTTTTCGCTATATCCAAAACCCAAAATGCCTCGGTTAAACAGGTTTGGGACAACAGGTCAAGCGACTAGGACATTATACCGAGAAGACCTTTAAATGAAAGAGAAAGCAATAAATGGCAGCTCACCAAAGATGTTTCTTCCTGCTATATACCCAGACAAAGGGCCAAGTAAACCGCGTTGGAATCTAAGTGGGAATAGTATGTTCTCTATTGCATCAGTCAAACAGCCTTTATATAATGATTCCATGACTGATGAGCAAAGATAGAGCCATCGCTGTTCAAAAACTTGTGGAGATTTCCTATCCCAAAAAAATGAAGTTCTTCACGTGGACTATCATTCATGAACGGATCAATACAATGGAAGTTATCCAAAGAAAGTATCCAAACTCATGCGTAAATCCGAATTGGTGCACTCTTTCCAAATCACACAATGATGAAATGAACCACCTTTTCATTTACTGCAAAAAGACAAGGACTCTCGGGGAAAAACTACACTGGCAAACTGGATGGTTCCCTCAAGGTGGCAATACAAAATCACTTTGCTTATCTTTGTGCACTGCCAAGCTTGCCAACAGAAGAAACATAATCATCTTCAATATTGCGGTAGCACTCTGTGGACGATTTGGTTGGAAAGAAACAACCAAATTTTCAATGACAGACAAACAAGCAGCAATAACTCTGGGAGAATATTTGCAATTTGATTGGTTTATGGTCCAGCAAACACCCTCTTTTCAAAGATTATAATCCATGCACAATTTCTCTCAATTTTAATGCTTTATTAGATTGATATCATTGTATCAATGGGCTTAGCTTTAGCCCTTTGATTTCTACACTTGTTTTTCTATCATCATTAATAAAAAAAGACATATATCCAACTTGCCTTCCAGTAGTGGTTACTATGTTAGGAGCTTTTGGTTGGTCTACGGTAATGTTTGGAAACATTAATGATATTTTTGCACCAGTTTCCGTAGCACATCCTTCCAAATGGTGTAAAGATGACCTTATGGCTTGCGATCAATAGTCTTTTTCTGGAATCGTGAACCAAATGGAAGAGTTTTGAGGGGTACTCGAGTTCTGATAGTTTTATGAAATTAATTTTGCTTCCAGCTTCTTATTGGTGTAAATGCAAACACTCATTTAATGACTAGTATTTCTTTCTTTTTTAATTTCTGACAGGAAAGCTTTCTTGAAAAACACCTCTTCGTGGTTGTCTGTCTATAACCTCCCTCTATTTCATTCAGGAAGAAAATTTGTTTCTCCCCTAAAAATAGACTTTGAAAAATCCAATTATCAGGAAAATGATATTTAATGAAATTTTAAAGAAGAAATTATTTGGATACATCGTTTTTTAACAGAAATTTAAACATATTTTTTGTCATTTTCTTTTTTCTTAAACGAAGTTGAACATATCTTACTGATTCATTTGATTCTCCTATAGTCACTATTTCTGACAAGAATTCCTGAGCAGCCTCTGCCAAATTGAAAATCATGATCCTTCCATCTCGAGCATTATAATTAGCCTGGAAAGTACAAAAAATTGTTATCTTGTTATGAAGATTCAAAGACGGGGAAAACCATAAATTTTAAGTATATTTATCAACAATCAACCACAGCGAAGGAAACTTCTAAAATATATGGCGTATGAAGCAATGTAAAATCCAATTGTGCTTTTCCAGATTCTTTAACTTTTATTTTTCAACAAGATACGGAACTTTTTAATTAAAAAAAAGAAGAAGAGATTATTGTTGAAGAAAACATACTCCAAAATAAGTGAAAAGAAAAAAAACAATAAAATCACCCCAAGTAAGCATAGAAAAGGCAAACCAGCAATCAAAATAAAACTATTACACAAATCAGAAAATTGAAGAAATAAAAGCTTTCCAACTGCTGCGGTGAATCTCAAACAACCAAATAACTTCGAGAGAGAGAGAGAACACCAAGATGAAGATTTAGTGGAAAGCTAATTCCTTAATGTTGTTTTTTAGAAATGGAAACAAGCCTCTTTATTAATGATAATAATGAGACTGAGCAAAACAAGCCTCTTTATTAATGATGATAATGAGACTAATGTTCAAAGCACAGGAGAAATATACTAAGAGCTGAAAAGGACTAAAAGAACCAACGAACTGAACAAAAACTTCTAAACCCCCGAATAAACAAAAGAAAACAAAATACAACGCAAACTTAAAAAATGAGCCTCAAATTGTATGTGACGTTCTTGATATGGAAGCTTGTCATATCTTATTAGGAAGGCATTGGCAATCTGATCTACAAACTATTCAAAATGAAAGGGAGAACACATACAAATCACCTACGCCTAATCCCCCAAAATCCAATGGCTTGGCCACCACTCGCTGCCTTCGTAGAGGAGATTCTGCTAGACCCCCAATACTATTCACATATAATAGAAGAAATAAGAAGATTCATGAAGCCAATGATGGGGGAACACGTGGGATTAAGGGGAATAGCCATGAAGCCAATAAGGAGAGAGCACGTGGGGGAATAGAGGAAAGCAAGGAGAGCGGGGACCAGCAGGTGGGGTCCACAGTTAGTTAGTAGTGGAAATTAAATAGAGCAGAGAAGAGCAGAAGGGATACAGATAATTTTGGGTAGAAAAGAGAGAGAGGCTGCAGGCTCCTTTGCGAAGGAGAGAGCAGGGTCCAGGTTCCTTTGTTCTTGTTTTCGTTTACTAGTGTTTGAGCTGGTCTTTGAGTAATTCCAGATTGTTAGTGTGTTTGTATTTTCTGCTGTATTAGGCTACTGCTGTTCTCTTGTTGTTAAGACTTATTGTTGCGCATTGTTATTATATCAAAGTGTTGGGTATCTTGGGCTGTACTTATTTTGTTGAAGTTAATAGAACAGTGTGATACCGGTTGGTAGCCTAACAGATTCCTTCCATCGTCAGCCCCTTCTCATAAGAAATCCCTTCAAAACTTCTCCCAAGTCTTATTGACAATAATGGGCAGCCCAAACAGGGAAAGAAAAGGTTGTTGCAATATTAACTACATAAAAACCTTTGTTTCAGAGTTGCCATTGTCACCATTAAAATAACAATTTATCACTTTAACCCTTGTATTCTTTCATTTTTTTCTCATCGAATGTTGTTTCCATTAAAGAAAAAAACAATTGATCGCTTTAAGGAAAAAAATAGGGCCTAAGGGAGTGTTTAAAATAATATTATGAATTGGTACAATTACTGAAAGAAATGTCATATCTACAAAGGTACTTTTAAAAGATTAAGAAATAATCAGGTACATGTTTCATCAAATAACACCTAGCTTGTACCTGTTCGTGGAGAAGAGAAAGCAGCTTTTCAGTGTCACCTTTTTCCAAACCTCTCTCCGGGGTTATAAGCAACTTTGGGCATTTGTATGGGTATCCAGGCAAGTACCTAACTAATAACAAAAAGAAATACAGATTTAACTCGGCAACTCAAGAAGAAAAACAAAAATAAAATTGGAAACAGCCACACTTCACCGAAAGAAGAGCAGATACATCTCGATCTTCGAACCCCATGTCATTTGAATATGGTCTGATTGCCAAGCAAAAATTGAAGCTCAAGACTAAAATATTCTAATTCGTTGATATAGAAAGTACGGTAGAATATGAGGCATACTTAAGTTTGATGGTAACTTGAGGAGATGGGCCAGTGACAACTTTGCAGTCTTCTTGAAAGATCGCACACCTAAAAACAAAATAAAGTAGATTTTGATTTGTAGTTTTTCTTTCTTTTGGAACTTTGTCTCCTCGACATGGGAAGAGGATACTAGCCCTCTGAAACTATTTCAATTTGTATAACAATGCTTTCGTTGAGAAACATGAAAGAATGCAAAAAGGCACACAAAAACACAAGCCATAAATAAGCATACTTTCATATCCTCAAAATTCCTCTTACCCATATTTTATATCGATTCATTCATATCCCGCTTCTAAACTCGGGTGATACAGTACTTATCGTTCAAAATGATAAAAGAAGGAGGGTAACCAAATGCCAAACAATTAGAAATCAGATAGTGTATGACACAAATGAGATCCAACTGGTTGTAATTTATCATTAAAGATTGGTTTCATAGGAGTTGAATCTAATAAGGGAGAATAACATTGAACAATGAACAATAAATGAGTAACAAGTTCGCCAATGAACAACTTTGCTAGTAGATAGAAGCATGGAGCAAACACCATTAACATAACAAAATCACTTGATGTAAAGAGGCACTTACAAGGCAGTGATCTCTTCTGTGATAAGGTCGCTCTCTTCACCACTGAACGAGTAATCTGTCAGTGGCGTCCTTCCCTTGCTCCTCTTCCCACCCCTCCCCCCACCACGCCGCTTCTTCTTCGAACTCTGCCCCATTTCCAAGTCCAAACATAAAACTCGACCCGTAACCTCGCATTCACAACTCCACGAGCATATTTCGTGGAAAAATACTCATGACCATGCCATATCTCTCTTCCATTTCACATCAACCTCTCTTACTCTCGCATAGGTTTAGTCAAAAATTCAATGACAACCATCATTAAATACATATGCATAACAATAACAATCGAAGTGAAAACCTTCAGCTGATCCGACGAAATGAAATAACCTCAAAGTGGAAAAACTGAAGTTCTGTGGCGTTTTGGAGTGAATAGAACGAGGGACACACGTGAATGAAGCAGCAGGAATACGCGGAACAAAAGTCAGCGGAGATTGAGGTAAAAAAGCAGGATACTCTGAGACGGTAGGCAGCTGATTTTGATCCTGTTATGATTCTAAATTCGGAATTCGATTTCTGGAAGACTCCGTCGTTACGTGCGTGAACAGGTGAGCTCCTAAGAACCATCCGTCTTCCAATGCCTTCATTGGCGGCGCCAAAACCAAACAAAAATTGTAGGATACACTTTCGGAATTTTGAGGAAAATTGGTCTCTTCCAACGAATTCAATATTCGTCTTTTATGAAATGTGATCCTTTTTTTTATTCGAGGCCATGTTTGTTTGTATCGCCTATTTTCCAAATTGCAAATACATTTTCGGGGATAAAACGACAAAATATTTACGAGGGGCGTTGGGGATAAATTTGGCTGTTATAATAGTTTATGAGTTACAAGGGGTCTTTTTACAAATAGAATAAAACGACAAAATATTTACAGTCTATAGAACAATTTCAAAAATAGAAAAAACTCATAGGCTCACCGTGTAAAATACCAAAAATGTTCTGTCAACAACGCGCCGTAATATATTTGGTACAAAATGCGCACGTAATATATTTGGTAGACGATCGTTTAAATTTGGCTATTGTTTGGTACACGATTGTTTAGATTTGATCGTTTACATTTGGCTACTCCAATCTAAATGATTTTTTTCAAGATTATTTATACACGATCTTTTAGATTCTACTATTTTGTGTACACGATAGTTTAGATTTGGCTACCCAAATTTAAACTACCCAAATTTAAACAACGTAAAAAAAGAAGAAGAAGAAGAAAAGAAGAAGAAAGACAATGGAAAAATATCGTAGAGGAAAAAAAAGAAAGGAAAAGAAAAAAGACGATGGAAAGATTAAACGACTTATAAAAAGGAGAGGAAAAGAAGAAAAACGATAAAAAGAAATCACAATGGAAAAAGAAGAAGAAAAGAAAAATACGATGAAAAGAACTCACAGCGGAAAAAAAAGAAGAAAGACAATGGAAATATTAAACGACGTAAAAAAGAATCGAAAAAGAAGAAAGACGATAGAAAGAAATCGCAGCAGAAAAAAAGAAAAGGAAAAGAAGAAAGATGATAAAAGAAATCGCAACAAGAAAGAAGACGATAAAAAAAATCGCAGCGAGAAGGAGAACAAGATGGAAGGATAAACCTGAAATATTTAAAAAATGACTAATTTTATGGGCTTTGTTACACGAGTCGTAAATAGTTTAGTGTTTTGTTACCTTCATAAAAATAGTTTAGTGTTTTGTTACCTTCATAAAAATTTTCCTATTATAACTTGCATTTAGGATGAAGAATATTATAGCATGTGTTATTATAATTGGGATTCAGATTATAATAGATTATTAGTCATTTTTTTAAATATTTAGGTTTGTCATTCCATCTTTCTTTTCCTCTTCGCTGCAATTTTTCTATCGTTTCTTCCTTTATCTTTTTTTCTTCCGCTGCGATTTCTTCTTTTCCTTTTTTTTTTTACGTCGTTTAGATTTGCGTAACCAAATCTGATGTCTTTCTATCATCTTTCTTCTTTTTCTCTTTTTTTTTCATGCGATTTCATCCCTTCATCTTTCTTCTTTTCCTCCTCTTTTTTTACGTCGTTTAAATTAGGGTAACGAAATCTAAAAGATCGTGTACAAAGAATCTTGAAAAGAAATTGTTTAGATTGAAGTAGTCAAATCTAAACGATCGTGTAAAAATAATAAATGTACCAAAAGAATTAAAAAGAAATCATCTAGGTAAGTTTAAACGATCGTGTAACAAAAGAATTTTAAAAAGATCGTTTAAACAAATCTAAACGATCATGGAATCTTGAAAAATTTTGTTTAGCCAAATCTAAACGATCGTGTAAAAAAAATCGCCCCAAATCTAAACGAAGCCAAATTTAAACAACCAAACTAAACAATCGTGTAACCAAATCTAAACGATTGTGTAACCACGTCTCCCTTAAATAACAAATATATAAATCAAATTTATAAACACCTAAACCAACATTCAAGTGATCAAAAGAACTTGTATCTAGTGGTTTCGTAAGTATATCAGCCAGCTGAAGATTTGATCGAACAAACTCAAGAGTAATTTTTTTCCCTCTATAAGCTCCCTAATAAAATGATGTCTAATATCAATGTGTTTAGTTCTACTGTGATGTACTTGACTTTTAAAATTATCAATTGCACTCATGTTATCACAATAGAGTGTCATAGTCTCCTGTTGAATACCATATTCTTGGAGCATCAGTTTCATCCAAATAAGTTGAGTACACCCACTTCCTGCTGCAATATATTGTACCTCTACTGTAGACAATGAAACACAATTTTTCTTTTTACTAAACCAAGAGATTAAATTGTTTCCAAGAAAGAAACATCCTGTTGAAGTGTTTTTTCTATCATATGAGCATCCTGTCCAATCTGCATCACAATAGCCAACAAGAATTAAATTTGTATCATAAGAGTATAATACTCAAAATTCGCTTATACCATGGGCATATTTTATTAATCTTTTAACTGTAGCAAGATGTAAAACACAAGGATTAGATTGAAATTAAACAACTCATTAAATAACAAGAGAATTTCATTAGTTCTTTTTGACAAAATTCCAACATACATTATTAAAACTTTCCATGTCATGCTTGATTTTTCTAAACTTGCAATTCTTTGGTTCTCTGTTTTACTTTTGATTCCAATGAATTGTTAAATTTTAAACATAGTTGTTTTAATTTTTCATGTTATATTTTATTTTTTCGGAACTTACAATCTTTATGTCGTTCCATTCCAATTCCAATCTCCTATTAAATTTTCAATTTTGCAATTTTTTCCAATTTTATTCCATGTTTGCTTTTTCTTACATTTCATTCCCTTCCTTTTATGTTAGGTTTAATTTCAATTTCAATGTCATGTTCAAGTTTTCGATTTTCTTACTCATTCTAACTTTCTATCATATCCCATGTTTGTTTTGCTTTTTCAAATTACATTTTTTTAATGTTATGATTGATGTTAATTTGAGTGGCATGTTAAATTTTCAAATTCAATTGTTTATTTAAATTTACACATATAAAAAAAAATTCAAGAATATTTAAGGCCCTCGTAGAAAAAGAAAACAAAAAAGTCTATGAAGCTACCATTTATTTTCATAATTTTCAGATTTGCCTTTATTGATTTTGAATTTTTTTTGTTGAATGTCTGCCCATCTTCTTCGTATTATTAGTTCTCGTTCTTTATATCCAAGTCTTCTTGTTCAGATTTCTTCATTTCTCTTCCAGAATTTCTTCCTTCTTTGTCATCTCTCATCTTCGACGTCATCTCTTTATTCTTTTTTTATTATAAGGTATTATGTCCTTCTTCTTCTTTCTTCTTCTTTTTTTACTACACAATCGTATATCAAGATTTAAATGATTGTTTACCTATATCTAACGAAGATCATTTAGATTTGATACAAGATCGTGTACCAAGATCATCTAAATTTGGTACAATATCATTTAGCTTTGGTACAAGATCTTGTGCTAAGATTGTTTAGATATTGTTACACAATCCTTTCATTTAGATTGGGTACAAGATCATGTACAAAGATCGTTTTACCAAGATTTAAATGATCGTGTACCAATATCTGAACGATCATGTCTCAAACTTTTTGCACGCTTGTCTGGTCGATTAATTGGGGAGAGTGTCGACATTACTATGTCGGAAGAGGCAAAGCCAACCAAGAACCGAACGACCTTGGCCACAAGTTTTGCCCGATGTTGACTAGCACAAAACGTTGGGGAAAATCTTAAACTCAACGTTTGGTTAATGCGTCGACAATAAGGCATTGCCCACGTCAACATGTTCGTCGACAAAAGGGGATGTCCAACATGGCGTTGAGGGACCTTGGCCTGACGCCACTTCAGTAGAGGTATCCATTACTGATGCCATGTGTGCGTCAGGAAAACCTTTTTAAAATATTTTATTTATTATTATTATTATTATTTTGCTATTGGATTCCGATTCGATTTAAAAATCAATCAAATTCTAAAAACAATTAACGTAAAATTATTAAAAAAGAATTAAAATATCAAATCAAATTTATATTAAAATTAATTCAAATGTTAAATAGTATAGTAGGTTCAAAAATTACATGAAAAATAAAAACTAAAAACTAAATCTACTAAGCGCCACGGACGTCAGTTTCCCTATGCTAACCTATAATGATAAGAAATTAAATTTAGATATTTATCACCGATAAAAAAACTAAAGAATTTAAAAAGTCGAAAAATATGTACCACAACGGAATCAAAGTCCTCTCTGTGCTCAAGTCAGTTTTTCAATCATCTTCCTCATTTCTTTCATCTGTCGGGCACTTTTTTTCGTGTTTTTAGTTACTTTCTTCCAATGCTCGCTCTGTTGTTCAATAGATTGTTGAGCGTTGTCAAGCCAAGATTTTAGCATGGTAACCTCCCTAGTCTGTACTGCTTACTCATATGATGAAGATGAAGAGCTTTTTGGGAGTTTGGCCTAGAGCCCCAACCAAGACCTTTTAACTATCCCAGTTGTCTACCCAAAACTATCTCGTATATCTTGTCCCTAGAGAGTGGTTGAGAATCCTCTAGGGTGGCTTAGGACTGGAGTTCCAGCATTTGATTTTGCAAAAAAATTCTTTATTAAGTTAAACTTATAAATTAAATGTACGAAATAAGAGAAAATATTTTCTTAAACTTACATGCACATCTGCGGTCACCTACGAAACAAACTGGCCATCGCAAGTGTGTGTTTTTCTGAACAACTCCATCTGATTGACTGGATGACCTCGTTGTTCAATGAGCTCATACTGTCGTTCTAGAAACGACTTGGATCCGCTAGTGTGGTTGTTGGGCTGCTTCGCTCTAGCAGCCCTGTTCATCATTGATTGCTCTTACATGTAAACAATCAAAATGTTACATACAAAGTGAAAAGATAAACAAATGTTTGAGAATGTTAAAAAATGTAAATCACCAGAAACTGTCGAGTAGCATAATGATCGCATAATAAGTGTCAATCTTTCACATGATTCCTCAATCTAGGGGGTGGGTGGACACGTTTTTGTTCAGGATCATTGAACTTCTTAAAATGGCGGTGGTTCTCTCCCTTGAAAATCCTTCCAAGTGGTGAGCATTTGATGCTCAACAAATCGAGTAAGTGCAGGATCTACGAAATCCAACACGTACCATCACTACAAAAGAAAAGTACACATGGATTAGGTTTCCATATATATACGTAGGTAACATATAGGTACGGTAATTTAAAAACTTACTTGTAAATCATCTTTCACAAGCTCGATTTACTCCGAAATAATGTCAACCCACTTAAGGAAACGGATTGAAAATGTATCCTGCGTCAACACACCGACGGTATAGCTGAAGCAAACGGTATGTGGGGAGATCGACTTATCCCATCCTAGAGCGATGGATATGGGAATCTTTAGATTTTGCTGCACGTATCTCTCTCTTTAACTCCAAGTTCCTTAAGTGTTACTGTCTCCTAGGAGTGCTAGTACTAGGTAGAGCGACATCTATGAAAAAAAGAAACGCATAACTCCATGTTTATGCAATTAATTGTTTATGTAATGGGACTAACCTGATGTGTCGCCCAGTGAGAATGTTCCTCTTGCATTATTGAATGTGTCGTCGTTAAAATCAAAAAGAGCATCAGTCTCATCGAAATCGTTGAGGAATGACATAGTACCTGTGAAAAAGTTAAACCAAGATTAATTAAACAAATGAGAGTATTTGAAACTAAATATATAAAAAATGAAATATATGTGAATACGTGATTCGTCATCGTTTGATCTGCTTTAAATGTATAATTGTTCATCATCATCATTTATGAAGTCGCACACGACATGACGCACAATCATCTTTCCACCACTGTAGGACCAACGTCTAGTCTACACAGGGTGTCATCCTCAATGTGTTCAAGCACACAGTGTCCAACAACGGTTTCCAGTATTCAGTTGCTGATCCTCAACATCATCCACTTTAGGGACATCCCATATACGTTTATTTTGGATCAATTGAACCACTTTCTAGTTGGCACCATTTTTTGGGTCCTCGATGTAAAAGACTTGTTGTTCTTGGATTGCGAGAATGACTGGTTCCATATTAAACCATCTATACTTGAATAGCCAAACACGTCATCCCATCAGATATTGAATAAAAAGAACTTCATCTAATACACTGTAGAAATTGTTATCGGCACTTCCACTGTCATTGTTTTCACCGACTACCATGACTCTATTGTTTTGTGTTGTGTCGAAAATCATACTCTATCGTGTAAAATCGTACCCCATCGGGATGGATCAAATGTAGGATCGAACGTCAAGTGTAGGTCCCAGTGCGAGTGAGAAGAATCATGAGAAAGGTTTCTCTCTCACTTATTTCAATGACTCGAAATTGTTGTGTTAACTAATCTAATTCTAAAATAAGCCGATACCAATTCTCAAATTCTTGTACTGTACACACCTAATTTTTGAACCAATCAGGAAATACCCATTGATGTCTTTTGAATAAGTCGGCATCGCTTTGAGCTTGACGACGTATCAACCTCAAGTGTTTCCTAAAGTACATTATGGTTAGTCTTTGTGACGACTTATAACTTAACATAAACTTAAAGTGCTAATGGAGTATATAGTTGAGAGTACATACTTGCGGTACTCTGCATTTACATCTACATTGTTCAAAATGTACCAATGTGCAAGACGTTTCTCTTCCTATGACAGAGATCATGAACTTGTCGTACCTAATGGTTGTACCTTCTGCATGAACACTTTAAACTCACTAAGTACCTTGTCATTGAGAATGCTATCATTATTTTGATCATCTTGAGTAAATCGAGTTTTAATCCCACTTAGATATCTCAAACAAAAAGTACCTGATTCATTCATCACATTTGCTTTGACAATAGACCTCCTCAGGATGTGCTTTATTTCGAATAAACTGTTTCAACGTGCATAGACTTTTCTCAATAGGATACATCCAACTATAATTAATTGAACCAATGAATTTTGCTTCATATGGGTGAACAACAAGGTGTACTATTATGCTAAAGAAGGCAGGTGAAAATATTCTTTCCAATTTGCAAAGTATGATTATGATATCTACTTGCAATCAGTTCAAATCACTTACTCTTATCATTCTTGTGCTTAAGTCATGAAAAAACTAATAGTTCAGTAACAGTGGTGTACACATTTTTCAGTAAGTATGCTCTAACACCAATTGGTGAAGTCAATGAAGCAAAACGTGACAATCGTGGGTCTTAAGACCTGATATTTTTTCATCTTTGTCATTCACACATTGTGAAATATTAGAACAAATCCATCAGGAAAATTAACTGATTTCAGGTACTTACAAAACGCAACTCGCTTGTCGCTAGTTAACCTGTAACTTGCATGAGGCTTCACCAATTTATTACCGACTTCTATCAAATGTAATTCCTTTCTTATTTTTAAATCTTGAAGATCCAACTGAGCATTGGTAGGATCTTTCGTTTTGCCTTCAATATTCAACAATGTACCGATCAAGTTGTCACAAATATATTTTTCAATATGCATTACATCCAATTTATGACGTATTAGTAGACTTGACTAGTAAGGAAGTTTGTAAAAGATACTTTTCTTTGTTGAATTCAGAGCTCTCTTTCTTTTCTTATCTTTCAGTGATGGATGTTTACTCATCACTAGAAACTCCAGCGAATCTATTTGTTCTAAGGTACAACTAAAGGAGGCCTACACTCTGCAATTCCATCATGTAGCTTACTTCTACGTCAAACATGGTTATCAAGAAGATAACCCCGATGTCCTTTGAAATCTATTTTTCATCTTATCCAAAATGACGAGTTATCTTCCATGGATATGAGACATGCCTGATATCCTTTCGTAAGTCACCATATGCTGAAAAGTCATTAATCGTCCACAACAAAGTTGCATACAACTGAAAGAACTGACCGGTAAGAGAATCATACATATGCACACCAAAACTCAACAACTCTTTCAGTTATCAATCACTGGTTGGAGGTCCACATCAATTTTCCTACCAGGAGATCTTGGACCTGGTATTAGCAATGACATAAAAGAAGAAGAAGAAGAAGAAGAAGATGGGCTCTTTCATGCATTTCCAAGGTGGCAAATTTTAAGGAATTAACATTACAGGCCATATATTATACGTGATACTCATATGCCCAAATGGTTTAAACCCATTAGAAGCTAATCCCAAACGAACGTTTCATGAATCTGAAGCAAACTCAAGAAATTCATAATCAAAATGCTTTCATCCTTCTACATCAGTTGGCTATCTTAACACATCCTTTGTTTTGACTCATTTTTCTTATGCCATTTCATGTCAAACGAGTCTTCTTGCGATATAAACAATCACTATAATCTCAGTACCAATGGAAAGTGCCACAATACCTTGTGTGGAGTTATTTTCCCTCTGTTAGGACTAACGTTGTACCGATACTCACCATAAGTTGAACAATGTTGCAAATCCCAAAACTCCTTGCAGTACAATATAGGGTCATATATACAAGCATCAATATTATCATATCCCAGGCCCAAGTTGCGTAATTTTCATTTCGCTTCGTAGAATGAACTAGGGATAATGGTACTACACATGGGAAATACACGTTTTAACATTTCTGATAATATATCGAAGGACTTGTTACTCCAACCGTCGAGAACCTTGGCATGCATCAATGTAACCAGAATGTTCAGGGATGAAAATTCTGAACAACTAGGGTATAGCTCACTACGTGTTTGGTTTAATAACAACTGAAATATGTTCGTCGTCTCTTGTTCTACACCACTATTAAATGACATGTCATTTTCAAACCTTCCTCCATTTCTTCTTCATGCTCAATAGGAGCTTGTAAATCATGATACCTAACATTTCATTGTCTTCAGGAAAAGGGTTACTGCTAGTTCCTTCATGGAAATGGTCACTGTTAGTTCCTTCATCAAATCTTTCTATACCTCTATACCAGTTAACTACCTCTCCATGATACACCCAATCTGTAGGAGGGGGATATTCTAATAGTTAATAGGTGTCGCTCACACCCTCTAATGAGTCCTAATTTGAGTTTATACATCTCTTGCATGGATAACTAATCCATCTGTATTGATCGAGTGATACTTTGCAACCTCTAAAAATTAAGACATTCTTTTTCTATACTAAATCGAGAACTTATTCCTAAGTTTCATCCAACCATTGTCCATCGCTAAAGGCCTAGAACATAAATAGGTTTTATTAGTCTTATATTCCTCCTCTCAAATGCTTAAACTTATTTCATGAATATGTTACACCTCACAATATCCAATATCTCAACTTTCAGTACATCTAAGTTTAAACTAAAAAAGCTACTGTAACTGCAGTATAGCCAGAAGAACCTAATCACATATAACTACTTCAATCTTTCAAGGCTACCTAACGCTTCCAACTAACAAGCTTTAGAAGTTACCTAACACTTCCAACAAATTATAAACCACTAAAGGCTACCATAATTCTAACTAACACTTAATTCCAACAAACAAAGCATAATCACAAATAAAAAACTAAAGCTTACCATAACTATAGGATAACCACAATAAATCAATAAAAAATTTCAAGTATTTAGACTATTTCAAAAATTTTAAAATTTTCAATTTCATCAATTCAACAATTTCAATATATTTAAATTATAATTTCAATTGGGCCGCTCTATAACAATCACCATTTCAATAATTTAAACTCTAACCTTTTACAAATTTCAATATTCCATTTATACATACAATTTAAATCATAAACCATTCATATACATTTTTATTCATAAACTTCCAATAATTTCAATATATAATCTACACATACAATATAATATCAATCATACATTTATTTATTCATGCAAAAAATTCCATATCAATAATACATACAATATTCAATCTATACATACAATATGGATATAATATACAATCTACAACGTACAATCTATATTTTATTCATGCAACAAATTATAAACCATACATTTATTTAGAAAAAAAAACAAAAACGTATCTTTATCGGAATGTAGGGTCATCGGCATAATACGATGACGGAAGGAGGACGGTGGACGGCGGAGCATAATGGCGGTGGGCAAGGAGGCGATGGACGACGATGGCACGACAGCGATACGACGACGACTTCTATCTCTCTCGTTCTCTAACTCTTTCTTTTTCGTACGTTGTGTGTTCTATGAACACATAACTCTTATTTACAGGGGTTCTCCTGATATAGCCCGAAAACGTGCGAGAATCCCTTAATCCCTACATCATAAGTGAAAACATCGAGATTACTTGGGATCAATCTTGACGTTTTACTTATGACATCGGGGAAAATTTCAAAAAATCTTCAAACGTTATAGTTTCTCCCGATGTGGTCAACCTTTATGTCGGTCAAAGACGGACCATTCTTGATGTCTCCCTTATTACGTTGGAAAAAAGTTTAAATAATTATTTAAATGTCCAGTTTTCCACGATGTGGTCAATGTTGACGTCGACATCGTCTGACACTTTTCCGATCTAATGCATGTAGATGTCGATGAAAGCTTTAATTAACATAATAATTTCCATTTTTTCCCAATGCCATGAAAGTACTTGTTGGGAATGCCCCCACAATGGACGACATGTACTTTTATGGCATCGAGAAAAATGGAAATTATTATTTTAATTAAAGCCTTTTCCGACGTTTACGTGCATGGCATCGAGAAAAACTTAAGTTGTCCCGACATCTTCAACAATACGTTGGGATAGAGGACCATGATCGACATAGGCTTTACGACGTCGATGTAAGCTTTGTTTCCTGACTTTTTGTCTATCTCGACACGTTTTAGTGCTTCAGGATAACTTTGATTTCTTCTATTTTTAGGATTATGATAAATATGTCTCCTCATGAAAAATCAATTCGCACTTTATTCAAACATGAGTAGAACTATTAAATTAAAAAAAATCAAAACAAAAGGTATATTATTTAAACTTAGACAAAAAAACATTACACCCTCGAACATACACATATGCACTTCAGACATATTATATCAACTCAACACCCCAAATAATTTAAATTAATGACCGATACTTTAAATACCAATTACAAATTTACATGTCTCATCAAATTAAAACTAAATACATGGTAGTTGGCAAAATCAAATGATGTCATTTGTCTAAGAATTGATCCATCGGGCAATTCCAGTTTGTTCCATCAAATTATGTCATGTGGTGATTGGGCTTGAAGCTAGGTCATCTCAGCTTGGTTATATGTTTTTAAAAGTATTTTTTATACACAAATCACATTGTATTTTTATTTTACACAAAATTTTATAAAAACTATTTAAATGGTAATGCATTTCTTAAAAACAATTCATCATTTCTCTGAAAAGCTCAACCATGAAAGGATGCTACCATGATTGTATCTTCTAAGGTTCTTGGTCACTTCTTTGTTTGAAATCATATGATATCACTATTATGGACAATAAACCTCCAAATATTGCTACAATCGTATGATATTGTTCACTATGAGCATTGATCAGCTAAATGTGTATGAATGGTAATAATGTAATTTAGTGTGATCTAGTGCAAGCATAAATTGTGAAAAACTAATCAATTTGGTGGTATTTTAAGTGTGGTATGCCAAGTGACTAGTCTTTTAAGTCTTTCTAACACGGTACAACAACGCAAAACTACTGATGGCCGGTAGAAATAAGAGACTTTTTAGTCATTTGGAAAAGTGTAAAAGTCCATCGTTTCTATTTTAGCTATTACAACAAAAATGCGAAAAACATAACTAAAACTAGGAGAAAGCCTCACCAATTAACTAAACTTACAAATAAAAAAATACAAGTCAAAATTTAGCGTGAAAGCATAAGATCTTTAACAAGTCAAAATTTAACGTTAATTAGTTTTAGTTTTCATCATTAAAACTAACAACTAATAACAACTACAATTATCGACAATTCAACCGATACCTATACTCCAAAGCCATGAATAAACTTCTTGTGTTAACCGATCCTTCAATCAATGTCAGAACTATTGCAAATAAACTAGTGTTTTTAGCACGTGCAAGCGAGTGTATTTTCAAAATATTGAATCATATAACATATTATTTTATGACTTCTTTCAATTCTATAGTGTAAATATTTGAACTCATTGTTACAATGTGGCTCGATCTCATCTCCTTATATATGTGTGTGTTAGAGTGAGAATGAAAAGAGACTATTTTTTCAGTTTTGGAAACATTTTTTTATTGAATGTTCTCTTAATTTTAGTTTAATCAAACAATAATTAGAATTTGGTTACAGTTTTTTCCTTGGGTTTTCATTTCCCATTTTAAAACATTAATCGAGATCAATGTATAAAACCATTTACGTTAACTATGTGCAAATAATTGATAGTTTAATCGTTTCTATCCTTTTAATTATTGTATTTATTTGTATGTAATTATATCATTTATTTCTTAAAGAATTGATATTCATTTATATTATGGGAAGTGGGTTTTCTTTCTTATATTCTTCCTATATGATATAACAGACCTAAATACAAAAATGACATGAATAAATAATTAATGGTTTTTAGTACTAAATTAAAATGTTCTCAATTAATTTTAACATTTAGGGTGCGTTTGGGGAAGGGTTGATTTAGAGACGGGTTAGTGTTATGATAAAACTAGTATTATGTTAAACCTAGTTTTATCATAACCCTTGTTTGGGAGAAGAGTTTAGAAATGTAGTTTTATGATAAGAGGTGTTTGGGAGAAAGGTTATGTGGGAAGGGTTATGATAGTGTTATGAATAAGATGTGTTTGGGGGAAGGGTTATGTGAGAAGAGTTATGGGAATTTTATGATAAGATGTGTTTGGGGGAAGAGTTAGATGGGTAGGTTTATGTGGAATTTATGATAAAATTTATTTGGGGAAAATATTATATGAGTTGGGTTAATAATTTTTTTATGTAGTATAATATTTTTTTAAATTGGATTGTAAATATGATAAAAAAGATTATTGCATACTTTTTTACGAAAGCGCCGAACCTATCTTATTGCAAATAATTTATTCTATGTGTAATATTATTAAATTAGTAAAGACAATTGTCCAATTTCGAATTAATTTATGAACATATTGTGAAAGAAATATTAAAAAACATTATTTAGAAATACAAATTAATTGTTTGCTATTTGTAATTAGCGATAACGACGCCCCCTATTTTAAACATATATAATTACGTGGTACAACGCCTACATGAAATTTTGAAAGTTTATCCAATTGCAAATTTAATTAAAGCTTATCTATGGACGGTTATGAATTGTTTGTTACGAATTTGCAATTTTATTTTATTAACTTTGTAACATAATTTGACCTCTCATTTATATGTTTGAATTGATGGTGGTAAGGAGTGATGTAAATTGGTATTTATTATGAAAAATATGATTTTACGTTAGCTAATTTGAAAAATACATTAGTTGATTACTGTGGTATATGTTAAATATTCCCGTTATACTAATCTACTTACATTATATAGTACTTAATTGCATGATATGAAGATAGACGAAAGTTGAAAAACATATTGATATTACATATGTAAAAACTACGTAAAGAAGATATTTAAACTACATAATGTATACACATTAGAAACCAAATGCAGTTTAACAAAACATTCATAATAAATTCATACAAAACCCATAAAAATAAATTACAAAAAAATATTGAAGTTCGTAACAATAGAAAATAAATTACGATCCTTAGTGTAAGTGACCATAATATATGAACAAAACAATTAAATGCCTACAAACGACAATTATAATAGTACCTCTTAAAAGAGTATACTCGTGAATGGTGAGATCCTGCATAAGATAAACATCATTGTTAACATTTATACATAAGACAAAATATAGAAGAAAAAATATTTGAAAGAATACATATGCATACCTTCAAAGACGACCAATACGACCCAAAATCAACATTGATTGACTAAAGGCATTAATGCTCAACCTGGACAGTTTAAGAAAATGCTATTTTTTTTTTGAAATTGGTAGCCTCAGAGTTTTGAAATCCATTCAACATAATGAATGAAATTCCATAGTAGTAGAAACATCAAAAGCGAATGAAAAAAAGACAAAGAAGCATATAAGGTAAACATCAATACAATAGATGAAACAAGTACATACAAAAGAGTGCCTAATTGAGAAAGTATGAAAAGGCAAAAACAAGGCATAAACATAGGTCGCCAAACAGTGCACAAACATATGAAAGTGGTTAAAAGCATTTACGTAAGAAAAGTATGAACAAGCAGAAACTACGATTACAAAAAAGTTTGAAAAGGAAAGAGCGAAGCAACTAGGGTAGAAACCGTAAGAGAACAAGGGAGAAAGTGTGATGAAAAAAAAGCATGAAAATGTTAGAAATATTTACCTTCGAAAGATTAATTTGGAATACAAAGGAAAGAGCCAAACAATGAGAAATATATACATTTTCCCAAAGAGTACAATACAGATTAAAGGACAGAATATTCATGACAATTTGGAGGTCACTATATTGAATACAATTGGGACAAAAATAGACAATAGATATATGTGAAAAATTAAAAAAAAAATTGCATAAACCAGACTTCATATAAACCAAATCAATGAATGAAATTGAGAAAAAAAAATTTCTGAAATCTATCATCAATTGACTACTCATCATCGGCTGTGTTTCAAAAAGAGTAATGAAAAAGAAGTATACCTCCCTACCATGTTCGGGTAGGACCAATTGTCGGCGAAGACAAAGCATCGAATATGTTCTACATCAGTCCAGGGCAAGGTTGAACGGTAAATTGAACACCGAGCGTCAAAGAAGGGTTGCTTCAAGGGTAAGAAGCACATGCGTGTTCACACAGAACACGCAAAGAAATTCAAAAATGGTTTCGATTTGGAGGCAGCATAGGTGGAGGGCCGCCTTCAACAAACCCCTGTCCATTTTCGAAAGTGAGAGAGACGGATGAGAGAGATCAAGATCGACAACTTCCATTTCGTGTATGAAACCCCTTTTCGAAAATAACAAGGATAAGCGGATTTTCGGGCTGAAAGAACAAAAAATAAACAAAAAAATACGGAAGCTTTCAAGAACGTAATGCAGACAATAATGGAAGGCGAAAGTGAACGAAGCCGAAAAGAAGAAAAAAATTTCACCAACGGAGCCGCAATGACTGAGGCGTAAACACGGAGGCCTCAATCGAACCTTATACACGGTTGAAAGAAGGTGAAAACACGGAGGTGAAAGTGAAGGAAGAAGATGAGGCATAAACATGGTTGAAAGAAGGCGGCAACATGGGTTGAAGGAGGCAGCAACACGGGTGCAACGAGGCGCAACATGGATTAGAAAGGAAATTCGGCAGGGGGGTTTCAAAGAAATTTTTTTATGAAACTAGTTTATGGAAACCTTAAAACTAGGGTTTCCATAAACCGTGCGCCAAACGGGGGTTAGGGTTGGGCTAACCCAAGCCCACAGTGCTAACCCTAATCCCAAACAGCCCCTTATTATGTTAAACCTTCACTGCATATACATATATAATAACTCTCTCTCATTTCAATACATCCAAACGAAAAAAAAAAAAATTTTCCTCCCACTTTCTACCTGGTGTTCTATCCCCCTTATGTTTTTATTCTAATTTTGTTTTCTGAGCAAGTAGCCTTTAGAGTATTGGTATTCCGTTCGGTTTCAATGCAGCTACAAATGAAGAACAGATGGTGTTTTATCTTGGAGATGACGAGGCAATTCCACAATTGTTTGCATATCGAGTAGAACCACGAAGTGTCTTAAATAAAGCGAGATCCATGACTCAGCCATACTACTAACAAGTTTTTATGTTGCAGATTTATTCTTTCGGCGTATAGCTCCACCAAAGTGCAACAAAAATTTTAAGACGTTTCTTCTGTTGCGATGACTGATACAATTCAATGCGACATGATGACCATAGATCTCAATCAACCATTCCTCTTTGAAGGAACTCATTTTAAGCACTGGAAACAAATGATGTTGTTCTTCTTAACCTTTAAAAGTTGTCGCCACTTGTACTACCTTACAACTGATAATTCCAACCAAAAATCCAACTGAGGAGCAAATTCAAAGCCATGATGCATGGACAGGGTCAGATTTCATATCTAAGAATATAATTATGAATGGACTTATTAATGAGCTTTATGACTTCTACAGTACCATGTCCACCGCAAATAAGAGGCTTGATCTAAGAAATATGCAGTAAGTCGATATTGCGCTACCAAATGATTGATGATAGATCTATGAAGGTCGAATCACATGAGTTGCAAAAAATTGGTCATAAAATAATTACTGAAGGTATGCCACTTAATGATCAATTTTAAGTTGTTATTATTAACAAGTTACCTTCACTGTCGAAGGATTTTAAGAATACTTTAAGGCACAAGACAAAAGAGTTCTCACTGAAGGGTCTGATCACCCGACTGAGGATTGAAAAGGAGGTGAACATTGTTCCTAGGAAGAAGCCCACTTTTGTTCTGAAACCACACCTAAAACCAAAAGGAAACAAAATGAAGGTTCAAAACTGAGGTACTAACAACTAGAAGAATTCTTAGAAACCCAATCCAGAAGTACGGTACAGATTGTGTGCTTTAATTATAATAAACATGGACACTTACCTAGAAACTGTACAAACAAGAATCGTCCTGCTGCATAGGCGAACATGATAGAAGAGCATTTAGTAGTTATAATCACAAAGATAAATGTGATCGGGGGGTTTGAAGGTTGTTGACTAGACACTGGTGCATCATGCCATGTCTGTTATGACTTTAGTCTATTTAAAAAATATAACGAAACTAAGAACAAGAACTTTCTTCTTGAAAACCACCACAGAACCAAATTAGTTGGTATTGAGGAAATGGAGCTGAAGTTCACATCTGGCAAGACACTCATCCTGAAGGAAAGTCCTGAACACTCCTAAAATTTAAAAGAACGTGGTCTCGAGCTATCTTCTCAACAAAGTGGGTTTCACTTAAACAATAGGATTAGATCTCTTTACTTTAACTAAAAACAATATATTTGTGGGGAAGGAATATGCAACTGATGATATGTTTAAATTGAACTTAGCTACCCTGAACAATCTCTTAGTACATCATATGGATGTTAAGATTGTTTTTCCAAACGACGATTTAGAAAATCAGATCTATATGTAACAATATGAAGACTTCATAATTCATGGTCAAGAATTTAAAGTTTGTAAGCTAGATAAATCCCTCATGGCCTAAAACAAGCTCCTAAGCAATGACATGAAATGTTTGATAATCTAATCATGTTTAAAGGGTTCAAAGTAAATGAGAGTGATAAATGCATCTACTATAACTCTGAGAATGGCTTATGCACTATCATATGCTTATAAGTAGATGACATGTTAATCTTTGGATCAAATTTGCACATCATAAATGATGTAAAATCAATGCCGAGTGAAAATTTTGACATGAAAGACTTAGGAGAAGCTAATGTAATCTTAGGTAACAAAATCACTAGGACTGAAAAGGAAATTTCTTTGGATCAATCCCATTACATAGAGAAGATTCTAAAGAAATATAACTATTTGGCTAGTAAACCAACCTGTACACCCTACGATCGTAGTGTTAAGTGTTAACCAATCTAAGTATGCGAGCATTATAGGAAATATGAGATATGTTGCTGACTACACTAGGTCAGATATAGCTTATGTTCTAGATTTACTATATAGGTTTACTAACAGACCTAGCCTTTAATGGTGGAATGATGTAGAAAGAGTAATGAGATACCTTAAAGAAAACTCAGAACCTAGGATTACATTACCAAAAGATTACAGTGATGCTGCTTGCAACTCCCTCTCAAATGACTCAAAGGCCACAAATGGCTATATTTTTAATATAACAGGAGGGCTGTTGCATGGAAATCCAAGAAACACTCTTTTATCCCCGTCAATGATGAAGTTAGAAATGATAGCACTAGCTACTAATAGTGAAAAAGCAAGTTGGCTTCAAAGCTTGCTATCGGAGATTCCTACGTGGAAAAGATCGATACCAGCCATACTGATCCATTACGATAGTACTACAGCTATCGTAAAAGTTTAGAATCGTTATTACAACAGCAAGAAACGACAGATATGTCGTAAATGCAGTACCATTAAAGAGTTTCTCACTACTTGTATAGTAATAGTGGATCACATACAGATTAATGATAACTTTGCTAATCCTTTGATGAAAGAATTAGCTAAAGAGAAGGTTTTCAAAATCGCAGAAAGAATAAGACTCAAACCTATAGAAAACTAAATCACCTATAAGCTAACTTGAAAGACTGAAGATCCCAAAAAACAAATTCAATGGGTAATAAATGACCACACGTGATATGAAGAATCGTGCTAAAATACCTAGGAGTCCCAATTTTATGATACATCGATCAGCACGACATCTTGAAGTGAATGAAAAGGCCGAACTTAGTTCTTAATGAATTCTATACTTGATGTCATGCAGGGTGCCTAGCTATAAGGGTACTTTTGATAGATTCACCTTTGTGGATGTTGAAGTGAGGGTCACTTCCTATTTAATTCTAGGCAAATTCTCTAGAGCGTTCAATAAACTAAAATATACGTGCAAGGCCTTAAAGCCTGATAGTTTAGAACTTCACTTAAATAATATTGTGTATGCAATGTTGTTAGAGGTAAAGTTCAAAACCAAGGGTTACTTTACAATATTCTAAATCATTGTCACTATGTAAAGGTTCAAGTTGTAAAACACATTTGCTTCAACACAATATTACACAAATAGGTATTGCTAGGTGAAAATGTTTTTTTAAAAAGTTCAAGTGGAGGACTGGTTAGTAAAAAGTTAATGAGGGATTGTTGAAGAAAAATTATTTCAAAATTAATTTCGAAACCTTTTTCTCTTAATTAATTTTTGACTGTTACAAACATTTCCACTATTATGAACATTATCGTCCATTTTTTATCGTTAAGAACGTTAACGCCTGTATTTTTTCGTTTCATTCATTTCGTCTTTTAAAACTATTTTGTCTGTTAAAAACATTACAATCGTTACGATTATTACATCGTTTATCATATTGAACCTCTACTATATATAGCATACCTCCTTATCATTTCTATGCATCAAAACAAAAAACAAATCTCTCCTCTCACATTCTACCTCGTGTTCTCTCCCTCCCTTTATGTTTTTGTTCTAAATTTGTTTTACGAGTAAGTACCTTTAGAGTGTTAGTATTCCATTCGGTTTCGATGCAGCTTCGATGAAGAACATGATAAATTTAAGACATACACAACAGAAATGTAATCGATAATTTACCCTAATTGCACCTAGTTAACATGCATAACCTTAAACTATATATATGAATCAGAGGTTTACAAGAAATTTTACCTTTGTAACTCAATCTACTCGATGATCTTTACACAATCTTGATCGGACCACCTAGTCACCTACTATCCTCCAGACTTAAGATCGGGTTGTGGGACCTAATAGATGGAGAAATCAAGAGAGAGATTTAAGAGAGAGGAATGGAAATTTAGGAATGGTAAAGGATTGGAAAAAACCTTGGTGATTTTTTTTAGATAAATAAAAAAAAAGGCAAAATATTTTTAATCTTTGAAAAACCCTCTTTTTATAAACAAATTATATGCAAATTTGCATGTGATTGAACCACTAAAGCTCAACACCTCACAATCCACTAAAAATTAATGGAATTATTCACCATTACATTTTCTCTATTGATCTTGGTGTCATCATAATGATCCTCCACTTAACCCACTAGGAGTTAGTGGGATTATCCAACAAAATATTGGGTTTTTCCTATAACTTTAGTCAAGGGGCAAAATGGTCATTTGGCCATTCTAGTCAAAGTCAAACTTTAACTTTTTAAGTCAGAAGTCAATATATTGACATTTTATCATTTTGACCTTCTTGATAATTTTGACCTCCTTAGCATAAATAAACATTCATTTTCTTGAAATTCAAATCATATTTGAATATATCGCTCGATCAAAGTTTGACACTTAGAGTCAAAAGTTAACATTTTGACTTTTTTCAACTTTAACTATTTCCATCATTTCTGAGCTTCTGAGTATGAACTCGTGTTCATATTTTTGATATCTAAACCATATTTAATCATAAAGCTCTATCTCTAATCTAATAACTGGCGATTATATCGCATATACTTGTCAGTTTCTCTCTCTTTGCCTAATTCAAACAATTTGAATCAATCCATCATATTGTTATAAGTTTATTCCTTATGAGTTAATAGGGAAACCTAATGGACCTATAGATCATGGGCTCCAAACGATCCAAGATTAGCTAGTTAAACCTTTTTAGACCGAGCTAATCAATATTCGTTAACTAACGGATCATTCCACTAAAGTCTCGTAGTTGTACTCCCCCCACTATAGATATATTTGTGTTCATCTGATGTAACCATGATCAGTAAGTTCATCCTTAATAGGTTATTCATAACTTCAATTGGGTCAAAATATCGTTTTACCCCCGAGACTACATCTTGCATCTGAAGTCCCACTGATCCACTATTTAACAATTGCTTTAAGGTTTAACCTATAAACCTGAATTCATCTCAAGCCAACGAGAGGGTGGAGCCCCTTGTTCAAGACTTGAATTTTGTCCTTAATGGAACAACCTGTCTATTAACCTTAAAGCGACTAGGAGTGAATTTCGTCTTGCACCCTATGTCTCCAGCTATCCACGGTCTTACCTTTAAAATGGGAGACTTATTGGACCAACGCTAATGAAATGGCCTCACCTATGCAAATTAAAGGGTGATTTCGTATGAATAAGAGTTCATAGTTAGATCAGGATTCAGATTAAATTACATAGGTCATCATTAATCAAAATGGTTAGTTTTAAACAGTAAATGACATTATAATATAAAAGTGACTATTTCATGGTTCAATCTTTTGTAAATTCTTTACATAGAATTTGCCCATTTTCGTGTCTTTACATGAATGATTCAGGAACACATCGTTTGTACTAATTACAAAATGGACCACATTCATAGTATCTCCAAAATAAGGTGCCTAACCTTATTCGTATACTATAGACTATTTAGGCTATATAATCGAAATTGATCCACGTTTATGTTCCTACATAAAGTTCAAGTTCGTCCAAAATAGCCTTGGGATCTTAGTTTATTGGATTTAAGATTATAATATTTAATTTTACTAATAAATTTTCAATAACAACTTTATTGAATAGAATTTGATTACAAACTATGAGTTTTCAGGACATAAATTCCAACAAACTCCCACTTGGACTAAAACTCCTAGTGGGATAAAACAACATTGAATTTAACCATGAGAGAGAATAATACATATGAGTACAATAAACTTATGAATATAATAAACTAGGGCACATGCCAAATAAATCTCCTACTTATCCTAGTTTACAAACATCGTAGACTTAAACTTTGTAGGTGACCCTTAAACACTTTAGTCATGAGGGCGTTTGTAAAAGGATCAACAATGTTTTGTTCAGAAGATATTTGGGTCACAATAACGTAACCACGATCTACAATATTTCCTTGATAAGATGGTACTTGTGTTCGATATGGTTACCCCATTTATGGCTTCTAGGTTCTTTTGAATTTGCAACTGCACCATTGTTGTCACAATATAAAGTGATTGTTTGGAACAACTTTCAGGTCTATCAAGACTTTTCTGAGCCACACTGCTTCTTTTTTCACTTTGCAAGCTGCTACATATTCAACTTCCATTGTGGGGTCAGCTGTACAAGTTTTCTTTACGCTTCTCCACACTACTGCTCGTCCATTTAGAGTGAATATTGATCCTGATGTAGACTTTTTAGCATCTTTATTAGTTTGCAAATCTAAATCGGTGTATTCAGTGAGGATCAGATTCTTAGTACCATACACGAGCATGTAGTTTGTGCTTCTAAATATCTTAGAATATTGTTAACTGTAGTCCTGTGATCACGTCCAGGATTGGACTGATACCTACTGACCATCCTTACTGAATAGCAAATTTCAAGTCTAGTACATAACATTGCATACATCAAACTTCCAACAGCGGAAGCATAAGGAATATTTCTCATATCCTTAACCTTCTTGAGGTGTCTTAGCGCATTTTTCCTTTGACAAATGAATTCCATATTTGTACAATAGCAAACCTTTTTTGGAATTCTGCATTTTATATCTAGATAACATTTTGTCTATATAAGATGCTTAAGACATGGCTAGTGTTATGTTTTTATGGTTTCGAGCAATTTGATTTTTGAGAACATATTGTGCATCTCTCAAATCTTTCATTTGAAATTGTGTTGCTAGCCATTTCATGATGTCAGTAAGATAACCTACATCATTCCCACTAAGTAGAATATCATTAACATATAAAATTAAGAATGCTATAATGGAGTTGACAACCTTTTTATAAACACAAGGTTCATCAACATTATGGTCAAAGCCAGAAGACTTGATTGCAGTATCAAATCTTATATTCCAGGATTAAGATGCTTGCTTTAAACCATAAATGGATTTTTGAAGCTTACAAACTTTTTGTTCTTGACCCTATTTTATAAACCCCTCTGGTTGAGCTATATAGATACTCTCTACAAGGTTGCTATTTAACAAAGCTGCTATATTTTGAATAATGTTCCCTCTAAAAGTGTTTCAGAAACACCTTATGAGCTGCGATAAAGGCGTAAAGGAAATTTATGTCACTTTATAATTTGGGAATGTCCACCATACGCATTGGTGCAAAATCCTAAGATATTAGAACATCGTTCAAAATTATGTCTATCTCTGTAGGTTATCTAAATGAATCAAGAGGTGGTCTGTTTTAGGATCTTTAAGATAATAAAGTATTTCTATCGAAAAATACCACATTCTTAGAAGAAGACCATATCAGGAATCATTAACCTCATAGTAAACTAGTGTTAAATGAGATTTCCAAAGATGTTATAGGTATTCCTTATTCATCAACTACAAATATTCCTAGTTAATTAATTTTTAAATTACAGATTATACTAATCATCAACCATGTACAACAAGGTTCAGTTTCTTCTTTCTGATACAACATTCTGTTAAGGCGTACTAGGTGCAGAGATTTGTGGCTGGATTCCACGTCTTTTAAATAATCTCAAAATCAAAAGTCCATATACTCTCCACCTCGATTTGATTGAAGTATCTTTATATTTTTACCTAATCTATTTTCAACTTCAACCTTATATTTTTTGAAAATCCATCTTACAGAGTAACGTTACCCACATGGATGAAAATCCACCCAGTAATTCATTTGAGTAACCTGAAGCCATACAATCAAGATACAGAAGACCTGCAGCGAAATGTCATAGTACGCCCAATCATCGACCTTAGTCAGATAGAAGATAAAGATGTTGAAGAAATTCTGGTTGAGCGAGTAAAAAAGGGCAGAGAACTATAAGAAGGATCCACGAGTATCTGTAAAGTGGAGAACCTTCTTGTGGAAGAAACCAGTTGGGAACGTATCGAAGATCTAGAAGCCTCGACCTAGAAGATAGAAGAATTCAAGCTTTGCTAGTCGACATGGACGTCAACTGTTTAGGTGGGGGAGAATGTCACGAACATGCTTGTCCAGGATGTTATTTGCCTATGGTCACAAGTCCAAATACTCCTAAATCATCTTGTCTTTATGTTTTCTTCTTTGTTTAATCTATTGCTTTCATTTTTGTGTTGTCGACCTAGGGTGTGACATTTCGGCATTTTCATATGTAAGCCTGCCAAGGCTAAAAATGTTCAAAATGTACTATAAGGGAGGCATAATAGTTGAATCCCCGATCAAGCCTTGTCTCACTCTTTGCAAGTTAAGCTTTTCTTTGTAATTGACAGTCTTCAATGCTTTCATTTATGATATTTTGAATGATTTCCTTTATCTCTCACGTTTTATAAAACGATTTTCTCAAGAGCGTGAAGAAAGGCTACATCGTACCATGATGTTGTTTGCAGTTTTTTATTTTTATACGGCTGACTTGTTGATCGAGCAGAATGAGTGTTGAACAATCATGTTTGAAAGGTTACGATTGTGACATAAAGCGAGCCTCCAGAATCAGACGCTCAACCTTATTCATACATTATAGACCGTTTGGGCTATATACTCAAACTTGATCCACTTTTATGTTTCTACATAAAGTTTATGTCTACACTAGATAGCCTAGGGACCTTATTTTATTGGATTCAAGATTATAGTATTCAATTTTTACTAATAAGTACTAAATAACCACCTTATTGAATAGTATATAATTTAAACTACAAACTATGAGTTTTAGGACACAAATTTTAACAAACTCCCACTTGGACTAAAACTCTGAGTGGGATAAAACAATGTTGAATTTAACCATGAGAGAATAAAAGAATAAAACATATTAGTATAATAAACATATGAATACAATAAATTAGGGCATATATACAAATATTCTCCCACTTGTCCTAGTGTACAAACTTCATAGACCTAAACTCTTTAGGTACCTTAAAACACTTTAGCCGTAAAGGACATTGTAAACCAAACAGCCATGATTTGCTCAACAAGTATCGAAGTTACTACAACGTCACTACAATGCATAATTACCCAGATAAGGTAGTACAATTTAACTTGATACTTCTTCACACTACTACTTCTCCATTTAGAGTGTATAGTGATTTCGATGTAGACTTTCTAGCATCTTCAGAAACCAAAATCAGTGTATCCAATACGGATCAGATCCTTAATACACGAGCACATAGTCTTTTGATTTCCTTAAACTATTTTAGGATATTCTTAACGATAATTCTTCCCTTTTAAGTAGTCATGTCAAGTCTAGTACATAACATTACATACAACAAACTGCCAACAATGGAAGCAAAGGGAATATATCTCTTATCCCCAACTTATTGAGGTGTCTTAGGACATTATTCCTTATACTTTTGAATTTCATATCTATAATGCAACAAACTCTATTGGAATTTTGTATTTTACATCTAGACAATATTTGTCTATATAAGATGCTTGAGACATGGCTAGTGATTTGTTATTGCGGTTTCGAACAATTTGAATCCCCAAACACATTACGCATATCCAAATCTTTTATTTGAAATTGTGTAGCTAGCCATTTCTTGACGTTAGTTAGATAAGCTCCATCATTCATTGCCTATTTATAAGTTAATGGATCCTCTAAACAATCATTAAGTATAGTGACTTGGTTTTGATAAAACTAGGTAACAGTCAAGCAGATGAACAACCCTCCCACTACTTCGAGGAACTTTCAACTCTTGAGAAGATGTGACTAACCATATTCCCTAGTTGTATAAATTATTTTAGTGGATGAACTAGGTTTATCTATAACATCTTTTGGAAATTTTATTAAATACTAATTTACTACGTGGTTTGATGATTAATTCCTTATAAGATTTTCCTCTAAGAATGTGGCATTTGTGGATACAAATTCCTTATTTTCTGGAGCACCAAAGACCAAAGCTTATCATAAAGCGAACCATGTCCAACAAGGCTTAATTTCTTCTTTTTGATACACTGGTTTGCTTAAGCGTACTAGATCCAGAGAGTTGTGACTGGATTCTGTGCTCTATCAAATAGTCTTGGAACCTTAAGTTCACATACTCTTCACCTCGATATGATCAAAGCGTCTTGATAGTTCACTAGAAGAACTATATATGGCTTTTAATTTTGGTTGGAAAGGATAAAATCTGATCTTTAATCTCGCTTTTTAAAATACGGTTATTTGATGTCGATTTTAAACTGATATCAAATAGGAAGGATTAATGTTGATTTAAAACCAACATTAAACATCCACATTTTAAAAAGCGATATTAAACCTCCTCAAGCTTTAATTTTTTTAATTTTTTAATTTTTGTAACATTAATTCTTCCTTACTCTCCTCACTTTACTCATTCTTCTTCCCTCTCATCTCATCTAACCTTAAACTCCTCAAACCCTCTCTTTTTAATCATTCACTCTTCCACCATCCAACCACCACCACTAAAGCATATCCACACCGCCGTGCCATCCTTCATGGCCAGTCGTTGTTCGTGCCTAGCATCACCGAAGATTTGTCAAAGATCTATCGAACCAAGTCGCACCACCATAGTCGTGTCGTCTCAGATCATCTCACTTAGATCGTCCTTCATGCCCACCACCGCTGAAGATCGTCCTTTATTTTCTTCTCTTTCAAACTCTTTCGTAGTCATCACCTTTCTTTGGTGCTTTGTGTCATTTTTTTCACAGATCTAGCTTCGTCTTCTTCTCTATCAACATCTCAAAGTTCATAGACTAATAGATTTAATGTAGATCTGCACGTTGACCATGATAATACAAGAGAAAGGGATGTATAGATTCAAGTTGCACTCTTTTTTATTGTCATATGCTAGTCATGTTATAATTTTGAGTCTTTATATTTCCTAGGCAAGGTATTTTGTAGATGAGGTGAAGGACAAGAGTGGAAAAGATATTGATGTAACTTCTTGGGCACAAGAATTTGTTGAAGATGTTTCCAAACAAGAAAATGAGTTTGTTAGACAAACACCTTTTAAACTTATATTTCTTATGTAGAAGACATTCTCATGTACCAACTAATAATCATTTTCAGAAGGATTGTTCTCATGGAAAGATGAGGGTCCTTGCATAATTCAAAATTTCTTAAAAATATTGTCAAGGCTTAGGATATACGTGAAGTGAAGACTCATCTGCCTGCTGTACATCAATCTCTGGGATGTATAGCTTAGACAACAATGCCTGGTTTTGAAAGTAGGCAGAAGGAAATTGAAGAGTTTGAAAAATTTGTGAGATAATCGATAAAACCTTTAGTTAATTCTAAAGTAATGATCTGTTGTAATAGTTAGATGAACAGTAGAATTAAATAACACATAAAGCTTTGGCAACTCAGTTCGGTGAATACGACCTACGTCTTGAGAGCTTTACACAACTTAGATGAGTAATATTATTAACATTCACAGTTGTCAATATAGATCAATATAACAAGGAACATTCTTCTCATGTATATGTCTTTAAGTACAAAATAACTTCAAGCATTGATGCTCTCCCTGAATGTATGGATGAATCTTCTTGAAGATAACTTCACTTCAGAAGGATGTTTCTGTCTTGGTAACTTTTAACATCCATCTGATAAAGTTTGATTTTTCGAACACATGATATGCTAAGTATGAGGCGAATAGCTTCAAGTCTAGCTACAGGGGCGAATGTTTCATCAAAATCATCTCCTTCTACTTGAGAATAGGCTTGTGTAACCAATTTAGCTTTGTTTCTTGTTATAAATCCCTTCTCATCTGTCTTATTTTTTAACATCCATTTGGTTCATATGATATTTGCCTCATCGGGTTTAGGAATCAGGGTCCATACATTATTTCGTTTTAATTGTAATAGTTCCTCTTGCATTGCATTTATCCAGAATTCATCTTTGAGAGCTTTATTGACTGATGGATCAATTCTCAGTCATGTGTCTGGAACATCCACTATCAAAATATCATGCATCAGTTGAGGATGAATGGTAGTAAAAGCAATACTACATTTTTCTGAATTCTTGACTCTCCATACCTTATAACTTCTTTTTTTATGATTAAATGAGTTAAATTTTTGCTACTGTGGACGATGAACAACTTTTTGGTGTTGAAGTTTGTAATTCTGTACCGCATAACATAAATGCCGAATATGACCTCTCTTACGATAATAATGGCAAACCCAGCTAGTTACTTTTGATGAAGAGCTAACAGTTTTAGTTTTAGCTGGTTGATCAGGATTTACACCTACAGTAGCAAGAACAAATTTTATACCATTATTCTGATTGATTATCTTTTCAGATGAGTTAAAGTCAAGACCACATCTGTTTGAAATAGACTATCCTAAATTCAAAATTGGATCTAGATTTTCTGATCCTAAACTTAACATTTTCACTGACTTCATAGTCTGATCATATTCTATTTGAATCTTCTTTAATTTTTGTTTTAGGGAAGATATAACTGATAACAATCGTTCATTTTCTTCCAAAAGATTATGTATTTTTTGTTTCTGCACCACTCTAGCTGCTAAATCTTATTTCCATTTTATCTTTAACTGTTCACAGGAAAGACTGTTTTCACTTTCTTCTTCAGAATCTTCATCTTCAGCTAAAGAATCAGTTTCTGTTATATTAACAATGAAAGCACTAGTAAACCCATCCTCTTCCTCAATATGATCAGTTTCTTCATAAGATAAGGTAGCACAAAAATTCTTCTTTTCTTTCTCAGAAATGTGGGACATTCAGCCTGATAATGACCAACTCCACCATGATCCTTGCATTTGAATGTCTTCCCTTCACCATCCCTTTTGTGAAAATTTTCACTATCCCTTATTTTAAAATTAATCGAATTCCTAAAGTTGGACCCAGTTGAATTCATATTTTGGAACCTCTTTACAACTTTTGAAAATTGTTTTGTCAGAAGAGCTATAAATTCATTTACATTCGCTTCACTTGATAGTTTGTTATCAATTGACTCTTCTTCATAGATTGATTTAAACACAATGCCTTTACCTTTCTTATTTTCTCTATTTGATATGACTATCTTGAAAGTAATAAGAGAACAAAACAGTTTTAGTGTAGTTATATCATGTGCTTCCTCTATAACTGTTACCTTCATATCAAACTTTCCAGGTAGAGAACACAAGTAATTAACTGTTGTAATAGCTAGATGAACAGTAGAAGTAAAACGAAGTTTTGGTAACCTAGTTCGGTGAATACCTCCTACGTTTGGAGAGCTTTACACAACTCAGATGAGTAATATTATTAAGATTCACAATTGTCAATATAGATCAATACAATAAGGAACATTCTTCTCATGTATATGATTATCTTTAAGTACAAAATAACTTAAAGGATTTAGACTCTCCCTAAATGTATGGATGAATCTTCTTGAAGATAACTTCACACTTCTCTTGTGTTCAAGGTAAACTCTTGATCATCAAATCTTTTTTCACATTACTCATCGACAATCTCATCACAGATCAACATGTTGAAACCATAGTTAGTTAATCATACTACTTTCTTTTGTTCACAACTCTACAACACTTTTTCGACTAAAGAAAAACGTTTTGTCTTCGTCAACTACTTTAAGCTCAGACTCCGTATATATATATATATATATATATATCTCCAAGGAAAATCTCAAAAAGATATTTATAAAAGATTCCTAAAATAAATTAAGATCTTTTATATTTTTGAATTTAAATAACTCATTAAATAATAAAAGAATCTCAACAATTCTTTTTGACAAAAATACCAACAGAGTTTATTAAAATCCAGATTCTCAATTGTGATTCTGTGAGTTTCTATTACTGGGTTATGTCTGGTATTTCCTGAGTGTCACTCGGTAAGTAGATTCACGATTGCTAATGCTTCTATTTCAGAAAGTTGGAGATAATGAAAAACTCTCTTGGAAGAATAGAAATGAGCTTGCCTATTAAAGGTTATTCACTTTTGGGTTGCTTCTTTATCCCTCACTTGCGCCCACATGCGCACACACATACAAATTTGCAACCATTTGTGATTGAAGATGATTACTAGTTAACATGAACTTTTGAAATTTATTTTTTTTCCCTCTCTAGGCCTTGTACTTTTCCCAAGAAACAAATATTTGCTATTAAGACATTGGTCAAGAGCTATTTACCTGTCAAGGATGCTCACCTCAGTCTTAGAATCAATACTCTTCTAGAGATCCTTGTCAACATTACTTGCCCATGGTGAAATTTCAAAAGATATAAAATCAACGTAGTCACGTCAATATTTGAATAATTTTGATTAACATTACAGGAATGTCTTGTATAACAAGCCTTTGTTATATGAGGTTTGAAAGGTACTAAAGTCTTTCCTGTTTTACAGTTCAGTTGATAAAGCCCATTTAAAGCTTGCATCTGCTAAGGAAATTCTTTGACTATCTAAGTAATGGGATGATAAGATACTCATTAGTACCTTTCACTTAACCATAGAAACACTAGGGGCTAGTCCACAAAAAGTTTGTCTTTCAAACTACCATATTTTTATATCTTTTCAATTTCTTGATGTGGTCTGATTTCATATAAAGTAGTATGGAAACTTATTCTTGTCATTATCGTGCTAAAGAAGGGGTTTATTTGTGAATGTAAGTTTAATTGGTGCTTTATATCACGTTTACTCAAGTTCAGAAAGTATTCTCGAGCAAAGTTCAATACATAAAAGACAGAATGTTGGATGAAAAATATGCATGTGCATTCTTATTTAACATAAATGGTCCCAATCCATCTGAGTTTGGTGAGGTAAATTACACTAGACATGATTGGAGCTGTCTTTTCATTCATCAGAGAAAATACACATCTCATTCCTCGGTTGGCTAGGATTTCATTTTTTGTTAATTTCATGTGCTATTTGAATTAACAGGAGAAACAAAATCGGGCTAATATTATTAAAATGCATCACCAAGTTAAAGCACGGAAACTATCAATGCAATCGGAAACCAATTAGCTACAGCTTGTCCGGAATACATATTACCATACTTGGTTCATGCTCTTGTTCACCATTCATGTTCAGATGTTGATGGATGCTAGTATGTCAAGGCATATGAACTAGTATATAGATAAGCTTATATCATATTATGATCATATATGTTAGAAAAGACTATCTTAAAGAGAAATATATATTAAAAGTAGGGTGTAAAGAAATAAAAGAAAGATTTTAAAAATTAAAAATAATAGAAGAGAATAAAAAAAAAATAAAAACAAAAATAGATTTAATAAAAGGAACAAAACAGAAGAGAAAGAAAATAAATAAAAACAAAAATCGATGATAAAAGAAAAGTAATGTGGATAACTTCCCAGAACTAATAATGTGCTGAACCATGTAAGTTTGGTAAGTTTAGAGAAGTATACCCATCCCTATATAAGTGGTTTTGTGAGATTCATTACGAACTATGTATTATTGAATTATTTATCTTTTTTTTTTTGGTGTTAAGTTTGATGAAAAAGTTTGTAAAGTTTGATGAAAATGTCTGTAAAGGTCTACAAATATAGACATGAAGCCTTTTTGATGTTTCACTCTTTGTTTTGGTTGCCTTATTCTCATTTTGTTTAAGGGCAGGAAAATATACCTATTTATTGAAAGCAATTAACAACAACCCGAGACTTACGTGGAAACCCGAGAACCGGGAGAAAAACCACGATACTTTAGTTTTTATTATTTTTCTTATGAACAAAATACAATAGGTACAAAGGGAGAATAAATAGAGTACAATAGGAATAAGAAAGAAAAAGATTTAGGAAATATTTAGGAAATAAAATCTTATATTTTATTCTTTCCAAAAGTACTAATTCTAACACTCCCCCTCAAGTTGGGAGGTAAATATCAATGAGTCTCAACTTGCTAACGCAAAGGTCGAAGTGTGGTTGGAGAAGCCCCTTGGTAAGAACATCAGCAATCTGTTGGCTTGAAGGAATGTACGGAATGCATATGCTTCCACTGTCAAGTCTTTCTTTGATGAAATGCCGATCAATCTCAACATGTTTAGTTCTATCATGTTGAACTGGGTTGTTAGCAATACTAATAGCGGCTTTATTATCACAAAAAAGCTCCAATGGTGTCTCACATTCCTGATGAAGATCTGACAAGACTTTCTGGAGCCAAATTTCCTCACATATTCCCAGACTCATAGCTCTGTATTCAGCCTCAGCACTGCTCCTGGCCACAACACTTTGCTTCTTACTCCTCCAAGTTACAAGATTGCCCCAAACAAAGGTACAATATCCGGAGGTAGACTTTCTATCAATAACAGATCCTGCCCAATCTGAGTCAGTATATGCCTCAATGGTCTTTCTATTTGTTTTTCTAAACATCAACCCTTTACCAGGTGTATTTTTCAAGTATCTCAGGATTCTATTAACAGCTTCCATATGTTTCTCATAGGGAGCCTGCATAAACTGGCTGACAACACTCACAGCAAAGGAAATATCAGGACGAGTATGGGATAAGTAAATTAATTTACCTACAAGGCGCTGATATTGTTCTTTATCAACTGGAACTTGATCATCAGAGTTTCCTAGTTTACAGCTGAATTCAATAGGAGTATCAGCAGGACGACATCCCAACATACCTGTCTCGGTTAGCAAATCAAGGGTGTATTTTCTCTGAGACACGAAAATACCTTCTTTTGATCTAGCCACCTCCATTCCAAGGAAATATTTCAGATTTCCCAAGTCTTTGATTTCAAATTCATCACCCATTCTCTACTTTAGTTGACTGATTTCTGTTTGATCATGTCCAGTCAAAACAATGTCATCCACATAAACTATTAGAATAGCAATCTTTCCTGTCTTGGAAGCCTTTGTAAATAAAGTATGGTCAGAGTGCCCTTGACTGTACCCTTGGGACTTAACAAAGGTAGTGAATCTGTCAAACCATGCTCTCGAAGACTGTTTCAGACCATATAGAGATTTTTGGAGTTTACACACCTGCTGACCAAATTGGGCTTCAAATCCTGGTGGGGGGCTCATGTAGACTTCCTCCACAAGGTCTCCATTCAAAAAAGCATTCTTAACATCCAGCTGGTATAGAGGCCAATCTTTGTTCACAGCAACAGATAGCAGGACTCTAACAGTATTCAATTTAGCAACTGGAGAAAAAGTTTCTGAATAGTCAATACCATAGGTTTGAGTGAACCCCTTTGCAACTAACCTTGCCTTGTGTCTATCAAGTGTACCATCTGCTCTGTATTTGAGAGAGAATACCCATTTGCATCCTACAGTTTTATGTCCCTTGGGTAGAGCACAGATCTCCCAAGTTCTATTCTTTTCGAGAGCCTTCATCTCTTCCATAACAGCATTCTTCCATTCAGGACACTCTAGAGCAGTGTAGATATTTTTCGGTATTATGGTAGAATCAAGGCTTGCTGTAAACGCTCTAAACTGTGGAGAGAGATTATCATAGGAAACATAGTTGCAAATGGGATGTTTAGTGCATGATCTGGTACCTTTTCTCAATGCAATTGGAATGTCAAGAGAGGGATCATACTCATCAAGTTTTCTTGTATGACCCTGTTCAGCTTCATCGTTACTGGTTTCTATTCTAACCTCAGTCTCATCATCACGGTTCTTTTCTTCCATATTTTCAAGAACAGCAACATCAGACTTGTCATTCTCACTCATTGTATTATTAGTACAAGGTTTTGTAGGGTTTTCCATACCTTGGTCTCGAGGAGGTTCGAAATTTTGGACTGGAGCCAGCGGTTGACTAGTGGGGGACCCAACTTCCTTTCTGAGATTCCTCCTGTAATATGTTTTCCAGGGAACTTGGTTTGTGGGTAAGATTATGGGATGAGGATCAATGTCAGACACGGTAATAGGAGTAGGTTCAACAAATTCAAAGGTGCTGTTAGACTCTTCACTCACATTCTCCCCCTAAAGATGGCTAACGGGAAAGTAGGGTCGGTTTTCACAGAAAGAACGTCCATAGTGACAAAATATTTCCTAGACGGCGGGTGAAAACATTTATAACCGCGTTGGTGAAGGGGATACCCAACAAACACACAAGCCTGAGCCCGAGGGGTAAATTTGGTCTGATTAGGGCCGAAATTATGGACATAGGCGGTGCACCCAAACACACGAAGATGAACCTCAGAAACAAGATGAGTAGAGGGGTAAGACTCCTTAAGACAATCTAAGGGAGTCTGAAGGTGGAGGATACGAGAAGGCATTCTATTGATTAAGTGAGCAGCTGTAAGAATAGCATCTCCCCACAGGTATGATGGAAGGGAAGTGGAAAGCATAAGTGAACGGGCTACTTCCACAAGGTGTCGGTTTTTTCGTTCGGCCACTCCATTTTGTTGAGGAGTGTAGGCACAGGAGGTTTGGTGAACAATCCCTTTGGAGGCTAGAAATTCACTAAGGTTATGGTTTTGGAATTCCCGACCATTATCACTTCGAAGAATTGCAATTTTTGTATGAAATTGTGTTTTGATAGTATGATAGAAGTTTTAGAAAATGGATGGAACCTCGGATTTATCTGTGATAAGGTAGACCCAGGTAAGACGGGTATGGTCATCAATGAAAGTTACAAACCACCGTTTTCCCGAGGAGATGGTGACCTTGGAAGGACCCCAAACGTCACTATGGATGAGGTTAAACGGTTGTGTAGGTTTATATGGTTGTGAGGGAAAAGAGACTCGATGTTGTTTAGCCCGGATACACACATCACAAGATAGAGAAGAGACATCAAGTTTAGAAAAAAGGTGGGGAAATAAATATTGCATATATGTAAAGTTTGGGTGGCCTAGTCGAAAATGCCACAACATACAGTCTTGTTCAGAAGTGCTAAAGTAGGATGACAGTAAACTAACCCTAGACAAACTACTACATGAGGTATCATCAAGGATGTAAAGTCCCCTGCTATGCCGGGCAGTGCCAATCGTCCTCCCCGAGCTCATATCCTAAAAATAAACCGATTCAGGTAAGAAGATAGCTTTACAATGCAACTCACGAGTGATCTTGCTTATAGATAACAAATTGTAAGACAGTTTAGGGACATGCAAAACATTCTGGAGAGCAAAACCGTCAAAGGGAACTATTTGTCCTTTGCCAGCGATCGGAGCTAGAGAGCCATCGGCTATTCGGATTTTTTCATTACCGGCACACGGGGCATATGAGATAAAGTGTTCCGAAGAACCTGTCAAGTGATCTGTAGCCCCCGAGTCTAAGATCCAGGGATTCTTCCCATCAACGCTAATAAGCCCAAGGGACTGAGGCATACCTGACTGAGCAATGGCACCCAGAGTCGGAGTCTTGGTCTGGCTCGCAGTAGGATCAGTTGATTGAGAAGTGCTAGCAGGTGTAGTCTCACTAATGTAGGCACGTCCTGAGTTATGTTTCTCGTTGGAAGACCGTTTCTTACCTCCTGGGGGACGACTGTGGAGTTTCCAACCTTGATCCTTGGTGTGCCATTGTTTCTTGCAGTGCTCACACACAGGAATTGACTTCCCATTATTCTTGTCACTGTCATGATTTGAGGATCGAGCGCTAAAGGCAGCGGAGTCAACGGTAGGGGTAGTCAATACACCCATGGCATTAGTGCGATCCTCTTCCAGGCGGACTTCAAAACAAACTTCCATTAGGGAGGGAAGAGGTCTTTGTCCGAGTATACGACCACAAACATTATCAAATTTGGGATTAAGTCCTGCAAGAAAGTCATAAACACGGTCAGCCTCTTCAAGTTTAGCATATTGTGTACTGTCATTTGGTGTGTCCCAAACTGTCTCTCTGCACAAATCCATCTCTTGCCAGAGGAGAAAGAGTTTGTTAAAATAGGTAGTTACGTCCAGGGTCCCTTGTTTGCAATTATGGACCTGTTTTCGCAGTGTATATAACCGAGAGGCATTCTGTCGTTTCGAGTAAAGGGTCTGAGTTGTATCCCACAAATCTTTTGTTGTGGCTGCATATAGTAGAGGCTTGCCGATCTGTGGTTCCATACTATTAATCAGCATGGACCGAATAAGTGAGTCCTCTCCTTTCCAGAGTCGTTCCAAGGCGTCTCCTGGTGGAGGACGTACAGTCTCTCAAGTTAAGAAGCCGAACTGGTATCGACCTTCGAGGAACATCTTTATTGATTGGGACCAAGAAAAATAATTTTGACCATTTAATTTTTCGCCTGAAAAATTCCCTGTAGACGAACCCAAAGAGCCAGTTATATAATTTGACTGTGAATTAGGGAACGAAGTTACCGGGTTCTTGGAATACATCGGTAACTCGGTTGGTTTGGAATGCGTTGAAGATTCGCCCACTTCAATGTCCGATCTGTTTTGGGGTTGATCAATTCCGTTACCAGAAAACAGCGATTGCTGTAAAGAGTCAACGTACAGCTGCTGCTTACTGTACTGATTTGACAGATTTACGATTGAGGGTTGCTGACCGGAGCTCATAGACGGCGCGTGAGGATGCGGATGGCCGGAAGGGTTTGACGGTTGGACATCCGACGACGCATAGAAGGGAATGGGATGGGCGGTGACGTGAAACGGCGGCGGCGCGTGGGCCCACGCGCCGGACACGAGCGACGCATGAATCATCTTCTGGTCAGACGGCGGCGCGTACGGCTGCGGAACCACTCTCGTTGGGTAGATCGGCGATTTCTGTAGGTTCTGGAGCAGTTTCTCCATGGCGGCGGCGATTCCGGCGGCGGCGGCGGCGACGGGTTCAGTTTCGATCTGGGTTTCTCCTAGGTTATTTTCTAGGGTTTCGTTATTGCTTTGCTGTGATACCATATTGAAAGCAATTAACAACCCGAGACTTACGTGGAAACCCGAGAACCGGGAGAAAAATCACGATACTTTAGTTTTTATTATTTTTCTTATGAACAAAATACAATAGGTACAAAGGGAGAATAAATAGAGTACAATAGGAATAAGAAAGGAAAAGATTTAGGAAATATTTAGGAAATAAAATCTTATATTTTATTCTTTCCAAAAGTACTAATTCTAACACTATTAATGAGATTTTTGAAAATTTGAGATGTAGTAAAGAGGGTCTTACCAATAAGGTTACTCAGGAAAGGTTAAAGATTTTTTGCCACAATAAGCTTGAGGAAAAGAGGGTAATGCTTCATTTAGGTCACCAACAATTCTCTTCAACCATTTTAAATTGCGTTTTTTCTGCTTCGAAAATTGAAAAAAAAAATTGGGAGACGGCTCCAAGGTTTAGGGAAAAAAGAGAAAGGATGTTGAGTTTTTAATTGACATCCCCTCTTTCAATAATGTTTTATTATTTTTTCTAATTGTGCTTTTTCCATAATTTTACATCATCTTGATTCCTGAATGTGTAGTGATTCCTAATGTTGTTGACACTAATGTTTTTACTCCTTATGAATTTCAAGTTGTCCTAAACATTTGTTTTGTGGTTTCTTTCAAATATGGTCTGTTGTTGTTTGATATTTACTCTCATTAGTGCTCAAAAGCATATCCAGGAGCTTACTCAAGGTCTTGTCAAAACATGGTAATATGCTAGTCCTCAAGTATTTTTTTCTCGTCTCTTTTATACATGAAATCTCATTTAGTTTTAGTGATGCTAGGAGTTTTATTAGGATTGGATAAATGATTTTCGCTTATACTATGTTCTTTCATAATCTTTGTTGTTTCGGATTGTGTACAACCAAACTTTGAGAATGGTCAACAGCCAAACATTGTACAACTTATTTTTAGTGATTTTGTATTTTACTCTTGTATTTTAGGGACTATTGTAAGACAATAAAGACTCCTCAAAGGACCTAAGGAACCCAGGTTTAATTTCTTTTTCTTTTACTTTTTGGTTCTGTCTTATCTTTTATTTGCCTTGATCTAGTGTGCTTATGTTTAAATGATTGAAGATTTGAATGTGTTACGTTTTGAACAAGTAATCAATTTTGGACTATTTCTACCTTATAGACTTGTAGGCTATAAATTTGGTTTAGCAAACTGTGTCGCTTAGGGAAGTCAAGGAATTAAAGAAGCATCTTTCCAGATGGGATCATAGGTTTGCTCTTTTTCTACCTAAAAGACTTGACTTTGATTGAAATAAACTTTTTAGCTTGTAGCATTTTCATTTTATCCTTGAAATTTTTTTTAGTGTTCCTGTTCTTGTAAATGGTATTGAGCTAGTCAATTTAATAGTTAAAACTTCTCGCTTTCTTTGTTGTTGGAGTATCTAAATGATCACTTTCTTTGTTGTTGTAGAAAGTTAAGTGATCGTGTAGATAGACAGGAAATCGGGTTGAAAACTATGCAATTAGGTAGAAAGCTAAATGATCGTTGAAGGTTGAATATTTAGGATTTCTTATTTAAGTATGGTATTAGGATCTTGTTTTAAGTACTGCTCTAGAATGTATATATAAACGCAATATTAAGATTTCGTTTTGTATATACACATGTAAAAGAGAAATATTATAGTTTATAAAACAATATGAATTTTGTTGATTTGTTGGCGTAAGAAAAAAAATATTTATGTACATGGTCCCATAATGCCGGGTTTTAACTATTTGGCGTCACAAAAATAAATGGGCAATAATGCAAAAATTTAATAAAAACAAATTTGTAAAAACATACCAAGAAGATAAGGCTTTAATGTTGGTTTTAAACTAACATTATTGGGGATTTATGATGTCAGTTTTAAACTGACATTGTTGGCCTCTTTACTGTTGGTTATAAATCGACATCAAACCCCAACCGACATTAAAGGGTTTTAATAATTAATACGATCATAGATGTTGGTTTAGAACAGACATCGTACCTCTTTAGTGTCGATTTTTTAAACCGACATCAAAGCCTAACCGACATTGAAGGGATTTAATAGAACTATCATAGATGTCGGTTTAAAGCCTAGTTTTTTCCTAGTGGTTTTACCTTATGTATTCTCAACTTCAACGTTATTTTCTCTTAACTTTTCAAGAGAATCATACTTGTGATGCAATAGGTAAACATGACCAAACTAAGAATAATCATCAACAATATTGATGAAATATGCATACCCCCTTCTTGAACTTTGACATTCATTAGTCAACATGAGAGGTCCGAATGTACGAGCTTTAAAATTATTTTGGCTCTAAGACTTTTCCCAGTAAAAGATCTTTTGGTCATTATTTCTTTTAAGATAGGACTCACATGAAGGTAAAGAGTTATCTTTTAACTAATTTAGAAATTTAATTACTCTTAACCAATCTCCTAATCACATTAAGATTTATGCATGTGACCAAATCTTAAGTACCATATATAAGCCTTAGAATAAATCTTTTTATCTTTTATACTAAATAATTTAGTACTAAAGACAAATTTTGCTTTAGTTGGTCTTAACTTATATAAGTTGTTTATAAGTATAGCATTACAAAATTGAATACCTTTTCTAGAAAGATGAACCATTCATTGATTTCAAAAAATATTCTATACATTTGTTCTGAAATACAAGAAATAATTATTAAATTCCTCAACTTTTGAGAAGCATACAAAACATTTTAAGTATGATATATCTATTAAAATAACTTCAAATCTCTCATTGTTTCAGTTGAGAGAACCTCTCTTGTTCCAAACTTTGAGGATGATCTTGCCTTCTACAAGCTTTTCAAGAACTAATTTTCTTTTAAATGAGAAGTAAATATGATTTGTGATTCTTGAATCTAGTATTTAGGTTAAAGTGTCATATTCCACTAAGCACGTCTCAACAGCTAGTAAATCCTACTCACCTTGTGCTTCCTTCTCAGGTTTCTTTTCAGGAAGGTACTTCGAGCAATTTCTCAACCAATGTCCATCTTGTTGAAGTGATAACATCTACCTTTTGCAACTTTCTTTTCCTTACTATTCTTGGAAGTCTTCCCGTTTCTATTCTTCTTCATTTGTGAAGGCCCAACTTTAGTTTTAGAGGACGATCATCTCTAAAAAAGTTAGGAGATAATAAATAAAACCTTTAGTTAATTCTAAAGTAATTAACTGCTGTAATAGCTAGAGGGACAGTAGAAGTAAATAGCATAGATAGCTTTGGTAACCCAGTTTGGCAAATACCACCTATGTCTGGGGAGTTACACACAACTCAGATGAGTAATATTATTATGATTCACAGTTGTCAATATAGATTAATACAATAAGGAACAATCTTCACATGTGTATGACTTTCTTAAAGTAAAAGACAATTTAAGAAATTAGGTCCCCTGAATATATAAGTGAATCTTCTTGAAGAAAACTTCACACTCCCCTAGAGTTCAAGGTCATCTCTTGATCACTACTTCTTCTTTCATATTACTCATCAACAATCTCATCGTAGATCAACATGTTAAGACCATAGTTAGTTTAATCAAACTACCTTCTTTCACTCACAGCTCTGCAACAGTATTTGGACTTGCCACACAAATCGTCTTTTAGCATTCGTGAGTGAAAAAACACATATCACAAGTTCCGTAATATATACATATCTTCAAGAAAAATCTCAAAAAGATATTTTCAAAAGATTCCTAAAATAAAGAAGGATCTTTTTATCTTTTTGAAAATGAATAATTCATTAAATAACAAAATAATCTCATTAATTCTTTTTGACAAAAATTCCAACAAACTCCCTCTTTTGTCAAAAATAGGAGATTTCTTTTCGAGTTCAAGTTCGTGCTTCATAGAAGCTTCCCATAGTGCAAGAGTCAGGAGATGGCCATTTTTCAATCATATATCAACACACCGGATCAACTCATTCATCAAGAGAAAAATTATCCATACAATTTTGACGATCATTATTTAATTTCTTTAATTGAAACAAAAAAGATAGGAGAAAAAAGTCGACAAAAAACATCATATAAACTCGTATGAGCTTCTTACATTCTTTAAAAAGAAACAAATTCAAAATATCTTCAAAACTTCAACAGAAACAACTTTAAAAACAGCTTCAAGATATCAACAGCTACAACTACTCCTACCCCCTAAGTTCACAACTTCTCTCCCTTTGAACTGAAAAGAAACACTACTCCTGATTTGGAATATCAATACTAGAGAAGTGTCTTTAGGTGTAGAACAAGTGAATCAACCTCCAATCTTCTATCAGACAGCAAATTAATAGATGTAGAAAGAGCTCAAGACTCAATTGTAAGCGTATTAATTATCCTGGAGGCCAAATCACAAGGAAGAATGAACCCTTCATCATTTTTATCTACATCATCAGTGTCAGACACATGGGGGTTCCTAGAGGTTCTTATATCATGTTTTATGTCAAAAACATGACTTCCTTGAAATAACTTGCAGCTTAATGACAATGTTTTTGGGTCAGAACCAGGAGCATCCTTTACGGTTAAGATATCAACATTCAGATGGACCAGAAGCCTTGAGAAAAAACGAGGCAAAAGGATAGGAATGTTAACACCAAACATTCCTACATTTCTCAAAAGCTGATTATATATAAAGAGGCCAACATCCACAGAATCATCATTGCAGATTTGATAAACAAAAGTCCCTAAAGCAACATAAACATAAGAAGCATGTGAGGAAGGAAACAAGTTAGCAATGCAATTGTTATGAAGAATGGCATATTTGATACTCAATGAGAGAGCTGGAATCCCATTCACAGGCCATACAGACAGAGTTCCTCCAGACAGTACCAAAGCCAAAACATTATTGGATCAATGTGAAGGAGTAGAGGTAGATTCCATAGTGTTTTCCAAGAACCCATTGATTATAGCAGGAGAAATCTTGAACTTTGAGCCTCGAATGTGTACTGCCTGATAATCAGGACTACTAGGATTGTTGAATTCTGAAGGCAAATTGACTATGAATTCTCTTATCAATTCAGGGTAGAACGAACCTACATTAGAAATAGTCTTGGAAAACCCTGTTTTAACAATCAAATCCATAACTCTTAAGCAAGAATGATGTTTACTAGACACATTCACTTCATCTGCAATACACCTCTGCACTACAAACTTCCATCGTTGTACACTTTCTTTGAGATGAAATGAGATTCCATCAATGGGGACAGATGGAATATTCAGTGGAATCTTCTTCCTCCCAGTTTTTGTAATAACCATACGACGACTCTGTTGTATTTTTTTCCTTTTGGTTTTAGGTCACATGAGGTTGTTCAAATTCAGTTTGAGGAACATTCACATTAGGTTCAACATCATCAGGTGCACTATTGTCAGTTGGTTTAACATGCTCACCAACATTTTCATCAAGGTTCTCACCAACATTATGAACAATGTTCTCACCAACATTGTCAGTAGCCTAACCCACGGGGTTAGGATCAGAAACAAATGGTTGATCAACAGGTGAACTGGACCGAACTGGAGTTCTAACATGTGGAGAATGACCAGATTGTTCAATGTTTTCGTTTGTGGTAGAAGGCTGACCAGATGCTGGAACAAATACATCTTCAGAGGAATAACTACCATCATAATCAACTGAATGGACAGGAGCATCGATAATCCTGGTCTTAACTTTAGAAAATAGACCCTTCTTTAACAATCTAGCTAGTGAAACATCATCTCTTTCATCTGAATCCATTTCAGACATATGAGACTCAAAGACAATCGATTCAGATTCGACATTCTCAGCAGAAATACTAACAACATTCTCATTATGCACAAACATACTTGAGCTATGAGAAAGAGTTACTTGATTCTTTTCAAACGACAGACGATAGGGTCTTCTAGAAGGAGTGCTTTTAAATCGATGACCCCTTATTCGAATGTCATGCATGTTGGTTCAAATATCAGGAACTTCAAAAACAACTTTGGACGAACGAGCTTGATACTTTCCTCTACGCATATTCACCATTTTCAAATTTGTAAAAACAACTTCAAGATCGTGTGCTTTGAAATTTCCAAGATGAACGGGTTTCTTGAAGATGGGGAGGCTTAAAATAAAAGTAACTTCTCACTTAAAAATTAAGTGCCCCTTAATAAAGGCAATTTTGACGTTGACGTGCGCATAAATGTAGGCCATGTTCCTTTTCTCCACGTCTCTCCTAAATAAACAAATATATAATTTAAATTTTACAAACACCTAAAAAAGCTCTCAAGTGCTCAAAAGAACTTGTATCCAGTGGTTTAGTAAATATATCAGCCCACTAAAGATTTGATCGAACATGCTCAAGAGTGATTATTTTTTCCTCAATAAGCTCCCTGATAAAATTATGCCTAATATCAATGTGTTTAGTCCTGCTGTACTATACTAGATTTTTAGAAATATCGATTGCACTCATATTATCACAATAAAGTGTCATAATATCCTGTTGAGTACCATATTTTTGGAGCATCTGTTTCATCCAAATAAGCTAAGTACACCCACTTCCTACTGCAATATATTTTGCCTCAGATGTAGACAAAGAAACACAATTTTGCTTTTTACTATACTAGGAGATTAAATTATTTCCAAGAAAGAAACATCCTCCTGAAGTACTTTTTCTATCATCTGAGCATCTTGCCCAATCTGCATCACAATAGCCAACAAAAACTGAATTTGTATCATAAGAGTATAAAACTCCAAATTTGCTCGTACCATGAACATATATTATTATTCTTTTAACTGCAACAAGATGTAAAACACGAGGATCAGATTGAAATCACACACACATACCCACAGTGTAAGCAATATCAAGTCTACTGGTTGTTAATAAAGCAAACTCCCAATCATACTTCTGTAAAGTTTATGATCTACAGACTCCCCATCACTATCCTTGGTGATTTTAACATGTGTAGCAGCTGGAGTCCTCTTTTGCTAAGATTTGTCAAGGCCAAATTTTTTGACTATGTTCGTAGCATATTTCTCCTGAGTTATAAAGATGCACTCCTTCCTTTGCTTAATTTGAAGACCAAAGAAACAGGACAATTCTCCAACCATACTCATTTCGAATTCTGACTGCATAATATCAATAAAATTTTTCATGAGCTCCTCTAGAAATCCTCCGAATATGATATCGTCCATATATATTTGAGCAACTATCAAGTCTTTGTTAGATTTATTCACAAATAAGGTCTTATCAGCACGTCTTCTAGAGTATCCTTTATGACCAAGATAAATCATGAGTCGTTCATACCATGCTATGGGTGCTTGCTTTAGTCCATATAGAGCTTTATTGAGTTTATACACATGCTGAGGATAAATCGGATCAATAAAACCCTTAGGTTGAACTCCATACACTTCTTCGTTCAAGTACCCATTTAGAAAGGTACTTTTAACATCAATATGATACAATTTAAACTTAAGAACACACGATATGCTAAATAAGAGGGGAATAACTTCAAGTCTTGCTATAGGTGCGAAGGTTTCATCAAAATCCACTCCTTCTACTTGAGAATAACCTTGTGCAACCAATCTAGCTTTGTTTCTAGTTACAAACCCTTTCTCGTCTGTCTTATTTTTTAATATCCATTTAGTTCCTATAATGTTTGCTTCTGCAGATTTAGAAACCAAAGTCCATACATTATTTTATTTGAATTGCAATAATTGTTCTTGCATTGCATTTATCCAAAATTCATTTTTGAGAGCTTTATTTACTTATGTAGGCTCAATAGATGAAGTATAGCAAATATCGGCGATCATCTTGGCATAATCAATCTTGTCCTTTTTTCTGATAATAATCTCAGCTGAGGGATCTCCAATTATAGAACTTGATGGATGATTCTTTTGAACATGTGAAGATGGAACAGTTTCACTCACATCAGCCATTACTTCCTTCTGAGTTGATTTAGAGCTATCACCACAGTTATTAACACTTGTATCAACTGTAGGAACATCAGCAACAATTAATTCAGGTGCAACAAAGGGTTTAGTTGGTAAATTACCATCATCATCTGTTTGTCTATACACCGTCTTCTTATCATCATTCACCACCACATTTATAGTTTCCATAACAACTCTCGTTCTATTATTGAATACTCCGTAGGCACGACTATTATGAGAAAATCCTAGTAAAATCTCTATATATGATTTAGCATCTCATTTTCTGTAATACTCCTAATCAGCAAGAATATAACAAGTACTTCGAAATACATGGAAATTCCTTCCCATGATCACTCTTGATTTGAACAATATTCTTCCTTTACTCACGCTGAAGACTCAAGCATAGACTGATGTAAACTTTAGCAGTATCTGATTTTCCTTTCAAACATATTACCTAAGTGAAGCGAGAAAAATCATCCACAACAACAAAGACGTACTTTTGCCCTCAAAGGCTCTTAGTTTGCATAGGACCCATTAGATCCATGTATAACAGTTCTAGAACTCTATTTGTATAACACTCCTTCATACTTTTGTGGGATGCCTTGATTTTCTTTCCGAGTTGATAGTCACCACAAAAGAACTTGCCGTTTGAGTCAATATTTAGAATTCTTATGACAACCTCATTCTTTATAGCTTTATCAATACTACTTAGACTAGCATGTCAAAGTTTCCTATGGCATAATCATATTTGATCTTCTTTGGTTAAGTGACATAAATTAGTATTGTTTGAAACCCAATGGTAACAATTATCAGCTTGTCTACAGCCACTCATGAGAACTCTTTTATCTGTACCAGTCACAATACAATCATCTTTGCTAAAATTTACAATGTAACCTTGATCACAAAGTTGAATAACACTAATTAGATTTATTTTGAGCCCTTCAACATATCTCACATCATTTAGACATGATAGATTATATTTTTCAATATTTCCTTTTGCAAGTATTCTTCCTTTTGCACCATCCCCGAAGGTAACATGTCTAGATGAACATTCTTTGAATTCAGAAAAAAAAGATCTATTTCTAGTCATGTGTCTAGAACATCCACTATCAAAATATCATGCATCAGTTCATGATTGAACTGTAGTAAAAGCAATACTACATTTTTCTGAATTCTTGACTCTCCATTCCTTATAACTTCTCTTGCTTCTTAGAGTTAATAAATTTAATCTTTGCTTTTATGAATGATAAACAATTTTTTGATATTGAAATATGTATCTTTGTAACGCATAACAAAAGTGCCAAATATGACATTTCTTACCACAATAATGACAAAACTTGTTATTTACTTTTGAGGAAGAGCTAACAACCTTTGCTTCAGCTGGTTGGTCAGGCTTGACATTTACAGTAGCATAAACAAATTTTATACAGTTTGTCTGACTTTCTTTTTTCTGATGAGTTAAAGCCAAGACCACATCTGTTTGAACTAGATCGTTCTGAGTTTAGTATTTGATTTAGATTTTCAGATCTAGAATTTAATATTTTGACTGACTTCATAGTCTGATCATACTCTATCTGGATCTCCCTCAATTTTTGTTTTAAGGAAGATATAACTGATATTAACCGTTCATTTTCTTCTATAAGATTATGTATTTTTTATTTCTCTATAACTCTGGCTTCTGAATCTTCTTTCCATTGAATCTTCAACTACTTAAAGGATAGGTTGTTTTTACTTTCTTCTTCAGAATCTTCTCCTTCATCTTCAACTATAAAATTAGTTTCGGTGATATATACAATGAATGCATTTGTACACCCATCATCTTCCTCACTATCATCCGTTTCTTCATCAGATAATGTACCATGAAAATTCTTCTTCTACTTTCTAAAAAATGTGAGGCATTTAGCCTAATAATGACCAACTCCTCCACACTCCCTACATTTGAAGATCCTACCTTCACCATCTCTTCTTCGAAAGTTTTCACCATCTCTTCTGTTGGAATTTTCATTATCCCTTCTATTGTATCTTTCACCATCTCTTCTTTTATAATTAGTTAAATTCCTGGAGTTAGACCCAGTTGAATTCATATTTCTAAATTTGTTTACAACTTTTGGAAATTGTTTTGTCATAAGAGCTATTGGCTCATTTACATTTGCTTCACTTGAAGATTTATTATCAATTGAATTTTCTTCATAAACTTATTTAAATGTAATGCCTTTACCTTTCTTGTTTTCTCTGTTTGATATAGCAATCTCAAATGTAAGAAGAGACCCAAACAATTCATCCAGTTTTAATTTAGTTATATCATGTGCTTTCTCTATAGCTGTAACCTTCATGTCAAATTTTCCAAGTAGAGAACGCAACATTTTTCGCACTATCTAGGATTCAAGTATCTTCTCTCCAAGGTTAAATGATTCATTAGCTATTTCCTGAACTCTCTCATTATATTCAGCTACAGATTCATCTTTAGACATCTTTAAGGCTTCAAATTTCGACGTTACCAACTGTAATCAGGATATTTTAACTTTTGTAGTGCATTTATATGAAATTTTCAAGATTTTCCATGCTTCTTTGGCAAAACTACAAGAGTTGATTAGTTTAAACACATTCAAGTCAACACCATTAAAAATAACATTAAGAGCTCTAGCATTTTCCACAGAAGATTGTTCTTCAGCATTAGTCCAGTCAACTTCAAATTTAGGAACAGAGTTACCATCTACAATAATCATTAGTGGTTCCCATCCAGCTACAACAGCTCTCTAAGCTCTCCCATCAAGAGTTTTGAGAAAGGATATGATACGAGGCTTCTAGTATGAATAATTTTTGCCATCAAGTATAGGAGGATGTGAGGTTGATGGTCCTTTCCTGATTATCTCCATTGATTAGCAACCCGCTCTGATACCAATTGAAAAAGGTAGAAGATAATCAATAAAACCTTTAGTTAATTCTAAAGTAATTAACTATTGTAATAGTTAGAGGGACAGTAGAAGTAAATAACACAGAGAGCTTTGGTAGCCCAGATCGGCGAATACCACCTACATCTGGGAAGCTACGCACAGCTCAGATGAGTAATATTATTAAGATTCACAATAGTCAATATCGATCAACACAATAAGGAACAATCTTCTCATGTATATGACTTTCTTAAAGTACAAGACAATTTAAGAAATCTGCCCCCTGAATATATGAGTGAATCCTCTTGAAGAAAACTTCACACTCCTCTAAAGTTCAAGGGGATCTCTTGATCATCACTTCTTCTTTCATATTACTCATCAACAATCTCATCGCCGATCAACATGTTAAGACCATAGTTAGTTTAATCGAATTACCTTCTTTTGCTCGCAGCTCTACAACAATATTTCGACTTGCTGCACAAATCATCTTTTAGCATATGTGAGTGAAAAAACATGTCTCACAAGTTTCATAATATATATATATATATATCTTCAAGGAAAATCTAAAAAATATATTGACAAAAGTTTCCTAAATAAAGGAATATCTTTTATCTTTTTGAAAATAAATAATTTATTAAATAACAAAAGAATCTCATTAATTCTTTTTGACAAAAATTCCAACACTCTCATAAACTCTTTCTCTATGGTGGTAACATTTACTTCCACTTCCTTCCCCTTACACATGGTAAGGTTCTAGAATCGCTAGAGCTCATTTAGAAGAATGTTCAGAGTGAACTTTATCTTATTCAGAGACACGTTCATTTGAAACAGTACAAAACTCTTTGAAAGAGATTGTAGAATAAAGCTTACCTTATTTGCCTCATCGATGGGACTACTATTTACTTCAGCGATATTGAAGTGCATCATCGTGTCTAGGACATGTTCCTTAATAGAGGTCTTTTTCTTCATTCGCTTGGTATAAATATGCTTAAATTGCTTCGTTTCTGAGGGACCATGAAAGCTGACCAAATATCTTCCTCAATGAATCCATAATCTTTTTAGTCATGGCTAAGGATTCATGTTTCTTTGCTGAAACATCAGACATGATGGCAAGAATATAGACACAGGCCTTTTCATTGGCCTTAGCCCATTAATCATATGCTTCTCGAACATTTCAGTTAGCATTTGAGGTCGGGACTTGTGGACGTTCCTCAATTAAGACAAATCTTAAATCATCTACGACTAGTATTGTATTTAGGTTTGATTCCTAAGTCGCATAGTTTTCGCCGTTAAGTTTTTCGGAAGCTAACAGTTGTACTATTGAGTTATTCATACTGATAACTAAAACATATTCTATTTAATGAAAAATTATAATCTTTTAAGAACCAATTAATTTAGAAAATATTAATAACGTACCCATCATTATTATGTTTTCCAATGATATTTCAAAAGTTTAGAATAACCTCTACCGAAGGGTAGTCAATTATTCCTCCTTTGAACCAAGACAATTTTAACTAGATGCTAACTTCTGAATATCTCATATTCCTATAGCACTTCATTATCGCTACTTCGATCGAGAATATACTAATAACTTAGTAATTCTCTGATCGGATCTCAGAGATAAGATTCATTATGCTCCTAAAAGTGGAAAGTCAATATGAAAACCGATCAAAGAGACCCTATCCATATATGGAGTTCGAGGTATTCCAAATCCTATAATAAAACCCTCCGAAGGAAACGTCGCTCCAAGGCAGACAAGCAGGCGCATTATAGAAATCTCAAGGTGAGACCTAATGGAAGAGACTAGGATGTGTTGTCACATATCCCTTATCTATTTACTATGAACCACTTCCCTATTCACCTTGATATTAATCCATGAAAATACTCTTTGAAGTGAGTCCGCTCCTATGCACGACCTAAAACCTTGCATGGACCTCACGGTGTGAACTCTTAGGGACGTTAGAGCTAAAAGTATGCTATGTTTCTCTAGCTGAAGTGTTCTGTGACAGTTTTAAAGGGTACTCATTAAATTAGGATCATATTTAGGCTAATTTAAACATATCCAAAGTCTAGGTGAAACATCCGAGCATAACCATTATATTGGATTTTAACTTAGATGTTTAGGTAATAAACCAATTTTATTAACTCACATCTCTCACGCATGCTTATAAGATTAGGTTAACTAGGCTCAAGAACTGATTACGATCTCCAAGTAGCAAGTGTTTCGTAAATTGTCAACTTAAAAACCTCCAACCTTAGTAATCTTATCTAACTTGTTGACAAAATTGAATCAGGTGAACCTCTTGTAACTAGTGTTACAAGATATCGACTTAATTCTATGAAAAAATGATTGATATGTTTAGCCTAGGTGAACATGCAAGTTACTTTTGTTATAGATTTTAAAAGTCTACTTGATTTTATAACACTTATAAAACTATAGACTAACCTATAACATACATTCAACATTATATAACTATTATATGAAGAAATTAATTAATACTGATTTTAATTTATTTAAATTTTAATTAAATCATATTTAATAAAATTAAATAGGGGTCTATTAAAAAATATAACAAAGTGGCAAAATATTTACACTGTATACAATAATTCCGAAAACGGAAAAAGTCCACAGGCCCACAATGAAAAATGCCAAAAATGCCCCGTCAACTACGCCGTCAACCACGTCATCAACCATATTGTCAAAAGCGTATAATATATTTGGTGCACGATTGTTTAGATTTAGCTATTATTTGGTACACGATCGTTTAGATTTGATCGTTTAAATTTGGCGATTTAGATAGCCAAATCTAAATAGTTTATTTTTTCAATTCTATCGTTTAATTTGGTAACACAATCGTTTAGATTTGGTCGTTTAAATTTGGCTACACCAAATCTAAACAATTTTTTTCAAAATTTATTACATGACAGTTTAGATTTGGCTAAACGAATTTTTTTCAAGATTCTTTTGGTACATGATTGTTTAAATTTGGCTAAACGATTTTTTTAATTATTTTGGTACACGGTCGTTTAGATTTGTCTACACTATCGTTTATTTTTTTTACACAATCATTTAGATTTGAATACTCAAATCTAAACAATTTTTTCAAGATTCTTTATACACGAACTTTTAAATTTGGTTACCCTAATCTAAATGACGTAAAAAAAGAAGAGGAAAAGAAGAAATATGATGGAAAGAAATCGTAGCGGAAAAAAAGAAGATAATAATAAGAAAGACGATAGAAAGAAATCAGATTTGGTTACCCAAATCTAAACAATGTAAAAAAAAAAGAAGATGAAAACAAATCGCAGAAAAAAAAAGAGGAAAGGAAGAAAGTCAATAGAAAGAAATTGCTGCGAAGAGGAGAAGAAAGGCGAGAGGGCAAACATGAAATATTTAAAAAATGACTAAATTCATGGGCTTTGTCACACGAGCCGTAAATATTTTAGTAGTTTGTTATATTTATGAAAATTTTCCAATTAAATAAGTCAATAATTAATTAATTAATTTCACTAAATCGTATTTAATCAAAATTAATTCAATTAATTAATTATATTAATTAATTAACATACATACTATACATTATAACCACTATAACATACTTTTAATGCATTAACATGTTAACTTATAGTGGGATTTTAAATCTTTATGGCATACTTTTTGCACATACAATTTAAACTTTAATTAAAACATTCATCACATTCATAATTAATTAAGCACTCTAAAATAGACTTGGTTTGACTTCTAAATTAAGCTAATAACTAGATTATTACATTAGTAATTTGGTGTAGTTCATAAAAGCTTTCGAACCACTCGAACTGGCCCAAGACCCAACTCATTGGGCTTGAACCGACCCAAACACCATTTGAAACCTTTAGGCGTGCGTGAGTCACCAAGTCGAAAATGGGTTAAACAGGGATCAGGTCAGAGTCAAGCTCATGGGTGGATGAAGTGGGTCGAGCCGAAATGAACCGTTTAAAATGGGCGGGCGTCAGGCGCAAGGGTCATGAGAAGAGTGGGTCAAATCTGAAAGGATGACAAATTGGTCAGCGAAAACAGCTCGGGTGGAGCAAACGGACGGGTGCTGGGGCAAAAGAAATCTAGTTCCAACTGGGTTTAAGGTTAGGCCGTCGGGTTTGAAGGCCTTTTTTCTGGGTCTATCCTCCAATTTTCTCCCAATTTCACATTTTCTCTCTCTCTCGATTTATGCACTTACATCCTAATTTAGATCATATCCACACAATTATGTAGTTCTTTTTTAAATGATGAGAAAAGAGTTTCAAATCTATATGATTGTGTTGACCATGTTAAAAGATTATCTTGACTATGGTAAGCAATCGTTTAGATTATATCAATATATCGTATAGTTCTTTTTAAACGATGGAAAAAGGGCTTCAAATTTTAAAGATCGTGTTGACCATGGTAAACGATCATGTTGACAATGGTAAACGATCATTTAGATCATGTCAAAATGATATCTAAATGATCTTGATATTTTTGAATATGAGGAAGACGAAGTAACTTCAAATAATCTTGCCAAAAATGGTAAAGATGAAATAGAAGATTAAAATAGAATAATAATCGTTTAAAAATAGAAGAAAGAAAATCTAGAAGAGAAGATGAAGAAAACTGAGAGGAGAAGATGAATAAATCCCCAAGAATAAGAAAAAAAAAAAGTGTCCCCAATATTCAAATGAAAATCTGAAAAATTATGAAAATATTGTACCAGCTTAATGGACTTTTGCTTTTTGTTACATGGACCGTAAATATTTTTGTGTTTTGTTACGTTTATGAAAATTAACCTTATAAAAATGTAAAAAGTTAATTATTTATCCTTATCATCATTCTTTATGATTATTTTATTTTCATTTTTCACACATTCTTTATCTTTAATCAAATAGTGTTATCAAATATTTCATTTCTCATTTCTTTAAGGAAATATAAGCAGTCAGCTATCTTAGATCCCAAGGAATCATATAGTTATTAGAATTTTCCAATTACTTTCTATAAATTAAACAAAACCTCCATAGCTTTCGAAATGGGCGAAAGAAATCAAAACCGATCAAAAAGAGAAATGCCTTTGATTCAGCAAGTTTGGGCTTCAAATTTCGATTCAGAAATCGCCCTATTTGATGAGTGTCTTCAATTCCACACCATTCTTACCATCGGCATTAAATTTCCTACCTTTATTCCATAATCTCTATAGGGTTCTATTGATGAATAGATTTACAAAGACTTTCATTTCAATGTAAACCAAACCAAACTCATCCTACTAGGTATCACAACTTCTGATGATTCGAGTCAAATCAATGGTTCGTAGGAGTTTAATTTCTCCAATTTTGACTCCTAAACTAACGCACATTCTCTTTCAGCTATTCTATTTTTAAAACTAAATGGGTTGGATTTTACATATCATTCGAAAAAGTGACATCTTTTGATGGGCTACCTTCCCTAGCCTCTACGACATGGGGTATCTAATCAAAGTGACGGGGTTAATCAGAGTGTTGCCAAAGCTACGGAAGAATTTGCAACGGTGGTGGTTAACAGAGTTGGAGTTGTGCAAGATTAAATTTGAAGCATATGACTAGATTTTGTAAAGGATTAAAAGATGGAAAACATGGATTTATTGAATAAAAAAACGATTTAGAATGAAACATAATGCTGGATCAGATAGCTTGCTTATAGCATCAGCACACTTTAACATGTTGGAAAGATTTGGTATGAATTCTAAAGTTTGTAATGAGTTTTTGTATGGTTTTTTCAAAAACACTTGAATCCATGAAGATGAAGAAGGTTTATTATCGCAAGTTCTTAATTACATTTGGTAAAATTTCATATTTTCCTGATACACCTTATTATATTATTATCCATTAATTTGGGTTTAGTTGGTTGATTTGTATATTTTGTTTATTCTTTTTATTAACTAATGAAAGACCTGTTAAAGAAAATTAAGTATGAAAAGATGTCCACTTAAACAGGTAGGTTAATTACTAGCCACTAATTTATTTATTATTTAATTAATTTTATGTTAATGTATTGGATCACTCAAATATATATAAAATTATGCATATTCATAGGTTATCCAAAAGAATCAAGAGGCGGCCTATTTTATGATCCTCAAGATGATAAAGTATTTGTATCCACAAATGCCACATTCTTAGAGGAAGATCACATCAGGAATCATCAAGCTTGAGTAAACTAGTATTATATGAGATTTCCAAAAGTGCTACTAATATTCATAATTCATCCACCAAAGTAATTAATAAAACTAGGAAATCTAGTCAACCACATCATTCTCAAGAGTTGAGAGAGCCTCGACGTAGTAGGAGGGTTTTCATTAGCCTGATCGCTACTTGGGTTTAACTGAAACTCAAGTCATCATACCTAATGATGGCATAGAGGATCCATTAACCTATAAATAGGCAATGAATGATGTAGACCGTGACCAATGGATCAAAGCCATGAACCTCGAAATGGAATCTATGTACTTCAATTGTGTCTAGACTCTAGTAAATCAACAAAATGACATAAAACCTATTGGTTGTAAATGGATCTACAAGAGAAAACGAGACCAAGCTAATAAAGTACAAACTTTTAAGGCTCGAATTTTAGCAAATGGCTATACCTAAAGAGAGGGAGTGGACTATAAAGAATTTTTCTCTCCCGTTGTCATGCTTAAATAAATTAGAATACTCTTATCCATCGCCACATTTTATGATTATGAAATTTGACAGATGAATGTCAAGACAGCTTTTTTGAATGGCAATCTTGAGGAAAGTATCTATATGGCTCAACTAGAAGGGTTTATAGAACATGGTTAAGAACAAAAGGTTTGTAAGCTTAAAAAATCCATTTATGGATTAAAACAAGCATCTAGATCCTAGAATATAAGATTTGATACTGTAATCAAATCTTGTGGCTTTGAACAAAATATTGACGAGCCTTAAGTTTACAAAAAAGGTCGTCAATTCAATTGTACCATTCTTAGTTTTGTATGTTGACGATATTCTACTCACTGAGAATGACGTAGGTTACCTTACTGATATCAAGAAATGGTAGCTACACAATTTCAAATGAAAGATTTGGGAGATGCACAATACGTTCTCGAGATCCAAATAATTCAGAACCGTAAGAATATAACACTAGCCATGTCTTAAGCATAAATTGACAAAATATTGTCTAGATATAAAATGTAAAATTCCAAAAAGGGTCTCATACAAATATGGAATTCATTTGTCAAGAGAATAATGTCCTAAGACATCTCAAGAGGTTGAGGATATGAGGAATATTCCCTATGTTTTCACTGTTGGGAGTTTGATGTATGCAATGCTATGTACTATACTTGATATTTGCTACTCAGTAGTGATTGTCAGTAGGTATCAATCTAATCTTGGACGGGATCATTGGACATCCGTTAAGAATATTATGAAATATCTTAATAAAACAAAAGACTACATGCTCGTTTATGGTACTAAGGATCTGATCCTTACTGGATACATTGATTATGATTTCCAAACTAATAAAGATCATAGAAAGTCTACATCTAAATCAGTATTCACTTTAAATGGAGGAGAAGTAGTGTGAAGAAGCATAAAGCAAAATTCTCGACAAATCTGGAAGTTGTTCCAAATATGCATCTGCCAAGCATTTTATACTATGACAACAGTGGTGCAGTTGCAAATTTAAAAGAACCTAGAAGCCATAAACGGGAAAAGCATATCGAACACAAGTACCATCTTATCAAGGAAATTGTACATTGTGGTGACGTTGTAGTGACCTAGATATTTTCTGAGCAAAACATGACTGATCCTTTTACAAAAGTATTAATGACTAAAGTGTTTGAGGGTCACCTACAGAGTTTAGGTCTACGATGTTTGTAAACTAGGATAAGTGGAAAACTTATTCTACATGTGCCTTAGTTTATTATATTCATATGTTTATTGTACTCATATGCATTCTCTCTCTCATGGTTAAATTCAAAGTTGTTTTATCCTACTATGAGTTTTAGTCCAAGCGGGAGTTTGTTAGAATTTATGTCTTAAAACTCGTAGTTTGTAATCATATTCTATTCAATAAATTTGTTATTGAGAAATTGAATACTATAATTTTAAATCCAATAAACTAAGGTCCTAATGCTATTTTGAGTGAACTCAACTTTTTATAAAGACGTAAGTATGGATTAAGTTCAAGTATATAGCTTAAAACGATCTAAAGTATATTAATAAAAGATGGATGCCTTATTCGGAGACACTATAAATGTGGTCCGCTTTGTAGTTAGTACAAACGATTTGATCTTGAATAGTTTATGTAGAGACACAAAAGTGGGGGCATCCTATGTAAAGAGTTTACATAAGACGAAACCATGAAATAGTCACTTTTACGTTATAACGTCATTTACTGTCTAAAACTGACTATTTCGATTTTTGATGACCTAGGTAACTTACTCTTAACCTGAGCTAACTATGAACTTCTGTGCACACGAGATTATCCTTAAATCTATATAGGCGAGGATAACTCTTTAGTGCTGGCCCAATAAGCCTTCTATTTCAAAGGTAAGATCAGGTGAATAGTTGGAGACATAAGGTGCAAAACGAAACTACCCGCTTTAGGTTGTTCCCTTAAGGATTGAATCTAAATCTTGAACAAGGGGCCCCACCTTCTCATTGGCCTGAGAGAGATTTAGTTTACAGGTTGGACCTTAAACCAATTGTTCAATAGTGGATTTGTAGGACTTAAAGAGCAAGAAGTAATCTTGAGGATAAAACGGTATTTTGACCCAATCGAGCTTACGAACAACCTATGAGGATTAACTTACTGCTCATGGTTATATCAAATGGACACATATATATCTATAGTGAAGGAAGTGCAACTACGAGACTTTAGTGGAATGACCCGTTAGTTAATGAATCTTATATTGTTGGAGTCTATGATCTATAGGTCCATTAGGTTCCCCTACTAGCTCATATGGAATAAACTTAAAACAGTATGATGGAATGAGTCGAATTGTTCGATTTAGGTGAGGAGAGAGAAACTGATAAGTATATGTGATATAGCCGTTAGTTATCATATTAGAGATAGAGCTTTATATTTAAATGTGATTTAAATATTAAAGATATAAATGCAGATTCATACTTGAAAGCTCGAAAATGATGGAAATAGTCAAAGTTGCAAAAAGTCAAAATGTTGACTTTTGACTTTAAAAAGTCAAACTTTGATCGTCAATATATTTAAATGTGATTTGAATCTTGAGAAAAAGAATGCGGATTCATACTTGGGAGATCAAAATTAGTCAAGACGAATAAAATTGTAAAAAGTCAAAATATTGACTTTTTGTTTTGAAAAGTCAAAGTTTGACTTTGACCAAATGACAATTTTACCCTTTGACCAAAGAGTAGGAAAATCCAACATTTTGTTGGATAATTCCACTAACTATAGTGGACTAGGTGTTACCACACTATAAAGGTATTAAGCCCACTAATTGTTAGTGGGTTATGTGTTATTGGTCCATGAGCTTGCATTTACATGTAACTTTGCCCGTAAATTCACTATAAAGTGGGCTCTTGGATCTTTTGGAAAGGGTTTGACATTTTGAAGACAAAATTTAGGCTATTTGCTTTTCCTTTGAAATTTTTATTAAAAGAAAAAGATATATTAGCCTAACCCTATTCCATAGTTCCATTTCCATTCTTTCAGCTTTAGAATCCCCTGACAACCATAAATGGTGCTAGGGAAACACATTCATGTAGCATTAGGAAAATCACCTTTTCGTTCATCATAAACATTGGATAGTCATGTTTTAAAACCAAGTACAATTAGATACTTTAAACACATTTTTATAAAGTTCAAGTCATATACATTCATAAAATCATGATAAGTAAACAATTGTTTAACATAAATGAAAACATAGTCATAAAAAGGTTAAGCCAGAGTAGTTTCCAAGCTATATCATAAAATAACATTTATATGTACAAGAAAGTTAGAAAATGAATCACTCATTATCAATGATTCGATTCCCCGGGATTATACGCTTTTCCCACTTCAATTTGGTCTAAAATAAAGATTAAGGTCTCTCAGTTATCTTCACTTAGCAAGACAACACAACAATCTCCAACAACACTCCATTATGAACATTCAACCTATTTTATGCTTGTAGAGTCCTTAAATTCTCAAATCTCCTTAGACTAGACTAAAAATCCACTTTCAAACCCTTAAACCTCAAATATAAATTCTTAGTAAAATGGATGTCCAAACTTAAGTCAAACTTATTTGGTATTTCGTTTCAATACGCTCTTATACCCAATATCCATACTTTGGAGATTTAGATCCATTAACAATCTTAATATCAATCTAACGAGCTAATAACTTAAGAACTTACCCAAACACGTCTAAAATAACTTTAAACGTGTTGATCAATGCTTCCAAGTTCTCTAAATCTTCAATTCCTCATACAAAACAATATTGGTAAGATCAAGTTCACGCTAAAACTAAATGGGTATTTAAGAACTATGAGAGAACTCACTAAATTTATCTAAAACCTTATCGATACCTTGTTGAAATCACCTTGACAACACATTAATGTCTTTCTAAATTTAAATCTAGAATCTATAACCATTTTATGTTTCAAAGCTTATAGAAGTAACACCCAAACGAACTCTAAAGTTAATGGAAAGTCCATTTTCAACCTTTAACATTCAACTCTAGGACTCAAGTATCATGTATAATTCAATTTTAACGCTTAAACTTAATTGAAATTCAAGAACTTTAGGAAGACTCAATGAAATTACTCCAAAATTTACCAAGAACTTAACTAAGTAACCTAAACTTCAACGGACAGCACCATAACTACCTTCTAAATTCGAAATCAAACATCCAACATTATGGGTTATTCAATATTATCACCAAAATTAGATGGGCACTCAAGATCGAATCCATAAAACTTAGAATCTTATCCAAGTTGTGTCAAAATGCCTAATTCTAGCTTCCGGAAGGCTGGACAACGACTCAAACTCTTCTAAAATTCAAATCTAGCAACGAAATGTAATGGGTATTACGAAGTCAAGTTGAGATTTAATGGATGTTCGAAAAACTTCAAGGAACCCAACTAAAATAAGCAAATCTTTACCCAAAACTCCAAAATCCAATTATTGATAGCAAGATCGAGTTCTACCAACAACCGAGCAACACAAGAAAGAGATCCGGTGCTGAGGTTTCGATTTTTAACGGCCAAACTAAATGACGACGGTGTGCTGGAATCATAAATTACCTAGGAGGACGACGACGCGTAGGACTTTCAAATCTGCGACATGCGGTGTGTTGACTTCGTCCCACGATTCGTCTAGTGCAAAGGTGTTAGATGGTGGCATCGACTGAAGGAAGAGAAGGGTGAGATGACGCAAGCAATTTTGAGAAAGAGAGTAACGTCGGTGTGCTCAAGAAGAAGAAGAGAAAAAAAATCCTTTTCTTAACTTTATTAATAATAAAAAGATCTTAAGAAAATATCATTATACCCGTCACTTTAAATCCTTGATGAAAATATGAACTACTAAAAATGAAAAGCTTCTTATCGCAAAAGCCTAAATTGCAGGATGCTTTTAGCCTACTTGAACTTAAAAGGGGAATGCCAAAGAAAAAAATAAAAGAAGAAAAGTAGAATGCCATGATTTAATCCCTTTTCTTAAGGGTACGTAGGCAACTTAAGGGAATTTTAAGTTTAGTCCATCAACAAACTAGCAAGAATTTTGAACTTCATCATGCTTTTATAAGGTTACTTAGGCAACTTGAAATAGGTTTTAAGTTCAGTCACATACAAATAAACATAGTGTCATAATCATATAAATTGATGTGTTCATTCTTATTAAAGAACGTCACCTAGAGTTGAAGATGTCCTACTAGAGGTAACATAACAAATCAAAGAAGTGCAGCACTAGGAGTAAGACAATGCAAGTTAAATGCTTTTAAAAGCATCACTCACCTAAAGTTAAACATTCCATCTTCAAGTTTATAAGATATTCAAAATCAAAATCAGAGGTTTTGCTGATTCATTATTTTGAAATTCAAACTCAAAGGCCTAAACGATGTTTCCTCATATCCTAAGTTTGATGGTCGCTTTGTTGCTGCTTGTTCCATCTCCAAGTTCGATGGTTACATTGTTGCTTCTTCATCTCCAAGTCGAGGATTGTGCTATTACTTTCATCTTCAAGTTTGATGATTGTTACGTTATTGCTTTTCCATCTCCATGTTTGAGAATGGGTTGTTGCTTCTTCATCCCCAAGTTTGATGGATACATTTTTGTTTCTCTCCAATTTGATGTTTGCTTTGTTTCTCTCCAATTTGATGGTTGATTTCTTGTTACTTATTCCATCACCAAGTTTGATTGTTACTTCGTTGCTTCTTCAACTCCAAGTTAGAGGGTGCACTTCTTCACTTCAAATTTTGTGGTTGCCTGCATTGACGCTGGAAAAATAGTGTCGATGCATTTGTGCTACATGTTTACTATCTACAACATAAACTCACATACTGCCACTTGATAAAGAACAAAGGATGTTTTGGCATTTGTCATCCAACGTGTCTAGTGGCGATAAACGAGCAAATGACGCATTTTCATTTGTCATCCAACACGCCCAACACATGGGCAACAAATGAAGGATGCATTGACATTTGTCATCCAACTTGCCCGATAGATGGTTAATAAATAAAATATGTGTTGGCATTTGTCTTCCAATACACCTGGCATCCAACAACAAATGAAGACGATTTGGGATTTGTCATCCAACCCTTATGGTATGCAGCAACAAATGAAGGAGGCGTTTTTTGTCATCCAACATGCCCAACACATGAGCAACGAGCGAATGATACATTAACATTTGTCACCTAACAAGCCCAACACATTCACATCAAGCGAATGATGCATTGCCATTTGTCATCCAACGTGCTAAACACATGGGCAACAAATGAAGGACGAATTTGCATTTATCATCCAACGCACCCAACATATAGGAATCTAACAAATAAGACATTGGCATTTGTCATCCAATATGTCCACTAGGCAATTAACAAACGAAGAATGGACTAGTGTAATATCACACTATAAGTGGGTAAAAGTTGGTTCATTAACAACAAAGGCTAGACTAGTGTAATGTCACACCCTAAGTTAGTAAAAACTGGCAAAGTAACAATGAAGGATGGATTAGTGTAATGCACACCTTACGTGGGTGTCTCCAAAGCTTATTTAGTAACGACGAAGGATGGACTAATGTGACACACCCTAAGTTAGTAAAAACTAGTATAGTAATAAAAAGGATGAGCTGGTGTAATATCACACCCTAAGTTAGTGTCTTCAAAACTAATTTAGTAACAACGAAAGATGAACTATAAACAGTTTAGACTAATTATTTTAGTCCAATTAATTATTATTATTTGGGTTAAAGTCCAATTAAGATCAAAACTAGGCTTAGTTATAATGCCCAAATCTACTAATTGGGCTCAAGGGCCCGGTCTATAGACCAACCAAACTCAAGCCCACAAAATCCATCAGAAAACTCTATAAATAGAGAAGTTTTATTCATTTGCAGAATTTAGAAAAACTCCAGGACTAGGGAAATTTTTTTCAAACAATCAAAAGGCTTTCTAACCCCTTAAGTTGGTCGCACTTGAAGATTCAAGTATCCTTGAAAATACATTCTTCCTAGACTTCAACTTTAAGAACATCACGCGCTTTGCTTCCATACACTAAGCATACGCATTCAAGCGAGAGAGATTCTTCCATACATTAAGCTTATGCATTCAACCGAGAGAAAATCAAAACATCAAGTATTAGAGATCAAATCACATCGCATCAAAACCAAAGCAACTCAAGTTCAACACCACAAAACATGCTTCTTTAAAAATCTCAAGTGAACAGTACTATTAATTATAAAATAATATTTAACCATTTCATAATTAATTAAGTTGAACATTAATAATTTAAATTTTAATTAAATAATATAAGAAAGATATTTTAACGAGGAAATTTTCGTAAATAACAAAATATAGCAAAACAACTTAATATGCTATAAAAAGTTCGATGAATTTTATAAATAGTTTCAATGTCTTACTGTTTTTGAAAATGTTCCTTTTGATAGTCATATATTATATAAAAAGTTAAAAATATGATATATTAATAAAGAATATTAAAAATAGGTTTTATAAGTGTTGTAGGTTAATAATAAGTGGAATATAAAATTTAATTGATCATAAACAGTTGATAATGAACATATTTTCATAATGGAAAATCAAGTTAGAAATTAATCTCAATAAATAGTTAATTTGATTATGTATTAAAAAATTAGCAAAATTTCAGATTTTATGGGTTATTTTATATTTTAATCCATTTTTGTTTATATTTGAAAATTAACCAATTAATTGATAGAGCTAAAGTTCCTAACAACTATTATTGTCATATTGGGAAACAAAAATACACATGAGAATAACAAAAAGAGTTCAATAGCAATAATATTAAAAATGTTTTTGTTGAGAGGGATGGAGAGAGATCCAACCTCACCCTTAACTAACCAATCAAAAGCCTCAATTGAATCCTTTTTGATGAGAAACTCTGTTTCCCTTTCACTTCCACTCATTCCTTATCTCTCAATCAAAATTCTCTCAAAACCCCAAAACCCCTCTTTTTCACATTTTCAATTTTCATTAACTTTCTCTCTCTCTCTCTCCCTCTCCCTCTCCCTCTCTCATGGCAGCTTCCCACTCTCTCCCATCTCTCCGCCCCTCTCTCCGCCACCCTCACCGCCCTAACCTCTCTCCCACCTCCTTCTCCTCTTCCTCCACTCTCTTCCTCAAACCAGCTTCCACCGCCGCCGTCACCACCACCACTACCGCCGCCACTTCCTCTCTCTCCGCCGCAGCTGCCGGCTCCTTCTCTCTCTCCTCAGACACCTCCTCCGCCATCTCTTTCGACGAGCTCGACCGCCTCCTAGCCGCCAAAGACTTCCGGAAAGCCGACGAGGAGACCCGCCGGCTTCTGATCGCCCTTGCCGGCGACGGCGCCCTGAAAAGAGGGTACGTCTATTTCTCTGAAGTTCAATTCATTGCCGCCGAGGATCTGAAAGCCATTGACGATTTGTGGCAGAAACACAGCGATGGGAAATTTGGGTACAGCGTACAGAAACGGATTTTCGAGAAAGTGAACAAAGATTTCACGAAATTGTTTATGAAACTTGGGTGGATGAAGAAGCTGGATACTGAAATTGAGCAGTACAATTACAGAGCATTTCCGACGGAGTTTATTTGGGAGCTGACGGAGGAGACGCCTGAAGGGCATCTGCCATTGACTAATGCTTTGAGAGGGATACAGTTAATGAGCAATATTTTGAACCATCCGGCGTTTGAGGAGGACGCCATTGAAGAGAAAGGTGAAGAAAAATTTGCAGGGGATGAAAATGGAGGATTGAAGAAAGGATTGAAATCGATTACTGAGAGGCTTTTCAAAAGGGATTATAGCTTTTGAAATTGGGGATTTTGGAGAGTACCCATTGGAATTTACATCGAATTCCCAATTGGGTTGTTTGGATTTGGGATGAATTCGGTTCATTTTGTTCTTCACACTTCTTTCTCTCTCTCTCTGACGGGTGACTTTTCAGTGTATTTTAAAGGATAAAAATATGAAATTTATTGGTAATAGTATCATCTTAATGTGATTTTGGCTTCTTTAGGGTGTTTGGGGTGAAAAAAAAACACTTACGTTTAATAACTAAACTTGAATACAAAGCTAGTTGAAGTTAACACATTTATCTACGAAAATTGTTAAACAGAGATTTTTTCTTAAGAAAAAATTTCATATTTTTCTAACTCTTAACACATTAACCATAGATTTCTTAGTTGAACTTAGTGTCCTGAATACCCTTCAATATGTAAATGCTAGGTTTTGTTTGGTTTTGTTTGTCTTTTTGTTAGTATAGTTCTTGAATTCGAGAACTGGACAATGGTATAGTACCCATTTTGTCGTCTAATTTATAAGTTTCAATTTGGTTTATTCCATTAATGTTCAGTTTTAATTTGCTGTTAGTTTTCAAAATTTTAATTTTAGTTCTAATTCTTCTGCAAAATAATAATAATAATAATAATAATAATAATAATAATAATAATAATAATAATAATAATAATAATAATAATAATAATAATAAATTGACTAACAAATAAATGTTCTCCTTAATTACATGCTTTTATTTTTTATTTTTCCTTTTTTTCTTTTCAAATTTATATTTGTTGTCTCCAATTTTTATAAAATATGTGCATTTGGTGGATAAATTTTAGCAGTGGATTCTTTTAGTCTCCAAATTTATAAAAATAGATCTATTTGGTCTTCAAATTTTCAAAATTAACCTTTTTAGTTTCTAAATTGTTAAAATAGACTTAAAACATGACCCAAATATGGGAGAAATTGAGAGCTATCTTTTTTTAAATGAGAATGTTTATCCTTCGTTGACGTCAAATTTAGGTGAAATTACTAAAAAGAAAACCTTGCACACACTAATTAACCTCTGATTGGCTCTCTCCTTTCCTCTTTCTCACCTTTCTTTCTCTCATCCCCTCGTCATTTCCCTCCCTTTCAACTCTCATAATTCTCTTTCCTCTCTCCCTTTCTCTCACAACTTTGTTCTCTAATTTTGCTCTTCAACACTACATTTCGCTCCTATATGCTTGATCTCACTCTCTAGCCCTTTGTCTTACTCCCTTTCATTCTTGCTCTACAACACATATTGAAAAGTGTGAGAGACGAAAAATAAACCAATCGGGCTTGGTTGTGTCACACCCCTCCCAGACCACTTATATTTGCCTAAGATATGACGTGAAGCCAATATATACCATTCTCTTTCTAACGATACCTACTGACCTTACTAAAACTAAAACCAAACTTAACATGAAACATACAAACGCAGGGAAATCAGAAATAACTTTTAAAACACTAAACTGCACGCCATCTAATAACAACAAGCCTTACAAGTCTTATATACACCTATACAAACTAAAGTTCCTACAACTCAAAGACCAACACTTACTACCCACAACTAACAAACTATAGCTAAACTCATGTACGAACCAAATGCACAACTAAAGATAACACATACTATTAATAGCAACTTTTAAAATATACTAGCAGACTAACAGATATAGTCAGACGCCGAGTCCATAATCTCTACCTGGAAAGTAAGAAAAGTATTTTGGTAAGAGTGAGCTAAAAAGCCTATGGCGTAACTACTTTTAAGCAAATCAAACTTTACAAATAACGAGTAAATGAGTCATTAAATCTGTAAATAAGTTTTAAGCAAAGGAAAGCAAAGCAAATACATATTTCTTAAATTAAACAACTTCCTCAAACAGACCTCTTTCTTATGCTATACCCTGAATCTTTTTACATCTACAAGCTAAGACAAAAATCTAGGCATCAATAGAGCCTATCTCATGATGTAATACTATGAGACGAAAATCTAAGCATCAGTAGTGCCTTATCTCATTATAGCTACTATGAGATAAAGAATTTAGGTGTCCACAGAGGCCCTCATTTCTAAACTAGTCTCAGTGATGGAAACTCTAGACATCTACTAAATGCCCTCTGTGCATAGGAAAACCTCTCTCGTAGGCTTGTTATATATCTCAAGATATCTTAGGTATAGACTAAAACATGCTAAGACATCTCACTTTCAAATACCTAATTATCTCTTTGTAAAAGTAATCTCTATACCTTAGTAAATCAGCTTCACTAAAACAATTCTCTAAACTCGAGTACTTTTGAAACTTAGCATAATATACTTGCTTATAAATCACATTTAGTATACTTAAGCTTTCAAACATTTATGTCATTTGGTGTACTTAAGCTTTCAAACAAGTTTATAAATCATGTTAAATTCATTTTTGTCACTCACAAGTGGTAGCTAACTCCTCATCCTATAAATTTGTCCAATTTCCTCTTGTCCAAAAATTACAGAATTTAAATCCAACTTAAATTTCTAAAATCAGAAAACATCAAAACTTAACTAAAAAATCTAAAAAAAAAACACCAAATAACCCAAAATTGGTGTCATGACAAGGCTGGTTGCTAGGCATAGGCGATAGATGGTGTAGGCCCCTGATCGTGTGCTTGCCCTGAACTGTACACACCGCATGCTTGCATTTGTGCCCAAATGCCCTTTGGCACACATAGTCTGTCGCACGACCTTGGCGCTTGCCCCATACCACTTAGCTGTACACTGGTGATAACTTTAGAAATATAAGTTATTGTGGCTAATGCGAGATAAATGATAAAATTTGTAGCATTTAGTGCAAAATTGTAATATTAAGAGAATGCACCTTACATAAGTAATCACGCCTGATTAACTGTGCTTTCAAGTAATTTTCCATGCAGGATTGGAGAAAATGACGAAATGAAGTGAGGATTGCGCGCATTAACTTAGCAAGAAGAAGAAGACTAGTGATTCACGAGTCGCAAGACGAGATGCCAATACAACTTTATGCGAGATGATTTGCTAGATGACAAGGATTGGAGTTGTTGATGATGTGATAAGAAATAGCTACTTTATACGCTGACATTTGTAGGCAAGGATAATTAGCAACGTAGACAAGGACGGATGTGCAATATGAGCATTTAATTTTTTGCCTAAAGTGTGCCTATTAAAGAAGTCTAACTCCACCTTGAAGAAAATATATATAGGAGGTCATCCCTTAAGGAGGCTGGTGATGAATGAATTTTAGAATCCTTCACCATTTGTAGTAATTTTCTTCTTCCATCCTCTTCTCTGGTCAATGTCTGAGTGAGAGCTTAGAGAGATATTAGAGAGAGAAGCTTCCCCCACCATTTTCCCTAACTTGTAAAAGAGCCAAAGAATGTAAAGCATTCTGAGGTTCGACATATTTCCTTTCTTTCTATCTTTCTATTTCTTTTATGTATTGTATACATGTTCTTCATTTTTATGCCGAGAGACCTACATTATGAATACAATACACTCTTCTTCACTTTTTGTCTTCCATTTCTTTACTTTCCACTTTTTTGATGTATTTTATGTAGTTTAAGTTTATGTTATGTACTTGGTAAGGATTCTTTATTTATAAGTCTCATCATGTTTAGCTGAGCTTGACTCCATTACTTGGCCAACGTTTGTTGCCAACTACTCGAGAGAGTAAATAGCAAGACATAGTTAAACATATGCAGGAGGGAGTGTGAAAACGCACTCCATTCTGGCGTTTTGACTTCAATCATTTGCGTCTCGAAAGGAGAATAAGTGTGTTTAGGTGTCGAGAGGTTGCTTGCCTTAAATAAAGAGTCAATATGATACCTATAAGTAAAGAAACCTAGATATATAACATTTGATTTATCTTTACCATTTGTGTCTCAAAAGGAGAACAAATATGATGTTTTGGCTCCGAGAGGTTGCTCACCTTAAATATAAGATGATCAAGTGATCTATATTGCATCAAGGACATGTCACATAGCCTAGATCGCCTAAGATACTGATATTTTCTTTCATTCTTCTTAATGCATGTTAGTTCACATGCAAAAATCATCTCACTCCATTGTCCTACAGAATTCTCTGTGTAAATAAGTAAACTAGTATAGTTTTATACTCTTCACTGTGTAGAATTTATACCGCTTAGTAGATAAGTAAGCATTATAGCTAATGTTTTGATAGAAATTCCTTGTGTTCAACCCTGGCTTACTTAGAAAAACTCTTACTTTACTCACACTTGATCAAGTTGTGAGACCCAGATCCAAAATAGGGAGTCCTGCTGAAGAAGAGAAGTGTCAAGGAGTGGGATGATCCTTATAAAATGAAAAAAAAAATGATTATTCTAAAGATAAAGTTCAAAGGAAGGAAGGAAGTTGCATTGGAAAGAAGGCGATGAAGGAAGGGTGTCGTGGTGAAAAAATTCTATCGCAAGGAAATTTTGGTATTCTGGTGAAGTAACGTGAGGTGAAGTCATAAAGGAAGTTAAAAGTTGTGGTCTGTCGCGAGAAAGGGAAAGTGAGGAAGAAAAAGGCAGGAAAAAGAATTTGACTTCCCGAGAAAGAGTGGGCGAGAAAGAGTTTGTCTTCCCAAAAGGATAAGGTTTGTGTCTCGAGGGAATGTCTAATCTAGAGTTGACCGTCAAGCTTACATGTCAAGTTTGGATTTGGTTGCATGGTATGGTAAGACAGTAAGACGACACGTGTAAAGTGATAATTCAGAATTGGCAGGTAAAGATAATAATAGGTCTAAGGGATTAGTATAAATAAGGGTGGAAGCCTTAAGTAAAGTGCTATTATTTGAATGTTTTGCCAAAAGAGTGCAAAAAATTGAGTTATGTTGAGGAAGTACTAGACAAAGAAAGGCATTCAAAGAAGAAGGGGATAAAACATTTGTATGAGTGACTTTCTTAAACTAAACGCTCCTACATGAGTGACTTTCTTAAACTAAACATTTTGCAATGTTTTCTAGTAGATTCCTTCTGAGTCTGAGTTATGCATAGCACGTTCTGTATCTATTTGTGTTATTATTATTGTTGTTGTTTTTTAAAAGAGAAAACTATTGCTTTCAATGTCTTAATTGCGATGAATGCATGCAAACCATTAGTCTTATTCCGATCAAATAAGCAGTGATTATGTGGTGTGCACATAATGTGAATGGTGTCATGTGGACGACCAGTACAACAACAAATGAATTAGGAAACTTTCAAGATGCTGTGGATGGAGTAAACATCACAGTAGCTTAATTGCAAGATACTGGTAAGAGCGAACCATAGTAGGCTTGGCGAGGAGGAGGATTCATGTTTTTAGTGGAAAGGAATATGAGAAGGTAATGTGAGATTTTCGTGATTTATGAAATGAGACGTTGGAAGACTTGTTTGAGAAATGAAAATGAATTTGTGCTTGAATTTTATTCCTAAAAAGGTTTTCTAAAATCTTCATTCACTAAGTATTTGACTTACGTGTTTAAGTTTTCCTTCCCTAGGTCTTCAGATGTTAAGGCCAAGTAAGGAAAGGTAAGATGGGTTGTGATGCGGAAAAGCTAATCAAGTTATCTGTTTGCGGATGGTTTAAAGTTATTACTTGTAGGAAGGGTTGCATTCCAGTTTTGTGTGTGGGATGAGTGTAGATAGATTGCTAGACGATGAAGGATAAGAAAGGGATTCTTAATTTCTTATACAACTGAACACCTTATCACAAAGAGTAGCATCCCAAATTTTTATATATATATTTCTTAATTTCTTATACCAAACACATAATAATTATATGTATATATATATATATATATATATATATATATATATATATATATATATATATATATATATATATATATATATATCCACATATACATATCATTATTAAATTTCCAACAAACTTTCCATCTCACAATTTAATTAAATAACATCAATAATTATTTAATTAAATTCAACTCCAACAACACTAAAAATCCACAACTTTACTTAATCCTCTTAACCTACCATTTAATCAAAACCTCAACAAACACCACATGCCAAAACTTCTAATTAATTAAATATTCATCCAACAAATATTTAATTAATTTCGATTCCTACATAAATCAAATAATTCTTATTAAATGAATTCAAAATAACCCCAATAAATTAAACAAAATTAAGATAATTAACTCCAAAATTATATTAATTTTTCGGGGCGTTACAACTATTGCTTGAAAGGACCAACAATGGAGATTTTTTCCTTTGGTTCAAGTTTGAAAACAAGGGTCAAGGGGAATAGCAAGGATTTCATGCCAATAGAGGTAGAGAGAGAAGATTGAGAGATTTAGTTAGATTAATTTGATTTTTGAAAGGTAATTAATTCATTGCCTTAGTATTGGATTTGGTTATAGGATATTTGAGGAGTTTTAAATTTGTTGTGTAGTTATTCAATTGAATGTTGGGTTTTTAGATTGGGTGAGGTTATTTTTTGCATTCTATATTTTCCGTTTTTAATATATTTTTTATTTTTTTATTTATATAATTTTATTTCAATTTTGCTATTTTCTCAAATAAAAGTTAATAAGTTGTCATTTATGTTGTTGTCTCTTATTAATTCATAATTAATAACATTAAAAATCACATTTTTTATATTTTTCAAAATGAAATTTATTAAGATCTTTAGAAATAAAAATCCTACATTTGGAGGGCATTAAAAAATGCATGTCATATTGGTTTTAATATTTCTTGTATAATAATATCCTAAGTTCGAAATCATGCTTGTCTGAAATCTCATGACAATGACAATTTATGTAAAACAAATGAGCCTAAGGGGTATTTGTTTTAAAGTTTGGAAAATTCGTCAACCAACTTTCAAATACACCTTCGATAATCGTCGTCGGTCAGATTATCGTCATCGTCGACGACCTTCCGACAACCAACTCCGACGATTGTCGTCTGGTCGCCTCCGATCAAACCCTGAAAATATTGAATAAAAACATCTTTAGTGTATATATCAAACTTAAGAAAACTTGCATATACAAATACTTTTTCAAAAAAACGTTTCTTTTTTGTTTTTTAAGAAGCTTTTACTATAAATATTTAAATAAAAATAAATTTTTAAAAATATTTTCTAAGTTATTCCAAATAAGCTATTAGTTTAATTATAATAATATTTTTAATCTACACTCTCTCATTCTTCTTTTTTTTTTTCTTCTTTTGTAAATTATTATTATTATTAAGTTATCCTCTTAACATTATCTTTCTTCATTTTTCTTTTGTGCGGAGGAGTAATGTTTCCTTCATAATGAAGATAATGCGAGTATATATACTATTGTATATATCAAAAGCTCACACAGCCACCATAAAAACACATAGACTATTCTATTTCATTTTCTTCGAAATTCTATATATTATTCTTTAATACATGATCGTTTTAATTTGATTACATTTTTTTTACACAACTGTTCAAATGATATTTTTTCAAAATATTCAATATTTAGTATACAACAACCAAATAACATTTTGAATAGAAAACAAAAAAGAGGAAGAGAAGGAGGATGGAAAGCAAAAAAGAGGAAAAGAAGACGATGAGGAGGGCAAACCAAATGGCTACCTGGAACTTTTTCATTTCATTTTGTTATAAATATTTCGATTGTTTATTATATTTATAAAAAAAATTTCTATAAATAATTATATTTTTTTTAGGTTGAGATAAAAATCTCTAATTTAATTTAATAATGCTGAAAAAACTTACCAATCAAATATAAATTCAAATTTAAAATTTTATGGTTCTTTTTATTCTAAGATAATTTGATTGAAAAATTATCTTTCTTAAGATTAAAATACTGATTATTTCAATTTGAAATTAGCATCTTTATCATAAAAGAACTATAATCTTTTCCAAATTAAGTAAAGTGACAAAAGTCTGATAAAAATTTGATTTAATAAAATCACATGTCAATTTCTAAGAGAAGTTATATTATAAAATTTTATAATATAGTAATAAACTAGTAAGTATAAATTTGTGGGAGGTAAAGTTTGAACTATGCTTCCCAAAAGAAACAGTATATAATAACTCTATCTTCCTCTCAAATGCCACCCGAAAGGCTTTACCTATTTTCTCTCAATCAGCTACCAAAAATATATAAAAAATTAAAAAAGAAAAAAACCTCAAATATTTTTCATTCAATCTCTTTTCTTCAAATATTATCATATTATCTAATAAACAAACCCTCAATTTCTAGAAGACAGAGAGATTAATACTTTATTTTCTGCTAACACCATAATATGTATAAAAAATATTAGCAAAAATATCAATTTATACTCAAAATTTTGGATTTTGGATGTCCATGTAAATCCTAAACTGTGAGGAGTTGTATATCCCAAATTAATAATTGAATCAAATTAAACTTCAATGTTTTGTTTTGATACATTCATCAACGTTAGGAGTTATTTAAAAAAATATTGTCTAATTACAATAGCTACCGTTTTTTTCAGCCAAGTATAATCTGTAGGCAGTTCAACACTGCCAAGGACAAAATGGCCAATATTCCAAAGGGGAAATTGGTCTCTTCTCTATTTCTTTCACTAATTATGAAAACAATTTATATTATTACAATTTGAATCCAAAAGAAAGATCGAAAATGAGTCAAAATTGGTATGATAAATCGACATGGAGGATAAGCAATTATATGTGCCCTAAATTCAATCTCAATCGCGAAACGTACAAGCTCCGATCGGAAAAAATAAGAGTCGAGGCTAGATCGAACCTTTTCCAAGCTTCTCAACCCCATCAACGGCGATGCCGGAGCGCTGAACAGAATCGAAGAGCGGCAGAACCATCTTCCGGTAGTAAATAGGGCGGGAGAGCTCTTCAGCGAGATCAATCCGAACATCGGAGACGCCGATCTCCTTCAAACGGTGGCCAAGCTTTACGCCGACGCGAGAGGCGACTTTGGAATCCCAGAAATTGTTGGATCGAGGAAAGCGGTGGAGTTTGGAGCGGTAATAGGCGACGAATTCCTGCTCGGAGGAAGAAGCCATGGCGATGATGGAGGAGGTGGCTGGATTGGTGACCTGGGCGGTGATTTTCCGGCAGGAAAGAACAAGGCGGAGGAGGTGGTTTTGGTTAATGGACATGATGAGGAACTGGGCGTATTTATTAGGGCTTCAAAATCGCCTTCTATTATCTTCTCCCATTGAACTTTGTTTGAACAATTTGGAAATCATAATTTTATATTGGAGAATTTTTTTATTTTTAACCTTTTTTTATTTCCAAAACTAACCTTTTTAGAAAAATCTAATTTTCCCAACCTCTTTTAAGCTTTTATATCAAAGGTCTCTTATATTTAAAAAATCTATTTTATCACTAAGGAGTATTTTTAGAAAATTGGTTTTTTTTTTTAAATAATGGTAAAAGTAGGATAATATGAAAAGAAATTTAAAAAATATGTTATAATCCTAGATTATAGTCAATTTGGGTTTTCCGAAGGAAGTCTCTTAATTCACATCATTTATACTTTGGGTACACGACTTTCTTGAAAAATTTTTGAATATGGAACAATTGAAAATTTGACCACGTAATTAGAAAATTCTTTCCTTATTTAATTATATATATTCAAGGGATCTTTTCAAAAATATAAAAAAGACTCGGAGACTCACGGTGTAAAATACCAAAAATGCCCCTTCAACTAATATATTTGGGATTGTTTAGATTTGACTATTGTTTGGTACACGATCATTTAATTTGGTTACGTGAGATTTGTAACATTTGGTTACGTGAGATTTGGTTAGATTTGGTTACACAATCGTTTAGATTTAGTTACTCAAATCTAAAGGATTTTTTTTTCAAAACTTGGTATTTAGATTTGGCTAAACCATTTTTTAAATTTTTTTGGTAGTTTAGATTTAATTTATTTCTTTTACACGATCGTTTATATTTGGGATCGTTTATATTTGGGATCGTTTATATTTGGGATCGTTTATATTTGGGATCGTTTATATTTGGGATCGTTTATATTTGGGATCGTTTATATTTGGCTACTCCAATTTTTTTCCAGATTTTTTTTTAAAAAAAGAGGAAAAGAAGAAAGATAATGGAAAAAATCACAGCGTAAAAAAGGAAAAGAAGAAAGACGATGAAAAAATTAAACGAGGTAAAAAAGAATCAGAAAAGAAGAAAGACGAAGAAAATATTAAACGATGTAAAAATGAATGGAAAAATTAGATGTAAAAATGAATGGAAAAATTAAACGATGTAAAAAAGAATCAGAAAAGAAGAAAGACGAAGAAAATATTAAACGATGTAAAAATGAATCAAAAAAGAAGAATAGACATTGAAAGAAATCGAAAAATGAGAAAAGAAAAAAGACGATAGAAAGAAATCGCAGCGAAAAGAATTTAAAAATAAGAAAGATTATGAAAATAAATCATAGAAAAAAAGAAGAGGAAAAGAAAAAGACGATAAAAGAAATAGTGACTAACTTTATGAGATTTGTTATAGGGCGTGTAAATAGTTTGATATTTTGTTAGTTTCCCTATATTTAATTAAATAAGAAAATTTGACGTAATTTAAGAAAATTCTTTCTTTGTTTAATTATGTTTATTTAATTAAATATATATAATTAAATAAGATAAGTTAAGGAAAATTTGATCATTAGTTTGAAAATTAAAAAAAAAAATTCCTTGGACCTTGTCACTTCCTTACTTTATTTTTGTTAATATTTTTTCTTCTACACTATTTTTAACACTACTTTTTAAAATAACATTATTTTTTTAAAAAAAAATCTATCTCTAATGCTCATCTAAGTGTCTTCGATTAACTTCCCGCATGCTTCTTTTTGTACTAATAAATCAATATATATAGAGAGATTATAGGAACAGAAATCCTAATTTAGTTCAATTTTATTTTTCATTCGTCCGGTATTTTTTATTCGAAAACTTAAAATTATCTTTTAAACTTAAAAATTATAATTTTAGAAAAAAGCTCGATGGCCGAATAAAAATTAAGTTTTAAAACTTTATGATTTCTTATTCCTTAAACATAAACTGATAAAAAAAAGTTATGATCTTATTCAATAATTATTGAATAAAAGATTATAATAGTAGTTTATTTCAAATTGATAAAAAATATTATAATCTTTTTAAAATTAGTTATATATATATAATGTTAAATTTGTTTAACGAATAGTATATTAACATGATTTAATAAAAATCACATGTCACTTTGTACAAAACAATGTTATATTATAAAATTTTGTAACACGTGTACACATAGTAATAGACTAATTTGTATAAATTTATGGAAGATATAAGTTGAACTAAGTTTTTCAAAAATTGTATTTCATGTTCCTAAATATATATATATGACAAAATAATAGCACAAAAGAAAATACATTATTTAAAATAACTGATATTTAATTTGGAGATTGTTATTATTTGTACTCTTATATCATGCATCTCAAATACATATTATGATAAAAAAGACCATAGACTAAAGCACCCTAAATGCTCCATAAATCTTTGAAGTTTCGAAGATACAAAAATTAAGATATGTAGGTTTGAAAAACATAAATCTTTTGAAGCTATGAATATAAAAAGACTAAAACTATGAAGATCTTGTAACTCTCTACAAAATTACAAAATATAAAGACTAAAGATGAGAAGATTTTTAAAAGATTAAAAGACGTTTTGAGGTCAGAAGATCCATAAGGGAAAAGAACTTCTAAAATCATCTGATTGCCAAATCCAAGACCTATAACTTCAAAAACAAATTGCAAAGTCGTTGAGACTAAACCAACATTGACAATAAGCTACAAGGCCCTTGAGAAAACAATCAGGATTCAAGAACAAAAGGCGGCAAGTCCTCGAGACAATTTTACTTTTCAAGAAAAATAGCCAATGTGCCCACTAATACTATACATCAATATAAATACAAGTTATTTTCAATAAATTAAATTTATCAAAAAATCTCGTCCAACAACTTTAGATTAAACTTCAATTTTAAACACCTTAACTTCAACTTTTGTTTCAACCAAAATGTTTTTCAGGATTTTAGTGATAATGTTTTTTCTTTTTTTCCACATGCACTGAAAACAAATGCTTTATTTATAATCGGTGAAAGATAATTCTAAAATTATCCATCATTATGTCAAAAATAGATTTTTATTAGAAAATATTTACGATCATTTTCGGCTATAAGAAATTGAATCAAAACATTTATAAAATATAACAAAATTTCATATTTATCATTGATAAACACTATAGAAGTTTATCAATATTTATTGATGTCACTAATAGATTGTTGTTGCACTTCGGTCTTCAATGTAAAAACTCGTCCAAGTCCGGCAAATAAAGGTGAAAGAAACGAGGCAGCAATTGAATGGATTGTTAAAGGAACAAAGACTGCAAAGCAGAAACTGGATTAGTGAAAGGCTGAGTCGCGGAACACGCTCTCTTTAAGACGTTTCGCGGCTCTGCTCTAAATCGTGCAAACAGAATTATGCCTCGTCGTCCCCAGGATAAAACAACCCTTTTTCGTCAATTAGTTTTGCGCAGAAACTAATTGGAACCCAAACACTAAAAAAAAAACAGCTCGGAAAACTTTTAAGAGGATGAGAATTTGAGAAAAGATTGTTTTTTATTGTGTGTTGTGAGAATGAGAGTGATGGATCTATTTATAGTGGTGGAGGATTAGTAACGGTCAAAATAATTTAATTGTGAAACGTTACAAATTTATTATAATAAAACTTTTAACGGTAAAAAAATTAGTTTTGTAACGTTTCATAATTCCTTATAATTTTTCATCCAATAATCCCCCACTTGAAAAATTTTTACTATCAGTCCCCTACTTGAAATTTTTTTAAAAGATGTTTTCATCGAGCAATGTCTGTCTCTATAATGCTGTGCTTAAGTAAAGGTGTCTGGTTGACTTGAACCTTTACGTAGTGTCAATAGTTTAGAGTATTGTAAAGTAACTCGTAGTTTTGAACTTTACTTCTAATGTTATTGCACACACAACATTATTTGAGTGAAGTTCTAAAATAGCCCATGCTTTATGGCCTTGCACGTATATCCCAGTTTAGTGAATGCTCTAGGAATCTGCCCAAAATTCCATAGGAAGCGGCCCTCACTTCCACATTCACAAAGGTGAATCTATCAAGAGTACTCCTGTAGCTAGGTACCCTACTTGATATCAAATATAGATTTCATTAAGAACAAAGTTCAGCCTCATCATACGCTTCAGGATGTCATGCTAATCACTAAACCATAAGAATGAGACTTAAATATTTAGCATGATTCTTATCATATTACTTGTGATTAGTTATTACCTATTGAACTTGTTTCTTGGGATCTCCAGTCTTTCAAGTTGGGTTTACCTCACAGTAATTCAAGTTTTAATAGGCTTGAGTCCTATTCTTTCTGAGGTTTTAAAAACCTTTTCTCTAGAAAGTCCTTTCGTCAAAGGATCAGCCAAGTTATCGTTAGACCGTACACAATCCACTATCACTGCACCAGTAATGAGCAGTATACGATGTATCTGTCGTCTCTTACCATTATAGTAACGGTTTTGAACTTTTGTAATAGCTACAGTGAAGGAATGGAATTTCCAAAGCGGAAGCGTATGAACGCCATGCAAGTGAAATTCAATTTGTAAAACCAATAAATTCAAAGAAAAACAATAAACAAAATAAGCATGCTTCTCATGGAGGAAAAGGTGAAAATAAACTAACCTTTGTAGAACCAATTCTTCTTCCAAGCTTTCAAGACACCACAAAATCTTCCTTTTTATTCTCCAAGTAAAGAATCACAGAGAGTTGTGGGTTTATGTAATTTTGGTGAGGGAAGAAATTCTGAGAGAATTTTGTTTCCTTTGGAATACAGAGAGATCGTAAGATAGTGCTTAAAAAAAATCTTTCTCTTTTTTCTTTTTAAAACAAATCTTAACAATGATATGGAGGGGGAAGTTATCAAAATAACTTCCTCCCTCCTTCCTCTTTCCCACGTAGAATAACTCCCAAAGGAGTTATTCATTCTATTTATTTAAAAAATATATTAATTAAATAAAATAAAATCAATATAAATTTAATTAATATATATTATATCTCATATAATATAAACTTTATATTATATCATATATAATATAACCAATGGTTTAGATCTCTCATATAATCTATAGTTCTAATATGAATTGAATCCATATTAATTTTAACCTATAGTTTATTTATGAATCTTATTCATATTATTATTATTATTTGAATCATATTCAAATATTAACTTCTCTCAATAAAACTTTACATTATAATGTATCAAATACATTATATTAATTGTATCATATACAATTTATTCCCTTTAATCAATTTGAACAATTCAAATTAAATCAAAATAAATTTGATTCTCATTTATCCTTATTGAGCTAACAAGAAGACTTTATGGACCTACAGATTGAAGCTCCAATAAAATGAGATTAATTAATTAAACTCTTTAATTAAATTAATCTATATTCATTAACTATTAGTCATTCCACTAAAGACTTATAGTTGCACTTTTCTTACTGTAGATATATTTTTGTGTCCATTAGATATAACCAATCAAGAGTTCAATGGCCCTTCACAAATTGCTCGTAAGTACAGCTAGGTCAAAAATTACCGTTTTGCCCCTATAACATCTAACTTATTAAGTACCACTGATTCCTCTAATGAACAATAATTATAGTTCTACTATAACTAAACTCCTTTCAGGCCAGGAGAGGGTGTGGCGCCACATTGTTCAAGCCCTGAAATCAGCCCTTAAGAAAGAAATTTCTCTACTTACTCTATCTATAGAGAAAGAGCGAATTCCTTCTTGTGTAGCTGTGTTCCCAGCTCCTCAATTAGACGAATCCCTAAAATGGTAGGCATATTGAGTTGACTGCATAGACCACTCTCTCCCATACAAATCAAAGGATCGCCTTCACAGGTAGGAGTTCACAACTCATTCAGGATTCAAGTCAAGTCACCTATAGTCATTCTGGTGAAATGTAGTCTCAACTAGTAACGGTGTTAATAAGAGAGACTATTCATTTCATGGTCTGATCTTATACAAACTCTTTGTATAGAATACCCCCGCTCTAATGTCTCGACATGAATGATTAGGATCAAATCATTTGTAGCACTTTAGAACAATGGTAACAACTACAAAGCATGCCGTATTTGTAGTGTCACCAGGATAAGGTATCCAGCCTTATCCATTTACTATAGACCATTTAGGTTATCACTTAAACATGATCCACTTGTATGTCTCCACATACATGTTTAGGTTACAGAAGATAACCTTGGATGTTAGTGTATTGGTTTTGTGGGTTAATGCAACTAAATGTCAAATAAAATAAAACACTTTATTTTATTAGATAAATAAAAAGTTTGTATAATATATATAATTACAAACTACAAGACCACGAAATTTAGGGCATCAACCCCAACATGCAGTACTATCACAATGGATTAGTATGGCTGGTATCGATCTTTCCTATGCGGGAATCTCTGATAACAAGCTTCGAAGCCAGCTTGCTTTTTCACTAGCAGCAGCTAGTGCTATCATCTCTGCTTACGTGTTGACTTCTTTTAATGTTTGGCATGCTAGACTTTGTCATGTTAATAAAAGATTAATTAGTAACATGAGTAGGTTAAATCTTATACCTAAGTTATCTCTGCATGATTTTGAGAAATGTGTGCATATTGTAGTCAAGCTAAGATAACTAAAACCTCGCATAAATCTGTAACTAAAGTAACAAAGCCTTTAGAATTAATTCATTCTGACTTATGTGAATTTGATGGCACTTTAACTAGAAACAGTCAACGGTATGCAGTTACCTTTATAGATGACTGTTCTGACTACACTTTTATTTATCCGCTTAAAAATAAAAGTGATGCTTATGAAATATTCTTAGTCTTTGTAACTGAAATAGAGAACCAGTTTAACAAAAAAAATTAAGAGACCTTGTAGTGATAGAGGAACTGAATATGATTTAGTTGCTTTCAATGAATTTTATAACTCAAGAGGAATAATACATGAAACTACTACGCCTTATTCTCATGAAATGAATGGAAATGCAGAAAGAAAGAATAGAACTCTAACTGAGTTAGTAGTTGCTATCTTACTTGAGTCAGGAGCAGCACCAGGGTGAAATAATTAAGACTTTAATTATGTTCTTAATAGGATTCCTAAATCTAACAGTAAAACTTCACCATACGAAGTCCTTAAACATAAAACACCAAACTTGACTTATCTTGTTAAAAAATTAATTTTGTAACGTTTCATAATTCCTTATAATTTTTCATCTAATATAGATACTTATAGAAAGTGTCTATTATTAATAGAATATAAAATTTTACTAATTTTGTAAATATTTTTAACAGTTTTACTATTTGTAATAATTCTCTTTATAATTCGATTATTTATTTAATTAATTAACCATAAAAATATTGATTGAATCTCTAAACTAAATTTAATATTAAGATTAGTTAAGGGAAAATTTATAAAAGTTATACTGCTTACATTTTCCCATAAAACAAAAGTCATACGTGATAAGGTTCTATATACATATCGAGACTACCCTAAAAAGAAAAGCCAAGTCATTGAAAAAATATTTTTTTAAACACTTTTATCCCTTTTATTTTACTTAGGTACGATTAGAATTAGTGGACTTGGTCCAAAGGAAGATTATGAGAAATTTATCCTAAATCTTTTTTTTTATGTCATTGTGTATTCTATTTAGCAGTTTTTTTTTTAAAAAATATAACAATTCAGTAAAATATTTACATTGCATAGAACAATTTTGAAAATGAAAAAATCTCATAGATCCACAATGAAAAATACCAAAAATAATCCAGTCAACACATGATTAATTGACCACACATGCGCGTGTAATGTTCTTCTAAATGATTAAGTACTACAATCTAAGCGAATGATCTACAATCGTTTAGATCATGATACACGATCGTGTAGTCCTTTTTAACGATAGAAAAAGAGACTTCAAATTTAAACGATCGTGTTGACCATGGTAAATGATTGTATTGACCATGACAAACGGTTGTGTTGATCATAGAAACCGATCATGTTGATTATGGTAAGCGATTATGTAGTCCAATGTAAATGATCATTAAAAACTTCAAATTTAACAATCGTGTTGATTATGATAAGTGGTCGTTTAGATCATGATACATGATCATGTTGACCATGGTAAACAATCATGTTGATCATTTAAAACGATACTTAAATGATCTTGATATTCTCGAATTTGAGGAAGATCAAGACGAATATTGAAACAATCGTGAAATAACTAGCTTCAAAGAATCTTGCCGAGAAAATGATAAAGATGAAATAAGAGATTTAAATAGAAGACTAAATCGCTTAAAAATAGAAGAAAGAAAATCTAGAAGAGGAGATGAAGAAATCGTAAAGAAGAAGAAGAAAAAGAAGTGACAAATCATCCCCTAATATTCAAGGACAAATCCAGTCCCCTACTAGTTAGCGAACCGACTATAGTCCAAGACTCTAAACCTCCTCACTAGTAGAAAAAGAAACTACGATAATAGTTAAATGCAGTTATTGATGCGGCAGTCATGGAAAGTATTTTATGACAGTTCTACAAAACTTTCACGAAATGTGTTTTTCATGACAGAGGATAAATGTCACAAATTACTTATTTTATGACAGATTATAACTGTCATTATTTAGATTTTATGACAAATTAATAATTGTCATTACTTATATTTATGACAGATAATAACTGTCATTGTTTATATTTTATGACAGAGAATAAGTGTCGTTATTAATCTTGTTTGACAGATATTAAATGTCATTATTTATCGTTTATGACACGTATTAACTGTCATCATTTCTCCTACCATGACTTTAATTAACTGTCAAGAAAACGATTTCGATGACAAATTTTTTTAGATTCAAATGTCATAATTATATTTTCAGTCTCTATTTTCTTGCCCTAATTTTTATTGAATCTCTGTTTTTCTTGTCATCCTGCCATTACACAAACCAATACAAACAGAAAGTACTATAATATATATACTTTACTATATGTACGATTGTTTGTAAAGTGTTTGTATAATGAAGCAATGAACATATATGTTTTGGTATGAACAAGCTATTTAAATAAGTATATTTGAACCAAAATTTGGCTACCAAACCTACAAAAAGGCCTATAAATCAATCAATTGTCGCAAATATGGCTTCACTACTCCAATGGATTCTTGTAAAACCTAGTAAGAAAAGAAAATGATGATTGTAGCTTAGAATAAGACTTATTATGAAGACAGGAAATAGTGCAAACACCCACAACAGACAAAGCAATAGTCAAACATTTGTTATTCAAAAACCAATAACAACAGAGCTTAGTATAAAGATATATGAAATGACACAAATATCCACAAAGCAACAGTCATTAGGCCTAATTAATCATAAACCAATAACAACCAGGATGATAAGAATGACATATACCCAACTGACCACAATCAGTCATTTCTCTAATATCAACGTTGAGAAGCTAATTCAAGGAGAAAATTTATAGCAAAGGTTCTCTAGCAGTTCAAACAAAGGTATTTTAATTAATGGGCATTTGTGTGTGATATATATAGCAATTAGCAATATGTGTGAATACCTTATTTTAGAACTAAAGATAGTTCACAAGATTACAACAATAGATTAAGTATGCAGTTCTTATATTTGCAACAAAAGTAACAGAAAAATAACCAAAAAGAAGAAGGGTGAGGAAATAGGGAGAGCATCCATCTCACATGACCATGGTACTGCAATATAACAACTTTAAGTAGTAGGACTGCAATATAAGCTTCTACCAAATATATTCATGCTCTATTGATGCATTCCATCACTCATATGTTCATAAACCTTTCTTTAATGGGATTGCACATATGAATGTATATCAAATGAACCAAAACTTCATACATATGATGACAACAGATCATTCACCATCCAACACAGCACAACCAGAATTCTTTAGTCTCCATTTAAATAGAAGACCAACAACATATGCAAGTATATAATTAGATTAGCTTTAAGAAGACCAACAACATATGCATTTTACTAACCTCTAAGATAAGCTTACCTCATTGATATTTTCCATGGTAGTTGTATTTTCCTCTAACATTGTATTTTTCATGGTAGCTCGAACACAAAAATATGTGACAAAATATGTGACAACTATAAAACTCCTTGAATAAATAAAACAGAAAAAAAAGTCAACAAAAAAAACATCATATATAATCAAAGCACTTCAATTATAATACAAACTCTCAAACCAACCTATAATAGCTAAGACAATAATGCAATTCACTTTCTCAATGTGCTTAGATAGGGGTAAATAGAAGCAAAAAAAAGTACACACATCTGACAATGAACAATGAGATAAAAAATTATTGAATATGGCATTAGAAACAAAATATGGTAATGAAGGGAAAACATCAAGAGGCATGCTGCAGCAGAATAATAAGGATCATGCTTTACTCTATATGCATCTAAACGATTTAGAAATTAACATGCATATGCTATCCGATGGACCTAAACGAAGAGCATAAAAGGTAAACGATGAACTTACCTTTTATAGTTCTGAACTTCTTCTTCGATCCAAAGTTTCTTCTTTGCCTGAAAATCACGAGCAAGGACAACCACTAAGTTGACCTACTAATCTCAGAACCAAGAACGAAGTTGTAGGACTCCTTTTTTGTGAAGTAAATCTTGTAAAGAGATGGAAAGTGGTGTATCGTTTAGGTGATTTTATGAGAAAAACATCATCTTTTTCTCATTTTGTAATGAGAAGTTTATATATGAATTTTACATGCAAATTGCATGCAAATTATTTCATATAATCTCAATACCTAATTAATCCATTAACTCTTTAATGAAATTAGTGGCTTCTAATTCACAATAGGCTGCCACATTGTCCACTAACATTTAGTTAATTAAGTAATTAGCCAAAGAGGCATTTTGGTCATTTGACAAATTAAGTCAAAGTCAAACTTTGACTTTTCTTAGTCAAAAGTCAACTTTTTGACTTTTTACTATTTTACCCGTCTTGACTAATTCTAACCTCCTGAGTATGAATCCGCATTCATTTTTCTAAAATTCAAATCATATTTGAGTATAAATTCGGTTAAAGTTCAAAGTTTAAAAATCAACATGTTGACTTTTACAACTTTGACTGTTTCAAAACTTTCTAAGCTTCTAAATATGAATCTATATTCATATTTATTTAAATCATATTTAAACACAAAGCTTAAAGTTTATATCTACCAATTTATATCTTATATATTTTTCGGTTTCTCTCTCTTTTCTTAATTCGAACAATTCGAGTTACTTTAACATATTGTTCTTAGTTGAATCCATATGAGCTAGTAAGGGAACCTAATGGACCTATAGATCATGGGCTCCAACGATTCGAGATTAACTGGCTGAACTCTTTTAGACCAAGCTTATTCAACATTCGTTAACTAAAGAGTCATTCCACTAAAGACTCTTAGTTGCACTCCCCTCACTATAGATATATTTCTGTCGACTTGATATAACCATAATGAGTAAGTTGATCCTTCACAGGTTGTTCATAATCTTGGTTGGGTCAAAATATCGTTTTACCCCCAAGATTACATCTTGCTCCTTAAGACCCACTGATCCACTAATGAACAATTGGTTTAAGGTCCAATCTATAAACTTGAATCCTTCTCGGACCAATGAGAAGGTGGGGCCCCTTGTTCAAGACTTGGATTCAGTCCTTAAGGGAACAACCTATCTACTATCCCAAAAATGGGTAGGAGTGAATTCTGTCTTGCACCCTATGTTTCTAGCTATCCACTCGGTCTTATCCCTAAAGTGGGAGGCTTATTAGGCCAGTGATGATGAGCTGCCCTCACCTATGCAGATCTAAGGATACTACCGAATGAACAGAAGTTCATAGTTAGCTCAGGATTAAGATCAAGTTACCTAGGTCATCATAATTGAAATAGTCAGTTTATAGTTTACGGTGTTATAGCTAAAAAGTGACTATTTTGTGGTTCCAGTCTTATGCAAACCATTTACATAGGATGTCCCCACTCCCATGTCTCTACATAAACGATTTAGGATTATATCGTTTGTACTAACTATGGAGCGGGCCACATCCATAGTGTTTTTCCAGAATGAGGTGCCCAACCTTATTCATACACTATAGACTATTTGGGCTATTAACTTGAACTTAATCCATGTTTAAGTCTCTACATAAAGTTCAAGTGTATTTGACAAACTCAGTAAAATAGCCTCGGGACCTTAATTTATTAGTTTTGAAGATTTAGCATTCAATAATAAATTTTATTGAATCAAATAACAAAGTACGAGTTTTAGGACACAAATTCCAACAGGTAATAGCTCCATAAGTTACCTAATAAGTCTCTTGAGCAACCAATGTGAATCTCCTGCATATCAAATGGTGAGCGTGCTTCTTCATTTAACTGAAAATATAATAGCACATGACACATAAATTGAGTAGCAAGAAAAAAGAAGTTTGTAGAGCTTTTGAACTTTGAAATTGATCAATCACCTGAGAAACATGCTCTGCAGCTGCAACTCTAGACTTCACAACTTTACAATTTGCAATAACCAGTGTATTTGGTTTGATACAAGAATGCTGAAAGGTGAAGCACTACACAAATAATTCATAGAATGCTGAAAGTTGAAATGTTGTACAAATAAAATCTTAATTAGTTATACTAAAGGAACATAGTCAAAGTAAACTCATAAAATTTAAAGTTTGAACAATCAAATATACCAGCAAAGCTAGTAAACTCATACTCAAAGCCATCACAACAAAACTAATAAAACAAAACTTAGATCATGTCTTTAAGTTGAAAAAATGAGGGGGACATGTTTAAATTGAAAACTTAAACAACGAAGAGGGGGGCTACCCGTTAACTATCATTAGATTGTTCTGAACTTCTTTCTATGTTAGAGGTATTTTCTTGAGTTGTCGTGCACAATCAAATTACAAAAGAGAACAAGAAAGATTGAAGGATAGACTTTTTGGGACTGATGCATAAAAGAAAAGACATAAATTGAACATTAATCATAGAAACCCAAATTAAACAAAATAACAGAAGTCGTACTGCATCTTTTAATATTCTCTCATCTTAAGTTTTATTAAAAGATATTAAAGAAGTTAAACTAAACAGAAAATAAAAAATAAATACAAGATAAAGAAGTTAAATGTATACCCAAGACTGAAAAGAGACTAAGGAGCATGTCAAGCTTAAAGTAGTACAAGCCCATTTAAGACAAAAAAAAAAAAAAAATCAACACAAAATAAAGAGGTGCAATGTTTATATGTGTATGTATCATAGAGATCTTCTTCTCCAAATTGATCCTCTTTTTATTTCCCTCAGTAGTCCATTTCCTTTTGATTTTTTCACATAGATAAAGCTATTATCTAAGCATTTATATTGGTTGACATAAACCAACATTAACAATTCAAGATGACAAAAAAAGCTGATGGAAAGGAAGTGTAACATACTGTTGCGACATTATTGGAGTGGTGCGAACTTTTGGCTACACCACTTCCCCAATGCCAAAATCTTCACCTCCATTGATATTGGGTCCAAGCAATGTGCAAAAACCCTTTTGACTTTTCTTGATAAATCCAGTTGCGAAATCATCCACAATTTGTTTGTCCAAAACCAAGTATCCCATCAAGTGTAGCAGATGTTGCACCTAGTTGGCTAGATTGTTGAGCACCACAACTTCCATCCATCATCAAGGAAAACAAAATAAGCATGAAAAAAAATAAAAAAAGCCAAAATGATTGATGTGTTTCATAAAGTCATTGAATAAACAACAGGCAAGTTCCTTTTTGCTTATCATAGAGATCTTCTTCTCTGAACTCCAAAGCAAAATAAACAATATATATGTGTATCAATATTTAAACAAGCATGAATGAAGTTTGTTCTTTAGAATTTAAAAAACAAAAGTGAGAAGAATGGAAGATGTTACATGTTTCTTTGTCTATTTCTTTGTTCACCATTAATGTCACTCCACAATTTCATTACTGCTTGAGAATTTCGGCAGCAAATTTTTAAAAATGTTTGTTTAAAATCTAACAACTAAACTCTAGAAAATGTTTAAAGGCCTTACACATCATCAAAGTTTAAAATCTCACCATTAATTTTTCATTCTCTTTTTCTCAAAGCTTACTCCCATACCATGAAATCTCCCTTGACCTTGATTTCCTAATTCAAATAAACAAAAATCAATTAAAAATCGACCAAATGCTTTATTGAGACACTTCATCAAACACATTGTAAGCTACCAAAATGCTTCATCACATAGCCAACAATATATTTCACAAAACCATCAATATACCTTTAAAGAATCACAAAATAGTTAAAATACGTTTTTGAGTTACGGTACCTTTAAAGAATCAAACACATTATAAGCCGCGTATCTTATTCTTCCGTGAATATCAGTTCTAAGGCATGCTGCCAGAAGAAGCTATCACTTAGTCGATCTACCGACTGCTGCAATCTTATCTTCCATTCTCTCTGCTCTACCTGAAGCGTGTAGCGGTGGGAGCTTGGGTGTGCAGTTGAGAATCGTATTTGGAAATTTTGTGGGAAAGGAACGAGGAAAGGGAAAAAATCGTGGGAATGAAAGAGAAATGAAAGGAAGTTTAGAATAGGATAGGGAATTTTTTTTAGAGAGAATAGGAAAAATAAGATTGAGATTTTCGTGGATATTTGGAGAAAAAGAAGAAATTTGGGGAAAGTGTATGAGAGAGGAAAGGAAATAAATGCTTATAATTTTATTATTTTTATTCAATGATATTTAAAAGTTGTCATTGATTTATGACACTTAAAAACTGTCATAAATTCTTCAAATCTGAAAAATTCCATCTTTGTATTTTTCGCCAAAAATGCATTTTTTTTGCATTTATGACAGTTTTTTCACCCTTCAACCTTAATTTGGTTAAACCCAACTATCATAGAAACTCATATTTCTTGAAGTGCCTTGAGATCAAGGTATGGAAAATCCTACTGAACCTTGTACTAATAATAATATGAGTGAGAATGACAGGTTATAATGTTACCACTATTACAAAAATTGGATTACTTGATGTTTTTAAAAGCGTTAAGTAATCAACTGTCAAGTATAGTCATATTACTTGACACTAAAATACCGTGAAGTATACGTTTACTTGACACTGTATTAACGTCAAGTAATCCATCACACTTGACTCTTTTTATGTTTTAATTATGGTCGTATACTTGATGGTTTTTGTAATGCCCTAAATTAAGGTAATTTATTTTAATTATCTTAAGTTTAATTTTGACTAATGTTGGAATTACGTTGGGTGTTATATGATTTAATTGTGAAAATCCTTGATTTGTTGAAATTAGAATTAATTAGATTTTTTGGGAAAATATCTAATTAATTGAATTTGGAATTAATGATTGATTTGGTTTGTCTTTTTAGTAGTTTGTTTTAGGAGATTTATATTTGAGAGAATTTTGGATAATTATATAGGAGTATATAATTATTTGAATTTAAAGTTTAAAATAATTGTATTATGAAAATAATATAATTATTAGAGAGTGGGCTATTATTTTTGGAAATATAAAGTGATGTGATTGGTTGTGTAGAGAGAAGTATTGGTTTTATTTTGGAAAAAGTTAAAAAGAAGATAAAAAGAAGATTTTGTGGGTTTTTAATTGAAGAGAGAGAAATAAAAATAATAGTAATATTCTTATTATTTTATTATTTAATAGGGCATGGGGAGTTGTGCACTTCATCCCTTTCCATTGAAACCCTAATCTCACAAAGGAAAAAAAAACTCTAGCTGCCCCTTGCTCCGCCACCTTCATCGTCGCAGCCGTCTCTTTCTCGGTCAGTCGCCTCCGTCCATCAAAAGGTACGACAGTCGTCCGTTAGTTGACCGCCACAAACGCTAAAGCTTTTCTTTAGGCAAGCCTTCATTCGAGCCATCTTCGTCGCCCGTCTGTAGTCGAGTCGTTTGTCCGTCAGCATCTTCATCACAAGTCATCGGTCGTCCGCTTGCTATCACGGTTCGTCGGTCGCTGTCATCAACAAACGTCTTTTCCATCCGTTTGAAGAGTCAATCGTGAGCAATCTGAGTCGTGAACGCCTCGACCCGAGTCGCTAACCCACACAAGCTGTCTTTAGGTGCGTGTCTTAGTCGAACGCTCAACATTCGAGTCACGTGCACGAGCCATCCTCAACGCCTGAGCCACATGCAAGCCACCCCTATTTCCCAAGCCGATTCCCTCCTTTGACCAAGCCGCTAGCAAATTTCCCCTCTAGCCAAGCCATTTTGAGCCATCAAGCTTATTTTTTTCCCTTTTATCCACCTATTTTGGTAAGTTTTGGTAAGTTGATTGGGTTTTGGTTAATGCCCAACAAGGATTAATTTTGGACCCTAATTAATTTAATTTTGGATTATTTAGTTAGATTTTATATGGAATTTTGAGTTGTGGATTTTTCCAAGTAAGGGTAAATTGAATTCAACCTTAACTTTGGGTAAGTTGAATCAATTGGATTTTTTATCCTCTAGCAACTATTAATGAAATTATTAAACTTAGTTATTTACCCTTATTGTTTAGGATTTTTCTTTGGAAAGTCAGACCTTGTTGTAAGATTAAAATTGGTTTAAGCTAATCTCCAGGTAAGAGATTCTCCTACTAGACTTTCAAATTGATGTAAGAGCTTGCATGTAAATTTTTTGTTATGCGTTGATGTGGCTAAGATGCATAAGGAGTTTATGTTATGATAACTGATAATCAGAACAGAGTTTATGTTTACGTTGATTGTTAGTTATGACATAGTAGTGTGATGATGATCATGTTTGATGATGTTGATGTTTATGCATGAATTATTAATCCCATCATTAAGACTGCTACAATTAATTTTCATGTCATGCTTATGATGCTATGTTATGCTACATGCTATGGATAGGGTGTACTGTTAGCTTTTTCTATTAGAGCTGTACCTACATAGGTGTCCCTTGGGATCACTACCTTTTTATGACTGTGTAGTTCGACGGGATCACCAGTCCAGTATAAGATGATATGTTTTCGAGTGGCTCGACAGGATCACTCACAGCCTGATTGTCTTAGTGTTTCTTTTGAGATTCACTAAAGACCAAATTTTTCCTAGGCGTTCCTTTAGGTTCACCGAAGACTAGAGATGTTCCTACGGATCACAGATTGCACGTATTTGAGAACGTGCCAGTTAGGGGTACCACTTTACAGAACTCTACTAGGAAGTTAACAGCTATCTAGCGGGACTAGTAGTAAGTCCCTTACTGAGTATATTTTTATACTCACTCTCTTATGTTTAATTTTTCAGGCAGAGGTAGAGGTAAGAGTAGAGGAAAGCTGACGAATGACGAGAAGTGGCCGTGACATGCCATAGGGGACCACTTTTTGCTTCCGACTTATGTTATTAGATTTCGATTTTAGTATTTATGCTCTTTTATTTATTTTACTCTTTTAAAACTAGATAGGGCTCAAGTTAGGAACTTATTTTTGGATTTATTTCTACTTACTTTAGTTATTTATGTTTTTAATGAATATTTGAGTTATTAATTTCAAAAATTTGATATTTTCTATTTTAATTGAAGGAGTTTTATTTTCATTTGAGTAGTAATGATCTCAGCTTAGTATAAAAAGTTGGGTCGTTACAGTTTTTACATGTCAAGTAAGATCGTATACTTGACACTCTTTACACGTCAAGTAAGATTTTATACTTGACACTATTTACACGTCAAGTAAGATTATATACTTGACACTATTTACACATCAAGTAAAATAATATATTTGACACTATTTACACATCAAGTAAAATTGTATAGTTGAAACTAAAAAACTGTGAAGTAAAATAGTATATTTAATTCAAGTAAAATAGTATATTTGACATGTATTTAACGTCATGTATACTGTTCATTAATATATTAAATATACAAATTTTCCATTTTCTGTTTTCTGCCTTTGTTTCAATAAAACATATCCATCAACAAAATAAACTTTCCAACCAATAGTTACACAACAAAAAAATGACAAATTATTTATTATAATAAGTAAACCAACAATAATTTCATTCTTCTCAACAATGTCAACAATTACACAATTCCAATCCAAATTTCGCCAACTAAAATTTTCTATCTGTGGCCTATTCCAAAATGAACAATAATAATAGCTATCTTATATAACAAAAAACATGTGTTGTATACCAAAACTAAAGTCTATCCCTTTACATCTATTACCTCATGTATATAAGCATAATGGCTATGAACAAAACATTTACACAAAAAAGGTTATGGGCATTCCCATGTGTTAGCCATTTACAAAGTCAAGAAGATCAAATCTAGGTGTGTCTATCATATGTACCGAGCTAAAAAATCAACCCACTCCACTCGTACTTCATCCAATTCAAGTTGTGAGTATGAGTTTCTTGTATCAATTTATAAAACATAAAAATTAGTCATATTATACTATTTATAACGTTACAATGTAAGTAGTTTAAAAACATACCGCATCAGTAATAATGATTGTGTCCTTATGATTTTGCGCATGTATCTCATGACATAATATCCATCAGTACCTACTTGTAAAGGACACTATAACACAAGATCAAATAACAATGCATATTATATTATATGATAAATTAAATTGTAAATACTTTTATAAATATATTTACCTTTACCGCTTTCCAGAATGTTGTTTTTCTGGTCTTTTTCAAATTCTTCTGAGATTGAAAAATAGTCAAGGCCCTACATTTCTCAAAATATAGTATAAATCAAAATGAACTAATTTCTTTAGCGGTTAAAAAAAAGAAACATAAACATAGTTAACTTACATATTTGTTACGTATTTGATATCATCTCGGAAGCTTGATCTCAATGAGTCAAGATGGTACACCACATCATCATATGGATTAATGACTACTAATGACCAATGATCACTAAATGAAATATATATGCAAGTAATTAGTATTTTGGTACTAATGCAAGTTTGAATTGATAAAAATTATACTTACCCAAGATTATAAGAAGCAACAACTAATTGATCTTGTTCGGAAGTCATTAATCTACTACAAAGATTTCGAGCTCTAATCTCTCGAGTACTATGGCTCGCTGAAATAAGAGATGAATCTACAAAAACGTACTTTGAAACATTCTTCAAATCAATAATGAGTTTGTATAAGTACCTACAATAAATTAATTGCACACATTAACTTACTACTAATTAAAAATTGTGAATATATTTATCATAAAGAGGTAACATTTACTTACGTAATATAAGCAACCATTGATAAAGTCTTAACTTTTTGCATGTTGCAAAAATCAATGACATCTTCTCACAAAACGCAACTCTTTCGAGGTATACTAAATAGCTCAAGAGGTAGTTGAAAGGAAAAACTAGACCCATCAACCATTACTCTTTCAACATATCTAAGAATATACTTCAATTGTAATGGTAGATTGGATGGTTCACTAGTAACTTCTACTTCATTTGTCATTGACCTTGAAGCTTTTACCTAATATAAGTAAGTAACAATCTAAGAACTTATATACGTAAAATTGTTTGTTTACAATCCTACTTCACATTTACCTCATTCTTGGATATCGGTGGCCTAGTAGCAATCACTTCCTCCTCTTCTACGACATTCTTTGATGTAAAAGATATTTATGGTAAACTAGTAGCAATCCCCTTCTTCTTTTTTACCACGTTTTCTAAAACTTTCTCCTAAAACCATCAAGATTTTCAAAGCACAAGTAAATGATAGCTTCACTTTGATAAACAATTAATATTGTAATTTTACTTTAGAAACAAACATTTTTACCTTCTCTCGTACTTTACTCGTTGAGCAACTTGTAACGTCCCCATTATTAAGATAATTTTGGAGTTAATTATCTTAGTTTTGTTTAATTAGATTTAATTTATTGGACATTATTTTTAATTCATTTAATGAGAATTATTTGATTTTGTGGGAATTGAAATTAATTAAATATTTGTTGGATGAATATTTAATTAATTTAGAGGTTTTGGCATGTGGTGTTGTTGAGATTGAATTAAATTAAATAATTATGGATGTTATTTAATTAATTTGTAGAGTGGAAATTTTGTTGGAGATTTGATAATTATATGTATATGTGGAAATATATATATAGTTATTATGGGAAAGGAAAAGATAATTATATTTGTTGAAATATAATTATTTAAGGAAAAGATAATTTGTATTTTAGAGAAAAGATATTTATGGGAGAAAAAGGAAAATAATTATATTTTGAAAAATATAATTATTTATTAAAGGATAATTATTTTGAAAAAAAGAATAAAGATTAATTATTGTAGAAGATAATTAATTATTTGGAGAAAGATAAATATTGATCCAGGGGAGAAGTTGTTATGATTAGGTAAATAAGGAAAGAGAATGAATTGGATTTATTTAAAAGGAAAATTGATAATTATATATTGAAATATAATTTTTGGAAAAAGGAATGTAACATCCCAAATCTTTAAGTAGTTTTTATTAATTATGTTAAATTATTTAGGGGTTATATTAAAGATTGGAGCTAAAATTAAATTGTTGGAATTTATGAGTAATTTATTGGAGAAGATTTGGTTGATTAAAAGAATTGAGGATTTAATTTGAGATCTTGGAGGAAAAAGTTGGTTTTGGTAGAATTGGATTTAATTGAGTATATATATATATATAATTAATAATTTGAATTTTTGGTGGAATATAATATTAATTATTTGGTTTTGCATAAATAATTAATATGGAAATATAAAGTTAATTATATGATGGAATATAATTATAATTGTTTGGAAAATAAGATAATCCATGAAGAGAGAGATGATTGATTTGATTGGACGAGAAAAGATGATATATTTATTTAGAAGAGAGAATAATAGTTTAAATAAATATATATGTTTATTATAGATTTTAGTGAGATAATAATAATAATAATAAATAAGAATTATTATTATTATTATTGGTTATAAATGCCAAGATTTTGTGTATTTAAGGAATTTATTGAAGAAAGATAATAAAAATAAAAATATATGTATATTTTGGTATGATATATATATATATATATATATATATATATATATATATATTATATTATTGTTATTATTTGAGTTTATAAATAACATTGAAATGCTTAAGTTGAAAAGAAAAGGAAAAAGAAAAAGGTTATTCATCTTCTTCACTAAGATAACCTTTCTGTCGCTGTCATCTCACCAGTTTTAGTTATGATTGGTCCCTTTGGCAAAGCTTGAAGATTTAAGTGATGAATTTTCTCATCAAGGTGTAGATGATTTTTCAACCTCAATTTGGTTAAGTTTGGTAAGTTAAGGTAGTTAGATTAGTAATTTGTTGGCAAAAATTGTTAATTTAATTTTGGATCTAATTGGGGTTTCTTTAAAGGTTAAATTGACGATTTTTTTTAGATTTAATCTTGGATATTTCCTAATCAAGGTTGAATTGGTTTCAACTTTAAATTTTGGATAAGTTAAATTGGGAAATTTTAGATACTAACTATTGGTAAATTTTATTAATTAAGTTATTGATTTTCCCTTACTATTTAGGATCTGCTTTAATTGGAAAATTATTGTCAGCAAAGAAATATTTTTAGCTAATCTCTAGGTAAGAGATTCTACTACTGAACTTTCGAACTGAATTTAAGAGACTACATGTATTTACAATTATGCATTGATGGTAGCTAAGATGCATAATATGATGCTACAGATGATGATTGATATTATGTTGATGATGATGACTGATATTATAATTGATGATGATGACTGATATTATGATTAGCGATGATGACTGGTATGTTTATGATGTTTATGATACATGATATATTAATAACATGAATAAGGACGTTATGATTAATATTGATGTCATGTTATGATGTTTATGATGATGTTACATGTTTTGGACTGTGGTGTGTCTGTTAACTTTGTTTGTTGAGCTTTTTACCTCACCTGTATTATGATCTTATCTATGGGGTCACTCGCACGATTAGGAGTGTTCCTATAGGATCACTCACACGATTTAGGGGTGTACCTACAGATCACATGCACGATTAGAGGATAGTTGTATTGTATATATATTGGAATTTATGTCCTAAAACTCGTAGTTTGTAATCATATTCTATTTAATAAAGTCGTTATTGAGAAATTGAATACTATAATCTTAAATCCAATAAACTAAGATCCCAAGGCTATTTTGAGTAAACTTGAACTTTATGTAGAGACATACATATGGATAAAGTTCGAGTAAATAGCCTAAATAGTCTATAGTAAATAGCCTAAATAGTCTATGGATGCGGCTCGCTTTGTAGTTAATACAAATGATGTAATCTTGAATCATTCATGTAGAGACATGAAAGTGGGGGCATCCTATGTAAAAGGTTTATATAAGACAGAAACATGAAATAATCACTTTTACGTTATAATGTCGTTTATTGTTTAAAATTGACTATCTCGATTACTGATGACCTAGGTAACTTAATCTTAATCCTGAGCTAACTTTGAACTCCTGTTCACACGAGATTATCCTTAGATCTGCATAGGTGAAGGCAACTCATTAGCGTCGGCCCAATAAGCCTCCCATTTCAGGAGTAAGATCGGGATGATAGTTGGAAACATAGGGTGCAAGACGAAATTCACTCTTACCCGCTTTAGGGTTAGTAGATAGGTTGTTCCCTTAAAGACTGAATCCAGGTCTTGAAAAAAGGAGCCCCACCCTCTCATTGGTTCGAGAGGGATTCGATTTATAGGTTGGACCAACCAATTGGTCAATAGTGTATCAGTGGAACTTAAGGAACAAGATGTAACCTCGGGGGTAAAACGATATTTAGACCTAGCCGAGGTTACGAACAACTTGTGAAGGATTAACTTACTGATCATGGTTATATCAGATGGACAGAAATATATCTATAGTGAGGGGAGTGCAACTACGAGACTTTAGTAAAATGACTCGTTAGTTAACAAATGTTGATTAGCTTGGTTTAAAAGGGTTTAGCCAGTTAATCTCGGATCGTTGAAGTCCATGATCTATAGATCCATTAGGTTCTCCTGCTACCTCATACAGAATTAATTTAGAACAACATGTTGGAATAATTCGAATTGTTCGAATTAGGTAAAGAGAGAGAAACCGACAAGTATATATATGATATAGTCGTCGATTATAGCTTTAAGTAAGAACCTGATGCTTAAATATGATTTAAATATTTAAAATATGAATAGATATTCATATTTGGAAGCTTGGAGTTAATGGAAGTGGTTAAAGTTGTAAAAAGTCAAAATGTTGACTTTTGACCTTGAAAAGTCAAACTTTGATCGGCTTTCTATTCAAAGGTGATTTGAATTTTAGAAAAATGAATGGGGATTCATGCTCGGGAGATCGGAATTAGTCGAGATGGATAAAATGGTAAAAAGTCAAAATGTTGACTTTTGACTTAAAAAAGTCAAAGTTTGACTTTAACTAGAATGGTCAAATGACCATTTTGTCCCTTGACCAAAGTTAGTGGAAAAATCCAACATTTTGTTGGATAATTCCACTAGCTCTTAGTGGGCTATGTGGAAGCTCATGGTGATGACACCAAGCCCACTAATAGAAATTGGAATGGTGAATAATTCCACTAAAGATTAGTGGAATAATATGTGTTATTTTTTTTATGAAGAAATTATATACAATTTTGCATGTAATTTGCTTATAAATAGCTTATTTTTCAAATTAAGAAAGACTTTTGTTTTTTTTTTTTAATTTGAGAAATATTTTTTAGATCTCAACCTTAAAAAATCTCAACCCTCCAAATTCCATCTCCTTTCTCTTTCTTTTTCTTTCATTGAACGGGTCCCACAACCCGGTTTGAAATCTAGAGATTAGCGGGTCAACTCTGGTAGAGGTCCGGATTTGTGTTTCTGAGGAGGTTTGAAGTATCGGGAAGCTACAAAGGCAAGTTTTTCTTCATCCTTATTTTAATATAATTAGGGTTCTTATAAAGCATGTTAATTACTAAAATTAGTTTAGTTGTAATTAGAGTAATTATCCAATCCTATTTCCACTGCGATTGTATGCTTTCTATCAATATACGGGGTCACTCGCACGACTACGGGTGTTTTGACGGGACCACTCGCACGATTAGGGGTGTACCTACGTATTACATATATGTTTATGGAGTGTGTACCTGTGATCACTCACACGACTAGGGATGTTCCCACGGGATCACTCGCATGATTTAGGGGTGTTCGTATGGCCTCACTCACTCAGTTATGTTTCATTGGACACACGACCTTATGATTATGTTCCTAATGGAAAGTTAACAGATCACCTAGCGGGACTAGTAGTGGGTCCCTTACTGAGTATATTTATATACTCACTTTTTCCTATGTCTAATATTTTAGGTTAAGGTAGAGAACTTGAGAAGCTAGCGAGCGATAGAAAGTGATCTGTGGCATGCCATATGGGGACATAGTTAACTTCCGCGTCTATTTATATGTTTTTCAGTATTTTAAATTTTAACCATTTTACTTAAGATTTTGTCCCATTTATTTGTTTTTAGTTCTTTAAAATTGTTAGAACCCACGGGTCACGTTTTCAAATTATTTTTGTTAATTTTGATAATCTTATGTTTTTGTGAATATCTTGATATTAATTTTATAAAGATTTTAATTATCCTCTTTTCAAGAAAGTGTCGTTTGATGTTTATCTTTTGAGTAATGACCTTAACTTAATTTAAAACGTTCAGGTCGTTACACAACTACCATGTTTCAATGTTGGGATGTTTTGAACTTTTTCTTCTAACTCTCGAATAAGTTTACAAAGTTCTTTATTTTCGTCAATAATTTGTTGGGTTGTATCCACCTTGTTTGACTTTCTTGGTTTTGCTTGATAAAAATAAACAGTAGGTGTAATGAAACCACCCACACCACGTACTCGGCCGTCATATTCTTGAGTACCCAAAGCTTGAGTCAATGCATCATTGAGTGATTCATCATTGGGTGATTTATTCAAAATATCATCCTAAAGAAGGTTAAATATGACTAATAATATATTAGAAGTATATTCATGTGATTTGGTACAAATGTAGCATTGGGAATCTTACTATTTCATTGACAACTTGCTTTACATCTTCGTTTATGTATCCTCCATTTTTTTGTCCGAGCTTTTTTTCACATGTTAGCTCTCAAAAATCTTGTTCGTTGGAAGGACCCTTTTTCTGCATATCATTAAGCTCATTATAGTTAAAATTTAGAATATCTGTAAAATACAATAACATTCTTAATTACCATATCCTCGGCAATATTCGCATAGCCTCGTCTTGACATATTATGAGTATATTTGCTCCTCTTTCTTCGATCTTGTGGTTTCCTTCTTACTTTCTATACAAACTTTACCTAAAAGGATTAAAATAACAAACGTTGTTTATACTATGATTGATTTGATTACAAGACAAAAGGTTAATACCTGAAATTCTGGAGATAATCTTGACCTGACAAACTCTTGTCAAACAGGTGTGTCAATTATGTGAGAATATAATGAAGGTGGTTCTATCAAGAGTTGTGATTCATTTATAAAAGGGATAATATATTGTGTGGTCAACCAACTCTTGAATTGACGAAATGAAACACCAGTCGTTTTCATAATGGCCTTCTTACTTCTACCATAAACTACAAATGCTTCCTAGACAAACTGAACAATGCGTAAGAAAAATGAACCTATATGCATTAAGTATCAATATATGCATGATTGGCTACCATAGTTGCGGATAGCCACAACATAGTACAACTCAAACCATAAAGTAAGTGTGTAATATTTGCATGATTTCAAAAAGAGAAAGGATTATTACATACCTCAACCATATTGCATATTTTTTCTTTTAATTGAGCCGACAATACCTTCCAAGATGCAGGTGTAATGGGGATATGATGATGCACACAAGATTCAATGAAAGGTTGTAGCTTATGCCCATTCTCGCCAATTTGTACTCCATTTTCATGGTATTCAACTGTTGTTTTCACCCCTGTACTCTTAATTTCTTGTAACATCATGCATCATTGTTAGTCCTTTTATTTTCTTCTTCTCGTTCTCGATGCATCAACTTGTTCTAATTCTTTCGTATGTGCATTATCCAAACCTATTTCAACCTCGTCCAATTTAAGTGTTAAGTCCTCATCAGTTGGTAGCTTCGTTGTATAAGAATCAATCAATGAAAAGAAATAAAGTTTAGTTAGCTAAGTGTAAGATGCAAAATATTCATAAAAATTAATAAATAAAAACCCACCCAAACATTTACTCATTAGCAATCCATGTGCCTTCACAAACAGCTAGTACATATGTTGGAGTATTCTCGTCTAAATCAAGTCTATATACAATATCTAATGTGGCTTTAGGCATTCCTTGACAATTTAGAACTGTAACTTCTACTTTGTCATCATTGTATTGATCCTCAAAATCTCTTTATGGTGGAGTAAGAACAATAGACCATCGACTATCACTTGGATCCTCAACGAAAAACACTTGTTTTGCTTAGGTTGCAAGTATAAAAGAATCGTTCTTATGCCCTACTCTACTTAAGTCAACTAACATAAACCCAAGCTCGTCAGTTTTGATACCACCACTATTTTTAACCCAATCGCGTTTAAAAATAGCAACCTTGAATGAATTATAATTAAGTTTCCAAATCTCTTCTATTACACCATAAAAGGACATTTCTCCGATTACAAGATTTTTATCTTTCAAGCTACATACTTGCATTATTTTTGCAACTAAACTGACTCCACTATTATGTACAGTTTTGTTCTTGTCATGCGATTTTGTGTGGTAGTGAATTCCATTAATAGCGTAATTATTGTAAGTAGTCACAACTGGATGAGGACCATGAGCAATTCACCGCAAGTTATCTAAAACCTCAAGATCTCCTATTGTAAGTTTCGTTCCAACCTAAGTGACAACAACTCAAACAATTAGAATATAAATGAGAAAGGATAATGTTAAATAACAAATTTCAAGTTATACCTTTTCTCGTAACCAAGATATGAAGGTTCGATTATGTTCTTCTTGTATTTATTTCTGATTTTTTAATCTACTTTAGTGTCGTTTTTGCAATGTGATCAAATTTTTCCTTGTGAAGTACAACGGATGTTGAAACTTTTAGTTTCATGAATTCCAATTAAATAAATAGATTATAGACAGAAGAACTTACTCTATATATGGTTGCACATCAATGGTATTCTCCAAAACATATCAATGAGCTTGATGTAAAAGCTCACGTTCAAGTATGCTAGTAACTCAGGTTGACAATGGTCTACCGAGTTCTAAATTGTCAGAATTGTCTCTTAACTTTTCACAACCAAGTCTAATACAATCTACTCCACATAAAAATTTTGAACAAAATTCAACAGCTTCTTCTAATATATAACCTCCAACAATACAACCCTCTGGACGATGTCAATTCCTCACAGTGTTTTTTATAACCTTCATAAACCTTTCAAATGGATACATCGATCGCAAATAAATGAGCCCACAAAGTTTTACTCTCCAACAAGGTGTACAATGAGATGGACCATTATCGTGAAGAATGAAGGAAGGAAGTACTTAATCATTAGTAAACATAATATAATCACAATGTCTTTTTGCAACTTCTCTATTTGTGTAACATCTATAACTTTGTTACATATAGAATTAGAAAAAGACACATACGAGTTATAATATATCGAAAATGTTTTGGAAGCACAGATCAGATGGCAATAGGGAGCAATTGTTGTAAGAGGACATGACAATCATGAGATTTTAGACCATTTAGTTTTGAATCTTCTATTAACACAAGGTTCCTAACATTGGATGAGTAACCCTGAGGAACTTTCATTTCTGATAACGTCTTCAAAAGAAACTGTTTTTCTTTCTTAGTAAGTGTATAGCAAGCAGGAGGAATGAAATTTTTTTTATCCCCATTAATAAGAGTAAGCCCAGATCGAATCTTCAAATCATCTAAATCACGTCTAGCATTCCAACTGTAATTAGTTTTTTAGAGTGTTTTCTTTTCTTGTTTACTTTTCCTCTTTGAAAGTCAAGATCTTTAGTTTTTTCAAATACAACCTCTACATACAAAGGTTCGGGAATACTTCCAAGTTCTCGCTGACCACTAAACAATTTCTTTTGACGATGAAAAGGATGATTCTGTGGTAGAAATTTCTAATGCCCAAGGTATGCCATTGTTTTTCCCTATTTCAATCGTATTGAAGATGTGTTATCTTCACAAATTGGACATGCCTTATACCCTTTCACACACATCCACTAAGGTTTCCATATGCTGAAAAATCATTAGTCGTCCATAATAGAACTGTTCTTAGGTTGAATAGTTCCTCACTATAGACATCGTAACATTGCACATCACTTTCCTACAAAAATTTTAAATAATCAATCAATGGTTCTAAGTATATCCCAATGTCATCTCTTGGTTGCTTTGGACCCGAAATCAAAATTGATAACATCATGAACTTTCTTTTCATACACAACCATGGGGGAAGATTATAAATCACCATCAAAACTGGCCAACAACTGTACTTGGAGCTCATATCACTATACAGATTTATTCCATCTGCTGACAATGCTAAACGAAGATTCCTAGGTTCAGAACTAAAATTTGTCTACATGGTGTCAACTAACTTCCAAGTTGAAGAATCAACAGGGTGCCATAATTTATCATCAATTTCTCTTTCATTAGCATGCCAAGTTAAGTTTTTAGCACATTCAACACTTCTAAACGTCCGTTGAAATCATGGAATAGGTAGAAAGTACCACATTATTTTAGTAGAGATTTTCTTTTTCTTATTTGTATCTTTGCCATATTTCCACCTAGACTCACCTCATTCAGGGTACACAATTGCGTTGTCATATTCCTTTCGATACAAGTAACAATCATTAGGGCATGCATGAATCTTTTCATATTCCATTCCTAGTGCACCTAACATTTTCTTTGTTTTATACATTGATGTAGGGAGGTCATTAGAAGAAGGTAAAATGTCTTTTAACACTTTCAGTAGTTCTGAGAAACTAATGTTACTCCATCCATGTCTAACTTTTAAGTTATACAACTTCACTAATGTAGACAATTTGGTGAATTTTTTGCATCCTTCGTATAACAGCTTTTCAGCATCATTAAGCATTTTCTCGAAACCACTTGGATCATTTGAATATTGCTCATGAGCAATTTCAACCATTTCTTTTATATTTCCTACATCATTCTCTTTATACATACACTTAGAGGATTCCCCATGGAAGGATGAATTAGGAAATTCTTCACCACGCCAAAACCAAATCTTATAACTTTAATGCCATTAAAATATAAATGATCTCTAATATCATTGGCTTTATGTTTTTGACAACTTCCACAGTTTAAATAACTTTAAATAAGGGCAACGTATAGAAATATTAGTTGTATTGAAAAATCCAAATTTGATGAAGTTCTCTATACCTAACTCAAACTCTTTAGATAATCTACTCTTTGACATCCATGATTTATCCATACTTATAATATGATAATCTTATATCTACAAAAAAAATTTACAATATTCAAAATTAGGTAACTCATGCAACTTACTGTCCTATCAACAAACAAATCCCAATCTAGCCTAAGTGTTCTAGTAGTAAGATCATTTACATCGAAATCAAGCTCAAATTAACAAGCAATTTACTTTTCGTCAAGGCTTAGAGTAGTCTCAAATCAAGGATCCTAACATAAAACATAAATGAACTTAAGTTCAAACTTTACGATCTCAAACCAAAAGACAAAATTAACTTATAAAAACTCCTATTCCCCATACCTAATACGTAGTTTGATCTAAAAACACTTCAAAACTTGAATTGAGCAAGACGACCAAAACGTCAACTATTACGAAGGTGGGGATCACACCATCAAGGAACTTTATCCACTCAACTATGCTCTAATTAGCAATCATTAGCTAGCATTGATAATGACTAGAGTATACAATCTGAAATTTTCACACTTACCATACAGAACATGTTTACCCACGACATGCAATTTCACAGGTATATTAATAGAGTTTAAATAGAAAATTTGAAGAATTTAAAATATACCAGCTTGTTAAAGTAAATCGGTCATCAATAATAATAATAACAATAACAATGTAACATAATCAATTAAAAATCTTCTACCTTTTATATAGTCAATACGCACTATAGACATCTTCTAAATAAAATAAAAAAATAAATATCCTAATTCTTGCATAACCTTCGATAATCATGAAATGCAAAAGAAAATGACAATAAGAAACTAAAAATTGACCAAATTTCACTAAAGATTCACAAAAGAAATATTCTCTAATAGTAATTGAATATAATACAGAAAGGAAAAAGATAAAGTTTAGATAAAATAGAACTTCAAATTTCGAATTCTAACCAAAATACAAATGGAATTCAAGGAGCTATTACTAATCAACAAATTCACTGAGGAGAAGAGAAGTACTAGCAAGGAAGGTGAAGATCCAATCATTGGTTGACGAGAAGATTTGGGGATAGAATGGTGTTTAGAGAATCGTTGTGGGTTGGAGTCGAAGTGTTGTGGGTGGCCGTTAAAGTGCAATGGGTAATCGTAGGAGTGTCGTGGGTCACCATAGGAGTGTCGTGGGTCTCCTTCAGAGTGTTGTGGGTCGTCGTCGAAATGTCGTGGGTCGCCGTCGGAGTCTGTGTGGCAGTTGTCCAAAAATAGAGGAACAATGGAGCGTAGTGGCGCCGACAGAGATTGTGTGGCTGTGATCGCGACCGGTGGAGAGATTGTGTGGGCTTTGGTGGACGACCAGTGGAGATTGTGTGGGCTATGGTGGATGGCTGTGGAGATTGCGTGTTCTTATGGTCCACGACTGGTGAAGATAGAGAGATGTAGAGATGGAGAAGGAGAATACGTTATTCAGGGGCTTGAGGGTTTTGGGAGAGAAATTGGGGAGATGAAAGGTTTGGAGGGAGATTTTTAGTAAATTCATTTTTAATAAAATAATTTATTTGAATAAGTTTCTTTTTAGTAAATTTATTTTAATAAGTTTCTTTTTAGTAAATTTATTTTAATAAGTTTCTTTTAGTAAATTAATTTTCAATAAGTTTCTTTTAGTAAATTTATTTTAATAAGTTTGTTTTAATAACTTTATTTTTAATAACTTTATCTTAATAAGCTTATTTAATAATTTTATTTTAATAAATTTACTTTAATAAGTTTATTTAATGGAAGGAGAGAAATAAAAAGTATTTTTATATTTTATATTTCTATAATTTTATGCTTGACATTGTTAAAACATTAATTTTCAAAGTGTCGAATAAAATTTTTAACTATACTTGGCGTTATTTCCACGTCAAGCAAATGTCAACTATACTTGACACGACATAAAACGACAAGTAAAAGCTAACGTAAAATAATTAAAAAAATTTGGTGAAAATTTTGTCTTCTTCAAATTATACTTGACGCTTTTTTCATGTGAAGTAAATGTTTGTAATACTTGATGCGAATAAAACGTCAAGTAAAGTGTCCTTATACTTGAAGTAAATGTTCGTAATACTTGACGTGAAAAAAACGTCAAGTAAAGGTTAACGTAAAATAATTTAAAAACCTCTGTGAAAACTCCGTTTTTTTGAGACTATACTTGACGTTTTTGAAAAATGTCAAGTATGTAAAAATAGCTAGTGTCAAGTAAAGTAGATTTTGTAGTAGTGTACTGTTCTTTAAAATGTAGAAGAAAAGAACAGTGGTGATGAGACTGAGGTCAGACCAGAAACCAGTAATAATGAAGTTGAACAGGGTCATATATAGAGAAACTTGATGAATATGGTCATTCTCTTAACATTCCCATTGCAATGAGAAAAGGTACTAGGTCCTGTACAAAACATCCAATTTGTAACTATGTTTCCTATGATAATCTCTCCCCCACAATTTAGAGCTTTTACAACAAGCCTTGATTCTACTATAATATCGAAAAATCCATATTGCTTTAGGGTGTCCTGAATAGAAGAATGTTGTCTTGGAAGAGATGCTCTTGAAAAGAATAAAACTTGGGAGATTTGTGCTCTACCTAAGGAACACAAAATTGTGGGATGCAAATGGGTGTTCACTATCAAATACAAAGATGGAACACTTGACAGACAGAAGGCAAGGTTAGTTGCAAAGGGGTTTACTCAAACCTATGGTGTTGATTATTTACAAACTTTTTTCTTCTGTTACTAAGTTGAGTATTGTTAGATTCCTACTATCTATTGTTGTAAACAAAGATTGACCTCTATACCAGCTGGATATTAAGAATGTTTTTTCTGAATGGAGACCTGGTGGAGGAAGTCTACTTGAGCCCCCATCTAAATTTGAAGCCCAGTTTGATTAGTAGGTTTGTAAACTCCATAAATCTTTATTATAGTAAACACTTGCCAATATCATTCGAGCATGGAGTCTAGGTTCATTTCTATTTTAAGGGTTAGGAACTCAATTGTAATTAGTCATGAGAATTAAACCTACTAATGTCGTATATATTATTTATTCGATCATCTCTAATTCTTCTTTTATTTTTTACCATGATTTTATAATTGTTTTTGAACATTGGTTGTAATTTCTTATCCAGTATCTAAAAAGTCTTCACATAATCTATAATTTTTGCATGTACCTTGGCACTTAGCAAAGTTTGAAATCATGTACATGTGTGTTTTTGGCCATCCATAACTCATATTTGAATGATCAAGTTGATGTTAGAAAGAAAAAGATCAATTAAGCTAAGTAATCAATTGTTGCGGGATAAAATTTATTAAGCGTCATGGAGGTGTTTGGCTAGGCTTATATGGAACACTAGTTATTTTATAAAATACTCGGTTTTTCCAACAAGTTTGACTTTTCAAAGAGAAATTAGGTTGAGCAAATTGGTTACATGCATTGGATGAAGATTCTTGGCTATATTTAGAGTTCAAAATCTTATTTCCTTTCTATATACCAAATATTCTCCCCTAGTACGGCTATAATGAGTTTACCTACTACAAAACTATTTATAAACTTCCATGTGGATTAGCTTGATCTCTTGTTAATACAACCTAATTTTAGTAGTTCTAGATAGATTATTATAAATTTTATTTGATCGATCAAAGACCTTAACATCTTTTGATCTTTTAAGAATAACTCATCTGTTATATAGTATAGACTTCCTAAAGGCCAGATAAAATCTTTCACCTCGTATATTTTTGAATTCATAAGAAAAGTGTTACCAAACAATGTTTAGAACTTTTTATAAATAGATGCAATAATCAGAAAAGTTAGCTGGCTATAAATAAGGCATAATAACTTAACAAATCATTTCAATTTTGCTATTATAAAAAGAGAGAGAGAGAGACATATATATATATATATATATATATATATATATATATATATATATTAATTCATCTTTAACTTTAAAGGTGGACATGAGGGGAAAATTTTTACCTCCACTCTTGCCCTTTAAAACATTTGACAACGACAACTTTGCCCTTATTTGGTCACATCCCTTTATTGTATGTATACATAATTCCCATCTAATACCACTTCAACAAAACCCAATAAAACAAAATCTCAAATTTTAATTTTCCACTTCTTCCAATTCTTAAAGAGTAAGATTTTGAAAGAAACAATCACAAAAAACTAGCAGAAAAATATATGAAAAGGTAAATCACGTGACATTAAAAATGAGAACATCGTGTAATAACTAAACGTTCTGAAGGTTAGGATACAAGGTGGTTTTAGGTGTTACAATAAGAAGAAGGGATACGAAATTGGACCAGCCATCCATAATTTGTCGGCATTCCAAGTTTTGGAAGATATTTTCAAGCGTTCTACGTAGCTGTTGTGTTTCTCTACGGGTACCATCCTTAAGTTTTTTGTTGCCACAATTTTTGTATTGCCGCATGATGTCCTAAGTCCTTGTAGTACCACGTTGTATATAAATTCGTAAATGTACACTTTGTAAAGCACGTACATGTTGTAATGATGTTATTTTTAAGAAAGTAGAGTTTTGTCCACCACGATCCTTGTTGCATAGTACATTACCACGTTTTCTGTCGTATTTTAAGTTCAAGCTAGATTAAGTTTTTACTAGGCACTGTTGGCATTCATATTTTACTAGGCACCTTTGGCATTCATATTTGAAATGTTAGCTTCACCTGGGTGGAATCCAAAAGAGGGTGTGACAAATTTTCTACTAAAATAGGTTGAGAAATAATCAATTCGTCTACTCAAATAAGTTGAGAAATGAATATGATGGTCTTTTCCTTCTTCCAACTTTCAAAGAGTAACAAGCTTAGAAAAATGATCACAGTTAAGAGAGAAAAACATGAGTGATGATAATGGAAACATGTTATAATGGGAGATGCTCCTAGGAAGTTGGAGCCTGGAGGTTAGTTGTATTTCACTATTTTTTTCAGTTTTAGATTAACATAGAATCTTCCACTCATAACCAAATCACCCAAAATTAGGGTTCAAGATCTCATCTATTTGATTCAATATCATATCTATGGATATAATATATACAAGATTACGTTTTTAAAAATTATAATATTGTGATACTTGAGAGTGAAATAAGATAAAAATAAAATAATAATTTAGAGAAATTATACTATTACTAAAATCTAGGAAATGAATAATGTAAAATAAAAATATAAAATGTTTTTCATGACATAAGAAATAAGAGGAAAGAGGGGGTGATAGCATTGCACCTGCAAGGGTTTTCTTGATCCTTTATGCAGGTATTTAGTTTAGGGGTCTTTTTAAAAATATAAAAAAAAAGGCAAAATATTGAACACTTTTGAAAATGAAAAAAATTCGGAGATCCACCGTGTAAAATATCAAAAATGTTCTGTCAACAAAACGCGCGTAATATATTTGCGATCGTTTAGATTTGGCTATTGTTTGGTACACGATCATTTAGATATGACTATAATTTAATTGAAAATCATTTAATTTGGTTACATTAAAATTTGGTTACACAATCGTTTACATTTAGAGTTTAGATTTGTCTAAACGCTTTTTTTAAATTATTTTGCTACACGATCGTTTATTTTTTTTATACGATCGTTCAGACTTGTCTACACGATCGTTTAAATTTGGCTAAATGACTTTTTTTAATTATTTTGCTACACGATTGTTTTTTTATACGATCGTTTAGATTTGTCATTTATTTTTTTACACGATCGTTTACATTTGGCTACTCCAAACTAAATGATTTTTTTAATATTTTTTATACACGATTTTTTAGATTTTTTATTTTTTTTTGTACACGATGATTTAGATTCGACGTAAAAAAAAGAGGAAAAGAAGAAAAAAGAATGAAAGAAATCACAGCAAAAAAAGGACGATAAAAAGATTAAAGGACTTAAAAAAGAATAAAAAAAAAAAGAAAGACAATAGAAAGAAATCACAACGAAAAAAAAGAAGAAAGAAAGATTTAACAACGTAAAAAAAGATTTGAAAAATAAGAAAGTAAGAAAATGAAAGAAATCACGAGAAAGAACATGGAAGGGCAAACCTGAAATATGAAAAATAAGAAAGTAATAAAATGAAAGAAATCACGAAAACATGGAAGGGCAAACCTGAAATATTTAAAAAATGAATAATTTTATATGCTTTTTGAAGGGATGTTTGTTAAATTTTCTTTTAGTTTATTGTTTTTTTTTTCATTAAATCTTTCGACCATTGTATTTGTTAATTTCTTATTCGAGAAAATTTGAACTTTCGGTCAGTATGGTTCCAAAATTACCCATTTCTTACTTCGAATGAATTTTATTCTTAGTTTTCTACATAAATTTAGTTTATTTGACAAACATAACTATTTAAAAATAATTCCATTTCGTTCACTCCCAAATATAACATTAATCGGTTGGTTAAGTTATAACTTGACAATATTTTACTAATTAAACCTTTTTTCATATTTAAAAACTTTTAGCAATCTTTTATTAATTGAACTTTTTTCATCTTTCAAAAATTTTGTTTAACGTCTTACTTCAGTTTAGCTCTTAGGTTATTTCCAAATTTGATGTCTAATATCTATATTTTAAATTAATGAAATTTATATTGTCAATCTCACCCTAACAAAATTTGCACCCGCATCACATATTCAATACAACCAAATAGTACATATATATTAGGTTAATTTTCATATAGTACATATACATTAGGTTAATTTTCATAAATATAATAAACCGGTAAAATAGTTACGGTCTGTGTAACAAAATAAAAAAACTCATGAAAGTAGCCATTTTTTAAATATTATCGTATCTTTTCTTTTCTTCTGCCATTTTTCTTTTATACTTTTTTTTTAAATTCAATCATTAAAGCTTGTATTATTTGGTTCAAGGTCATGTTCCAAATATAAAAAATCGTTAAAACCGCATAGACAATTCTAAACAATCATGTTCAAAAAATCTTGAAAAAAATCTAAACAATTATATACCACAAATCTAAATGATCAAATATAAATGATTGTATATCAAAGAATCTTAAAAAAAAAACCAAATAGCCAAATCTAAACGAACAAAATTGTATCAAAGAATCTTGAAAAAATATCATTATATATTTGACTAAAAAAATCGTTCTAAACGATCTTGGTACAAAATTGTATACCAAATATATTAAGCATTCATGTTTTGAGGTTTAAGGTAAATCTATTAAATAATATTTTATCCAAACTATTTAAAACATTTACCTACTTCATTGGCATAAAGTAAAGCACTAGTTAATATTAAAGGGGATTAAAATACAAATATCAGATGACGATGAGAGAACAAATCAAATCTACACATTTTGGCATTCATATATCATATTCATGACAGAAAACAATCAAAATCTTGAAAAGGAAAAGAAATAAAACAAAAGGTAAAAGACTAATCTGGATCTATGATTTAAGTATAACTGGTCGCTGAGTTTAAAAGCGTTTAAGTTGGTCCTAAAATTTGATCTATTTTTACATCTTGAAAAGTTTTAATTTGGTACTTGAAACTTCGGGTGTCTTTGATTCATAAAAAGTTTTGGTTCCGTTTTTCGAAAAACAAAAACTTGAGCATGTATGAATTGATTTTCTAAATGTACAAGTGTTGAAAAAAAGGTTCTATAAACACTAACAAAATCAATCCACCCTTAACGAACCCTCATAGGTTGTTTAAAATACAAGGCATTACCAAACGATAGGACTAATTTGAAAAGTTAAAACCCTCAAATGAAACTAATAATTGAAACCTTTAAAGCTTTCAGGTACTAAACTAAAACTTCACCTTCTTAATATTTTTTATTTTTTATTTTTTGGGGGTGGGGTGGATACAGGCATATAAATTGGTCCATTCCTCTATACAAGCAAGGACTTGAGCTTCTTATAGCTTTGTCCATACAATATCTAATTTCCAGATCTAGTACACGATGACAGTTAATATCGCACAAAGAAGCATCAAGATGACACCACAAATAACTTCCTTACTAAAGAAGATTTTTAGTGAAAAAAAAAAAAATAGGACACTAAACCGAAAACGAGACCTATTTTTTACCTGGGAATGCAATCATCGTCCACTCGAGTTTGATGTTGAATATGAACGATCCAGCTGAGATGTCGGCAAATTGGGAAGCTAATATATCAACAAGCTAAAATATGAAGTCAACTTTCCTGAAAGATGCGACTGGCTTTGTAGAAGTAAAAGTCCTGAAGTGATGGTCTCTACTAGTCACAATTCACATTGCCTTATAGTATACACCTTAAGTGATGATCTCCCTCATCAACCAATCCAGACTCGGGTAAGCAAAATACAATATGAGAAATGACGGGAGAGCGAAAAGGACTGTGACTAATACGTACAGAGCCAATATTGCTGCACTGGCAGGCACGGCATATAAGACAATCAAGAGGAAGATGATTACCAACGGAAACTTGGCTGTCAAGTGAACAAAGAAAACAAGCAATTTGCGGAGAGAAGATTGAAGCCTCTCCAGGTTGAAGTTATGGAAATGGCTATTGGCACTGTTTGGTCCTTGTGAATCCAATTGACGAACATGGTGTCCCCTCCTAAGGTTATTGTGACTGACTTGATTAACCCTGGATGAAGAACCGCTCACTGGAAAGATTAGCGGATCTCCAGAGAACGCAGAATGAGATTTAACTCTTTCAACGTTTATGTTCTCAACCATCCACAAAAGGAAGTAATTCTTGCAAGGGAATTTGAGGTTTCCTTTATAAACTAGGCGGAAGGATAAGAGGTTGCACCAGGGGCAAGATATAAAAAGCGGAAGCTGAACCGGTAATGTCGGAAACTTCACCACAGCCCACTGCAATCCCAAGATGCAATTCTTGCAGAGTGTATGGCCACACCATAAAACATGGGGCACATTCTCAACGATATTGAAGGATTCCCAACATATTGGGCACTCTAGCACTTCCTCCCTACCATCTGAAGATAGCTCATCATCCGAACACTCTGTGGCAGTATGTGATGTTTTTCGGGAGCTGCTCTTTAGTCCAGCACATCCAGCCACACAGTTGGAAGCAAAATTCCACATTCTAACAACAGGCAACTACTGGTCAGAAATGACCAACTGCAATAGTAGCTATAGTTGCATTTGACCAAGGCTTATTAGTGATTAACTTTATGCTCAATGACTTAATTATGCTTTATATAAGAGATGAACCTGAAAGAAAAGAGAAAAAGGAAAAAAAAAAACCAACTAAATCAACAAGGATCCTACCAGACAACACTACTATACAAAGTTATAAACATCAGAAGCACCATCAATTTGAGATCAAAAGATATATAACACTAGAGAAGATTGGATTGAATTCAACATGATAACGAATGATGTTTAACTACTTAAATAAGATAATTGAACAATCCCTAACTAAACTAAGTTGCAGTGCTATGGAAGCAAGGTTTGCAAAAGATCGAACATCTATTTTTTAATTTACACGAGTAAACATAAACAGAGATAGAACTCTACGATGTTTTTAGAACATTCTTAAGAAGGGACGTGCAAAAATTTCTCTACCTGTCCACGAAAGAGATGAGTAACTTGAAAAGAATTAAAAACATTAGATACACCATAGTTGGAATAAGAAAATTGCCCAGAGATAATGGATTGTTCTGTCAGCCAGATATAAACCTAATCTAGACCAGTTTCCCAAATCACATCAAGGATTAACACTACATTAGAGACAAACCCCATTAATTGTACAAGTCGCGGCAAAACAATTAAATCACAACCCATAAAAAAGGCAGAACACACAAGAACAAACGACGGAAAAAGAAATAGATGGCATAAAAACAAACAATTCCCGAAGTACAAACAAACAGAAGTGGGCGGAAATGCACAACGATGAAAATCGAGGAAGAACATTGTAGACACAGAATCAATCAAAAGCAATCAGAATGAGCAAATAACAGAACGAAAGAGAGAAATATATATTCAACAACGATGAGGCGATCTTACCCTTCAAATCCCAGTGGATGTGTATTGGGAGGATTTGAAGAAGAGAAGGTTGAATCGGGATATTTTTTTTGGTTGAGTTAGTTTTTGTTTTTATTTTGAAATTGGGAAAGGGAAAGGGTTTTGAGATTGAACAGGAATGAAACTTGCGGTGTTGTTGTGGACCATCTTTTCTTGCTTATCATTCATCCATGTGGACTAGATCTGGGTTCTTCGATGTCACAAGACTTGCACGTGATTCTCTCCTCTCTCCCTCTCTCTTTTTAAATTTTCTCACTAAAATATAGGTGTTCACGATATTTAATTAGTTGAACTTGAACTTTGTATTTGTATTAATTTCAATGTTATGAATACAATCTTTAATATTAGATCATTTGATTCTTTCTCTCAAAAAGTGGTGATCGACCCCAATATCGACTAAAAAGACTTAATTAACTTCTAGCTTGGTGATTAGCTTGAATATGCTTCCGACTTTGTTCATTCGCTTGAATCGATTTTTGACTTGTTGATTAGCTTGGATCAGTCTCTAGCTTGTTGATCAAGTAGGATCGACCTCTAGCTTGTTGATATGATCATATCAGCGACCTAGGAAGTATGTTGCACATGAGCAATTAGATCCTTTGAATATTGCTTGTGAGCATTTTCAACAATTTTCGTTATATTTCCAACATCATTCTCTTCATACATACAGTTAGAGGATGAACTAGGAAGTTCATCATCATGCCAAAACCAAATCTTATAACTTTCATTAATGCGATTAAAATATAAAGGATCTCTAATATCATTGGCTTTATGTCTTTGACAAGTTCCACACTTCAAACGAGGACAACATATAGAAGTATTATTTGTATTGGAAAATCCAAATCTAACGAAGTTTTCTACCACCAAACTCAAACTTTTTAGATAATCTACTATTTGACATCCATGATTTATCATACTTATAATATGCTAATCTTGGAGCGACAAAAACTTTTACAATATTCCAAATTAGGTAACTCATACAACTTATAAATATTATAGGAAACTGGTATTCCAGTAAAACTTAACAACTTTAACTCATGAAAACTCATAATAAGCCCATAGATATCACTCATTCAACATATTGAAAGATATTGGTATTTATATAGAACTTAAGTACTTGTGACCTAAACTATGCTTAAAATTATATAAGAGTCAGTAACACTCATTCAACATATTGCTACCTAATTCCAATTCAAGAGAAGAGTAATTATCATGTCATTAAATGAAAAGCCAAAAATAAAATTAAAAAGATAGGGAGTAATGTGAATAATTAATTGAGCATTTTAGCTTAGATTTCTAATTAAGACCTACCAAGTGAAATCTCAAGGTGAAATCTTCCAATGTTCCAAAATTTCTAATCAAGAGTACTCATATGAAATCCCAAGTGAAATCTAACAATGTTACTGTTGATATTTTTGTCAAAAAGAATTATTGAGATTCTTTTATTATTTATTAAGTTTTTAAATTAAAAATGATAAAAGATCCTCCATTATTTTAGGAATCTTTTACAAATATCTTTTTGAGATTTTATAAAGAAACATATATATTTACGAAGCTGGAGCTCATGAAAGATTGACGAAAACAGATCAATTTTCTTCGGGTGAGAAGTGTTGTCGAACTGTGTGCTGAAGAAGGTAGTGTGATTAACTAACTATGGTTTCGACATGTTGATCTGTGATGAAGCTTATGATGAGTAATATGAAAGAAGATTTGATTATAAAGAATTAAACTTGAACTCAAGGGGAGCTTGAGATTATCTTCAAGAAGATTCATCCATAGATTCAGGGGGAGCCTGAATTCTTTAAGTTATATTATACTTAAAGATAGTCATATACATAAGAAGAATGTTCCTTATTGTATTGAGTTATATTGACAACTTTGAATCTTAACAATATTACTTATTTAAGCTGTAAAAACTCTCCAGACGTAGGTAGAATTCACCAAACTGGGTTACCAAAGCTTCTTATGTTATTTAATTATATTGATCATCTAGTTATTACATAAGTTAATTACTTTAGAATTAGCCAGATGTTTTATTGATTATCTCACAACTTTTTCAGTTACAAAATTTCTAATTAAGAGTACCTAAGTGAAATCTCGCAATGTTAATGAGAAGTAACTAAAAACATAAAGAATGGGTAAGATTCATACCTTCAAAGGATTTAGGGTTTGGCACCTAAGAATAAAATAGGTGTTCTTTGTAGTGAAATCAATGTTTAGGTTAACAAAATTAAGCAGTGGAGGGACAAATGAGTGATCGGCGTTGGAGATCTTGAGGAGATGCCAATGACAAGGGACCCAAATGCAAATGCAAACACAGAATGCCGACGATGAGGAAACTGCTGGTAAACACCGACTTAGGTAGCTGAGAAAATACACACTTAATTAACTTTATATCTTTTGTTAATACTTGTGTTAATAACTGGAGGAACAACTTAAGAGATACATAAAAAGGACAGGTAGAACACTAGACATTAGTAACCCAGTTCGATGACACAACATCTATATCTGGAGAGTCCTTGACCCATGATAAGAGATCATATATTGCTTTGTGTAATATTTCATGATGACAATGTTATGACTCAAAGTACATACATCATTACATATCTCAACATGATGTACATAAACTGATATAAACACCAAAACGTAGATTACGCATAACCAATGTCATAACATCAAGAGAGTTACTCCCTCTTAATCAGCAGTCACATGCAATAGAAATATCAAGGTCCCTTGATCTTCGCTGATCTCTTATTCAAAGCAAAAAAAAACACACTAATCTGTTGATCATTATTTGATATGTGAACTCATCGGTTGTTTTCTCTTTAACTCTTTTTGCTAGCTGTTAAAACATGCGCTCTGAGCGAAAAACCTTTGAGTAATCATTCAATCCCAAAACACAGCACATAAACCAAAATAAAGATCCCAGCAACAAGATGACCAACCAATCACAAAAGACCAAGAACCAATCCTAACAACAAGTCGAAATCAAAACAACCCAATCTAGAAGCAATGAAATAAAATAAATAAATACAAGGAAGTGGGACTACACAAACTAATAGTAGAAAATGTAAACGCATACACAAACGCCAATAGGGGACGATGCAAACACAGCTGAAAAAGCCGACAAGGGCATGCAGCTGTAAATGTCGTCGGGGGACGAAGCAAACATCAATGAGGGATGAAGTAGCTGATTTAAAGATTCAAACGCTAATGAGGGATGAAAAAAACCCAAATGCAAAAGGCAGTAGTCGATCGGTGCAATGAAGGTGATAGGGGATTTCTAAACGAACGAAGAAGGTCTTATATGCAAAATGAACGAAGAGGGATATTTTTAATATTTTTTTAAAGTTTCCTTTTATGCTAAAAATAAAAAGTGTAAATTAAGTATATATTTTTATACTCGACATTTTAAAAGTATTAAGTAAAAATGTTAACTATACTTGGCATTTTTTTATATTTCAGGTGAATGTTAACTATACTTGAGTCAAAAAAAAAAAAAAAAAAAGTCAAGTAAAAGCTAACGTAAAATAATTTGAAATTTTTTGTGAATACTTCGCTTTTATAAAGGTATACTTGACGTTTTTTTCTTTAAAATGGTCAATACTTGACATTTTTTTTAACAAAAACATCAAGTATGTAAAAGTTACAAGTGTCAAATAAAGCAGATTTTTTAGTATTGAACAGACTAACTGCTAATCTTATTAACACAAGTAAACTTTATAAGCAACAAATGAACGTAAGTTTTACCAAAGATAAATGTATTGTCAATGATGATGTCAATGTGTAACAGTTTATGAATTCCATCCTAAGAAGTTTATTTTCTATTATTCATTTTTTCATGTAAACACTACTATATAAATTAAAGGTGCATGACAAAAATAACAAAATACTCTCTCATACATAAAAAGAAAAAAATTAGAAAAGCAAAGGGTTGTGCTCATCTCAAATTTCTTCAAGAAAGTGATCCTTCCTGTGGATGTAGGCATCATTTGGTCGAACCACATATATCTTGTGTTCACCTTCTTCTTTTCCTTCATCTTCGATCTATGTTGCGTGTTCTCCTCTACTCTTAAAATAAAAATCACTATCAACAAAAACTAGGGTTTGCAGAACAAGAGGAAAGAGACAAAAAGAGGAAGAAAAGGTATTTTCAATTTTTCCTTTCTTTCATTTTTACCTTTCGTTTGTCAAAGTGCAGGTGAAAGACCAAAGCGGAGAGTTGATCCTCTACCATGTGTATGGCTAGCAATAAAAGAAGTGGCTTCTTCTCTGTCTAATCTTCATTTCCAATTGTCCTCCATTTGATTTGGGCCTACAAGAAAATTAAAAAGCCCAACAAATTGGTATCAGAGCGAATATTGATGTTTCAAGAAATTGAATCTCAGAGGATTAAAGAACATAAGCAAATCTGAGATAGGCAATGGCAAGAGTAGAAATTGAGAAGTTCGATGAAAATGGAGATTTCGCTCTTTGGAAGGCAAAATCAAGGCTTTGTTTGGTCAGCAAAACGCTCATAAAGCCTTTTTTAGATCCTTCAAAACTTCCAGTAACACTCACAACATTACAAAGAGAAGACATGAAGTTAAATGTTTATGGTACACTGATCCTAAATTTAAGTGATAGTGTTATACGACAAGTAATATAAGGAGATGCAGCATACAAAGTCTGGAAGAAATTAAAAAGCCCATAGGCTACTAAAGACCTTCCTAATAAAATCTACATAAGGGAGAAATTCTTTACATACAAGATGAATCCGTCAAAAAACTTTGACAGACAACATAAATGAGTTCAAAAAGATTGTTTCAAAATTTAAGAATATTGAAGACAAACTTAGCAATGAAAAAGAAGCTTATGTTCTTCTAATTCTCTACCCAAATCTTACAAAGAAGTAAAAAATGTACTCAAATATGGTAGAGACTCAGTAAAAGCATGCAATTATATCAGCTCTTAGAGTAAGGGAATTAGAAATTCAATCATCTAAAAAAGTCCATCACAGTGGAGGTGGTTTATTTGTCAAAAACAAACCTCAATCTAATTAGTGAAAAATGGCAACAAGTCTTTCTCAAATGATGAAAAGAAGGCAAAATAGAAGAAAAAAGGTAAAGATTGCAAGAAGAATGGGCATCTAATCTAAAATTATTTTTTTCTTAAGAAAAAGAATCAAGAAAAAGAAAGAGATTCAAAAGTAAAGCAACTTGAAACTTCTATAGTAAAAAGCTCCTTTATCTATATAATGCATTGGCATCAACCTAAGACCAAGTCAATCATGTTACTCCCTCTGATAAATATGATTGGGTTCTTGATTCTAGTTGCACCTACCATATGACACCTTTTAAAACTTGGTTCAACACTTATAAAGAAATCAGTGGAGAGTTAGTTTTCATGAGGAACAATGAGGCATGTAACATTCCTGGAATTAGATCAGTCACTATGAAATTGAAAGATGAGACTGTAAAACTTCTTAGAAATGCGAGACATGTTCCTCATCTTAAAAGAACTAATTTCATTAGGAATGCTAGATTCTTTAGGGTGTGAATACAAGGAAAAAGGTGGAGTCTTTGAGGTTCTAAATGACTAGAGCAGTCTTGGTTGGAGTCTTTGAGGTTTAAATGTTAAAAGAAGCTAATATTGTTTCTACTCTAAATCTTATTGAGGCTGCCTTTGGCATAAAAGATTGTCTCACATTAGCCCAGGCTTGAGGCTCTATCCAAATTGGGCATCCAATCTAAAGAAATTGGTAACAAGCTATCCTTCTGTGAATATTGTATGCCAGGGAAAGCATTGAAACAAAGCTTCTCCAAAGCATAACACACAACTAAAAGAGTCCTAGACTACATCCATTCAGATCTATAGAGTCTAACATCAACTCCAAGCCTAAGTGGCTCAAGGTATATCTTTCCTTATTGATGATTTTTCTAGAAAAAGCGAATGAAAGATCAAAATTTTGAAAAATTTAAAGAATGGAAATTAATGATAGAAAAAGAAACAGATAAAAAGATTAAATATCTTAGAACTGACAATGGTTTGGAGTTTTGTGGAGAGGTTTTTAATGGTTTTTGTAAGGAAAATGATATCACAAGATATAAGACTGCGAGATACACACCTAAAAAAATGAGGTGTTAGAAAGACTTAACAAAACAATCATAGAAAGAGTAAGATGCCTACTATCTGATGCTATCCTAGAAGAAAATTTTATGCTGAAGCTACTATCTATGTTATCACACTAAACAAGAGTCCTTATACCTCTTTAAAGTTCCTAACACCTAAGGAGAAATGATCCAAACACCATCCAAATCTAAATGATCTCAAGGTGTTTGGATGTGTAGGATATGTTCATCAAAACCAAGGGAAACTAAAGGCAAGTACTACTAAATGCTTGTTTGTTGGCTTCACAAGATAAGTTTTATCGATAGTCATTTGGTCCTCCTAAAAAGATCTACTAAATTCATCGAGTTGTTCTAAAGAATCAAAATGGCCAGTTAAGTTTCAAGATGTGGCACCCCACTTATAAAAAGTTCATAATCAGTAAGGATATTTATTTCAAAGAAAATGAGATGTACAAGGGAAATGTAAACTTGATGAAGATACTAAAGCCATAGAAACATAAATTACTCAGATTGAGGTAGAGAACACTAGAAAAGATGCTTAAACTATTAAGAAAACTACTGCTACTGATCTAGAAGAAGTAGAGAACACAAGCGAGAAACAAATTGAAATAGTTGAAGAACAACCTGACTTCAGTCAATACTCCCTAGCAAGAGAGAGACAAAGGAGAGTAATTGTTCCTCTTACTAGGTATGCTAAAACTAACTACATGAACTTTGTTCTAAATGCTACCATAGCTCCAAATGATGAAGAACCAAGTTCTTTTGAGGAAGCTGTAAATGGTTCTAATGTTAAACAGTGCATAGAAGCTATGAATGAATAAATGAATTCACTAATTGTAAATGATACTTGGACCCAAGCTTCTCTACCTAAATGATCCAAACCAATAGCATCAAAGTGGATCAACCAACTAAAGGGAAAATTACAAAAGATTCACAACCTAGGCACAAGGTATAGGTTGGTAGCAAAGGGTTTCACTTAGAGAGAATGTATAGACTATTCTAAAATTTTAAAGAGAAATTTTGAACAATTAAATTGCGCCACGTCATTACAGAAAAATTTTGATGCTTATAATTTGATTGGATTTGGGTGGTCAAGTTTCTTATATCCAACCCAATTCAAGCCCTTGATGAAAAATTGGGCCAAAGAGATAATGGACCTGAAAACTCGCCAAACAAGTGGGCCAAAGTTCGAGTCCATTAAGCAAATGAGCCCAAGTCCAAGCCGAAAGAAAAAATGGACCCAAGCCCAGGAAGCAAATGGGCCCAAGTCGAAACCCAAGAAGCAAATGGACCCAAGCCCACCTAAAGCCCATGAAAATTCTCTATAAATAGAGACCTTTACCTTTTGGGATCTTTGGTTGAAGGAAGAACTAAAGCTCTAAAGAATTGAAACTCTAAAAAATTGAAGACGAACTTCAAAAAGCTTTTAAGACGTGTAAGTTTTTATCAATCTCAAGATCATCATCTTCTGAAAGTTTGATCGATTGAAGACTTGGAAGATCAAACTTTCCTAGAATTCTAGAAGATTGAACCTCAAATTGGCTTGCAACTACAACTTTCTAAAGATCGGAGACAAAGAAGTTTTGAGCTTAATTTGTATGTGAGAGAAAGAATCAAAAGAGTAAATACTAGAGATTGTATCCATAATACTATAAATCAATATACAAAGTTTAATTCCACGAATTACATGTCTTCAGAAATCTCGTATGAGCAGTATCAAATACATTATATTAATTGTATAATATACAATCTATTCTCTTTAATCAATTTGAACAATTCAAATTAAATCAAAATAAATTTGATTCTCATTTATCCTTATTGAGCTACCAAAGGGACCTTATGGACCTACAAATTGAAGCTCCAATGATATGAGATTAATTAAACTCTTTAATTAAATTAATCTCTATTCATTAACTATCAGTCATTCACAAAAATATATCTGTCCATTAAATATAACCAATCAATAGTGCAATGACCCTTCACAATTGCTCACAAGTACAACTAGGCCAAAAATGATCATTTTTGTCACACCCCCTCTCGAACTACCTACTAGCTTAGATCGAAAGACAGTGTAAAGTCAACCGACAACGCTTTTCTTTACCGATATTTGTCGAGTCTGTTGAATTCTTTAACGTGGTAAACTTACTAATCTAGTATAGAAACAATTATACATGCAACACAACACAGCAGAACCTAGACTAATCATAAACATACATGAAGTGTAGCCCGAAAATAATTGATTGTGCAAATAAACCTGGAGACACCTTAACCAAAACATAACCCACAAAGGTTTACACAACTGCAACTCCTAAACCTTATCCAAACTGTAGAGTATCTATACAAAGATATATACATCATAACATAATAGACTCTATGCACAACTCTAACCACATACTGACAATCGATATTGGAGCTTCAGCAGACTAAGGCAGTCTATCAGGCACCGAGAACTTAATCTCTACCTAAAAAGTGGGTAAAACGTTTTGAAAGAGTAAGCTATAAAGCTCAGTGAGTGACTCAGTTTAAAACTATAAATTTAAAGGTAAGAGCACGTGAAAGCCTACACATATAAATCTGTTTATACAAGTCGTAAATATTAATGCAAAATAGTAAGATAGCTTTCTCATATACTCAGTATGAACGTCACTGAAATCTAGCAAGGCATATCAATTATATCAAAATATTTTAACTAACATGACAAATCTACGTTGTATAAGGCACACCCAATACAACCAACATTTACAAGCTCTACGATGTAGTGGGGTCTGTCTAGCACTCCCATCGTCTTTATCGTGGTGGGGCTCGTCCTGTACTCATGATAGCATCGTTGTTACGGAGTACACTCAACGTCAATAACAAAATCTAACCTGTGTGCACACGGTACCATATAGCCTCGGGCTCAAACACCTCAGTCATGTAGTTAATGGAACATCAGAAAATCATACGAAAACATTAAAACATGCATGCTATCTTTATCTTTTGTAAACCTTAAGCTTACTTAGATTGTTCGTGAAAAGTTGTAGTTCTTAAAACAAAACTTGGTAACTTATGCTTTGTTTGAAACACAGTGGTTCAAATACTTAAATGACATTCGATAATCATGTGCTAGCATAAATTTTGATTAAACGTGTAGAGCGGTCAATCATAAATAATAATTAGGAAACAATATTTTCAAAACTGGTTTTGTCACTCATAGTCTTAGACTAGTTTCCGCCATATGTAAATCCGACCTATTTCTTCTTGACCTATCAAATAACTAGACCGAGTATTAGAAACTAAATATTATGATCTTCAAATGTTATGCTTGACATGGCTCACTAAGGATAATGCTAAAGAAGTCTATCTTTTAAAAAAAAATAAACCATACTCCACACATTTCTCATAATTTTTCAGGTTCTCAGCATGAAATTTAAATGATTATAACTCTTCTAATACTTAACTAAAATAAGATTTCCTTATGTTAAAATCTTTATTTTGTGGTTCTCTAAAACTTACCTCAAGACATGAAATTCAGATTCCCTGTGTATAATCTCAGATATCCCTCAAAATAGAACTACTCTAACAATCACGTACACCACGACCCCTTTAACTTGTCCCTACAATTTAACTTATTTTCAGTCATTTATGGTTCATGATTTCTTAATGAAAGTTGTAGTAAATTGAATAAGCTTTCCAACCATACTAAATAAAGATCATAACTCCACTGGTACACCCTAAAATACTAAAAAAAACCAGAAATCTCTTGATTTCGCATGAAAATAATCTGCCCTGTATTCTCTGTCAAAATTCACCCAATGAGCATCAGAATTTGCTCAAGCTTTCTCATAAAATTTGTTTAAAAATGAATTAGCTTTCAATAAATTTAAACCTCACCTCTTAATTCTTTTTTTCTAGCTCAAAATCAATAAAAAAAAAACCAGAGATGTGCTTAGTGAACTATAGAGAAGTTTGTCTTGCAAACTCCTTGTCTTCTTCAACATACATCTTTTGAACTTCTTCTTCTTCCTTTCTCAGCCTTCTAACCTTTGAAACCCCTGTGAAATTTGGTAAAGAAATGGTGAAAAAAATGGTGAAGAATGGAATTAAGATAGCTTGGCGGTGGAGGGAAAGAGAAGAAGAAAAAGAAAATTGGAATTTCTCTTATTTTTTCCTTTCTTTATATCCTTTCTTTTCTCTTCTTTTTTTTCTTTTCTTATAATATTATATACTTAATTTCTAGTTTCTTTTATTCCTTTCATATATATTTTTTAAAAAAATCCAAAGAAAATATTAGGTTTACAGTTTTGCCACTGTAGTTATATCTAACTCCTTATGTACCACTGATTCCTCTAATGAACAATAAGTTATAGTCCCACTATAATTGAACTCCTCTCGGGTCAAGAGAAGGTGTGGCGCCATATTGTTCAAGCCTTGGAATCAATCTTTAAGAGAGCAATTTCTTTACTTACTCTATTTATAGAGAATGAGTGAATTCCTTCTTATGTAGCTATGTTCCCAGCTCCCCAATCAGATGAATCCTCAAAATGGTAGACATATTAAGTCGGTGACATAGGCCACTCTCACCCATGAAAATTAAAGGACTGCCTTCATAGGCAAGAATTCACAACTCACTCAAGATTCAAGTCAAGTCACCTGCGATCATCCTAGTGAAATGTGGTCTCAACTAGTAACGATGTTAATAAAAGAAACTATTCATTTCATGGTTCGGTCTTAAATAAACACTTTGTATAGAATATCCCCACTCTAATGTTTCAACATGAATGATTAGGATCAAACCATTTGTAGAACTTTAGAACAATTTTAGCAACTACAAAGCAGGTAGTATTCATAGTGTCACAAAGACAAAGTATTTAACCTTATCCATCTACTACAGACCATTTAGGTTATCACTTAAACATGATCCATTTGTATGTCTCCATATACATGTTTAGGTTAGAAAAAATAACATTGGATATTAGTTTATTGGTTTTGTGGGTTAATGCAACTAAATGTCAAATAAAATAAAATACTTTATTTTATTAAATAAATAAACTGCTTGTATAATACAATGGAAAACTACAAAACCATGAGATTTAGGCGTCAATCCTAACAATGCTATGATCCATTCCTTAGATAATTGTTATTTATGAAAATCTAAAAATGCCACACATGTATGCCACCTTAGTTGTCATGATGAAGCTAGTCTTCACCATAGTTGTCTTGGGCATGTTAGTATATATAAAGACAATTCAAAAGGCCTTGAACAGAAATGTGGTATTTGATCTCCCTTCTTTCTCTTTTATTGTAGGTATTATCTACGATGATGCCAATCAGAAAAACAAGTTCATAATGCTCATAGAGCAACATCTAATAGTGGCTTCGTGCGTGTTCTTGAACTCCTTCATATAAACCTCATGTAACCAATGCAAACGGAAAGCTTGGGTGGAAAATGTTATGTTCTAGTAGTCGTTGATGATTACTTTCGCTACACTTGGTGAAATTTTTTATAGAACAATTAGAAGCTTTCTCTTTCTTTCAATCTCTTTATTTGTAGGTATAGTGTGAGAAAGATATACTTGTTGTTTAAATTTGATATGACCATGGAAGGGAATTTGATAATTGTTAGTTTGTAGATTCTGCAATTAGGCTAGCATTCGCCACGAGTTCTCTACTATGATCACCCCTAAGCAAAATGGAGTTGTTGAAAGAAAGAAACACATTCTCCAAGAGATGCCTCGCACTATATTACATGCTAATAAGATGCCTTTGCACTTCTTAACAAAAGCGCTTAAACATGTCACATCCACAACAAGGTCGTCTTACGACTGATAAGTTGTAGAAATACAAGTTGTTATAGCTTTTTATGTAGAATAATGGAGCAGTAACGCATTATAAAGGAAGAAAATGCATAGAAAAGTAGGTTAATATAGAATGAATGCAGAATACAAGTAGCAAAAGAGTATAACATCTGTTTATTACAATTTTCAGGGTCTTAAAGTAGGTTTTTAGTGATAGGAAGAGGATTAAAAAAATTAAGTAGTACATCAGGCAATTCAAGCTTGCATCAACCAACTAGGTGACGAAAGAAAATGATACTAGGCAATATACATCATTAAAAGACGAGAATGATTGGTGCTATTGTTATCTAAAGGATAAAAGAACATTTGCTACGCCACACAACAGTTTCAGAGAAGTAATGAAGGCTCAAACTATGTAAAATCCCATCGTTCCTCGCCTACACATACAAGTTTATCCCTTTCATTCAAGGTGTGTGAAAATATGGCGAACAAGCTCAATTCATCCCTAAATGTTCTTTCCTACTATATGTCAGAGCTTAGAGTGAGAGTTTTGAAGAATCCAAATTCTTTTTCCCCTCAATGTAATAGGCAAAATGGAGCCGAAAAACATGATAGTTTCTTTTCCTATCCATTTGTAGTTTTTACTTAAGTTGTATTTGTATAATGAATCTCATGGTCGCAAGTCCAAAGTTTTGTTTATGAATGCAATAAAATTACATTATCACTCTCCCACCTTATCTTTCATTTATTTTTATTACGTGTAATTATGATTAATACAAGAAATAGTTAGTAAGGAATCTGAATGTTCGTACTACATATCATGTGTTGTCGGTGTTATTCTTAATGCATTATTCCATTCAAAATAAGGAATAAAGTATTGGACATTGTTACTTGAGAAAGTAATAACTAAGACTTCACTAAACAGTTGGTAAAAAGATTATAACCATACAATCATTTCACTGAATTCCTCTTTGACATACAGATTGGAAATGTGATAAAAAAAATGTGCGTGTGTGTGGTGATCAAGCATCGAGAGGAGCTCGCCTTAAAATAGGATGAAATGTAAATAATGCAATCAAACCGATTAGAGGTGAATCATGTAGCAGTCACAAATATTCACATCTCGAAAGGCGAGCTAGTATGACAAAGGCTTCAGTGGATCCTCGCCTTAATTCTAAATCTGAACATATGCTTCATGTCACCTCAGTGAAGTACTTGCCCTTTGTACCACATCGTATTGAATGGAATGTTCTATCAATGATCTCACCTAATTAAACTAAGTTCAACATCTTACATCATACTCCATGTCCATAACATCTCTTTCGGCTCACACTTGATGTACGTAATAGAATACTCAATACTGTGAAAAGAATACATTGTATAGATATTACATGAAAATTAGCCTACATTGTATGATCAAAAGAAAAGATAAGTTCACTGTGTTCGACCCTAGCTTATCCAAGAAACCTCTCGTTTTGCTTATACTTAGGCAATAGAGAGGAAAACTTGTACATAAACGACGAATATTTAGAATTAAGCAATGCATGAGTAAGAGTTTACTCCTTTTATCGCATGACATTTTCTTAAATTCCTAGCTAGTCACACATTTAGAGCATTAACGCCATGTCCATGAAAACATGTTTCTAAATGCATATAAACAAACAAGTGATGATCAAGATCCTCAAGCACCATTTGGAGGGAGAGAAAGTGAAATGTCAAATACTTTCATATCTTTAATAGCTCTTGCTACATCTTAGTTAATCATGAAGTCATACGTAAATGGAATTGGAAACCTATTGTATTATGAAACCCATTAATGTTGTTACTGATGATGTAATTCTTTAAACACATGTTCTCTTGATCAAGAAGAAGAAGAGTCAAGTGCTCCTTCTTCTTTCGAAAGTAGTGTCACTAACATCTCTTCTAACATTTTGTTTGATGAAAGCAATGGTACTTCAATGGATGATAGTGGCATTGATGTTATTCCTTAAGGATCAAATCATCATCTAAGCAACCATCCAATCGTTTTCGAAAGAATCATTCTTCCAGAAATATCAAAGAAGACCTAAGAGAATGAGTAAACATAAGGAGGAAAGAGAAAGTTAATTATCCTGAAATGATAAGCAACATCTACTTTGTTATACTCATAGAGTCGAAGAATGTTAAAGAAGCTATTGAAGATGAATATGGGTTAACGTAATGCAGGAGAAACTCGAACAACTTGTTAGGAGCGATGTTTGGACTCTTGTCCCTCATCTTGATAATGTAAACGTCATTGGCACTAAGTAGATCTTTAAAAAAGTCTAATGAGAATGACAATGTAATTTGTAACAAAGCAAGATTAGTGGTGTAAGAACACACACAAATACAAGGTGCTGATTTTGATGAAACTTTCACTTAAAGGCCATTAGACTTCTGCTTGGGTTTGCTTGCCTTCTGAGATTCAAACTATATCTAATAGATGTGAAAAGTGCCTTCTTGAATAGGTATCTCAATGAGGAAGTATATTTTGAACAACCAAATAGCTTCATTGATCCTTGATAACTTGTAGAAATTCAAGTTATTATGGTCTTTTAAATTGAATAATGAAACATTACCACGTACTAAAGAACTAAAAAGTGTAGCAAAATAGAGAAAATAGGTTAATTATGCGTTACAACTATAAAAATTTAAAATGTCTGTTAATCATGGTTTTCATGTCTTAACACATGTCTTTAAGCAAAAGAAATAAGAGTAGCGAACGGCATGCATAAGGCAAATAGGACATGTGTCACCTAAGCATCAAGAAGAATGATGCTAGGTGATCTACATCGCTAGAAGACAAGAGTGGTTGGTGTGAATGTTAGAAAAGAATGAAAAGACATATGCAGCACCGCGCAACAGTGTCACAGAATTAATGACATCTAGACTATTAAGTCTTATTTAACATTGCTGATAAATACAATGATATCTCCTCACTTGCGAGTGTGCAAAATTGTTGAAAGAACAAGTTAAACTCCATCTCTTACCTTTCTTTTCTACTTTAGGTGAGAGCTTAGAGGAGAGTTGAGAGGAATTCAAATCTCATTTCCCCTTAGCTGTAACAGACAAAAATGGAGTCGATGAGCATAAGAAATTGTGCTCAGAGGCTTGACTCATTTCTTGTAACTTTCATTTGTAATTTCATTCTTTTTATGTCTGTAATCTGAACCTCATGGCCGAAAGGCCTAAATTTTTCATAATGAATGCAAGAAATTACCATTTTCACTCACTCATCTTTTTACCTTTCCATAATATTAGTTCTTTGTAATCATGATAAGTGTAAATTATAAATAGTTAGTAAAATATTTGAATGTTGGTATTGTCTATCTTGCTTAGTTATGTGGTATACTCAATACACCATTCTATTGGAAAGAAAAAATGAATTATTGGACATTGTTACTCGAAAGAGTAATGACATGAACCTCACTAAACAAGTAGTGAAATGAGTGTAGAGATACAATTTTGTCACTAAATTCCTCCTTAACATATATATAAAAAATGTCAGTGTATGTGGCGGCAAGGTGCCGAAGGGTTGCCCGCTTTAATAGTGGATAAGTTATAGATAATGTGATCAAATAGATTAGATATAAATCATATGGTAATTTTGAGTATTTTCATCTCAAAAGGAAAGCAAGTATGATGATAAGGATTCGAGGGGATGCTTGCTCTAAATTTGAAATGAACAAAATGATTGGTGTCGCCTCAAGTAACTATTTAACCTTGTAACACGTTAGAACACATACACATTCCTTCTGTTATCTTGCCTAGACAAAATTGAGTTTACATCACGCATAACCACCACATCCACATCCATCTTATTCTCCTCGCATGTAGTATAGTTTATATTGTGAATATAACAATACTCTAAATTCACTATATGAATTAATTTACACGTTATAACCATAGGCAACATAGATTCCCTATGTCGACCTTGGCTTATCTAGGAAACCTCTCTTTTCGCTTACACTTGGACAAGAGAGAGAAAAACTTGTACGCAATTGAAAATCTTAGCAGTAAGCAACGCATAAGTAGGAGTTAGTCCTTTTTATCGCATGACCCTAGCTTAGTTGCATAATTAGAACCTAAACTCGATATCCACGATAACACAGAACTCATTGCATATAAACAAACAAGTAATCCTAAACATTTTTATGATGTCTATAAGCTTAAGAAGACTCTTTACAGACTTAAACGGGCCCTTAGAGTCTGGTATAAAACACTAACCCAATTCTTAATCAACAACTGATACAAAAGAGGTGGGAGTAAACAAAACACTATTCATCAAGAAGTCTCAACAAAAACTTGTGATCATGCAAATATATATTGACTGTTGGATTTTATGTCCTAAAACTCGTAGATAGTAAATATAATCAATTGACCATCATTAATAAAGTGTTTCATTATTATAATTGCAATAAGTGTTATTGATTATATTATTAGCTTTGTCTTAATAACCTAAATCCAATAAACTAACATCCTAAGTTGTTTGATAAGTCTTGAACAGTATGTAGAGACATACGGGGATCAATGTTCAAGAACAGCTTAAAGGGTTTATAGTATAGGGTTAAGGTTGGGTACCTTATCCTGTTAACACTATGGATACGACTCACTTTGTATTTGATACAAACACATTGATCCAATGCGTCCATGTATGCGACATGCGAGTAAGGGTATCCTATACAATGAGTTTGCATAAGACTGGACCACGAAATAGTAATCACTAGATGTAACTCCGTTAATTAGTTGGATTTCTATTTCATTAGGATGACCTAGATGACTTAGTCTTAATCCTGAGTGTATTATGAACTTCTGTTTGCGAGGGATTGTCCTTTGATTTGTAAGGGTGAGAGTGGCCAAATTGTAGACTCAATATGCTTATCATTTTGGGGACAAGACCGAGTGGGGAGCTGGGAACATAATCACACAAGATGGAATTCACTCCTTCCCACCTTTAGGGTAAGTAGATAAGCGTTCCCTTAAATGGTGTCTCCGGGACTTGAACAAATGGCCCTACCCTCTCTATGGTACGAGAGGGGTTTATGTTTAGTGGTTGGACCATAAACAGGTTGTTCATTAGAGGAGAACTAGTATTTAAGGACTAGAAGTAACCTAGGGTAAAACGGTAATTTGACCCAGCTGGTGTTACAAACACTTATGAACGACTAACTTACTAGTATTGGTTTATATTCGTGAACATAGAAATATATCTACGGTGAGAAGAGTTTAGCTGTGAGTCTTTAGTGGAGTGTACACACAGTTAACGAATATTGATTAATGTGGTTAATCAATTTACCTAATTAATCTCATATCGTTGTAGCTTCTGATCTGTAGGTCCATTAGGTTACCTTCCTAGCTCATAAAGAGTAATGAGATTTATTTATATTGGTTGTAATTTGAAATGTTCAAATTTACTTTGGGAATAAATATAATGTATATTGATACATCATAATATAAAGTTTATATTTTAATTAGACTTTATTATATAAATTTAATTTTGGATATTATTCAAAATTAAATTGCGAGAGAATAAAATATTTGAATGAGTTCAAATATTAGTTTAATGTGAATTAGATTCATATTAAAATTATAGGTTAAAATTTAATGTGTATGTGGTACATATTAAAACTATAGGTTATGAGAGAAATTTATATTTGAATATGATTCAAATTTTGGATTAAATTAAATATAAGATATTTAATTTAGAAATTAATTAATTGGAAAATTAATTAATAGTTTAGCTTAATTTCGTTTAATTAAATTTGATTTAATTAAATTAATTAAATTAAAACTATAGGTTATGCGAGAGATATTCATTCTAAATATGATTTAAATGAAATATTAATTAAATATAATTTAATTAATTAATTAATATAATTAATTAATTTAATATATATTTATTAAATTAATAAGGAACATGGGTAGTTTTCCCACGTTCCCATTTATTCTCTCTGACTTTCCTCTTCTTCCGTCTGAAGAAGAGAGAATTCTTTGCGTAACAAAAACACAGAAGGTGTTCTATGATTTTTTTTGCAGAAAAAAGGATCATTGCATTCTTTCAACTTTTTCTCTCTAAAAAAAAATTCCTCAATCCAATTTGGTTCCCACAAACCATCTCAATCATAGAATAGGAAGGTTTCCAAGTGGTGGTGCCCAAGTTGGCGTTTGGTAGATATAGTCGTCAATAAGAGTAAGTTCTTCTTCTTTGTATTTTCTTCAAAGCATGTTTAACCATAAAAATTAGTTTTGTAATTTTTGCCAATGTATTGGTATTTTTAAGGTTCCAATGAAAATTGGGTCTCTGTAATTCTTCCGCTGTAAAGAGTTTTCATCCCTTCATTGACAACATTATGTTTGGTGGAATGTCTTAGGAGATGATTAAGTTCTTTGTGAAACAAATGAAAGAGTAATTTGAGATGGATATGGTAGAAGGATTATCCTATTTTTTAGCTTTCAAGTTAAACAATTCGATGAAGACATTTTTATATCTCAAAGTAAATAAGCAAAGAACGATGTAAAGAAGTTTGGTTCTAAGAAGACTAGCATTAAACGAATCCTTGCTCCAATGCAAATTTCCAAGAATCTAGAAGGAATGCAAGTTGATGAAAACATCATAGAGGCAGAGCTGAGAGTTTATTGTACTTAACAACAAGTAAACCAGATATTGCCTTTACAATAGACATGTGTGCTCACAAACAGTCATGTCCTAAGAAAAATTACCTTTTCAGTGCAAAGAGAATAATCAAATATATAAATGGGACAAGTGAGTATGGTTTATTATATACCTATGATACTAATAGATCTCTAGTTGGCTATTATGTTGCAAATGGGGCTAAAAGCACCGAAGATTAAAATAGCGCATTTGGAGGATGTTGCTTTTTTTTTTAAAACAATCTGATCTCATGGATCAACAAGAAACAAAGTTGTGTTTTCCTATCCTTTGCAGAATATAATAGACTGTAGCAAGAAGTAGTTATACTCAATTGATTTTAATGAAGAAGATATGCCACAAGTATGAAGTAGTGCATAATGTTATGATTATCTATTGTGAAAATATGGGTGCTATTAACATCTCAAAAAATCTAGTTCGGCATAGTCGATCTAAACATATTTATATTCATCATCACTTTATTGGAGAACTAATGGAGAGTAAGCAAAAAACATTTGAGCATATAAATACGAAAAAACAAGTGGTTGGACATCTTCACAAAGGCTTTGGATGTAGTTCAATTTAAGGCCTTAAGGGCTGCCTTGGCCATTTGCTTGCTTGACACGTAACAATTACATTATTGGGCCTTTATTAACAATTATGAGGCCTATTTGTCCAAAAAGTTCGCTTTTTTAATTACTTAGATCACCGCTGTAGACATCGTATATTTGGTCAAACCCCTTGTTGTTATTGTTGTCGTTGTCGTTGTTGTTGTTGTCATTGTCGTGGTTGTTGTTGTTGTTGTCGTTGTTGTTGTTGTTGTTGTTGTTATTGTTGTCGTTGTTGTCGTTGTTGTTGTCGTTGTCGTTGTCGTTGTCGTTGTTGTCGTCGTTGTTGTTATTGTCCTTGTTGTTCTTATCGTAGTTGTTGTTGTTGTTGTTGTCGTCGTCGTTGTTGTTGTTGAATTTGAGACTAATTAAGAATTGACATGTGTCCCAAATTAAAATTAAACACATAAATTGGTCAATTCTGATGATGCCACCTGTCTTTATTAGGGAAGTTGGATCAAATTAATTCTTTTGATCCAAGTAAATATTATTTACTTTGGCTAAAATTCAATTGAGCCTAAAAATAAGCTTAATTTAGCCCAAAGGTTAAATATGACCCAAATACATGTGGTTAAACCAATGAGTCTAGTCTATGGATCGACTAGGCTCAAGTTCATAAAAACCCACAAGAGAATTTTATAAATAGAGAAGTTTTCTTCATTTATAGAGGTTGGAAATTTGTTACTCTGAAAGGTCTAAAGAGAATTCTCCTAAGAGCTACAAGACTCCCTAACTCCTAAAGTCGATCGTCCTCGAAGATTGAAGTTCCTTTGAAGATATACAAGCTTTCTTTCAAGACTCCAACTTTAAGAACATCACGTGCTTCGCTTCTTCCAAATCATGCGTAGGTGTTTAACCGAGAGAGAATCAGAGGATCAAATCCTAAAGATCGAATAATATTGCATCAAATCAACACAAGCACAACATCAACATCAACACAAGTTCAATTCCACAAATTAAATTTCTTTAAAAATCTCGTGTGAACAAATTGGCACACCTAGTGGGATATCTCTACCTCTCATCTCTCTCTCTCTCTCGTTATCCAAATCTACAAGCAAACCAATGGCATTAAAGAAGGTTGCATCCAAATCTTATATTGCAAACGATGCTTACACAGGACCTGTCACCTACAGTCGTTATAAGAAAATCATCCAGGAGCAGGATCAAGGTTCTGTCATCGCACAGAGCATTCTTAAGCAATTGGTAAAATCTCCTAAAGTTGGGATTGTCATCAAGGAAAATTCTTTGTATGATAACCCTGATTCTGCCTCTAGCAAGTCAAAGAAGAAATCACACGCTGACGTGATGTTTGTCATGATGGCTGATGTAATGGCCGAAGCTGCCATGGCATAGATGGAGTGGAAAATTAATCTCCTGATAAAGGTTGTTGAGGAACGAGACCACGAAATCTCAGCTTTGAGAGAGCAGATGTAGACTCATGAAACTGTTGAATTGAGTCAAACTCCTCTAATCAAAGCTGGTGACAAAGGAAAGAATGTGGTGCAAGAAAACCAACCATAACAAAAATTAGCTTCTGTTGCTTCCGTTTCAGTTCAGCAGCTATAGGATATGATCACGAATTCTATTAACGCTCAGTATGGAGGACTGCCACAAACTTTTTCATGTACTCTAAGCCATATACCAAAAGAATTGACAACTTGAGAATGTCGCTTGGGTACCAACCTTCAAAGTTCCAACAATTCGATGGAAAGGGCAATCCAAAGCAACATATTGCTTACTTTATTGAAACATGCAAGAATGCAGGATCAAAAGGAGACCAGCTAGTTAGGATGTTCGTTCAAAGTTTAAAAGAAAATTCTTTCGAGTGGTATACTGATCTGGAGCTGGAAGTCATTGACAGCTGGGAACAGTTGAAAAAGGAGTTCCTCAACCGCTTCTACAGTATCAGGCGTACCGTAAGCGTGATGGAGCTTACATACATAAGACAACAAAAGGGAGAGCTAGGCATCGACTACATCAACTGATGGGGACCTCTGAGTATTGATTGTAAGGATCAACTCATCGAATTATTTACAATGGAGATGTGCACCCAAGGCATGCATTAGGAACTTCTCTATATTCTGCAAGGAATAAAATCCCAAACATTTGAAGAGTTGGCAACTCGTGCTCATAATATGGAACAAAATATTGCTAATAGGGGAGCAAACGATTTAATGACAAGAATGAAATCAATGACACTAAAAAGATCACAAATAGTGTCATAAATGAGTCTATGGTTGTTCATGGGACTCAATTGAAATCTTTCTCCAAGAGAAAAGAAACAAAAATTAAAAGAAAGCATGATGGTGAAGTGAAGCATCATCCAACTCTTAAAGAAAGACAGGAAAACTTTTATCTATTTCCTGACTCTGATATTACAGACATGTTAAAGCAGCTGCTAGAAAAACAACTTATTTAGCTACCAGAATGCAAATGACCGGAACAAACAAAAAAAGTAAACAATCCTAACTACTACAAGTATCATGGGATCATTATTCACCTATTGAAATGTGTTTCATATTGAAGAAGTTGATTCTAAAGTTGGCTCATGAAAAGAAAATCGAACTAGATATTGATGAAGTAGCTCAGACGAATCATGTTACAATCGAGATAACTTCAAGTGTTCTGCCATTAACATGCTTTACGATCAAAGAAAAAGTTTGATTTAGTTTGGAACTTTCGAACCTATAATTGTCCAATCCTAACAAAGGATCGTGACAACAGACTCCCAAAACAAAGAAGAGCCTGTTAAAGATGACGGCGAAGGATGGATAGTCGCGACTCATCGAAAAGGGAGACAACCAAATTTCATTCAAAAGGAGTTTTTATTTCATCAAAAGCATGAAAAAGGAAGCAACTCTCATAAAAAGAATGAATAAACAAACAAGAAGACGTGGAAGCCTAAGTCTGTGCAAGAAGAGGATGATGATCTTCTCCAACTTTAACGACCGATAACTTTGTCAGAGTTCCTCCCAAAAAAATTCCTTGATGGTCATCCAAAGAAAGTATTAGAAGTCACTGCATGTCATGCAATCAGTATAGTGGAAGTCGATAATAATTAGCATCTTTTAAAGAAGTCGACAATTCAAATGAAATTAAGCAAAGAACTTTTGTCTTTGATCGTATCAAGCCCTCAACTACTCGACCTTCAGTCTTTCAAAGATTGAGTATGGTTGCAAAAGAAGAAAAAACCAATGTCCAGTGTCTCCTTTCACTCGAACTTCAACTTTCAAAAGGCTAAGTATCTCCACATCGAAGAAAGATGACTTTCAATATCTGCTTTTTGATCGGTTAAAGATGTCAAGCGATCAACAAGAAAAAGAGATGAAAACTTTTAATGCAAAACCATTTCATGAAGAAAACAATGGTGATAAGATTCACAGTTGTGTCTCATTACGCATGAAGAGGAAGTTGTCTATTGACATAAATACAGAAGGTTTTTTAACAGTGCAGCCAAGAATTATTATATTCACCAATTCTACAAATGAAGAAGGTGAACAAATCCTTGTTGAGAATATAAGTTGCTAAATATGCAAAGCTCCTTATTGCAAAAGCCTAAACTACATGTTGCTTCTAGCCCACAAGAGCTTAAAAGGTGAATGGCAAAAAAAAAAAAGAGTTGAACTACGTTATGACTTAATTCCTATATTACAAAAGGTACGTAGGCAGCTTAAGGAAAACTTTAAGTTCTGTCCAACAAAAAAAAATTCAAGTTGAACTACGTTATGACTTGATCCCTATAATAGTACGTAGCCAACTTAAAAGAAATCTTAAGTTTAGTCGTACAGAAACAAAAGAGTGTCATGACCATATAAAGCATGACACTAGATAATTGATGATGTTCATTCTCATTAAAGAATATCAACTTAAAGTTAAAGATGCCATGTTGAGGGCAATATAACAATTCAGAGAGGTGTTGTAGTAAGAGCAAGATGCTGCTAAGTTAGATGCTTATAGGGGGCATCACTCCCCTGAAATTCAACACTCAATCTTCAAGTTTGGAAGTTCCTCAAAATCAAATTAATTATGAAGCTTTGTTGATGTTTCTTCAAATTCAAGTTCAAAGATTTCATCAAGGCTCATTCAAATGCAAGACTGGAGACTTCATCGATGCTTCATCATCTCCAACTTCGAAGGTTGCACTATTGCTTTTCCATGTCCAAGTTCGAAGGTTTTGTTGATGCATCCTCATATTTAAGCTTGTAGGCTTCATCCACGCTTCCTCATATTCAAGTTTGAAGACTTCATTGATGCTTCCATATATTCATGCTCAAAGGCTTTATCCACGCTTCCTCATATTCAAGCTCGAAGGCTTCATCGATGCTTTCTCATATTTAAATTCAAAATTTTTGTCTTCTTCAATAAAAAAAAACCTTCATCAATGCTTCTTCAAGTTCAAGTTTGAAGACTTTAGGCTTCATCGATGCAGATACGGCTCTGCCTCCTCTACAAAATGTCAATGCAAAAAACTCCGCCTCATCTCCAATATGTTGCAGTCGAGAAGGTCATCATCTTCAATATGTTGTAGCCTTGAGAAAATGGTGATGATGCAGCTCTGCCTTTGCCTCTCCAAGAAGATTATGACGGTATAGCTTTACCTCTATCTCTCTAAAAAGACGATGGTAGAGCTCGGCCTCCAACTCTAAAAAATGATGATGATGCATCTCTACGTTCGCCTATCCAAAATGAAAATAGTGCAGCTCAACCTCCACCTCTCCAAGATGATGATGATGGTACAACTCCACCTCCCTCTCTTCAAGATGATGACGATGGTGCAGATTTGCCATCATCTCTCCAAGAGGATGACGATGTTGTAGCTCTACCTTCGCCTATCTAAAATGATAATGGTGCAACTCTATCTCCATCTCTCCAAGATGACGATGATGGTATAACTCTGCCTCCCTCTCTCCAAGATGACGACGATGGTACAACTTTGCCTCCGCCTCTCTAAGATGACGATGATGGTGCAGCTCCACCTCTAACTCTCCAAGATGACAACAACGATGTAGCTTCGTCTCCGCCTCTCTAAGATGACGATGATCGTGTAATTTTATCTCTCTAAGGATGACAATGATGATGCAACTCTGCTTCTGCTCTCTCCAAGATGATAACTACAATGCAGCTTTGTCTCCGCCTCTCTAAGAAAAGAATGATGATGAGCAGCTCCACTTCTGCCTCTCCAAAGATGACGTTGACAATGTAGCTCTGCCTCCGTCAATCTAAGATGACGACAATGTAACTTTACCTTTATCTCTCCAAAATAACGAGATCATACAACTCTGCCTCTGTCTCTCTAAGAAGACAACGGCAATGCAGCTCCATCTTTACCTATCCAAGAAGACGACGATGGTACAGCTTCGCCTTTGCCTCTCCAAAAAGATGATAATGGTATAGCTCTACCTGCCTCTCCAAGATGAAGATAGTGCAGTTCCGCTTCTTCAGAATAACAGTAGAGAAAATGTGTCCGATCATTCTTACTAAGAGTTGGATATGACTGCAAATGCCCAATCATCCTTAGTAGAAGTTGGATCGCTGACGGCAATGCAGAGCAAAGATGTCTGATCGTTTTTACTAGGAATTGGATTTGATGGAAATGCCTAATCTTTCAAAGTAGAAGTTGGATTGCTAACGGCAAAGCAGAATGAAGATGATCGATCGTTCCTACTAGGAGTTGGATCTAATGGCAAATGTCTGATCGTTCTTAGTAGAAGTTGAATCGCTTACGGCAAAGGAGAGGGAAAATGTCTAATCGTTTCTACGAGGAGTTGGATCTGACAAAAAATGCTCGATTGTTCTTAGTAGAAGTTGGATATTGACAACAAAGCAGAAATATTCGATCTTTCTTACTAGGAGTTGGATCTGACGGTAAAGGCTCAATCGCCTCTAGTAAAAGTTGGATCGTTGATGGTAAAGCAGAGCGAAGATGTTCAATCATTCGTGCTATGAGTTGGATCTGACAGAAAATACCCAATCGTCCCTAATAGAAGAATTGGATCGCTGACAACAAAGCAAACCAAAGACGTTCGATTGTTTCTACTAGGAATTGGATCTAACAGCAAATGCCCCATCGTCCCTAGTAAAATTTGGATCACTGACGGAAAAGTAGAACTAAGAGGCATGATCGTTCCTACTAAGAGTTGGATTCGATGTCAAAATGTTCGATCGTCCATAATAGAAATTGGATCGTTGACGGCAGAGTCACCCCTACAAACGATTGCTTGGTGTAAATGTACTTAATTGCTTCGTGTTTAAGGGACCATGAAGGCTGACCAAACATTTCTCTCAATAAATCCATGATCTCTTTAGTCGTGGCTAAGGATTCATGATTCTTTACCAAAACTTCAGACATGCTAGCAAGAATAGAGACATGGGCCTTTTCATTGATCTTAACCCATCGATCATATGCTTCCTAAATATTTCAGTTAGCATTTGAGGCAGGGTTTGAGGATGTTCTCAGTTAAGATAAACCTTAAATCATTTATGACTAGTATTGAATTTAAGTTTAATTTCCAAGTCACATAGTTGTCGCCGTTAAGTTTTCAGAAGCTAAGAGTTGTACTATTGAGTTATTCATGTTGAAAAATAAAACATGCTCTATTTAGTGAAAAGCTACAATCCTATAAGAACCAACTAATTTAGCAAATATTAATAACGTACCCAATATTATTATGTTTTGCAACGATAATTTAAAAGTTTAGAATAACCTCCATCAAAGTGTAGTCGATTACTCCTCTTTTAAACCAAGACAATCTTGACCAAATGCAAACTCCTGAATATCTCATATTTGCTTAGCACTTAGTTACCACTACTTCAGTCAATAATATTCTAACAACTTAGTAATTCTTGTAAGTGTAACCCTCCATTTTCAGATCTCAAAGATAAAAATCATTATGTTCCCGAAAGTGGAAAGACAATTGAAAATCGATCTAAGGGACCCTATCCATGTATGGAGTTCACGGTGTTTTGAATCTTATAATACAACCCTCTGAAAAGAACGTTTCTCCAGGGTAGACAAGCAGACACATTATAGAAATCTCACAGTGTGACCCAATGGAAGAGATCATGGGATGTGTTGTCACATATCCCTCACCCACTTACTATGAACTATTTCCCCTATTCACCTTGATATTGATCCATGCAAACACTCTCCAAAGGGAGTCCGCTCCTATGCACAGTTCAAAGCCCTGCAAGGACCTCACAGTGTGAACTCTGACAATAGAGCTAAAAGTACGCTACTTTTCTCTAGCTAAAGTGTTATAAAATGGTTTTAAAGGATACTTGAAAAAAGTAGGATCATATTTAGGCTAACTTAAACATATCCTAAATCTAGGAGAAACATCCAGCATAACCATTATACCAGATTTTAACCTACGATGTTTAGATGACAAACCAGTTTTATTACCTCACATCTCTCACACATGCTCATAAAACTAGGTTAACTAGGCTCAAGAACCAATTATGATCTCTAGGTAGCAGGTGTTCCGTAAACCGCCAACTTAAGAACCTCCAACCTTAGTCTATCTTATCTGACTTGTTGACAAGATTAAATCAGGTAAGCCTCTTGTAATTAGTTTTACAAGATATCGACCTAATTTTATGAAAATTTTGGAAGATATGTTTTTAACCTACGTGAGCATGCAACTTATCTTCGTTATAGATTTTAAAAGTCTAATTTATTTTATAACTCTTATAAAACTATAGACCATAATCTATAACATACATCTAACAATATATAACCATATATATAAACAAATTAATTATATGAAGTTTTGATTTATTTAACTTTTAATTAAATCATATTAAATTAAATTAAATAAATCAATATTTAGTTAATTACTCAATTTCATTAAATCATATTTAATTAAAATTAACTTAATTAATTAAGCAATTAATTAATCATATTAAACATATTTTCATTAAATTATATTTAATTAAAATTAACTTAATTAATTATATAAATAAATAATCATATTAATTAATTAACATGCATACTTTACATTATAACAATTGTAACATACATTTAATGCATGAACATGTTAACCTATAATGGAATTTTAAATCTATATGGCATACATTATGCACATACAATTTAATTTAATTAAAACATGCATCACATGCATAATTAATTAAAAACACCCTAAAATGAATTGGTTCTAACTCCTAAATTAAGCTAACTTCTAAATTATTACATTAAAAATCTGATGTAGTACATAAATACACCTAAGCGCTTCGAACCAATTGAAAAACCATCAAAACTGCACTAAACCAGCCTAAGACCCAACAATTGGTCTTGAACCGGCCCAATCCACCAAAAAAATACATCAAGCGCGTGCGGGCCATAGACATAAGGGTCAGACCAGGTCGGGTAAGCCTAACAGGTGGCTGCACGAACAAAACGGAGCAAACCAGGTGGTGGAGCAAAACTCGCATGCGTGCTTAATGGGTTTGACGACATGGGCCACGGAAAAGAAAAGGCCGAGTGGACGCGCTGAAGGGTCGAAGGGATAAGACACGTGGCACGTGCAACACATCCAAGTTGCGAGCGAGTTGTTGGTGGGATTTTCAAATCTGAAGGCCAATCTGGGTCTATCCTCCATTCTTCTTCAAAATTTTCATCTTTTCTCTCTCCAAGTGTAACAGATACAACCTAATTTCCAACTCTAATGACTCTTAAATAAATTACAGACCCTTAAATAATTAATTCGGCCACAAACTGGGCTAATTACAACAATTAAATAAATAAAAACACTTAATTTAGGTACCAAAACCACTATTCCAATTTAGTCTCCAAACACATTTTATCCAATAAATTGACACCCACCATATGCAATTGAGTAAAATTATGCATGCTCTAATACCACATGATGGAAAGTAACACATGCATAGCGGAATAAGGATCGAAATTCTACTCTAATTGAATCTAAACACTTTAGAAGTTAACATGCATAAAAAAACCTTAAATAAAATAATTAGGGTTAAAGGAATACTTACCTTTGAAGAATTCCCAGATTCTCGATAATTACCTCACGAACTCGAACCGAGACCACCACTATAGTTAACCTGCTATTCTCCGAACTTAGAACTGGATTGTGGGACCCGATTAGGTGAAGGAATTTGAGAAAGAGATGGAAATTTGAGGGAGAGTTTAAGGGTTGAGATAGATAGAAACATATCTTTTTAGGTTTAATTTTTGTAATTTAAAATTACATAAGTAGCCAAAAAAATTTGTTCTAAATGAAAAAAAACCCTTTAAATAGACAAATTACATGCAAAAATGCATGTAATTAGTTTATTAAATCTCAACACCTAATAATCCACTGACCATTAGTGAAAATCAGTGGACTAGGTGTTTACATCACAAGTAGCTACCTATTCCACTAAGTGTTAGTGGGATTATCCAACAAAATATTGGATTTTCCTACTAACTTTACTTGAAGGGCAATATGGTCATTTGACCATCAAGTCAGAGTCAAACTTTGACATTTTCAAGTCAAAAGTAAACTTTTTGAATTTTTTACCATTTTTTGTCTTTACTAATTTCAACCTCCCAAGCATGCATTCACGTTTATTTTTTCAAAATTTAAATCACATTTGACTATAAAGCCGGTCAAAAGTCAACATTTTAACTTTTTACAACTTTGACCATTTCCATTAATTTCGAACTTTTGAATATGAATCCGTATTCATATTTTTAATATTCAACTCACATTTAAACATAAAGCTCTATCTAAAAATGATAACGATGGCTATATCATATATATTTGTCAATTTCTCTCTCTTTACCTAATTCGAACAATTCGAATTATTCCATCATATTGTTCTAAGTTAATTCCATATGAGCTAGTAAGGGAACTTAATGGACCTATAGATCATGGGGTCCAACGATCCGAGATTAACTAGCTAAACCCTTTTAAATCGAGCTAATCAACATTCGTTAACTAACGGGTCACTCTACTAAAGTCTCATAGTTGCACTCCCCTTACTATAGATATATTTTTTTCCATCTGATATAAACATGATCAATAAGTTAATCCTTCATAGGTTATTCGTAAACTTGGGTAGGTCGAAATACTATTTTACCCTTGAGATTACATCTTATTCCTTAAGTCTCACTAATCTACTATTGAACAATTGGTTTAAGGTTCAACCTATAAACCAAATCCCTCTCGGGCCAATGAGATGGTGGGGCTCCTTGTTTAAGACTTGGATTCGTCTTTAAGGGAACAACTTATCTACTAACCTTAAAATGGGTCGGAGTGAATTCCGTCTTGCACCCTATGTCCCTAAATCCACCCAGTCTTACCCTTAAAATGGGAGGCTTGTTGGGCCAGCACTGTTGAGTTGTCCTCATCCATGCAGATCTGTGGATAATACCGTTTAAACAGAAGTTCATAGTTAGCTTTTAAAAGAAAATAGTCCTCTAATAGTCATCTAATATATCTAATTAAAAGAAAAAAGAGGTGCTATGCGCTGCCTTTTTCTAAATTTTTTTATCATCTGATGCAATTTTTCTTATTATTCTTATTTTATTCCAAAATTAGGATAAGTCGATTTGAACAGAAGCTCATAGTTAGTTAAAGATTAAAATTAAGTTACCTAGGTCATAAAAATTGAAATAGTCAGTTTTATACAGTCAATGGTGTTATAACTTAAAAGTGACTATTTCATGGTTCCAGTCTTACGTAAACTCTTTACATATGATGCCTCCACTTCTATGTCTCTACATATACAATTCAAGATCACATCGTTTGTACTAACTATAAAGTGGACCACATTCATAGTGTTCCCAGAATAAGGTGTCTAACCTTATTCATACACTATAGATCGTTTGAGCTATATACTCAAATTTGATCCACGTTTATGTCTCTACATAAAATTTAAGTTTACACTAGATAGCCTCTGAACCTTAGTTTATTGGATTCAAGATTATAGTATTCTATTTTCTCTAGTAAGTCCTCAATAACCACGTTATTGAATATAATATATTTTTAACTACAAACTACGAGTTTTAGGACATAAATTCCAACATATTTGAGCAAGTAATCTTGCAAATGCAAGGTTTCAATTTGATAATAAACACACATGTGACCATCTACTTGATGCATCAATTAAAACCATGAAGTATCTAAATAGTTCATTTGGTGGATTAATGTGTCAACATATGCCACCATGAATTTGTTCCAAATATGTTGGTGACTCAACTCCCACTTTGACTGGTGATGGCCTAATAATCAATTTTCCTTTAGAGCAAGCAACACATGATAATTCATTGAATTGAAGAATCTTCTGGTTCTTTAGTGAATTTCCATTTGAGAATTTTCAATAATTCTACTCATCATTATTGATCCAAGATGACCCAATCGATCATGCCAAACAGTAAAAACATATTTAAATTTATGAACTTCGAGTTCATGGTTGTATATGTTTCAATTACTCGTATATGAGTATAATATAATAAAAAAAAACAGGCAATGTTTTTCCAATATACGTTTTTCACGTGAAACAATAAATTTAACATGATAACCATTTTGACGTATATCTTTGAAACTCAAAAGTTTCTTTTTGACTTACTAGAGAACAAAGCATTATTAATTGTGAATGTGGTTAATTAGAGAATAAAACATTACAAATATTAATCAATGTGGTTAATAAATTTAGCCAATTAATCTCATATCATTGTAGCTTCTAATTTGTAGGTTCACTATCTTCCTAGCTCGTAAAGGGTAATGAGGTTAATCTATATTTTTTTTAATTTGAAATGTTTAAATTTACTTTGGAAATAAATATAATGTATGGTGATACATTATAATATAAACTATATGTTTTAATTAAACTTTATGATATAAATTTAATTTTTTGATATGATTCAAAACTAATTTATAAGAGAATAAAAATATTTGAGTAAGTTTGAATATTAATCTAATATAAATTAGATTCATATTAAAACCATAGATTAAAATTTAATGACTATATGATACACACTAAAATTATAAATTATGACAAATTTTATATATAAATATGAATCATATTTGAATTAAATTAAATATAAGATATTTAATTTAACAATTAATTAATTGTAGAATTAATTAATAATTTAATTAAATTAAAACTATAGGTTATGTGAGAGATATTTTAAATGAAATATTAATTAAATATAATTTAGGAGTTTTTTCAAAAATATAACAAAGCGAAAAAATATTTACACTGTATAGAACAATTTCGAAGACAGAAAAAGCTCATGGGCCCATAATGAAAAATACCAAAAATGCCCTGTCAACCACGACGTCCACAACGTGCATAATATCTTTATTACACAATCGTTTAGATTTGGCTATTATTTGGTACACGATCGTTTAGATTTAGATAGCTAAATCCAAACGATTTTTTTTCAAAATTCTATGTGCACGATCGTTTAATTTAATTACACGATTGTTTAGATTTGGTATACGATCGTTTAGATTTGGGTATCCAAATCTAAACGATTTTTTTAAAGATTCTTTAATATTCAGATTTTGCTACACGATCATTTAGATTTGGCTAAACGATTTTTTTCAAAAAAAATTTGGTACACGATCGTTTAGATGTGGCTATACGATCGTTTATTTTTTGTACACTATCGTTTAGATTTGGCTACCTAAATCTAAACAACGTTTTTTTCTCAAGATCTTTTATATTTACTACATGATCTTGAACAACCAAATAACAGTTTAAAAAAATAAAAAGAAATAGATCTTTTATATTTGATACACAATCTTGAACCAAATAGTTTGAAAAAAAAAGAAGAGGAAGAGAAGAGAGAAGAAGGAAAGAAAAGAATCGCACAGAAAGAGAAGAAGAAAGATGATAAAAGGGAAGGAAAATCTGGAATATTTAAAAAATGGTCAACTTTATGGGCTTTTTCATTTTGTTAAATGGGCCGTAAATATTTTACCCATTTTTTATGTTTATGAAAATTTCTCTATAAGTTAATTATTTATTTATTTTAATATTAAATTAAATTAAATAAATAACTCTCTTACGTAAAAGAGTTATTTGAGGAAATGTGGGATGTTTTCTTACATATCTCAAAATCTCTCCACCTTCCTCTTCTTTAGAAGGAAGAAAATGGAGGAGCGTGCGTAAAAATGTATGACGCCTCTTCTAAAAAACCTGAAGGTGCTTTGCGTAATCTCTCTATGAAAGAAAAAAATATTCTCTTTTTTTCTAAAGAATCTTTTTGGTTCTCAAAAAACAAAACCTCTATAACTCAGAGGATAGGGAGGTTTTCAAGTGGTAATGACCTCAAATATTAGTGTTTAGTAGATATAGAGTCGAAACGAAAGTAAGCTCATTTTCTTTATATTTCTATTTCTATTTTTTAAAAGCATGTTTAGCTTTTAAGTTATAGTAATTTAGTTTCTGTAATTTTTCTTATGTACTGGTTTTTTTAAATCCCAATTGAATTTGAGTTTAATGATTTACATATGTCTCAATATATCGTTCAAGACTCATTAATCAACTTAGGATGTTAATTTACTGGATTTATGTTATTAAGACAAAACTAGTCATCAATGATATTTTATTGAAATTACAAAAAAAAAAACTTTGTTAATAACGGTTAACATATTACATTTACTATCTATGAGTTTTAAAACATAAAACCCAACACCTCTATCGCCCATTGACTATAGACATTTTAGGTTATAACTTGAACTCAAACTACTTGAATGTCAACCACATATTGCTCAAGTAATATCACATAACTTTGGATATTAATTTATTGGATTAAATTAGTGTTGTCTAAATATCAAGAAAAATAACTGATTTTAGATGAATAATTTATGTTAATTAAAACTACAAACCACGAGATTTAGGACATAAGTTCTACCGATTCCATGAGAGGATTCTGTGTTCTTACTAGGAGGGGGAGCCATGTCATGGAAGTTTGCAAAACAAACTTGTATAGTTAAGTCCACCATGAAGTTATGACAAGAAGTTGAGTAGATGAGAAGCCTAACGAAAGAAAGAGGCACATATCTCTAACATATGGAGTTGTGAAGTAGTTGTTGAAAGGAGGAGTTATCTCTAGAGAGGAACTTAGTGGATCTTCTAACCAAAAGCCTAACAAGGAGAATATTCAGAAATCTTCATAGATCAAACTTTATAGCCCTTTCTATAGTATGAACTCTAAAATTTTATGTGTTAACATAAAAGTGGATCAAGTTCGAGTAAATAGCCAAAATAGTTTATAATAAAGAGATAAGGTTTTGGTACCTTATTTTAGTGACACTTTTGATGCAACACATATTGTATTTGATACAAACGATACGATCCTAAATAGTCTATGTGAAGACATGCAAGTGGGGGTGTCCTGTGGAATGAGTTTGCATAAGCCCAGACCATGAAATAGTCAATTTTACTTTATAACATTGTTTACCATTTAAAACTGGCTGCTTCAAATTTTGATGACCTAGGTAATTAGATCTTAGAGTTAACTATGAATTTCTATTTTTTTTATATATAATTATCCTTAGATTTTCATAGGTGAGAACAACTCGAGTTTGCTAGCTCAATTCTCTGCATTTCATGAGTAAGATCAGATAGATAGTTGAGGATATAAGGTGTAAGACGGAGTTCTCTCCTACCGACTTTTAGGGCTAGGCAATAGGGTTCTCCCTTAACTCCTACCCACTTTTAGCATTAGTCAATAGGGTGTTCCCTTAAGTGCTGACTTTGGGTCTTGAACAAGAAGCCAACCCTCTTATTGACTCAAGAGGAACTCGGTTTGATGGTTAAACTACAAACCAATTGTTCATTATAGGATCAATGGAACTTAAGGAAGAAAAAGTAATTTCGGGGGCAACCGTAATTACGAACAACCTATGAAGGATTGACTTATACTAATCATGGTTATATTAAATGGATAGAAATATATTTAGAGTGAGGAGAGTGCAAGTACTAGATTTTAGTGAGGTGTCTCGATAGTTAACAAATGTTGGTTAACTACGTTAAAGAGTTTAATTGATTAATCTCGGATTGTTGGTGCTCATGACTTTTACGTACATTAGGTCCCCATGGCTAACTCATATATATCAGATTAAACCTTAGAATAAATGAATAAATTTGAAACATTCAAATTCAATTGTGGGAGTAAACGTGGGTTATATATGATATATTTAACGTAAGATCGTTTAATTTTGAATTAAACGATTAGGGAACAACGAAAATATTTATACATGATTTAGATAGCGAGTATATGAATATGAATTCATACTCAAATTATCAAGTTAAGTGCAAAAATGTTTAATTTAATATTTAATGTGAAATTAATATATTCCATTAAAATGTTTAACTAGATATTGAAAATTAATTTAAAATTTAAATTTAGTAAATAAATTAGGAAAAGGAAATTGTCATGAATAACACATAAAATGAAATTATTTATAAAATATAACAAAATTTTTAAATGAGATGGGAAGAGTTTAATAAGTTTTACTATATTTTGTAAATAGCTTTAATGTTTTGCTATTTATTAAAATAATTCTTTATAAAACTCATTTATATAATTGAATTTTTTTAATTCAATTAAAATGAAGATAGATGATTCGTATGAATCTTGGCTAAAGCTTTCCATAGTGAACTCACATTTTGCCATAAATCCCACTTAACTGAAGGTCAATTAGATGTCTATCTTGTGATACTTTTGATTTGTATGATACATCTCAGGAAAAGTTCCAGAAATAATGTGTTTTTTTTTTAATAACGACATAAATACAGTAGTATGAAAAATTATTTTAGAAATAGGGTGTAACTTGAAACTATCCTAAAAGTAGAGTTGTTTTGATAAAATCGAGATTAATCCACGCCATCTATATAATATTTATTCATCTTCTTCTCATTCCTTTATGAGAGTGGTCTCCCATATACCTCCTACGTTTTCATCTTCTACTCATAGGAGCTCAGTTGCCGGTGGTCACTTTCCTTCTCCATCTCCATCCAAGCATCGATTATCCTCAGCCGCAAGCCACGTCAATCTTTTTGCTCGGGTTCAGCCGCAAGTCAATCTCGCCCTCTATTTTTGCGTAGTCATGTACCCCATACACGACTCCAATCCATTTACCTTAGTCGTAGATCGGATATATGATTTCGCAACACTATTTTTGATATTTTTTTTCCGCATACCCTATTTTTTGTATTGTTTTAAAAATACATATATATGTACATTTTTTGAGATTAAAGGTTAATCTGGAGGTTTAGTGTGCCAAATTTATCAATATTTTCCCTAATCCAAAATTACTAAAAACTCTCAAATGTATCAAATTCACCCTTCATCGGATCCCACCATCTTGTTCTGAGACTGGAGAATAATCAGAAAGACTTATCAGCTATCTGTGAATAATTTGTGAGGTTCAATTGAAAATTTGAAGTTTTTTTTGTAGTTACAAAGGTAAGGTTCAAAAACTCTCTTTTTATTATTAAGAACTAACCTGCTTATGCCTACAAATTGTATATGGTGTCTTTTATCCCATTTCACTTCCATTAGCATGTTGTATACTCCTCAATTAATTTGGGAGATCTAAATTCATTTTGATATTGATTCTAGAACTAACCGTTTTTTCTTTTGCTCTATTTTCTAAAAGAGGTTTGGGCACCTTTTCCAAAAATACATGAAAAAAAAAACTTATTTGCTTCCTCTCTTTTTGGGGCCGCCACTACTGTTTTTGAGCTAATTTTTCGAGTGATTTCGATCTATTCTCCAACCAGTACATGTTAGATTTCGGGTATTGTGTGAACCTTATGTTAGATTTATTCTTAAATATAATATTATCATTAATGTGGTCCAATTGCATTATATATTATTTATCCCTTTTGGGCTTATTATTTTATTAGGTCCATTAGGTTAAAAGATAATACCAATTCAACACCATGATGAGTGGTGTTTGTAAATAGAACCTCATTAAGTAGTTTATTCTTCTTATCAAGAAACACAATTCCTCAAAAAGATTATTATGAATCAAGATGATCAAGGTATGTTGTTCTTTAATTAAATTCAATTACTAAAATTATCTAGTTCAAAGATCTTGACAATTATTGTTATATACAATGTTAGGATTTTATTGTATAATCATGAAACTAAAGTTTACATGTGGTATCAAAGCCTTGATTGAGAACTTGTAATTTTACATGGATGATTAATGATTTGTTTTAATGTTTCCGTTCCATGTTTTTCTTTTAAATTTAAATCAAGATTCTTCGATTATTGATTATCATTTGAATTAAAGATTTTTTGATTAAAGATTATGAATTTGAAAATTTGTTTTTATGGAAAGCCGGAAGAAGAAAAGAAAATTATAAAAGTTTTTAAATTCACCGTTTTTTCTTCAAGGGGTTAATTCATCCACCGCCGGCAACCTTCTTTTCCTTTGATAAAATTCATTGAGCCACTTATTAATGATTAAAGTGTTGCGAAGATTTGACAATTTTTAAAGAATTAAGATATTGATTTTGATATAAATTTCAATTATCTATTTAAAATGCCACGAATTAAGTTAATATTCTAATCCTTGATTAAAGGAATTAAAATCTAATAAAGATTACGATATTGTCGAAAATCTAATTCATCATAAATCTAATTAAATTTTAGATTTTAATGATTTTCGAAATATTGCATATATTTAGTTTATGTTGAAATTGAAGATTATGAATTAATTATAATTTATGTGTTATGCATATGTTATGTTTTAAAGTATCAATTTATCATAGTGATTTTAAATTATGCATTAAATGAGAGTTTTAATAAAATTATTTGCAATATTAATATTTTTGCAAATTTTGCGATTAAAATCACTTGGAAATTATGTTATTCGAAATCTATATGTTAGGAATAATTTGTTAGTCGCCAAAGTGACCAAATTAGTATGTTATATAGATATCAAATTAAACTTAGTTGGTTAAAAATAAAATAAATCTTTTATTTCTCGTATTATGAAAAAGAATTTTTTTTTTCTTTTTATGGAAATAAATAAAATAAATCTTTTATTTTCTTATTATGAAAAAGAAAAATAAAATAAAAAGAAGAAAGAATCTTTCATTTTTTTATTATGAAAGATAAAATTTTTTTATTTTTCTTATCATGAAAAATCTTTTATCTTCTTATTATGAAAAATATATATAAAGAAAAGGAAGATAGAGATATCATTCGGAGATAATTTATCCAAAATAATCATATTATCAAGATCAAAGTTTTCCAAGATTCAGTTTTTTTTTTTATTTAAAGTTATCCTAGATTTAATTACGTTCTTAATTACTCCATTAATGTTATCTATTTTTCATGATTGAGTTGCTTAAATTTAAAATATAATAAATATGGTACAATAAATTATGTTTTATTGTCCCTTTTGTATTATGTTTAAGTCACAAATAATTTAAAGCATGTTGTTTGTGATTATTTGATATCTATAGTATAAATAATTTGTTAGTCACCAAAGTGGCCAAATTAATAAGTTCAATAGATATCAAATTAAAGTTAAACTCAATTACTCATATTCATGTGATGCTGATGAATCATATTATATTATGAAATATAAAGATATTATTATGAGTATATTGATTTTCATTATTATAAAACATTTAAATTGTCCAAAGGTAATTAGTATTTTTATAACTTTGAATCTTATTGTGGTTAATTTGAATTGTTTTATTATGATGTCTATGTTATGAACAGTTTGTGAGTCACCAAAGTGGCCAAATTGGTAACTCTTTAGACATCAAATTAAAGTTGATTCAATCATGATGCTAGTGAATGAGATATTGTGAAACATTAATGATTTGTCGTGAGTGTATTGATTTTCGCTATTATAAAACATTTAATTTGCCCAAAGGTAATTAATAGTTTTATAATTTTGAATCTTATGCTGGTTAATTGAGGTGTTTGGTTAGATATTATTATTATATCCAAAGATAACTAATGTATCTAATTTGAGCATTTAAATTATCAATTATATGAAACTAAATCTAGCATCAGTTAAGTGTAAATGTTGTATATTGTTCTGCCTTCCAAAGAAGAACTTCAATGTATAAGTTAATGATTATTTAATATTATCTGAATCAGTATTGTATTTTTATGTTTATTTTTCAAAGCAATAATGTATAAGCATATCTATTTTTGTAATTGCATCATCTACTCATGTTTCTATTCATTCACATGCTACATCTATAATCAAGTTTAATGGACTTAATTTTTCTGATTGGTGCAAACAAATCCAATTCCATCCTGGAGTTTTGGATCTTGATTATTTGGCACTCTTAAGTGAGAAACCTACTGCACTTACTTCAGCTACTAGCCGTGACGAGGATAGATCTTTCTATAAAGCTTGAGAAAGATCCAATAGATTGAACCTAATGTTTTTGCGAATAATTGTAGTAAACAATATCAAATTCACAATTACAATATTGAAAATACCAAGAATTTTATAAATTTATGGAAAATATGATGAGAAAGCACATTGTTTTGACTTTCTAAATTCCTAGAAAGTCATGGTATAGGTGCTCATACACAGTACCAGGAACACCGCAACAAAATGGTGTTGCAAAAGGACGTAATATCATACATTAATGAATGTGGTTAGAAGCATGTTAATTAATTTGTCTTTACCTGTGTCCTTGTAGATGTATGCATTAAGAACCGCTTAATATTTATTAAACATGGTTCCTAGTAAGTCAGTTCTAAAGACATCTTTTGAATTGTGGACAGTAAGAAAACCTAGTTTAAGGCACTGCATGTTTAGGGTTGTTAAGCATAAGTAAGAATTTATAATCCACATGACAAGAAACTGGATTCAAGAACTACAACCAGTGGTTTCTTCATTGGTTATCTAGAAAACAAAAGGGTATAGATTTTATTGACCTAACCATAGTATGTGAATAGTTGAAACTGAAAATGTGAGGTTTATTGAGAATGACGTAATTAGTGGGAGTTTGGTATCACGTAAAGTGAAAATTCAAGAAGTTAGGGTGAAAATTCCTTCATCTATAACTTCTTCTCAAGTTGTTGTTTTTGTAGTTGTTGACCCTATTAACAATCCACAAGAAGAACAAATTAATGGTCAAACACCACATAATGATGTTATAACAGATAAACCTCTAACTAAGTGACCACAAGAAATATAGTTAAGAAGATCTATAAGACAAAGAATATCAGTTATTTCTGATGACTGTGGTTTTATCTGCATGAATCAAAATTTGACTTAAGTTTCATTTTCACAAGCCATTAAAGGAGATAATAATGCCAAATGGTTAGATGTCAGGAAAGAAGAGTTAAAATCAATGAATGATAATGAAGTTAGGACCTTGTAGAATTGCCTAAAGAAAAGTAAAAGAGTTGGGTGTAAATGGGTCTTTAAGACCAAACTTGACTCAAATAGGAATATCGAACAACACAAGGCTTGACTTGTTACCAAAGGTTATTCTCAAAAAGATGATATTGACTATAATGAGACCTTTCTCCTATATCGAAAAAGTACTCATTAAGAAGTATTATGGCTTTAGTAGCTCATTATGATTTAGAGCTTCATCAAATTGATGTGAAAACTACTTCTCTAAATGGCAATTTAGATGAAAAAATGTTCATGGATCAACCATAAGGTTTTATGGTTGAAGGAAAGGAACATATGATGTGATACCATCACATCTTTTGGTTTTAAAGAAAACATTGTTGATCGATGTATACCTAAGAATCAGTGGGAGTATGTCTAATTATTATCCTTGGTCTATATGCTTACTTACAAGAGATCCAATCATCTTCAGGTGATTGGATATTTAGATTCAAATTTTGTCGGATGTGTGGATACAAAAGATCCACTTTTGACTGTATGTTCCTATTAGTTGAAGGAGCAATTTCATGAAAAAGTGCAAAGTAGTGTATTGTTGCTACATCCACTATGAAGGTTGAATTTGTAGCATGCTTTGAGGCTACGATTTATGTTTTATGGCTACAAAACATTATCTCAGGACTTGGAATTGTCGACAGTATTGTCAAGCCACTGAGAATTTATTGTGATAATTTTGCAGTAGTTTTCTTCTGAAAGAAAAAACGACAGGTATTCTAAAGGTGATAAACGTATGAAATTAAAATACTTTATTGTTAAAGAAAAAAAGTTCAAAACAAAGAGTGTCAATCAAACACATTAGCACTAAACTTATGATTGCATATCTACTAAATAAAGTATTGCTACCATAGACATTCAATGATCATGTCAAACGTGTGGGCATTAGTAGATATTATTATTTAAATCAAGATTATGTTATTTGACACTTTGAGCTCATTTATTTATTGTTTTTTATTTTATCTTATGGTTCAATTCTTATGATTAGTATATACATAAAAGAATTAATTATCTTTGTTATAGATCATGTTAATAGAAGAACTATCTCAGTGATACATGGAAGGGAGTATGTTAATGCAATGATGTATGACCGCCATGATCCTTTAGTAGTTTCTTTGCCTTGACACGATATGTTATAAAGTTTAATTTTGTATATTATGTCTATGAACATATATGGTAAATAATGTCAATGGGCCAAGTGGGAGAATGTTAGATTTATTCTTAAATATAATATTATCATTAATGTGGCCCAATTGCATTATATATTATTTATCCCTTTTGAGCTTATTATTTTATTAGGCCCATTAGGTTAAAAGATAATACCCTAATTCAATACATCATGAGTGATGTTTACAAATAGAACATTAGAGATTGGTTCTCTCACTGTCTCATTAAATAGTTTATTCTTCCTATCAAGAAACCTAAATTAAGTCATAAAATAAGGTAAGTGAGAGAAACACAATTCCTCAAGAAGATTATTATGGATCAAGGTGATCAAGGTATGTTGTTCTTTAACTAAATTCAATTAGTAAAATTATCTAGTTCAAAGATATTGGCAATTATTGTTATATACAATGTTAGGATTTTATTGTATAATCATGAAACTAAAGTTTACACCTTATTGAGCACTCAACTTCTTTCAATATAGTACCGCGACAAACCATTGTTACTTTCAAGGTACTCAACTTCTTCATCGGATTCCACCATCTTGTTCTAAGACTGGAGAATAGTGAGAAAAACTTATCAGCTGTCTATGAACAGTTTGTGAGGTTCAATCGAAAATTTGAAGTTTTTTTGTAGCTTGAAAGGTAGGGTTCAAAAACTCTCTTTTTATTATTAAGAACTAACCTGCTCATGCCTACAAATTGTATATGGTGTCTTTTATCCCATTTCACTTCCATTAGCATGTTGTACACTCCTCAATTAATTTGTGAGATCTAAATTAATTTTGATATTGATTCCAGAACTAACCGTTTTTTTCTTTTGCTCTATTTTTTAAAAGAGGTTTGTGCACCTTTTCCAGAAATACATTAAAAAAAAAAAAAATTATTTGCTTCCTCTCTTTTTCGGGGCCACTACTGTTTTTGAGCTAATTTTTTGAGTGATTTCGATCTATTCTCCAACAAGTACACGTTAGATTTCGGTATTGAGTGAACCTTATTGAGCACTCAACTTCTTTCAATATAGTACCGCGACAAACCGTTGTTACTTTCAAGGCGGTGACATGCCGCTACATAACAATCTTTATCTAGTTTTTACGTTAATAATTACTAGCTTTAGGTATAAACTTTGAACAAATAGCACATGCAAAGGAGTTGGTGGAACATTTGAAGTAGAAAGAGGAAAAATTGGTGAGAACTAGGTTTTGACAGAAATTTGATGAAGATTGGTCTGATGTTGACGAAGACTATATATTTGAATTCATGAAGAACTGTGGTAAGGATTTATTTATTTATAAATACTTAATAAACCTTTGGAGAATGCAAGAGAATGAGGGAGGTGCTGCTGCAAATCCTTAAATTTTATGTCTAAACAAAATTCTTAAACTTTTAATTTTGTAGTTAAGGGTGTTTAGAAAATTTTATAAACTCATGAACTAAAGTTTTAATTTTGTAAATTTAAAAATCAAATGGATTGAAACTTTTAAAGTTCAAAGATAGAAGTTTTAATTTAACCAAAATACAAATAACATTGGACTTGTTCTTTAAACCAGAAAAAAAAAAGGAAAAAAAAAACTAATGAATAATTGATTATTATTAATGCATATAGATAGTGACAAGAAACAGATGGTGTGACTTGTAATGCAGGCCAAAGTCTTGAAAATTTATTGGGAAAGAAGCAGCCAAAATTGGGACAGCTTTTATTATTTTTCTTTTTCCTTTTTTTTTTTCTTTTTAAAATAAAAAAGTCTTTTCCCATCATTTAAGGGAACCCCTTGTCTCACCCCCACACACCTACCTTGCATTTATGGCATATTCCAAAGTTCCATTTGGAATTATTTAGATAGATAAAGAAATTAAAATACAAAAACAACAGTACTTTTCTACCTATATATTTATTTTACCACTACTCATACTGTTTTTTTTTCTCTTTCAAATCCATTTATTTAGCCACTATATTTTAGTTTAATTTTGTTAATAGTTTTATATCATTAGTTAGCCGATTAGTTTTGATCAAAATTTTGATGTTTGATAAGAAATTTGTAACTCCAATTATATTTTGATTAACTTATTACAAACATTATCAATTCAAAAAGAGAAACAAATATGAGAAGTTGGAAGAAGATCAAAATCATTTGCTTTCTTTTTCACCTCCTAACATTTTTGTGGTGGCTTGTGAGTAGGGCTGAGTCGAAAAATCAAAATCGAACGACTCGATCGGAATAGTACAATCGGCGGTTGGGTTTCAGTTCTAGAAACTCAAAAATTGAGTTATCGGTTGGTTTGATTGATATAGTTGGTTGGTCGGTTTGGTTGAATGTATTTTTTATATAGTATATTATATAACTACAAATTTAGGTTTAAAAAGAGAAATAAAACAAAATAATGCAATTCTTAATTTTTAAAATCGTCTATCAAAAAAATTTTTGCTCCAACCATAAACTACGATCCATAATATTTGTAAAAGGAAATTCAAAGGTCGAAGGAAAAAAGAAATTGAATCTATATATTTCACATTTCAAAAAACAAAGGAAAAAAAAAGGAAAAGAAAAGAAAGTAAGAAACATAGAAAGGAAAAAATGAAGAAGAAGAAGAAGGAAAAAAACCGACCGATCGATCGATCGACTGTAGGACCGGTCTGTTCTGTTGGAAGCAACGGTTGAAACCGGCTAAGCAACATATGTGCCGATTTGTGGTAGGTTCGGGGGCAGTTAGGTCGGAAAACCGACCCCGACCATCCGTTACTCACCCCTACTTGTGAGCATATCTATACCAAGAGATTTGAGAGAGCACCTATGTTTTAGAAGGGATGGAGAGATAGATAAATGTGGTTTGGATGACTTGAGTTGGATGAATTTTACGTAAATAGTTACAATATTTTACTATTTATAAAAATTCTCCTAGAAACAAATCAGTTTTTTTACTTAATTAATAAAATTGTTTCCTTATTTATTCCTTAATTAATAAACGTTCAACCATTTTACAAACCAACATTATGAAATGTCTCCCTTCTTGTTCATTTGGAAGTACGGAATAATGATTTTTCCTACCTTCTCCAATTTTTTTCTTATTCTAAATGTTTTTATTCTAGAGCTCAATTGAAAGAGGTGTTAGTATTTCGATCGGTTCCAATACAACTTCGATCGAGACGGAAAACAAGATCTAAGTTATTTTATTCTAAAGACGTCGTGTCAACATTTTTCGAATTGCTTGCATTCCAAGTGAGAAAAACATCTTAAAGAGAGTATGATCTTGACTCAGGCATCTTTTCACAAGTTTTTTGTTCCGCAGATTTTTGAACGCATATATAGGAGTCTAGATCCAAGGGCCCACCTTCCAAACGTTTATCATCTTAGGTTTCAAATCTTGTGATCCAGATGACGAGGTCTTGTCGTACAACTTTCTAGCATTCATCTAAATGTATTTGCTACCAGATGTTTGAGTTCAATGTGTCCAGTTTCAAGCGTCCAATTCTAGTTACACCACATCAATGTGAGCAACACACATGTACGAACGGATTTTTTTTTTTTTTTTACTTTGGTGTTTTTAGTATTTCCTTTATTTTTTTTTCATTTTTCTTAATTTATATATCTTTAATGTTTAATCATAAAGTTTTGGATATTTAGATTTATGTATTGTTTCAAAATTCAAAATTTAAATATTCAATAGGTATATTTAAATCATTTTAGAATTTTGATTTTTGAACATATGCATAAATTTTTATTTTAAGTTCATTTTGAAACCAATTATATTAGAATTTTGTGAATATAAATTTTGTTTAGTTAGATTTTTATTTAGCTTTAATTGTATAATATATCAACATTTACAAATAATATAATTGAGTTAAACTTGAATTGATACCATTTAAGACGAATGATTCCAGTGAAAAATAATATTAGAGATCAAATGTTAGTAACATTTGAAAGAAAAAAAAAATATTTGTTCGCACAAGGTTTTCGAAGAAACATATTTCGTGAAGTTGAACTTGTGTTGATGTACATTATGATGTAATGTGGTTCGATTTCTAATATTTGATCCTCTTATTCTCTCTCAGTTGAATGCGTACGCTTGATGTATGGAAACAGAGTGCTTGATGTTCTTGAAGATGGAGTCTCGAAAAAATATTTGCATCTAAAAAAAAACATGGGCTTCAAAAAGTGGTTTAATCTTTGGGAGCTACAAATTCTTCTTGTTGTTGGAAAATTTCTTTCTAGGCTCTCTAGAGGCTAAGACACTGTTTGGTTCATGATTCATTTTAATTTTTACGTTTTCAAAAACAAAAAATACAAAAAAATAATTAAAACGTGTTTGGTATACTTGTTTTTAGAAACGGTTTTAACAACACGCGAAATAGCCCATTTTCTAAAACAATAAATTTTCATTCTCTTTGGCTTTATATCTTGTTTTCATAAATAATTATAAACATGAGATACAGTATTGTATTTTCAAATTTCCAACCAAACACAAATTTTAAATTTTAAATTCAAATTTCAAAATTCTAATTAGAACCAAACGTGTATTTGAATACAATGAAGAAAACAAGAATTTTTTTTATGTTTTCCACTAAATTCTTTGTTTTTCAAAATAATTTTTGGATCAAGAACCAAACGAGGCCTAAATTTCAGAACACCATAAATGAAAAAAAAAAACAAAAAAACTCTTTTATTTATAGAGTGGTGAGTTTGTTCGACTTGGTTGGTCCCTGAATGAGACCTCCTAAATCCCAACCATATGGATTTGGGCCTTATTTAGTATTTGAGCTAAATTAAGCTTATTTTGAGGGCTTTTAACTAGTATAGCCTAAATAGGGTACTTATTTACATGTTGGACCTTACAATGCAATATATTTCACAAAAGCTCTAATGTCAAAACTACTATATTTATTAGAAATATTTGTAAAAAAAAAGTGACTTGTGGCATATAAGGAAAGAAAGAAAATCATCCATATTTTTTTCAATTTCAAAATACACATCCAAGAAATTTTCTTGTTGAAGAAACTTTCAGAAACGGCAGCATCATTCTTTCAAAATCGACTGGTAACTCTGTTTCCATTTTCTATGTAAAAAAGGTAGCGTTTCAGCGAAAGAAGACACGTAGGAAGGTAAAATTTTGGCCGTCGAATATCGTTTCAATAAGTAATGTATGATCGTTATTCACTATACTTGTTAGGTTATATTATGAATATTACAGAACATTTGTTCTGAAACTGATTTTGAAGTTTTTCCTAAACTTCTGTTTGTGTGTAACAAAGATAGGGTTTCAACGGAAGAGGTCGATTTGAAAGTGAACTTTTCAGCCGTATAATACTGTTTTCGGTAAGAAATATATGATTGTTGTTAGGGTATATTATCTATATATATTACATAACATTTGATATGAAATTGTAATCGACATTTATTCCAAACTTTTTTTCATGTTCAAAGAAAAAATGTTCGAACTCGAAAACTAATTTTTCCTTTAGAATCAACATGCATGTGGTTTTCCTGTGAATTTTCTTATTTCTGTACTAATGTTTAAATGTTGTTATTGTGGAAATGAAAGAAGATTGTGCAGTTCCACAATGGTATGTAGGGTATTGCATTAAGGTATTACACATCCTCAAATACTTACTTAGTGGTATTTCACATATATGTTGTTGTGTATTTTTCATTTCTGTCATATGATCTCGGGCTAAGGTTGCTCTGAGATGCCCCCAAGCTAAAGAACATAAGCATTATGTATTATGATCTCGAGCTAAGGCTACCCCGAGATGCCCCGAGCTAAAGAACATAAGCATTTAGTAATATGAACTCAGGCTAAGGTTGTCCCGAGAGGTTCTTGAGTTTTCCTTAATTCGTTTTTAGTTTTCTCAGGATGCTGTTTTTTGGCTTCTTTGTCTTTATTTTCAAATTAAAAAAAAACGCACTATCTGGTTGAAGCACTTGGCCGAGATAGACTGAGAAAAACAATGTTTAAGTGATCTAATCTTTGGATTAATTAGTAAAGGACGTGGTATATGGACTTGGGGAATTTCGCACTCAAAAATCAATACCAACGGCGCTAAAAACTTACTTGTGTTGGTTTTGGTTTCGCCTTTATGTAAAGCTTAATCGTAAATAAATCATGTTGGGTTATAATTATGCAATTAATAATGGGCGTCTAGATTAGAGTTATGTGATAAAAGGTGCATACCCTACTTATGCATTGCTTCATACATGATGACTAACGTTTAATACAAGTTTTCCTAATACTTGTCTAAATGTAAGCGAAGCGAGAGGTTTCCTAGGTAAGTCGGGGTCGAACACAGGAAATTTCTATCAAAGCTTAGATATAACACACTTACTTCTCTGCCAGGTGGTATAAATTCTATACAATAAAGAATATAAAACTATACTAATCTACTTATTTACACAGAGGGTTCTAGGGGAAATGAAATGGGGTAATTGTGAAATGCGAACTAACTTGCATTAAGAAAAGTGAAGAAAAGTCTCAGTATCCTAGGCGATCAAAGCTATGTAGCATGTTTTTGATGCGATATAAATCACTTGACCATCTTATATTTCAGGCGAGCAACCTCTCGGCGCCTAGACATTACACTTGTTCTCCTTTTCGAAACACAAATGGTAAAGATAAATCAAGCGATATACATCTAGACTTTCCTAATTATAAACATCATATTGACTCTCTATTTAAGGCGAGCAACCTCACAGTGCTCAAACACCACACTTGTTTTCCTTTCGGGACACAAATGATTGGAGTTAAAACGACATAATGGAGTTTATTTTCAGACTCCCTTCTACGCGTGTTTGGCTATATCCTTGCTACGATAAGACTTATAACCAAAGAATCCTTATCAAGTACATAACATAAACTTAAAGTACTTAAAGCACATCGACAAGATGAAAAATAAAGAAGTGGAAGAGAGATTGTGGATAAAAACGCATTGTATTCATGATAATGTAGACCTCTTGGCCATAAAAATTGAAGAGCATTCATACAATATATCATAAAATACAAAAAAAGGAAAGACCAGAAATGTGTCGAGGTGCAGAATGCTTTGCATTCCTTGATTTTTTTACAAGTTAGGGGAAATGGTGGGGGAAGCTTCTCTCTCTAATCTATCTCTAAGCTCTCACTCAAACATTGACCAAAGAAAGGGTAGAGGAAAGAACACTACTACAAATGGTGAAGAACTCTAAAACTCATCTTTCACCGACCTCCTTAAGGGATGGTCTCCTCTATTGATGCTTCTTCACGGTGGAGCTGGACTTCTTTTATAGGCATACTTTAGGCAAAAAATTAAATGCTCATTTTGCACATCTGTCCTTGCCTACGTTGCATAATTGTCCTTTCTTGTCACATCAGGCCCAACTACCTCTTTTGTCTTCTGGCGAATCATCTCGCATAATGACGCACTGGCATCTCGCCTTATGACTCGTGAATTGACAGGCTTTTATTCATCATTGAGTTAATGCGCGCGATCCTCGCTTTACTTCTTCTTTTCGCCAACCTGCACAGAAAAATACTTGAAAGCACAGGTAATCAGACATGATGACTCATGTAAGGTGCATTCTTTTGACATTATAATTTTGCACTAAAAGCTATGCATTATGATCGTTTATCTTGCGTTTTGACCACATTATTTTACCTAAAAGGCCCTAATAACTTGTGTTTCTACAAGTTATAAGTATATATGAAAAACAATGCAAAATGGAAGCGAAGGGCTTGATATATATCCTTGACTCACTGCATAATATTATTGAAAATATATAGTGATCTATAATGATCCATTTAAACTGAAAACAATTTCAGACACCATAAGAAATTATCAAATTAAATTTCAATATATGAAAAACAATACAAAATGAATGTAATATAATAAGTATAGTTCATAAATACATTACTAATGTAATATGAAACAAAATTACCTAGAAACAAATATGAATAAGATCAAACAAACTTGCTTCACAGAAGAACTAAATCGAAAAACTTCATTGGGATACTATAATTCATCAAAATAAACTTAATAATATAAGACAAATATGCACTCACCGGAAAACTTAAAGGTGATGAATATAATAAGAAAGAATGGATGAGAGAGAGAGATCGGACGGAGAGAGGTATGATTGGAAGAAATTTCGTCTGTAATGACCAAAAAGAAAAGAAATTGGGAGAGAGAAAGATGATTGGAAATATTACCATAATGGAATTCAATATATATCATATTTACATGTTAACATTAAATGAAAAAAATATTAAATAATTGATAGACTAAATATGTACGTTTTCATATAAATAATAAATGTAGAATAAAATATTTATGACAACAAAATATTTCGTTAATATGTAATATTTAATATTAATGACAAGGTCGAATCGGTCCATAAAATTACCCAAATCTTATTACTAAAATTAATTGACATTTTAAGACATTTGTGTAAAACCATAGCCCGATTAGGTCTTTCCTCTAAAATTTTCTTATTTTTATCTTAATTGAACTTTAACCTGAATAAATAATTAACTTCATCCAACGATCATGATGAAAACACATGGCTTCATGAGGATTTGCTAATTTTATGTCTTCAGTTTCAATTTATGACACATGTCAACTTTTAATTAGTCTCAAACTCAATTATTTGTATTTTTCATCATTCATTTGATAAATGATTTTGCAATATGTGATTGGTCTAAAGTTTCTTGTCGAGGATAGTAATATATTCCACTTAGACTTTTTTGTATTTGTTAATGTGATTTTTTTATATATATTTTAATACATACTAGATATTTTTATGGGATATTTTAAAAATATAACAAACTGACAAAATATTTACATTGTATAAAACAAGTTTGAATACGGAAAAAGTCTATATGCCCACAATGTGAAATACCAAAAAATGTTTTAGTCAACATGCGATTAATCGACCACACGCACGCGTGTAATTCTTCTTCTAAATGATCATGATACACGATCGTAAAGGAAATGACACACGATCGTGTAGGAAATGATACACGATCGGGTAAGTAGTATCAACACTGACCACACGAGCGCGTGTAATTCTTCTTCTAAACGATCGTAAACCAAGATCGTTTAGATATTGGTGCATGATCGCGTACAAAATCTAAACAATCTTCTTGGTTCTACCAAGATCATTTAAATTTAGTACAAGATCGTATACCAATATTGTTTAGATTTTGTACACGATCATATACCAATTTTGTACATATGATCGTATACCAAGAACTAAACGATCATGTACCAAGATCTAAATGATCGTGTACCAAGATCAAAACGATTTTTGTTCAAGATCATATACCGAGATCTTTTATATTTTGTACACGAGCTTGAACCAAGATCGTTTAGCTTTGGTACAAGATTGTTTAGATCTAGAAAATGAAATATATGAGAGAAGACGGAGATCGTTTACCAAAAGGGAATTTGAAAAAGTGAAAAAAAGAAAGATATAAGAGAAAGAATAATAATAATTTTAGAACAATGATCATGATTTCAAAAGAATATAAAAGAAAAATTACAGAAGAAGAAGAGAAGGAAGAAGATGGCAAGGAAGAAGGAAGAAATTGGAGCTGCGAAATCCAAAAGCAACAAGAGCAAACCTGGAATATTTAGAAAATGACCGATTTGATGAATTTTTTGTTTTTATTACACGGGCCGTAAATATTTGGGTATTTTGTTTATTTATGAAAATTAATCAATTTTTTCTATCTTATCTAATTAAATTAGATTAAATTATGGGAAACTTACATAAATATAACAAACCACCAAACTATTTACGACCCGTGTAACAAAGCTCGTAAAGTTAGCTATCTTCTAAATATTCCAAGTTTGCCCTTCCATCTTTCTTCTCTTCCTCGCGATGAAATCGTCTTCCTCCTACGATTTCTTTCATCGTCTTCCTCTTCGATTTCTTTCATCGTCTTTCTTCTTTTTCTCTTCTTTTTTCTTTCTATCATCTTTCGTATTTTCCAATTGTTTTTTTTACGTCGTTAAATCTTTCCATCGTATTTCTTCTTTTTTTTTTTCACTTTGATTTCTTTCCATCGTATTTCTTCTTTTCTGATTTTGCGATTTCTTCCAACTATCTTTCTTCTTTTTTTATTCTTTTTTACGTCGTTTAATTTTTCTATCGTCTTTCTTCTTTTTCTTTTTTTTCTCTGTGATTTATTTCCATCGTCTTTTTTCTTTTCCTCTTTCTTTTTTTACGTCGTTTATATTTGGATAACCAAATCTAAACGATCGCGTAAAAAAAAAAAGAAAATTCTAGAAAATAGTGTATAAAAAATCTTGAAAAAAATCATTTAGATTGGAGTAGCCAAATGTAAACAATCGTGTAAAAAAATAAATTAACGGTAGACAAATCTAAACAATCGTGTATCAATAGAATTAAAAAAATCGTTTAGCCAAATTTAAACGATCGTGTAGACATATCTAAACGATCGTATAAAACAATAAACAATCGTGTAGCAAAAAAATTTAAAAAAATCATTTAGCCAAATATAAACGATCGTGTACCAAGTTTTGAAAAAAAAAATTGTTTAGATTTGGGTCTCCAAATCTAAACGATTAACCAAATTTAAACGTAACCAAATTAAACAATCGTGTAACAAAATTACACGATAAAATTGAAAAAAATAAATTGTAACCAAATCTAAACGATCGTGTATCAAATTTAAAGTTAAATTTAAACGATCATTTACCATATTTTGAAAAAAAAAATCGGTTAGATTTGAACACAAATCTAAACAATTGTGTAACAAAATTAAACGATAGAATTGAAATTTATGCAGCAACTTTTAAAAATTTATAAATATTTACGTAACAAGAAAGTTTATTTATATACATGCAACCAATTAGGGTATTAATCTTTTAAAATTTTCTTTTTCCCGTTTTAAGGTATTTGCTCAAACTTTTGTTATATTTTTTATTGGAGTGCTAACCATTATCACTCAAAATTACTGATAAATGTATATTTATTTTAAGACGAAGAGAGTATCATTAAGATTTCTGAAACTTTGAACATGTATTTTTGATAGGAAATGCGAAGTTTAGATGTAATTTTTATTTGGAATATTGAACATAAATATTTACAAAAATATAGTCAAAATTTCAAATCTATCATCATCGAAGGAACGCTTATTATTGATAAAATTTGAAATTTTACTATATTTTATAAATATTTTCAACATTTTTATCATTTAGAATAATTTCTTTTTTTATAATTTAGTCGAAGTTAACCATCTTTATATTTGAATAAATTTAAAAGGATATTTTCAATTTAGGTAGAAAATTTAAAAATAAGAAAAAATCACTCTAATGAAGGAAGGGAACTAAACAAGACAAAGCGAGTTTGAACTTGTGCCCCTCTTCAATCCATAATCATGAAAAGGGGAAACTGGGTTCGAGGAGGTTCAAGCGGAAAATCGTCAGTACTGGAGGGCGGGGGGGCATAGATGCCAAAGAAAGCCCTATATCGTAGAAGGAGTTGGAAAGATTATGGTTCTCGGGTTATGGTCACGTACCTTACAATGATATATTAAAAAAAGAAAAAGAAATAAAAGGAAAGGGAATACAACCAACACTCCACCACCTTGCTCATTCATCCCCACATTGTTTGTGATGAGAAATTATTCTAAATAACAAAATTAATATTTTAATTCTATTTTAATATTTTCACATATATAAAAGAGGAATTATAAAAGGTCACAAATTTGACAAACTATTAACAAAATATAACAAAATTTCAGATTCTATCAATAATAGACATTGATATGCTTCTATTCGTGACAGTGATAGACAATGATAGAAGTTTATCTGTTTCTATCATTGATATGATCTAAAAATTTGCTATATATTAAAAAATAACGTGTGTTTAATTTAACCTTGAATCGTAAAATTTGTAGTTAATAGGTAAAATTGATTTTAAAAGACGTCTAATCATACTCACTAAACATAATTTAAAAGTAATAAGAAATGTCAAGTGACTTTTCTATGTGCTTATAACAAAGAGATATGTAGTTCACATCCTTCACTCTCTACTTCTACTAAAATAATATGTTTTAAAGTTTGGAAACTACAGATAAACACCAATCTAAAAGCTTATGTGCGAAACTTTCAACCTTATATATATACATTTGTGCTCTAACAAAGAGTATATTTTTCCATTCATTACAACTATTCAGATGAAATGATGTATTCTTTCGTATATGAGGTCACGTTTACTCTAGGGTAATAGAAAGGATGTAATCTTGGTTGATTCCAATTCGACCACAATCATAATAGGGATGAATAATAAAGCAATATGATTAAGATTGTTGGTGTTTACTCATCTAATTTTTCAAAAGAAATATGATCGTAATTGAGAATGTTTATTTCAAATCGTTAATTGAAAGGTATACCGAAAATGACTAAACTACCCCCATAACTAATCAACAACACCGATCATGCCCATTCATGATTGCTTCAAACATTCTGTCGACAATTTAAGACCCCTCTTCTTCTCTTCTTCATGATTCAACTTCCTATTTTCATTTCATGGTTTTCATTCGTCCGTATGTAAGTGTAAGATATTATGCCAATACCTTCCATTTTTTTTTACTTTGTTTCATATTGCGATTGTCTTTCATTACCTATTCATACCTGATCTACAGTTAAGGCTTTGAGGAATGCGTACGTTTCAATGACTTTATTTGAAACTTGAACTTGCATGTTTGCTGATGTTACTTTTCAAGTATTAACAAGTTTCCATTATCTGGTCACAGTCTATAACATTTTACCCTATAGTATTCCTATCAATGCAACATGATAGGGTAGATCAATAACCGCAGCATAAATGTGGTTATAAGAAAATTAAAAAACCAACGTTTGGATCGATCAAACAAACACAAATTAATAAAAACCATTGATATTGTTATTGTTATCGACTACACAATCAAAACTTGTAGATTGTTAAGACTATCAAATGAGGTTATAAAATTGTTAAAACGTTATCAATGGCCACCGATGGATGCATCCATAAATTGATACCTTTGAATTTTCAATGACGAAAGACTAAAATTCAACAAAAAGTATTCTCACAAAGTATGTGGATTCCCTAAACGCAATTGGATTGAGGACCTTTCCAAGCTCAATGAGTTTACAAGATTTGTCAATAGATGGTATAGTGGACCATACTTTTAGTTGCTATTCCTTGACGTGTAAACAAAAAATAAAGTAATCAGGTGGGACCCATTAACCAAAATGCAGCCATTACATTGAGGTAGATGTAGCCTAAGTATGATCTAGGCTATAAATAATTAACTTGTAAAACTCTCTTCAAATAGTTCCATTCATTCAACTCAAACAATGAGTAAAATTATTTAATAAATTATAGTTTTTTTTTAGTACAATGGGTTGATAGATGAAATCTTTGTCCTTTAGAGAGGTAACATATGTTAATACCATCAAATTATATATATACATACTTAGATATTGAAATATGTGAGGTGGAAAAATTAAATTTCTAATCTTAAAGTTGATAATGCAAGTAGTGTAGGAGAGAAAGGTGATTATAAGTATAATTATAATTATTTATGTATAAGAAAAGTATAAATGTAACAAAGTATAAATGTAACAAAGTATAAATAACATATGATGGGGGTAGTGGTTGCAAAAGTGAGTAAATAGAAACAAAATATAACAAAGTTCTATAATTTAAAATCCATTTTCTTTATAAAAAGTTAAAAGAAAAAAGAAAAAAGAAAAAAGAAAAGGATAAGCACGTTCATGTAGGCGTGAGGAGAGAATTTTCATGGGTGTATTTAGAAATCACTCTCTGTAAAAAGAAAGCGAGTGCGATCCCTTAATTTCCGGGACCGTTGGGACTTTGTCATTTTCATATTAATTTTTCCTTTGGAATTTCTTTTCATTTCTTTCCCTTTTTTTTTTTTTTTTTTTAATCTCACCATTATTGTTTGGCAAGAGGGGAAAAAATTGATAGATTATAGTAGTACACGCCCCATGGTGGGGGGAGGATTTTGGATTTCTATCTCTTCTCCCCATTGCGCCATTTTCATGTAATTTTTCTACTCCTAATTCAATTTTGGTTTTGTTTTTTTTTTTTTTTTTTTCATTTCTACGATTTTTCCCATTTTCTGAATTGACCAAATTTTGGGTTTTGAAATTCTCTCTGAAATTTGAAAGTTTTTTCTTCAGGGTGCTATAGATCACGGCCGCAGTAGCTTGATCGGAATTCCCAATTGAAGAGTTTGATTTCTTATTGGTGGATACCCCTTTACTTGTTTGTGCTTCTATTTCAGTTTGGTAAGATCTCTCTCTGTGCTTCTATAATTCATCACATTTCGTTTTGGGGTTTTGAATCTGGGTTGAATTTGACTTGGAAGATTGAGGGTGTTTAGAAACTTTTGATAATGTCTCATAGATTGGTTATATCATACTGACAGTATGCTGTGACTTATGAACTTATTATTCTTTGGCTGTTTTGAATTGCAATTGTTCCTGAGTTGCTTTTGTATATTGGGTTTGAGTTTGTACGATTCTGTTTGTGGACTTTCAGTGTAGGTTTGAATTTCATAAGAAAACATGGGGGTTATGTCTAGGCGGGTTGTTCCTGCCTGTGGTAACCTCTGTTTCTTCTGTCCTTCTATGAGGGCGAGATCAAGACAGCCTGTGAAACGATACAAGAAGTTCCTTGCTGACATATTTCCTCGTAATCAGGTTGGTTTCCATAATGTGGCTCCATGGGAGGTAGTCTTTGCGTGTTAGGTTGAATTTTTTTTTGGGTCAATCTTGCCAGTCTTTGAGTTGGAACAATTTGAATCGAGCTGAGAGTTCTAGAAATGTGAGTTAATGACCATGGCTTTAGGAAGTCTGGCCACTTTTATTCATCAGTTCTCTTTCTCTATTGTTAACAACAAACAAAGGACATTGACTTTGGCTGTTACAACTGTTTTCCAAAATTATATCATTGTAAGAAAAGATATACAAGTGATTGTGTCATATAGTTTTTTTATTCTTCTTCTCTATAGGTTTAAATTTGAACTTTTATATGCCTACTTATTTTCTAATTACATCTTTTAGGATGCTGAACCTAATGATAGAAAAATTTGTAAGCTCTGTGACTATGCTTCAAAAAACCCGTTGCGTATTCCCAAGGTGTGTAATTCTTTTCTCGCCTTTTCTTTTTTCCTCTTAACATATTTGAGATCTTCTGTCTTTAAGCAAAGGCTGTCATTACTTAAAGATGAATCAGTTGCAATTTCAATTTTCTGAATCTTTGGATTTGTTTTCTGGTCATGAAATATTAGTAACAAGCTATACATATATGCAGTAGGCTAGCAGCATACCAAAACCACTTTTTTGTCTGCTTACTTGATGATTTTACCCGAGTCAAATGAGGGTTTTTGAAAAATCACTTTTTTTTTTGGAAAAGGAAACAAATCTCTTCATTGACGTAATTAAAGGACCCTAATGCTTAAGATACATATATACAATGCAAAAGGAAACCTAAGAAGCAGGAGGTGCACTTGGGAATCTCGATTAGATTGACACCCCCTTATCACCTACGTCATATCCAATATAAGCTGACACAACATTCCAAATGGAATTATAGCAACAATCTCGAAGAACAAACGAGGGATACATCATAAAACAACAAAGAGATGGAGGATGATTCCAAATTAATCCAAATAAATACAAAGTGAATCCCTGAAAAGAACGATGACTAATAGGGTAGATGCGTGAATGCCCTCCAATTTAGGCCTATATCCTGAATCCAGAAGTCTGTGAAGGATTTGGACAAAGCTCATTAAAGGGGATGTGATATGTCAATTTTAACATTGATTTTTGGTATAAGAAGTCAAAGTTGGAGTGATCTGAAAGATAGGTCATGGGTATTTATATGAAGTTCATCAATTAAGGTACAATCTTTTTTGTAGCCTCGTGTCTTCACCCGACAGTCTATATTCTTTTTTCTCTTCTGAGCTCTGGGAGGTTAGAACCTCAAAGAAAGTTCAAATATTCTCTTGGCCTGCTGCTTTTGGGGAGAATCAACACCATGAACTTTATCTAGAAAGACTCTTTGATGCCTAAGCCTTAGTAGTGCGTCCTTGATGAATTTAGGATCTTGGTCATATATTTTGGAGGTGTTTTTTTGTAAACACAATAGGTTAGGGATGTTGCATTGTTTTGTTAGAAGTTATTCTTGTCTACACCCTTCTGCAATTAGAGGTTTGCATAACAAGTATTGTCTTGGCTATCTACTATATTTGAAATAGAAGGATTTTTGTGAGTATAGTGATGTTCTTAGAGGAGGTTTAGAATTTGGTATGGTTAATGCTTCACTTAGTGACTTAGTCCCGTGCTTATGTATTAGAACTTTTAGTTGTGGTCTCTTGTTCCTAACTCTTAACAGTCAAAGTCCCTTATTATTATTTCCTTCTGAGGGCTCCTTTGGCTGCTTTTTTGGCCCCTGTTTTAGTTGGTTTTCACTGATTCACTAAACACACTAAACTTGTTTATTGAATGATCCAGCTAAGTTTTGTTCCAATGCAGTCTTCATTTTTCTTATTCTTTTGAGTAACCTGTTTATTTATTTTAGATAAGATTTCTTATCTTGAGGTAGTGGATTATCTTCTCTCTCTTGTTCTTTGATTTTGTCTTTGTAGATTACTGAACTCCTGGAGCAACGATGCTACAAAGATTTGCGGAATGAGAATTTTGGATCTGTGAAAGTTGTAATATGTATATACAGAAAACTTCTATTAATGTGCAAAGATCAGATGTAAGTTTGATTTACTTTAGCCATAGTCTAATTTAACTGGAATCTTTCATTTTGGGATGGGAGTTTGAGTACCACTTTATTTCTGAATCACTATATTAGCATCCAATAAAATTTTACAGGTCATCAAAGATTGGAAAACATGTTCTTTGATCTTTCTTGAAACCATAGTTTCTGCATGTCATTTACCTAAACACTTCAACTCTTGCAGGCCACTTTTTGCTAGTAGCTTAATTGGGATTTCTCGAACTCTTTTAGAACAAACACGGCATGATGATATGCAGATTCTTGGTTGCAATATTCTTGTTGAGTTCATAAGTAGCCAGGTACTTGAAGAATAAACATTAAGAAGTTCCATTACCAATGTGATCTTGTTAGTATATTGCACGTGTAATTGTTATTACGTGCTGTACCTGGTACTGGATAATACATTTGTAATTCTTTTGCATCTTATGTAGAGCCTGTGCAAACATGGTATTAACTTGAACTTAATGCAGTTGATTGGTTTCTTCATATAAACAAATGTCTGTTCTAAGTACTTCTAGATAAGGATACATTCTCTTTTAACCTTTTTCCCTATCATTTAGTGATTATAGGACACTAACTATCCAAATAAAGTAGACAGATAGTACATACATGTTCAACTTGGAGGGCATTATTCCAAAACTTTGCCAATTGGCTTTAGAAGGCGAGAGTAATGATGAGGCACCTCATTTGCGGTCAGCTGGACTTCAAACTTTAGCTTCTATGGTACTACTCTCTCTCTCAAGGTCTTGATGCTAATATCGTAAATATGTATATGTATTTATGCACAACTTTCTTTTCATCATTTTGATTTGAAATCTCTCTCCCAAGGTCTTGATGCTAATATCGTAGATATGTAAATGTATTTATGCACAACTTTCTTTTCATCATTTTGATTTTCCATCTTCATCCATGACTATCAAATTTGAAATGGTCAAAATAGATTATTGCCAAGATTTTTCTTATATCTGAATCTCAAAATCCCTTCTATCCATGGTTATCAAAAATGTGCGGATGCATGTTGTATAATCTAATGGCAACACTTGAGGGGTGAATAGGATTACCAATTTTCAGTTTTGATGAAATTCTAATTATTCTAAAAGCAATGACCGATTCTCTGGTTTTTGGTGTCCTCCCCTTATTTCATTCATGGATGAAATGTTTCTTTTACCAAAAAGCAATGACCAATTTAGCACCAGAAAAAAAAATCAAGATAAACCTATATCATTCAATGTAAGGTATTAAAATAATTAATAAACAATAAAGAAAAATGGAATGCGAAAGATTTGAGGAGCAAGGGAAAGAAGACACCACAATTTATAGTGGTTTGACAAATTGCCTATTCCACCCCCAAGACAGTAAAATGTCCTCTTGGGGATGAGAACAAAACTGACAACGAGCCTCTCTCTCTCGCTATCTCTTTTATTTATCTATTTTCACAGACACCGATATCGTTTTCACTAGGTGCGGATCTAGCCAATTGTTTTCTTTACAACTCAAAGTGTACCCAGATTTTAATACAAAAACTCATGAAAATAAACCAACAAACTTTACCTCTTGATAGGTAAAATGCACAAAACTGAGCACAAAAGAATTCTCCAAAGTGTCCTCACAAAATGCAATAACAAAGTCTTGTAACGTGAGAAATTTTTAAAGATGAACACTTTTCAGAGAGAAAAATGATAGATGAAGTGCTGGAATTTTCTGCAAGAAGGGTTAGGAGAAAGACGACAGCAGCTGAATTTTTAATTAGAGAAATATAAAGTGGTCATCAGATGTAATGTATGAGGTTCAATGTTTGGTTTGATTGAAACTCTAAAGCTAACCTGTGGTTCACCTTTTTAAAATTATACCCTCTTCAAGTCCACTTCTCTTATGAAATGTGATGATTGAGATTTCTGGTACATCCACTGTCTTATATTCACTTATTCAATTTGACCATTTCTCTTGGAAGATGTGATAATATAGATTGCTGGTATGTCAAATTTGTCTTGCTGTTCAGCTTAGTAGAACTATTCCCTCCTTGAATTCTGCTTCTCTAGTGAGACCTGATGATTGAAATTGCTGGTTATTTTTACTCTTTGACTCTTTTTCTCTTTCTCTTGTTTCCGAGTTATTTCATTAGATACAACTATTTACTTCGTGAAGATAATTTTCCGATGCATTTCTTTAAAAATTATTTTTGTAGATATTGTTCATGGGCGAGCAATCTCACATCTCGATGGACTTTGATAAAGTGAGCTCTCTTAATCTTGTTAACGTTTTTCTTTTTCCCTTGAAATACTAAGGGTGTCGGTGTATTTTGTGTGTGTGTGTTTTGGGTAAAATTCAAAGGGTTTGTGTGTGTGTGTTTAAGATATAATTGAGATCCATGCTAATATGAAACTTTCTAACTTGTCTTGAAATAGATTATATCTGCGGTCTTGGAGAACTATGTAGTAGATGGACAATATTCTCACTCAGAAGCTCAGTACATTGAAGGACAACATAAAGTAGAAAACCATAGCTCTTCCATGTTAGATCTCAATAAAAAATTCTCTTCGTTTAACCATTTTAGCAATTTGGCAACTGAACCGTAAGTTCATGATTCTATTATTTTAATTGTTTCAACTGTTATTTGTTTGGAAATGCTCTCTGGTCCCCTTTCTTACATCATCCACCATTTTCACAGGGATGTTTCCAAGAACCCTTCTTATTGGTCTAGAGTTTGCTTGTCTAATATGGCTAGATTGGCAAAGGAAGCTACTACTGTCAGGCGTATGTTTGAACCTCTATTTCATCATTTTGATACTGAAAATCAATGGTCCTTAGTTAAAGGACTTGCCTGCTCGGTGTTGTCATTTATGCAATCGCTTTTGGATGAATCAGGTTATATTTGAAATTCTATTGCCGACTTATTTCTTTTAGCAGTTACATTTGCTGTGTTGTCCATCGTTTGAACTTTTCCCCTTTTTGGTGAAACTTTTTCTTGATACCAGGGGACAACTCGTGTCTTTTATTTTCGATTCTTGTCAAGCACTTGGATCATAAAAGTGTTGTAAAAAAGCCTCAAGTTCAAGTAGATATTATCAATGTAACCACACAACTTGCTCAAAATGCAAAATCGCAAGCCTCAGTTACTATTATTGGGGCTATCAATGATTTGATAAAACATCTGCGGAAGTGCCTTCTATGTTCATCTGAAGCATCCAGCAACGGACACACAGATAAATGGAATACTGATCTTCAGTTGGCACTGGAAAAGTGCATTTCTCAGCTTTCAAAGAAGGTTTGTTCTTTTCTTTTTTCCTTTTAGCATTTATTCTGATAATTGGACGTGATTGAGTTTGGTAGACAATGATGAAATAAACCTCAAAACTTGTTCATTTATGGTATATTACTTGCAGAGCCTTCTGAAATATCCAGCTGTATGTAGGTCTTTCATATAAGTCTCTTCAGCCATGTATGAGTATATGTTTTTCATTTCTTGTATTACTGATACACTGCATGCTTGTTAAATGGAACAAATCTTTGGTTCGTAGTACCCTTTATAAGAATAGATAAAAACAATGTATTTTTTTAAGACTTGTAAATGTATCAAAACATCGCTGTTTTTTTCCCTTGAAAATAATGGGCATTTTTCATAAATCCAACATGTATTCTGATTTTGGCAGCAACTGATATATGGAGCGTTATTGCTGCGTGGTTTTTGCTTAACCCCTTTTGTCTCAGAACTTGTCGCAGTGATGTGGCGTCATAGTACAATATTTTTATATCTAATTCTACAAAATCTATTGAAAGTTTCTTTGGGCTATAGACCTTAAAACAATTTGGCTTAAGTAATCCCTTGAATGTTGGTTTCTTTTGCTTTCATTTTCTCATTGAAATGGTGTCTGACTACCGATTTATGTATTTTTCAATCTTTTCACTTGTTTCTTTTCAATCAATCATCCCTCCACATGTTGGTTCTTTTGTTTTACTTTTCAATTATTTGATTTGTTGGGCACCTACCAAGTATTTTTTTAATCTTTTCCTCTCTTTCATTTTTTTTATTTGCTCTGAGGAAATTGTTAAACCATCTTCCTTCTAATAAATACAAATAATTGAATGTATATTCTTCTGTCATCGTTGATCTAGAGGTTCCTAAAAATTGTCTCGTAGAAATGTAAGTCAAGTTTATTCATTGCAAAATCAAGTAAAATCTCGATGCACTGAACTTGTATTAAAAAAATCTAACAAATTCTGGATGTCAGCAATAAAATACTGTAGGAAATAGAATGTGCTGATTATTTTCTGCTCGAGGGACTGGTTCTCAATGCATTGATTTTCACTAAAACCACTTGAAACTATCAGGTAGGTGATGCAGGGCTCATACTTGATATGCTAGCTGTTGTCCTCGAGAATATTCCAAGTAATAATATTTCAGCTCGAGCAACAGTCTCTGCTGTTTATCAGACTGCATTGACTGTATCTTCTATTCCTAATGTTTCATATTACAAGAAGGCAAGTAATCATACTGCTGATTTCCTTTTCCCTTTTAATTGTTTCTGGGGTGGGAGAGGGAAGTTGGGTTCACTCGGCCATTTTAGTTTGACTAATGTATCTTATCACATGTTAGACATTTTGGCACTCCAACACTTGTTAGCACAGTAGACACTAGCTGTACAGAGTTAACATGGGTCCTAACATTTGTTATACACACATGGAACTCTTGTTAAGTGTACTATTGGACACAATAATATAACCATGAGAATAAAAATAATAAATTTTGAGAGTAAAATACATCTAACTTATTTTAGTATAAATACATAAACTTCTTGACATTAAATTTTCTTTAAATGTATTTTGAAAAATATATATTTGGATAAATGTGTCATTGTCTTGTTTGTGTTCTAGATTTCCCGAGAATGTGTGAGTGCATTTTTGTCACTTTATTCGTGCCATTTCATATTATTGTCTCATATCTGTATTTGTACTTAGCTGCTGAGCTTAGAGGACATGCACGTGCTCCAGGATATATCAAGATCTTTTAAAACCCAACTCTTAAATCTGTCATGTTTTTTCTTCAGGCTTTTCCTGATGCTCTATTTCATCAGTTGCTTTTAGCAATGGCTCACCCTGATCATGAGACTCGAATTGGGGCACATGACATTTTCTCTATAGTGCTCATGCCATCCATTAAGTGTCCTATGATGGAACAGAAGGCGATTTCCTCAGAAACTGTTTCATGGTTACCATTTGGCAGTCCCACACAGAAGTTGATTGGTGGAGGTTTCTCCTTTAAAGATGATGACAAACATGCATCAGAATCCATAAATGGGGTAAGACTGGAAGAAAGTCAAGCAGCAGACCTTGTTTCTGAGAATTATACAACACATCCATCTAGGCATGAATCCTCCAGCTTCAACCATAGTTTAAACGAGTCAAAAACTGTATAAAGTTCTTAACGCTTATCCTTTCCTATACCGATCAATTGCTCTACGGAAGCGTTTGATAATGAAAATTAAAGTAATGTTTTAAATTTCCAGAAGTTGACTTCCCTCCGATTAAGCAGTCACCAAGTGAGACTCCTGCTCTCCTCAATCTGGGTGCAAGCTACATCTGCGGATAATACACCTGCAAATTTTGAGGCTATGGCTCAGACTTATAGCATCGCTTTGCTATTTACCCGGTCTAAGGTGAAATTTTGGATAAATTTAATGTGCTTAATAATTTCGTTTGTCTGGAGTCTTGGGAGATCACTATTAAGTGCTGATTTGAAAAAGAAAAAGAATGACTAAGTGGTAGCGATCTTAACAGACTTCGAGTCACATGGCTCTAGTACGATGTTTTCAGCTGGCATTTTCCCTCCGTAGCATTGCTGTGGATCAAGAAGGTAACTGAAATCATTTTGTAACTGTTAGGAAACTGTTCATTATGTGGGAAAAGGGCATCTCATAACTTACTGTGTCTGCCTGCGTGTTTGTGATTTTTGGGGTTTGGTGTCTATCTTCTTTTTAAACAAGATATGACCTCATTGAAATGATGAAAAGATACACAAATATTTAAAGGAAACAAACTCTTAAAAAGGGAGTGAAAGAGAACTACAAATGTAAAATTAAAAAAGAATCCTATTAGGGAACAATGAAATGAATGCATCCTAATTCAATATAAATATCTTTAGGGAATAATGAGCAAACAAATTAGAAAGAGAACACCAATAAGAGGGTTTAAATATGGCGATGAGAATCTTTCCATTCTAATCATTTTGGAGTTGTTTCTATTTAGTTGACATTCTTTTACTACAACAAGGTTTCCAAATTTGAATAATAAGAATTTATCACTTATTTTGCCAATAACTTAAAATGATACGATAATTTGTTACTCTGCTTCTCTGAATCTTAAGACCACAAGAGATGGCTGTCTTTTCAAACTGTATATTCAGCCACATTTGAATCTATGTTCACCCACATTTGAGTCTCTACCAATCATTTCAATAATACATATCTGGTGTGACCTTTGGACGGAGATGCAAGTATTTATGATAAAAAGAATTCTTTCTACCTTTTAAGTATCTTGGGTTATATCTTCCACTGTTTACACATTTAATTGTTAAATTGATTATGTGGATTTTTTTGATAGGAAGGAACTACTTTATTTCTTCAGAGTTGTTTGTTATTTTAAAAGACTAGCAGTGTTTTCTTGTCGAAAGAGTACTAACGGCAGATCTCTCTGTGCTTCTTTCAAAGGTGGTTTACTACCCTCTCGCAAAAGATCAATCTTCACCTTGGCGTCATTTATGCTTCTGTTTTCAGCCAGGGCGGGAGATCTCCCAGATTTGACTACTGTCATTAAAGCATCATTAGATAATAAAATGGTTAGTCTTCAAACCTATCCAATAGGATTAGTACTTTCCTTTTGTACTTTGTTTGATTATTTTGTGCAGTATATGTGCTAAAACTATTAAGTGAACTTTTGGATCTGACAGGTTGATCCTCACCTTCAGTTGGTTAATGATACCAGGCTGCTGGCTGTTCGTGTCAAGTCCGAAAAGGACCGTGTACCATTTGGGTCAGAAGAAGATGAAGTTGCTGCATCGAAGTTTCTTTCAATACTTGAACTAGATGAACAGCAGTTGAAGGAAACTGTGGTCTCACACTTCACGATTAAATATGCCAATCTCTCAGAGGTTTTGATTCTCATCACACTTCATGATAACTTCTGTACATGCCATTTTTTCCCACGAGAAACAATTTTCATTGTGAGATATCAAAGTTTAACAAGAGACACTGGAGGACAGCCAGAAAAAACTTCATAAAGGAATTAAAGAACTCCATGGCAAATAATTAAGAAAGTGATGCTTCGTGCAAACATGCGGAAGTCCAAGTCTATTGAGGCATTGGAATTTCTTTTTCAATTTAAAGTAGTGAAGATTTTATGACTATGAAATTGGATGAAGTCTGCAGAATGTTTTGCTGAGTTTTCAAACTTGTAGTTATAGTGCTTGGTTGGCAGTATTTTCTTTTTTAAATTATTGCTGAAAAGTCAGGCTTTCATGGAAAATGATAAAAAAAAAATGCCCAACAAACTAGTTAAAAATGGTCACAGAAACTCAAGTAAAAACATTTGAATTTGTATAAAGTAAGACGAATTGAAAAATATGAGGGAATATGTGCAGCTTTCCAACCAGGCCAGAGCTCAAATAAAAATATTTGAGTTGGTACTAATTAAAAATGGAGACACATTACAAAAAACTGCCGCAATGAAACTCCACGAGAAATCAATAAAACTTTCTCCTAGGTGCCAGTGAGGATAACTTCAGGACTTTAATTACTTGTTACTGTTGATTTTTGATCAGTAGTTTTCCAAAAATTGTGTTAATAAACTATTTTCTCTTTTAGGCCGAGCTATCAAGTATTAGAGAGCAGCTCTTACATGGGTTCTTACCAGATGAGGCATACCCATTAGGAGCTCCATTATTTATGGAGACACCACGTCCATGCTCTCCACTTGCAAAGCTGGCATTTCCAGATTATGATGAGGTGAGACATGCTTAGGTTGTGTGTCAGTTCAGTTGGTATTATCCTTTAAATGAGTAACAGTAAAACCATAATGTGTTTCTTTCAGGGTATGCCTCCAGCTGCTTTGACAGATGATGAAGCCTTCCTTGAGCCTAGTGGAAGCCAGTCTGATCGCAAAACGTCACTTTCCATCAGTAACCTTGACATTCTAAGCGTTAATCAGCTTTTGGAATCGGTAAGACAAACATTTTTTTGGAGCTCCAATCATCAAGTTCTTGTTTAATCATCCTATCTACATGAATCCTTCTATTTTGCACTTATGGAATATTTCCAGAGTATTGGATCATAGTGAACCATTTCTTATTTTTCTACAATCCTGAATTTATGCTTGCTATTTTATTCTGTAGTGTTATTGCAACTTATTGTTGAAATGTAGGATATTTTCTTTGTCAATAAATTATGTGTATAGGATATTATTGTTATTGTATTGAAATCAGATGCTTGTTATAAAAGTTGAGGTAGAGGAGAATAAATGGGTGGAGTTGAGATCCTTCATACAATCATTTAGGCTTATTGAAGATCTAGTGCCAATTTAATACATAATTATCGATGATATCCCAATCTGAAAATAAGAACCCGACGAGCAAGTGCCAAAAAATAAGAACTCGACGAGCAAGTGCCAAAAAGACTGTCAATATCAGAATCTTGGGGAGTGCCGGAGTGGTGTAAAAGTTCTTGTTATTCCCTCATTTTACTCCTGTTAGAATCCTAGATTTTATTATCCTCTGAGTCTTATGTTTCCTAGAGTCAACATGAAAGAGCAAACAAAACACTTACACACAGACTGCACGAGCGAAGCACGTATAATGTACGAAACGGATACTGATGAGACATTTTTCTAAGTCAAGGGAGCCTCCAATTGGTGTTGGCATGGTATGATGCATGATGGATGAAGAAACAAACCAATTTTTCTTTTGATGAAGAGCGGATACTAGGACCATGAAGGAGTGGCTACATTAAGAAGTCCTTCAGGTTGTGGTTTGTGGGTACGCTCCAAATTAATCTCTAAGCAGTCAAAAGGGATATTAGCTAGGGGATAAGACAATGAGTGGTAGAGATTACCTTCACTGTTCGTTTGCACTAGCTGCACAAGATCAAACAGGGCTCTGAGGTTTGATGATTATAGGAATGCTTGGTCTTTTTATGAACTGATGTCTTGTAAAGTGCTGTCCTTTGGTCGGTGTGGGGTGTTAAATTTTCAAATGGCCTCTATGTCATAGAACTTTGGATAGCAATAATTTCAAAAGAAACGAATAGCTATTCCTTGCAATAATTACATGTATACATTGGATCCGTAGATTGACGTCTGTATTATTTACAGGTGCTTGAAACAGCCAGACAAGTTGCAAGCTTTCCAGTCTCTTCTGCGCCTGTTCCATATGATCAAATGAAAAGTCAATGTGAGGCTCTTGTAAGTTGTAAACAGCAGAAAATGTCAGTGCTTCATAGTTTCAAGCACAAAAAGGAAGAGAAGGCGATAGTCCTCTCCAGTGAAATTGAAACTTTATATCCTCCGTTACCTCTCAATGTAAGTAATATCATTTCCTTTCAAAAGTTGTGGCGGGCTATCATTAATTTCATTATTCTTATTGATCTTTTCCTAGCTTGGAGGGAGAATTAGCTCTTCCTTTTAGGCTCTCCTGAAAAAGTTAGTCAAGGAGCTTGACACGCTGGGGGGCTAGTCGTTTTATACCCATTGATGTAGAGAAGATAAATGAAAATTTATGGTTTCATCATACATTGGCTGATCACATTGAATTATCCTACTTCTATTAGCTATAATTGGGACAGTTGCAAATATGACAATCAAATTCAAAGTATTAGCTGATATAGTATAATACTAAAGAATTTGCAAATATAGCAAAATTTAGATTCTTCTCTTTTAGTCTATTATTGATAGATCTAGCCCTAAAAATGCTATTCATTGTGATTACACTAAAAAATTTAGTTCTAATAGTCCTATTCTTTATATCGTTTCATTGATCCATGAAAAATTATTACGAATATTCTCTTGTCGTTCTTGTTTCAGACAATGGAAATCGTTCAGGGGGATCTTAAGTTTTATAACAAGGAGACAAACAGAGGACAGGATCAGCCGCTTCTTTGTTCACATGAATATGGTCGTCACTCTTTAAGATTGCCACCATCAAGTCCATATGACAAATTCTTGAAAGCTGCTGGATGCTAGAACATAGCTGTAATTTACATGTTAAAAGGCAATAGTTTGTATTCTCAAATACACTGCTTCAATATCCCACTTTCTATTTATTCATTCTTCATATTAAATTGTCCATCAAGTTAGTTTGCTATACACATGATGCTTTTGAAATACAAGCAACAGGCATTGGAGTGTCTTTGGCAAGCATAGTTGGTTTTGCTAATGCAGTAGTCCAGATACACTAAGAAAGGTCTTGGAAAGATTTGTCTATTTCTAAGATATCTGATATCTCCTTGTTTTTGTACTATAGTTTCTGATTTGGATTCCTCATTTAGAGGGAGTTGTGTATTTGAGATTGATATTCATGTTTATTTGTACATACCAATGTATTTTTCTGTTTTATTGTTTGAATATATGTGATTCAGATTTTTATTAAGGATTGGTGTTGGTTTGGGAGTGTGTTTTTACTATCTCAAAGAGAGGATTCAAACCTACGACTCGTGTAATAATTCAGGACTCACTTTGCGCCAATATATTTCATTACTTATCCTCGTACTATTGAATGTTTTATGGCTGAATACTACTGATTGTATAAGTTTTCTATCCTATTACTTAGAGAAGATTTAGGGTCTATTTGAATTAATTCAAAAAAGAAAAAAATGTTTTTCAATAAGTTCATTTTTCTTTAAACCTTTTTTATGAAAATTGTTTAAAATACATTTAAAAAATCTATCTTAAGTTGCTTTCAAACACTCCAATTCTTTTTAAAATAACTTATTTTTTGAATTAACCACTTGAAAATGTAATTAAATCTCATAATTTATGGCCCATTTATGTTCTTAAAATGTGCTTGAAATATTTTTCATCACTTTTATCTTCACGCTGCTAAATGTTACTAGTGTTTTAGCATGTTGTTTTTTTTTAATTAACAATAGATACTCTTTTAATATTTTGAATAAAATATTATTTAACTTATTTATTTTCATAATTAGTTTGATTTCATTTTATATGTTGGTTTAAGAGAAACTTACATAGATAGCAAAATTTGCAAAATAATTACAGAAATAACACAAAAAGTACTTCAAATAAAGTAGTCTACCCTCATTTTCGGACGTTAGCTCAAATCCCTGAATCCATATGTGACAAAATGAGTTTAAATTATGATTTAAGTATGAATTTCAAATTGAAACCTTTTAAGTGAACCTTTGAATTACTTGAGCATGATTTATTACACTAAAGTGATTTACAAGCATGGGATTTAGTTAAAGCTTGCGATTTGTTAAATGAGCATGAGACCTAAGCATGAGTTTCAAGTAAGTTCCTAAGTATAAGATTTAATGTTTAAAGTGTTTCAGCAAGGGATGTCTTAGAGTAAGTATAAGTTTACTATAAGCAAGAGATCTATTTAAATATGTTGTTTTTAAAAGCTTTTAAGAATATAAGGATGAGATTTGTCTAAGTTTTGAACTATCTAAGTTAGAAAGTTTGAATTTATAAGCATGTTTTACTTTACTCTATACTCGAGTTATTTGGAGATCAGTTGAGACCCTTTAAGGTTAGTATATTGTGCACAAAGTTAGATTTACATTGAGTAGAGAGCTTCTATTAGGTGTCTAGAGACCCACTTTAGTGAGAGCCTAGTAGCATTGATTAATTTTGGTATAATGTGTTGAGTTTTAGAGAAATCAAGGTCGTTGGTATCCATTAAATTCTACCATACCCATGTTAGTTACATGCAACTTATAGATGAGTATTAGAGTAATGAGAAAGATTTAGAAGCTTATTTACTCTTTTGCTAAGTTTCTTTACATATAGATTTAAAGCATGTTTTGCGTTAAATTAGTCACTCATCGAGCTTTACTTCATGCTTTCAAAACGTTTTCCACTTTTCAGGTAGATACCATGATTTTCAAGTATGACCCATTGCTGCTAGTTTACCATCCACTCTTAGGTTTATGTTGTTGTCATATATTTTAATTGGATGTGAGGGTTAAATGAACAATTGTGTACATGTATTTTAGTTACTAAACCTTAGTCTTGCATCTGTTGTTAAACATACAGTTATCTTAAGCATGTTTTTTTTTTTTTTTAGATTAACCCTTTTGTAAGGACGTTGGTCACTCTGCATCGTCTCGGGTATGTGGCGACACCAGTTTTATGTAAACTCTTTACATAGATTGCCCCCACTCTCATGTCTCTACAGAAATGATTTAGGATCACATCGTTTGTACTAACTACAGAGCGGGCCGCATCCATAGTGGTCTTGGAATAAGGCGCTTAACCTTATTCATACACTATAGACCATTTAGGCTATAAACTCAAATTTGATGCATGTTTATGTCTCTACATAAAGTTCAAGTCTACACTAGATATCTTCGGGATTTTAGTTTATTGGATTCTAGATTATAGTATTCTATTTTCACTAATAAGTCCTCAATAACTATTTTACTGAATAAAATATAATTTTAATTACAAACTACGAGTTTTATGATATAAATTCCAACAAACGTAATTTAAATTAAGGGAAATTGTTTCTGAAAGATCATAATAAACCAAGATGATCAGGTCTTTGTCTATTATGATACATACGAAACAAATAATAATCTATCTTCTTTTATTGGCCATCATAAATAAATTGTGGTGTGTTATTATTTTTTTTTTGCAAGTATTTTAGTTTGCTTTCCTATATTTGAAAATTAAATTAACTACCGTACATTTGCAAATATATATATATATATATATATAATTTAATACTTATAATTTAATACTTAAAAGTCGTAACTTTCTAAAAATAAATATCAAATTTACGTAGAAAAATATCTAAATTTAAAATTGCTATTTTAATCCATAGAAATATACTTCTTATTTAATTTTCAAGTAAATATTTTTATGATAACATACATTTTTTTTAGTTACTCTATCACACAGGGATATATTTTTACTTTATTTTCAATTATAATTAGAGACTATATTTTAATTTCCTATAAATTACTGTATATTATAAAATCAATATACTTATTTATATTATCCTCTAAATTTAAAAATATGATATAAAAAATAATGGCAAAATGCACCAGAGACTTGAACTCCATATCTATTTTTAAGGTTTCAAAAAATATACCAAGTCTTTCAAGTTTGTAAAAATAGTTATAAATGGTTCCTAGTGTCTACCTTTAAACTAACAAATCTGATAAATGTTCATTCATGAGTGAAGTCTACTTGGTAAAATCATTTAATTAGTCGGTAAACAATTTCAAATTAAAATGGTTTACAATATTAAAATATTGGAAAAGCCTAAATCAGTTTTTCTGTTTTGCAATTTCTTCTCTCATTTTCGCCCTTTCTGAATTAGAGTACTTGTTGCCTAAATTTGGTAAACTTTCTGCTTCATTAAATATTGATTTGAATTTCAAAACTTTCCTAAATATAACAAACTACTCAAATATTTACATCAAAACTTGTAAAGTTAGTCATTTTTTTTTTAAATTTTAGATTTACCTTTCTATTTTTCTTTTCTTATCTATAATTTTTTATCGTCTTTCTCCTTTACTCTTCTTTTTTTAGCTGCGATTTCTTTCCATCTTTCTTCTTTTTTTCTTCTTATTTTTTTACGTCGTTTATATTTGGGTAACTAAATTTGATTTTTTTCTATCTTCTTTTTTGTTTTTTTTCACTACGTGCATGTCTTTCTTATTTTTTCCTTTTTTTTTCGTTCGCTGTGTGCATCGTCTTTCTTCTTTTCTTTTTTACGTTGTTAGATTAGGGTAACCAAATTTAAAAGATCGTGTATAAAAAATCTTGAAAAAAATCATTTAGCCATTTAGATTAGGGTAACCAAATCTAAAAGATTGTGTATATAAAGAATTTTGAAAAAATCGTTTAGCCAAATCGAAACGATCGTGTAGCCAAATCTAAACGATCGTAACCAAATCTAAACGATCGTGTAACCCAATTAATTAAACGATCGTGTAACCAAATTAAACGATATAATTGGAAAAACAAATCTAAACGATCGTGTACCAAATATATTACGCACGTTACCAAATATATTGCAAGCATTGTTGACGGGACATTTTCAGTATTTTCCATGGCGGGCCGGTAGGGTTTTTCCGTTTTCAGAGTTGTTCTATACAGTGTAAATATTTTGCTGCTTTGTTATATTTTTGAAAATACCCCTTTGAATTTTTTATTTTCTTTTCCTTTTAAATCATTAGCTGTCAATTTAAATTTATGGGTTTTTTTAATATAGAAAAAATTAACCAACTATTTACACCTCATAAAATAAAACCACTAAAAACAAAATTGTGTAAGTATTTTGTCAAATGTTCTATTTTTGACGATTTTTCTTAATTTTTTTTAAATAATGCTATTTAAATAATTGTTGCAAACTATAGGGTTATTGTAAAAGTATTGTAACAAATAAGTGGCAAATTCGTGTACCCGGTACATGATTAAATTAAGTCGTGTATCGGGTGCACGACTTCACTACCACGTTTGTAGCTAACTTGCGAGTGTGATAGTCAACACTGTCATGTTGTCTGACATGTACAAAATCGTGGACCATGTACACAACTTTAAGGTTGATACCTAAAATATTTTACCATATACCATATTTACTTTCTCATTACCATAAATAATAATGTAAAAGATGGGAGTTTCCTAATTTACTGGTAACAAATTATTTTTGGGAATTTTTTCTATAGCCAAACTTATTTTTGGATATTAATCATGCAAAATAAAAACAAAATCAATGATTTTTTCTAATTTTTTAATATATCTTTAAATATACACGGATTTGAATTTGCTTTCTCAAAAGAACAACAACATAGGCTATTCTTTCCTATATGATCGTTTATATTTAATCATTTATATTTCACTATTCTTTTCTACTTCTTTCCCATGTATTTGATCGTTTAGATTTGGATCTAAACAATTTTTTCAAGAGTCTTTGGGCCAAATCTAAATGATTTTTTCAAGATTTTTTGGTACGTTTAGATTCGATACACGATCATTTAAATTTAGGTAGCCAAATCTAAACAATTTTTTTCAAAATTTTTTGGTATACAATCATCTATATTTGGTACACGATCATTTAGATTTGATCATTTAAGTTTGGATAGCCAGATCTTAGCGATTTTTTTTTCAAGATTTTTTTTGGGTACACGATCGTCTAGATCATTTAGATTTGATTGTTTAAATTTGGGTAGCCAAATCTCAACGATTTTTTTTTTAAAGATTTTTTAGTACACGATCGTTTATATTTGATACACAATCATTTAGATTTGATCATTTAAATTTGGTTACCCAAATTTAAACAATTTTTTTTAGATTCTTTGGTAAACGATTGTTTAGATTTGGTTATTTTTTTTTGTATAGATTTGGCTATTCAATATCCCAACAATTTTTTTCATATCTTTTATATTTGACATACGAACCAAATAACAATTTGAAAATAAAAGAAAAGAAAAATTGCAGAAGAAGAGAAAAAGACAATGGAAAGAAAAAATTGCAAAGATCAGGAAGAGAAGAAAGACGATAAAAAGAAAGGAAAAGCCTGGAATACTTTAAAAAAAATGGTCAGCTTCATGGGATTTTTCATTTTATTACACGAGCCGCAAATATTTTGTCGGTTTGTATTATGAAAATTAACCTAAATAATTTTGCCAAGTAGACTTTTTATCCCATCAATAAGCATTTAACAATTATCATTCCATTAGTTTAAAGTTATATCAAGTTCCATTTAGAACTATTTTACAAACTTGGAGGACTAAAGTGTATCTTTTGAAACTTTAGGAACTAAATAGACAACTTCAAACTTGAGGAACTAAAATTGCCTTTTGCTCTAAAAATACTTGTTACCATTAACTTAAATATGTTCAAATTTGAAACTTATAAACAATTTTATGAAATTTTTTACAATGATAGAAGAGACATAGGAGTAAATGATATAATTGCTAAAAATATTTATAAACTATAACAAAATTTTTGATTTTATCTGTAATAAACACAGATAGTTGTTAATAGACTTTTATTAATGTGCACAATGTATTAATAGACATTGATAGAAGTCTATCAGTTGTTATTAGTATCTATTATTAATAAAATCTAAAATATTGCTATATTTTATAAACATTTTGATTCGTTTTACTATGTTTGAAAATGTACCACGATAAAAATAGAATGTATTTTTTCATTAAATATATATTTTTTATAATGTACCCTATCATCAAAGCTTTAGTTTGTTATCCCTATCCATATGTTTTAATTTCACATACCAAAGTTTTCATATATTATAATTAAATTTAATTAGATAAATAAATAATTAATAACTAATTTATTATATCTTTTTTATATTCCATTCATTTAATGTTTATTAAAAAAAAGTATCCCTACAAAAAGTAACCAAAAACTTAAAAACATTAGCGTAGACATTCTTCAAAACAGGTAAATCATTGATTTTTTTCCATGCATTTTAGCTATGTATTGGTTTTTTCATAACATACAAACAACACTCTTGTTCAATTCCATCAAAGTTGAGGTGTGTTATATGTGAGGGTTTTGATAACTTGTAGAAATAGAAGTTATAATAATCTTTTACTTAGAATAATGGAAAAGAATTGAGTAAATAGTGAGAAAATACGAGATGAACTTCATGAAAAAGATATAATATGTGGCATGAGCTACATACACTTATTTATTGTGATATTTTCATGTTTGAAACTCAAAATAATGCAAAGGAAGAAGAAAACGATATAAAGAGCCGCGTTAGACGATCAAAGCGAGCTCTCGTTCAATGAACCATGCAATGAAAAAGATACCACGTGATGAGAAAATTGCTACAAGACAATCAAGTGGGTGAATATGAGACGACATTCAAAATGATGCAAGGAAAGAAGTGTAAAACGATGTAAGTGATGCAGAAGAATTTAATGTCAAATTTACATCTCATGTACTATTATACATCCTCAAGGACTATAAATAAGCATTAAGAGCTTCAACTCATACACAAACCTTGGGAGTTAGAATATCTTATTGAAGCTCTGCCAATTTTGCCATCGCCTATCCCAATTTCTTTCTCCTTTCATTAATCTTTAGGTGAGACCTTGGAGCTTTGTGAGATTAGAAATGGAGTCCAAGATTACCATTCCTCTAACCTTAGAATAGACAACAATGGAGCCAAAGAATGCAAGATATTGCATTATGCAGTTTGACATAATTATATTTCTTTCCATTTGTATTTCTATTGTATTTGTACTATGAATTTAATGGACGAGGGATCTGAAGTTTTTATTATGAATGCAATTACTTTTCACTATCAGTCTTCAATCTCTTTACTTGTTCTTTAAGCCCTTTATGTTGTTAGAACCAAAATCTTATATATGTTTTAAAATAACGTATGAGTGTTTATTCTTTTAAAAAAGTTTAAAAATCAAGAATTGAATTAACAGATTAATTGCTCAAAGATGTAGATATGTTATGAACTATAAATTAACATAACGGTATGCTAAACTTCAAAAACACCTGCAAAAATAATATAACTAGCACACACAAACAATAGGAAATCTAGGAGGAAACTATTATGTTGAATTTAATCAACACTACAAAATAGTTGTTCAAGTGATACCCAACCAAATAAAAGGGTTCACTACAAGAAAGCGGGGGTTCCCGATGCACTAAATGGCGTCGGAAGTCAAAACGTTAGAATAGATGCCTATTCCCGACATCGTTTTGCATATATCGGAACTCGTCGAAAATATTATTTTAATATTACGTTTTCTCGACAATTCACGAAGCACGTCGAGAAACAAGAAATATTTCCGATGCCTAGGTTTACAGCGTCGGAAATAGTTCATAATTAAAATAAATATTTAACTTATCCCGACGTCTCATGCAAGCTGTCAGGCATGGTGACACTTGTTCTCAACGATTCTCATCTGGCGTCGAAAATTGGTAACATATTTTCCAACGACTTGCATGGGCGTCGAGAAACACTTGAATATTAATTATGTTAGAGCAGAGGTTCTTGAAGGCCCATGCATGACGTCGGAAAATATGTTACCAATTTTTGATGCCATTAGTGATGTGTCAGAAATGGCGTTGGGTATATGGTGGAACTTCCAACGTTTTCGTGATGCATTGGAAGTTTCGCTATATATTTCATTTTAGTTCTATGAAAGATAGAACTAAAACGAAGGAAAGAGGAGAAGAGAAGAAGGACTGTCGCCCTCGCCATGCCTAAGCTTCCCCTCACCACCACTGTTCCTCGCCACCGCATCGTTGTTCTTCCTTTTCTGGTAAAATTAAAGTAATTTCTAGTTTTGAAGTTTGTTTAAGTTAGAAATTAGTTTAGGTTAGTTAGTTTATAGTTTTGTTTTTTTGAAGTTAGTTTAAGATTGAATATTGAATTAGTTTTGGAATGTGAGTTGAAAATTTGAGAGGGGGTTATTTGAGAAATGGGTTGGGGAATTTAAATTTTGGTTCCAAAATTTAAAAATTTGAGGGTGAAGAGCTAATTGAATGGAATGAGTTAAGAATTAGAGGGGGGTTGAATTGAAATTTTGATTTAGGGGGGTTGAATTCGAATTTTTGAGGGGAGGGGGGGGGATTCAATTGGAATTTTGAAAGGGGGATTGATAAATTGAATTTTTTGGAGAGGTGAGGTAAGTTTAATTGAATATTTGAAGGGGATGAGTTGAAAATTTAAGGGGGGGGGGGGGATTGAGGATGAAATTTTAAGGGGGAGGGGCTAAGGGTTATTACTGTTTTAAAAATTCTATAATTTGTGTTAAGATTCGTTTTGGATATCCAGCAGTTATGGTAACCTTTAGTTTATTTCTTAGTAATTTTGAATAACTTTGTTGTTCATTTGGGATGACTATCCTACAGTTATGGTAGCATTTTTTTTTTAATTTTGAATCCGTTTGTATTTCTAAGGGTTTGAAGGGGTGGTAGTAAGGTAGCTTGTAAGGTAGCGTTGTTGGAAGGGGTGGGTAGGATGCGAAGATTGAAGTTGTTTGTGGTTAATTAGTTGTGGAGGCTATTCTATAGTTTTATTAGCCTCTGTAGTTTGTAGTTTTAGTGAAAATCATGGGAGATTGTATATTTAGGGGAGTAAGTTTAGGATGTCAGAGGAGAGGAATATGCTTCTAATCAAATCTATTTATGTTTTAAGGACTTAAATGAGTGGCCCAATTTTTAGAAGTTGTCAAGTTTCACGTTGATGCCTACAGATGAATAAGGTATCCATGCAAGAGATGTATGAACTCAAATTAGAACTCAAATTGGAATATCCCCTACTACACAGAATGAGTGTATCATGGAGAGTCAGTTAGCTTTAGAGGTACATAAAATTTTGAGAAAAGAACTAGTAGTAACCCTTTTGATGAAGAAACTAGTAGCAGACAGTTTGATGATGAAGATGATATGTTTGATATGTTGAATGATTTATAAGCCCCGATTGAACAAGAAGAGGAAATGGAGGAAGGTCGTTTGGAAGATGAAATGCCAAGGAATATTGGGGTAGATATAGATGAAGATACAACAAACATATTTTAGGACTTTTTGAATGAAACACGTAATGTTTGGCTATTTAAGTGTCGGTGGTATGACATGGACGCCAACAAAAGTAAAAAAACACACGTTGAACTAGGGTACAAATCTCTCAACATGTCCCATTTTTTGTTCGCCGAGGAACCTGCTGTAATTTTTACGATGTAAGCACAACAAGTTTTTTACCCAAATGACCTAAAAAGTGGTAGAAATTGAAAAGTTATGCAAGTTGTCTAGAATAATCGTATATGGAATGTGCCAGAAGTGGATGACGTTGAGAATGAGCACCTGAATATACTAGAAATCGTTGTTAGCCATCGAGTGGATGAGCATATCGAGGATGTCACTTTGTGTAGGACTAACGTTGATCCTACAATCATTGAAAGACCGGTTGTGCTTCATGTCACTAACGACTTTATCGACGATGTGGATGGACACTTGTCACATGCAAACGGAACAAGCGATGACGATGAATGATAGTGACGAACCATGTACCCATACATTTATGTAGTTTATATAATTCGATTCTAGTTATGTGTTCATATTTTCTTATTGAATGTTTGTTTTGTATGTGTACATGCCTTATGTCGTCATTCTCGAGCAGTTTCGACGAGATCGATGCCATGTTCCTCAAGTTTGTAAAGATGCTAAATAACCCTACGGGAGGGTCGTCGTTGGTGGGCGACAATTCGGGTGAATCTAATAATGGTATACATTTTAACTTAGGATTATTTGAACTTTGTGTCTAACATTATATGTTCTTGTAATTTATTAAGCAGATACTTCTCAACCATCTGCAACTTCGACTCCTAAGAGACGTGTGCAGTCTCGACTGTTAGAGTTGGAGCGCTACGTTGCAGCCAATGGGCAGATTTTGATGACGACCGTCCTTGGCGCGAAGAAGCCTATTTCTCCACATGCCATTTGCTTCAGCCAGGAGATAGGCGTATGTGTGCGAAAGACATTTTCCGTCCGTTGCCTTAAGTGGGCGGGTGTAGGTAGAGAATACATCGAGGTCGTCAAGACCGACCTCCAGTTAAATCCATTACACATTTCTGTTTTCATTTAAAACATATTTAAGTTAACCAAGCTAATGTGTTTTTTTTATAATGTGTAGCGGTTTTTTGTGTTTGATTTCAATGATCAAACAATGAATAGGTTCGTTGAGCATAAGATGTTCAACACCTTTAAAAAGTTTCAGGATGACTGTCACAGACACTTCAAAAAGCACGACGACCCTGAGGAGGTTTGTGCCAACCCACCACACCTATTGGTGGGACGTGATGAGAAGTGACACTACCTCTGTGACTACTACATGTGCCGTGTATTTCTTGGTGAACAACTGAACCCTTTGTCATAGTTAATTATGATTTCAATTTTTAATATGTATAAGAAATAAACAATATAATTATTTTATGCAGGAGCAATCACGAATGAACAAAGCAGCTAGATAGAAGCAGCCTTACAATCATAGCAGTGGGTCGAAGTCGTTAGCATGAACTCGCTGAGTAAAGAGGGGAGTCAATCGACCGTGTAAAGTTGTTTTGGCAAACACACGTTCAAGATGGGATTTTCGTGTCGCAAGCCGCAGAGGATGCACATTTAAGTTATCCAAGCAACACTTCTGCTCTTATTGTCTTCTTTAATATATAATATATTTTTTACTTACTAAGATAGTTTCTAAATTTGTTGCAGAATCAAATACTAGAACTCCATTCCCAGCCTACCTTAGAGGGTACTCAGCCACTCTCTGGGATGAGATATGTGAGACAGTGTTGGGTAGACGATTGGGCTACTCAAAAGGTCTTGGTTGGGGCCCAAGTCCAAGGGTCGTAGGACGACCATGCAAGCAATGCAACGACCTCATGTTCGTAGTCTACGGTAGAGCTCCAATTATGGGCTGCACTTGATGAAGCTATGTTATGGATTGAACAACAGACAAGAAATCATGATGCGTTAGCTTCAGAAGTGAAACAAATGCAGAAGTTCATAGAAGACATGACTTGAGCACAGTAAGAACCACCACATGATCCATAGCTTTGAGGTATGTATATATGTTTTCATTATTCTTAAGTTCTTAAAATGGCAGTATCCAGTAATGATATGCATTATGTACTAAACTTAGCCACTTTTGTATCATTGTAGGACCCCGCGGTGTAGAATAGCGTACGAGACTCGTTAGGAGATGTATGACTTTCTTTACTCTTTTTTTTGGAACGAGGAATAATTTTTATTTCTATTATGAACTTTGTTACAGTTTTTGAATTTCTTTGTATTATGAACATATTTTTTGTTGAATTTCTGTTTGTATCACATAATTTACTAATTTATTTTAAATTTTCTTAAATTGAATCGAAAATGAATGCGAATATTTTAGGAAGATTAATCTTACATGAACTAAATCTTACAGGAAAGTATTTCAGAAAAAAATAAAAAATTAAATATTTAAAATATTTTTTTACGCAGTACATACATGGGAATACGGTGCAAACATCACGTCGGGGATGGTTATTGTTGATGCATGGTAGTCATCGGTAACGATAACATTGGGGAAAGTGTATTCTTGATGCCTTGTTGGTGACGCTCGAAAATCTCTCTCCCGATGCGTTTCTTCCGGCGGTCTTCCTGACGTCGCGTTCTGCGTTGGAAATTTAGTTTCTGACGTTATTAACACTTACGCCAGTGTATTTATGTATTGGGAGTCACCCCACTTCTTGTAGTGGTTATCCTTTTCTCAATGAACAAAGGTTCATACAAAACACATGACAAATAAAATAACAAACCATAGCACAAAATACCCACACATATATTCCTTCCCTACTACCACGTGCTTCAAGGAACACTAACTACTTTAACGAGCATGTTGTCTATGTAGAATTTTCCTTTTTACCCCTCCTCTTGCACACTTGGTCAATGGGTGGCCTAGCATGGTATGTTGAGACAGCTAGGGAAGAAGATTAACACACAAGATTTTGTACGTGGAAAAACTCCACGATTTGGAGAAAAAGAACCACAGGGCCATACCTAGAGAAAGAAAACGATTCACTAGAAAATCAGTCACAAAGTTACCAACTTTTTGAAATATAAAAAAACCAAATGAAAAGAACAAAAGTAACTCCTTTTTTCTTTTTTTTTTTTTTTTAATCTACGGTTGTTTGTTGATGACGTTGATCTTCAAAATGAATCATCGACAAGCTCCTCTTGTAGACTTAGGTTCAAGAAATTCCTTTCCTACTTGCCGATGTTTACTTTTCAAGAACTGGCCGAATACACAAATTAAATGGTTTAAGAAACCATATTAACACACATAAACCTTAACAAATTATTTTCGAATAGATTACCGAGAGAACAAAATCTCCAACAAAACAAGCTCCAAAAAAAGTGTGTGTTGTCCAAGCCAATTTCTCACTATTAAATAGAAAGTAAGTTCATCCAAAAATAAAACCCCACACAAAGAGCAAAGGAAAAAAAAAATAGAAAGAACATAAAATTAATTATCAACTTACTTTCTCTAGAGGAGAAGACGAAAAACCTATAAATTCTTTGAAGAAGATTGATTTAACACAAAATTATCAACTTTCATTCTTTGGAGAAGAGAAGAGGAACCCACAATTGTTTGAAGGAGAGAGAGAGAGACTTTTCAAGAAAAACAATTGTTTTTAAAAGGTAAAAACCCCATAAAGAGAAGATAAAAAAGATATCTCAAACAATCAATTAAAAAAAATAAAAAATAAAAAGGAAACAGCTCATTGCCTTTATCTTAGAAAGATAAGATATCAATCATAATAATGACAATTTAATTTCTAAAATAAAAACCAAGTAAATTAATTTTCAAAATCAAAATCCTCAAAAGAAAAAAAAAAAAAAGAGAAATAATCTAATGTTTTAACATATGTTATGATTGAAATGAAGTTTAATTTGGAAATGTTTTCTTTGAAAAATATTGATGAATAAAATACTCATTTTGTTTAATATGAACTATCTTTGATGCTTGATTCTATTCGAAAGAATGCATTAAGCATTGATAGTTAACTACTCGAGAGAATAAGTAATTGAGACCTCGTTAAACAAGCAAAGAAATGATTTTAGAAATAAAATCAGCTTTGGAATTTGAACCTTATCATACATATAAAAAAAGGAGAGTGTGGCATTGAGATAGCAAGAGAGTGTTTGCCTTGAATAAAAGTTGAAACGTATGTATCACATTCAAATGTACTTAGATAAAGATCACATGTTTTAGTTTCAACATTTATATCCCGAAAAGTGAATGCATGCGGTGAAGGCACTGAGAATCTTTTTAAGTCTTTTCATTTTGCATTACTCCATATACTCCATAAAGGCATTTTCCTTCAAAAAATTTCATGTATGTATTAAGTTAAAATTAGCTCAACACCATCCATACTCACTCACCGCCATGTCATTAATTTTATTTCACCCTAATGCACATAGTAGTTTTCATTTAGATAAAAAGATGCTATGTATATAATTTGATATTGTAGAAACATTGTAGAGGATATAATCTAAGTGTTATAATTTAATTATACTAAAATCCCTGTATTTGACCTTAACTTACCCAATAAACTCTCCTTTTGCTTACACTTGAACAAGAGGGAGGAACACTTGCATACAATAGACAAATATTAAGGTTAAAAGCAACGTGATAGAATTACGCATGGTATAATCTTGTTGCCTAATGAAAGTCATACAGTTAGAACCTAGTCGATATATCTACGAGTAGTCAGATCATATAGAACCTTTACGCTGCATAACTTATCTATATAATTGTGATCATGTAAGTGCATAACCATGCATTTGCTTTGTAAAAACCAGGTGTACATAGGCCGAGTTGGGACATGTTGGGGGTTTTTTCTTTTTTGGACCAACCTGAAACTTTGGGTTGGTCAAATACACAACTATATCGGTTCTTTATAAAGGGTCAACCTAACCCAACTCCTTTTCTTTAAAAAGTGCAATTTCTCGAGTTATCATTTATTGATCATATGATGCCCATGTCCTGGGGTCTTGACATCTAAACCAACCCAACCCAATATTTTCAAGTTGGGTCAATTAGGTCGTCGGTTCCCAAATTTCATCCCAAAACTTCTCCATCAAATTCGATTGAATATATTTTTAGAAATACAACTCTAAGTTCCATCCAAATTCTTTCTCCACCAAGAAAATGCCCTGCCAAATAAAAAGAAAACAACTAAACATTAGGCTAATAGTTTCATTAATGAAGTGGGTTTGAGAGAACAAACATGCTTGCGGAAGTTTTCCACAATCCATTAAGAAATAATGTATCATAGACTCTTTATTGTTTGGTTAGCTTCATGGATTAGCCCAAATCTAAAGGTCACCTAGACACTACTACAAAAACACTCCCTCATGATATTTTTTTAAAGTCAAGAATCATTATACTTGACGTTTTTTTAAAAAAAGTCTTTGAAGCTAGGGCTAAGACTAACAAAGTTCACCACCATGAATAAACATCAAGACTGTTGAACTTTGACATTAATTAAATGTCAAGAATATCATTCTTTGTTATTTGTAAAAAAATGTCAAGAACAATGTTACTTGATACGTGAAAACTGTCAAGATATTTTTTAATTGATATAAAGAAAAAGCAAAAAATGTCGATGTTGTTGACATTGAAAAAACGTAAGAACTATTCTACTTGAAATGTGAAAAATATCAAGATATTGTATACTTGATACGAAAAAAAATATCAAGAATGTAGGTATTAAGAACATTTAAAAAACGTCAAGTCTATTTGGAAATTTTTATAAATAGATTGTAATTTAGATATTTTCGTATAAATTGTTTCTATATTTTGTTTATGTATATTGTCCATGCATTATCGCATAATTATGCATATGGATATATGAAAAATATTCATCAAATCAAATAAACTTTTAATCAATTATCTTATCGATCAATATTGTCTAATACAAAACTTTAACCATCATATAACATTTCCAAAAAGAATTTGATACAATTTCAAAACATCTATTGAAACTACCCATCCATCCCATATTAACAAAACTACCGTCCCATGTTAAGTATACCTATCAATCTTGTATTACGTAATCCTAGCCAAATCTTGCTCACTAATGCTCCCGCCTCCACAAGAATAATTTAACCCATCTTAAACTTGTCACTTTTAACACCTACATCAATTGAAATGGCACCAAAAGGAAAGTTTTAAAAAATTTAGTAAATAACAATTGAAGTAATAATTTGTTTCTTGAACCTCTACCTTCTTTGGAAAACTTCAATCCACTAGTTCTCTCAATTAATTTTCTTAGCATTCACCTTGAACTCAATATATACTCGAGTTCAAATTTCATCAAATTATTTAATGAGCATCTACTTCTTATCTTCTTATCTTAATGGTAAAAGCCTTTATACTCTGGAACCGATTTCATCAAATTTCATACATAGACTATTAATTATTTCCATACCTAAAATCAAATCGATTTCATTTTGATTACTCAACATAGAACATCGTTAGCCAAAGAATGCTTCAATTGCAATCGAAAGCAATCCCTACCAACTTAATCTAATCCAACTAGTGTCTGGAATAGAAGGGTCATCGTGAAGTGAAAGTTTTGATTATAAGATTAGATAAATATTTTGAAGAAGGCATTCTGAGAGTTGGCATTGAAATTATGCGATGTGGGATGAAGGGAATTGATCAAAAGTATTAAGGCATTTTGATGTTCAGTGCGAGATGAAGCCAGACGAGGAGAGTTAGGAATTTTCGAGGAAATTTCTTTATTGAACTTAATTAGTGGGCTACATGTCAAGGTTAGGTTTAAGCATGGCTAAGAGAATTATTAATGTCATGCCTCGCTCCTAAAGTCAATTTCTGCAACCTAGTGGAGGCGTGCTGCCTAGGCCTTCAAAGCTTACCACACCGCGTAGTAAACGTCAAATGCCTAGTAAGGGGAATAACTTTTCTTTTACAATCTCAACGCAAGGCTTAAATGCTAAGTTTTCTTAACACAGTAGTGGAATACGAAAACTTAAATTTCATTAACTTAGCCTTAGCAAACGGGCCTTTAATACTTAACTTAATACTACCTTTCAACTACTTACGCAATAGACACAAGATGAGGTAGCGAAATAAGTACAAAATTTTTCTTTATTAACTTCACACTTTTACAATGTTCAAATAGAACTTAGACTTTTTCTTACAACAAAACTTAAACATAATCTTTAGGCCTCCCTTCACCTAACACAGTTCAACTTGACATTTGGTTTGCCCGCCTCATCGTATAACAATGCACCATGGTCTCTCTTCACCACCAAGATGCAGCTCTCTGCGCCAGGGTGGGAGAGGCTTGATGGAACTCTCTTGGCACTGGTATTCAACCCCTGCTCTAGTTACTACCTCTTTCCCTACTTTGTCGCTTCAGTTGCTTCCTAAGGATACCCCTTTCCTCGTCCACTACCTAATGCTGCTTCTTGAGGCGAGGTAGTTAGAGGTGTGAAGCTTCCTTTCCCTAGCTTGATTCTTCAACTCTTTTTCTCTCTGATTTACCGGGTTAGGCCTTACTAACCTAGATATTGCTCTCGCCTTCCTCAGAGTTGGACCATCCTCACTAAGGAGTAATCCGCTTTACCAACAAACTTCTTAAGCGTATTAGAAATTTTCATGGCTAATACGCCATGTAAGGCTACAGAGTAACTCTACTTTCTCTTCTTAGCTAGGCTACAACGCCTAAAATCCATCCTTCGCTTGGCTTCAATGTCTGCCAACCTAGGAAGGAGAAACTTAAAAGGTAAGTCGAACGAACTTAGTGTGTAATGGGTTTGGGAAAACCTTTTGGGAAATAGTAAAAAAAATCCTTGACAAAATAAATAGTATGTAACGCCCCAACAAATTTGATTTCCTTTTTATTATTTTAAGTGTGATTATGGAAATTTCAAATTTATTTGAGGAACTTGATCATTTTGATTTTGTGATTAATCAAGGTTTAGAGACATAATTATTTTGATTTGGATAATTAAATTGGTAAGGTTGTTTGTTGAAGATAAAATAATTGAGTCAAGCTAATGTGATATTTTATTTGGAAAAGTTATATATATATATTTTTTTGAAAGGGAATGTTGTGATTGGATGATTTTTGAAAATTTAAGATATTGGGAGTTTTAATTGGAGAGAGAGAAGGTTTGTTGGTTTTAATTTAATTGAAGGGAAAAGAAAAAGGGAATTTATTTTTTGGGCTCTCCTCATAAATGAGCCTTGGGACCCGTGCACCAAAAGTAAAACCTATTTTTTTTAGGAAAATAAATAGAGAGAGCAACCTAAAGAAATTTTTTTGAAACCCTAGCAAGTACCGCCGTCGCCGCCTTCCGCCAGTCGCTGAGCGCCGCCTTCCGCCAGACACCGCCGTCGGGCGTCACTGCAAATCAGCTTAACAGATCAGCCGAGTCGCGCTGCCGTCCGCCCGATCCGATCCGCGTCGCTCCGCCCCAATCCAACCCGCGTCGCTCCGCCTCGATCCGATCTGCGTCGCTCCACCCGATCCGCTCCGCGTCGCTCCGCCCGATCCGTTCCGCGTCCCCCTCTGCCACGAAACCAGCGGTCGCCCAGCCGCGACCGTCAGTTGGAGCCGAGCGTCAGCCGCTGAAACCAAACGCCGTCGATTGAAGTTGTGAAGTCGAGCCGCGTCTCCGCCCCGCGTCCAGTCGCAAGCTGACCCGCGTCCAGCCGCTAGCCGAGTCGCATCCATCCGCTAGCCGAGCTGCGCCTCCCAGCCGCGCCCGCGCGCTTACTCCACGCCTCAAGTCGCGCCTGCGCCGTGTTCTCGAGCCGAAATTCTTCAAGCCGAGCCAATACCTGCTCTTTCAGCCAAGCCGCTAAGCCCTTTTGAGCCACCTAGTTTTTGGTCCTTTCCTCACCTGTCACTGGTAAGTTTTTGGTAAGTTGGTTGGGTTTTTGGCATACCCAATGAAGAGTAAATTTTGGTTTTTAAATAATTTAATTTTGGATTAAATTAAATTATCTTTCTGAAAGGGCCGGTTGGACCAATTGGAGTTGGAGCGTGGAATTTCTCGACTTAAAGGAAATTACTGCAACCTCGACCTAGGGTAAGTCATCTCAACTGCATTTCGAGTCTTGGGTCATTTGGTGAATTAATTATGAATTTTGGCGTTATTAAACATTTAGGACCTCGCTGCTTGGAAAGCACACTTTTCTTGCTGTTAGGACTCGTCGAGCAAATCTCCAGGTAAAAGATTTCTACTACTAGCTCTATGACTAGAACCATGAGACCGCATACACCTCCAGTTATGCATGTTAAAGACTAGACTGTATAACACATATAAATTAATGAGGGCATGATGTGGCTGATGATGTGGTTATATGATGGCATGGTAATGTGATGGCGTGACTTGTTATGATTGTATGTTGGATATTGTAATGAGATGTGAGATGATGATTAGACTGATATGATTACATGATGATATTATGTATATGTATGCTGTGGTTAGGGTACCTGTTAGCTTAGCCTATTAGAGTCGTACCTGCATGGGTGTCCTTTGGGATCACCACCTATTTAGGACTGCGTAGTCCGATGGGAAGCCGTTCTAGCATAGATATAGATATGATTCGAGTGATTCGACGGGATCCTCGCAACCCGATTGTCTTAGTGATTCCCCCGGGTTCACTACAGACCAGTATGTCCTAGGTGCTCCCTCGGGACACCGAAGACCAGATTTTCGTTCCTATGGGAGCGCATGTTGCATGTGTTTGGGAACGTGCCAGAGATTGGGTACCATTTTCAGGACTCTAATAGGAAGTTAACAGGCACCTAGTGGGACTAGTAGTGGGTCCCTTACTGAGTATTTTATACTCACTCTCTCCATGTCATGTTTTTCAGGTAGAGGCCGAGGTAGGGGCAAGGGCAAGCTGGCGAGCGACCAGAAGTGACCGTGGCAAGCCATAGGAATTTCTACTTCCGCTTACGCCTCGTTTTAAACATTTAGTACTTGAGTTTTATTTTCTTCTTTATTTACTATTTCATTTCTTTAAAAGTAGATAGGGCCCGAGTAGGACTTTAATATTTATTTATATTTCGCACATTACCTTGATTTGATTTTTATAAATAAAATTCTGAGGTTTTATTTGTTTTAACTAAACTTTACGACTTAAATCATGTTATTTACATTTAGTAATGACTTCGGCTCAATATAAGGAGTTGGGTCGTTACATAGTAAGTCATAACACATGAAGTTCAATGCATAAACTGTTAATACAATTCGCATAACCATCTCAACTCAAATAATTACTCAATGAGTCATTAATTATACCACAATCACCAACGTAAGGTCATTCGGAGACCTGTAATTCTCCCATCGTTGATCTAAGATTTGCTCTTGCCAATATCACTCAAGTTACCTAGCATATCCAACAACATCTTGTCACATTCACATTCTTAGACTTGGGAGTTACACTCCACTAGTGTCCCGTTAACATCGTTCCCATAGGGAGCACTACAATGCCATACACTAGAATCCGTTCACGACAAGCCCATTCTGAGAGTTAGGAATCTTCCCTCGTAGAGCTGGGGTTCGCACTTAATCGGTGTCACGTGAGTTACCTAGGACTTACACCAGTGCCTCGTCACATTTTATCTTTCTCCACTTGAGACTCACTTTCAACTAGTGTCTCATAATAACCTCGCTTAGACCCAGGGTTAGTACTCAACCCTCGTCTCGCGATAGATCACTTATTCTCTTATTAGACAACCAATAAAAACAGTAAACAGAAGGTTTAGCTTTCCAATTTACTTTTCTTACATAACATTTAAGTGTAACAAGATTATACAGTGAGAATCAATGAAAGAACACTTTCATCAACAAAATATATTTCCACGTATCAAGTTTACAAGTACCTCATTAAATAATTATGGAAAGCATTCATAAAGCCTTCCTTCCACTGATGGAAGATTCACAGATATTCCACTTATGATTGATACTAAAAAACAAACAAAGATACTCTTCTATTTAGGAAGAACTACTTGAAATATTCATTCACAATTTGTAACAAACACAAAAAAGAATCAGTAATAAATGACAGTTTAGTAATCATATCGAATGTTGTTTTATCATTCACTAATATACTTAGCCACAACTCATTCCTTCTTTGGTTTTGGATGCCTCTTCTCACCCAGCGATTTCTTAGACCAATTGTCTAGCATTCAGAATCTCTCTTCTTCATTTTCATCTGAAAATAACTCTTTTGGACAAAAACTCCATTTTCCTCTTTGGTCTTTGTCCCTTTTTATAGTGACCTCCCACATCTAAGAGTCGTTTCAACATTTTACACGTGTCTCCTTATCTACTCATCGAGTCATGCAACCAACCCAAACTTGACACGTATGTTATCTGTTAAAGGCAATTGGACTTTTTCCTCAAGACACACGCCTTATATCTTTGGAAAGCCAAACTCTTTAAATCACCTAATACTCCTATCTTCTCAAAAAGCAGCAAACATTTACTTTCAGCGAGTGGTTAAGTCATCTTGACAAGACACTTTCTCGCCTCTTTTCTTAGGCATAGACACTTCTCCCCACATTACTATGCTAAACACTTAACTCTTGGTGTTCAATGCATGCTTCCTCCTTGTCAACGTATTCCTATTGCGTTGCTTGCCTTCTCGCAATGGAACTTAGACTTAAGTATTTCTTTTCTACATTACCTTTTTTCCCTTTGCACGTTCATCCCTCGCGAAATTTCCTATACTCTTATCTGAATTGACCTTCAGGCAAGGACCCTCTCCACCCGAGCTTCCTTTCTTTGGGCCAAGGCCTAATGCATACTCTTTTCACTAAACATATTCTACGGTTAAGAATCTCTTTGTTTAGTTTCCTTGTTGCAGGATTTTGATCGTGTTGGTAGTATGCGATCAAGGCCTTACAATTAAGTAGATACATGTGGCACTTAAGTAGGATCTGGCGAGTTAATAAAGTTTAAGGGGTGACTAATTCCAACTTAGGATTAGTATAAATAGGAGAAGATGGCAACTAATTCCATGATTTTGCTAAGAGAAAAAGTTAAGTGTTAAGCCGCTAATAAGCTTGGTAAGGAAAGAAGAAAGTTTAGGTTAGGTGTGTCACGCTCCGCTCCAACTGTCACTACACGCGAACAAATGGGGGTGTGTCGCCTAGACATCCTTTGACTACCTCTTTGTCAGATGACGTGTCGAATGCCTAGTGAGTGGAACAACTTCTTCTCACTTGTCTCTTGTAAACTTCTTTTCTTGAACCTTGGAGACCTCAACTCTTTGCAGCGGAAAACAACTCTTAAGCTTAGCTTCATCGCCTGGTACTTATTCCTTAGTTCTAAACAACTTTTGACTTTTAGGTGATAAGCTCAAAATACAATGTAGCGGAATAAATAAACCTTTTTTCTTTATTAACTCAACACCTTACATAGTGTTCATAAATTACAAGTACAATCCTTTTCTTGCAAGTATGAAAATAAACCAAGTTCTACACACCTTTCTTCTTCCATCACGATCCTTTTCTTTGCATTAAGATATATAGGAGTATAAGGCTCTTTTTCTTTCTTCGCCATTTTAATTGCTTCATTGAGGTGGGGTACCTAGAGGTGTAAAGTCCTCATTCTTTTCTTCACCTCGGTCGTCCAACAACCCTAACTTAGAAGACAACCTTCAAGGCTTCCTTTCCCTTCCAAAGTTCTTCGACTCTTTTGCTCTCTGGGCTTGGTCTCACCAACCTAAGTGTGCACTCGTCTTCCTGCTAAACTGAGGTTTGGGCTTTAAAGAGCGATGCGCTTACCAACTGACTCCTTAAACGTAACGTAGGATGACACGACTTTCACGTCACACAAGTTTACATAACATCCTTACCTTCCCTCATTTACTTGGCTTTTACGTTTGAGATCCATCTTTTACTTGGCTTCAACGTCTGACAACCTGAGGAGGGAACATTTAAAATGTAAGTCAAATAGACTTAGTGAGCGATAAGTTGCGAAATACCTTTTGGGGAATACAATAACTTCAGATGTAACAACAATAAGGTTAAATCACAAAACATAAGAATCTCGTCACATCAAACCACAATCAAACAAACCACAAGGGCAATATGCACGATAAGTTCCATGCACTTAAGTCACCACGAATTCAAACCCATCACTGAGACCTGGGATTCACATTCAACCAGCGCCATGCAAGTTACCTAGGATATTCACCAGCATCATGCGAGTTACTTGAGATTTTTTCCAGCGCCTTACGATACGTCTTATCTTCTTCACATCATACAATCATTACAATTAGCAAACAGAAAGGTTAGTTATCTAGCTTATTTTCATAAAACAATATCATGCAATAAACATCAACGAAGGATTACTTTAAAATGATCATCAATAGGATACATCTTTCACGTATCAAGATCACAAACATAACATTAACTAACCATGGAAATCATTCATAAAATATTTTTACCATTGATAAAAGATTCACAAATATTTGACTTATGAAAGTTACTCAAAACAATCATTCATTACAAAGATATTTCACAAGGACACTTGTTTTATTTAAGAAGAATCACTCACGAAAATATTCAGCCTCAACTTCTTCTTTCTTTGCTCTCAGCTTTCTCTACTCACCTAGAAATTTACTTGATAAGCCGTTCAACACTCAAATATTTCTCTCATAATCTATCAGAGTGTTTAATGTCACGTCCCACCCCAAATGTCACTTCATGCGACCAAGTATAGGCATGTCGTTTAGCCACTCAGCGCGTATCTCCCTATGAGATAGCACGTTGAATGCGTAATAAGCGAAATGACTTCTTTAGACCATAAATTTAAATGCAGAATTTGAACTTGAATGAAACAAGAAAACTTCATTGATAAACAAATCATAATGTTTCATATGGTTTTTAATACATTGGTCTTTCAAAAGAAACATAGTAGACTCAAAACGAAGACTTGACTTTTATCGCCCAACTTCTACATACTATAGCAAATTCAACGTCGGATGTCCTTCTCTACCTGTGGGGAGATTAAGACAAACATTTAAAGAGGGTTAGACATAACTGTTTAGTGAGTGAGATCTTTTATCGAGTAAATTCAAACTATTCAATGGAAGCTGTATAATAACATGTATTTTAAATAATAATCATTCTTTGATTTTATCATCACTAGTTATCTCGCGTCACGAGTCTTTCTGCTTGCCACATAGTCAAGTTGCAACACTATTTTTCCAAGTTGCAACTAGGCGGAGGAAACTTAACACCTATAGCACGCCTTATCAATTTCTCTACCCATTATGGATCTTCCATTTCCAGCTCATAGAGCAAGAAAAGGGCATCTAATCTAAGGTTACACAGAATGGATAAGGAATCCCATCCAAGATCACATAGCATGGATGAGGCATCTCATCCAAGATCACACAGCGTGGATGATGTTGGAATTTATGTCCTAAAACTCGTAGTTTGTAGTCAAAATTATATTTTAGTCAATAAAGTGCTTATTAAGGACTTATTAGTGAAAATTGAAGACTATGAATCTAATAAACTAAGGTCCCGAGACTATCTTGTGTAGACTTGAATTTTACGTAGAGACATAAATTTGGATCAAGTTTGAGTATATAGCCTAAATGGTCTATAGTGTATGAATAAGGTTGGGTGCCTTATTTTGGGGACACTATGGATGCGGCCCACTTTGTAGTTAGTATAAACGATGTGATTCTGAATCATTCATTTAGAGACATGGAAGTTGAGACATCCTATGTAAAGAGTTTACATAAGACTGGAACCATGAAATAGTCACTTTTAAGTTATAACACCGTTGACTATATAAAACTGACTATTTCGGTTTTGATGACCTAGGTAACTTATTCTTAATTATGAGCTAATTATGAACTTCTGTTCAAATAAAATTATCCTTAGATCTGCATAGGTGAGAGCAGCTCATTAGCTCTGGTCCAATAAGCCTTCCATTTTAGGGGTAAGACCGAGCCAGCTGGAACATAGGATGCAAGACAAAATTCGCTCCTACCAGCATTAAGGTTAGTAGATAGGTTCCCTTAAGGAATGAATCCAAGTCTTGAAGAAGGGGCCCCACCCTCTCATTGGCTTGCGAGTGATTCAGTTTATAGGTTGGACCTTAAACCAATTGTTTGATAGTGGATCAGTGGGACTTAAGGAATAAGATGTAGTCTTGAGAGTAAAACAGTATTTTGACTCAGTCAAGGTTATGAACAATCTAGGAAGAATTAACTTACTAATCATGGTTATATCAGATGGACACAAATATATTTATAGTGAGGGGTGCAACTACGAAACTTTAGTGAAATGGCCCGTTAGTTAATAAATGTTTATTAGCTCGATCTAAAAAGGTTTAACAAATGAATCTCATATCGTTGGAGCCCATGATCTATAGGTCCATTAGGTTTCCCTGCTAGCTCATATGGAATTAACTTAGAACAATATGTTAGAATAATTTGAATTGTTTGAATTAAGTAAAGTGAGAGAAATCGATAAATATATTTGATATAGCCGTCGGTTCTAAGTTTGAGATAGAGCTTTATATTTAAATATGATTTAAATATTAAATATATGGATACAGATTCATATCCAAAAGCTCATAATTGATGGAAATGGTCAAAGTTGTAAAAAGTAAAAATGTTACTTTTGACTTTGAAAAGTTAAACTTTGACATGCTTTATATTCAAATGTGATTTGAATTTCAGAAAAATAAATGCAGATTCATACTCGGGAGGTCAGAATTAGTCAAGAAAGACAAAATGGTAAAGAGTCAAAGTGCTGACTTTTGACTTTGACGTAAATGGTCAAATGATCATATTGCACTTGGACTAAGTTAGTGGAAAAATCCAACATTTTGTTGGATAATCCCATCAACACTTAGTGTAATAGGTGGCTACATTAGATGTAAACACCTAGTCCACTAAGTTCCACTAATTTTTAGTTGGACATTATTACGAGTCACCTATGCAAGTGAGAAACTTTCTACGACTTACTTGCTCGATTCTCGATCTTGTCATTTTCTACAACTCTCTTCCCAATCAATTTTCTGAAACCATCAGAGTAAATGTTGTTTCTGTTTGAAGCAACCTCGTGTTTCTCTTGACGTAGCTCGTAATAATATTCAACTTTCCTCTTTGCACATTCAGCCTATGTCCCTATGATCATACTAGTTACAGTGATGTTTTTGGCAATGTATAAAAGTTGAGAAACTGGCGTCAGCATTTTGAATTATGTTTAAGTTTTCATTTTTACTTTGCATTATTTATCTAGTTTATATTCAAACCACCTAAAACATGTACGTTTTTAATATTTCAATTAATAGTAAATTTGATTTGGTATTTTTGAAATTGTTTTTCATTTTTATGTTAATCGTAATTCAATTTAAAATTTTAATATTTTTTTTATTAAGTTTACATTAATTAATAAAAGTTAGAAGTAAATTAATTTTTTTTATTAATTTTACATTAATTAATAAAAAATTAAATATGATAGCACTAACGATGCCGCAAGATGACGCCGATGCACACGACGACGTTTTTAGTAAGGTATTTACGACGTTGTTAACACACGTCAGTAATTCTGCATTACTGACGTGTTGACCATGTTGGCGCTGAGTGCATCGATAGTAACCTTTACCAATGTCATCCTGTTATCACCTCGAGAGAGGTGACGTCGATGCATGTCACATAACGTCCTTACCGACGTCAGTTTAGGCATCGACATAGCCTCTATCGATGCGTTTCAAGGATCCATCTATGCAGTACTGCGTCGACATATCCCCTCCTTCTTGTAGTGTACACATGTTATTGTATCAATTCACCGTGCCACGTAGTCAACCTAAACTCGACATGTAGTGCAAATATCAACAAAGATTGGACGTTTCCTTGAGACGAAAATCTTATCTCCTGGGAAAAACCCTTTTTCCTTCAGTCTTGGACTCTATTTATAGTGTCCTTTCACATCCAAGAATCACTTCCATGCTTTACACATGTCCCTGTACCAATTTGCGGCGCCATGCAACCAACCCAAACTCGATACGTAATGCAAATATCAGCGATGATTGGAAGTTCCCTTGAGATGCCAACCTTATCTCCTTGGAAAGTCAAACTCTTTAATCACCTAACTCTCTCTATCACCTTGGAAAGCAACAGATATTTACTTCCTACAGTGAGTTATCTAGTCCAACTGGACACCTACTTCTTCACCACACTCTCTAAGACGTAGGTACTTCTTCGTGCATTACATTTCTAAACGCCTAGCCCTTAGCATCCAATACCTATTTCTTCCTCGCCAACTATTCTTATTGCATCGGTTACCTTATGCGGTAGAACTTAGACCCAAACATTTCTCCTCTGCTCGCCTTTCTGCCTCTCGCATCCTTCCTCGCAGGATATCCCATGTTTATACTTATTGAAAATAACCTCCCAGCAAGGCTTCCTTGCAATAAGACTCCTTTTTTTTTTTATTAAGGTCTCACAACTAGTCCCTCCTTTTTGGGAATTTCTTCCTCGAAATTCTACTCCATCGCTTTCTTTCCTTTGTCCAACGTAAGACCTCCTGTCCAACGTAAGACCTCCTTGCGAAATTTAGTGAATAGAATGAGAAGCTACTTCTATTCACGTAGGTTCCCTACCAAACTTGGCATTTTCTTGACAATTCTTTCGAATATGTCTAGCTTGTCCAAACTTAAAACAAATTTTTCTATAATTGCAAACCCCTGAGTGTCGTTTACCAAGAAAAGAGAAGTTGCAGACTTCATTAGTAGATGTTTGGTGTGCCAGCAGGTGAAGACACCAAGACAGAAGCTAGCAAGTTTATTACAACCCGTTAGTGTGCCAGAGTGGAAGTGGGAGAATGTGTCTATGGACTTCATCATAGGACTGCCTAGGACCCTAAAGGGTTATACAGTGATTCATTCCAGGGAAATCCACTTATACTGTCAGCCCATTTCATTCTAGGAAAATCCATTTATACTACCAGTAATAGGGGATAGTTATATATGACTGAGATAGTGAGACTGCATGAAGTGTTTGTATCAATTGTTTCTGACAGAGATGCTCGTTTCACATCAAAGTTCTGGAAAGGACTTTAGAGTACCTTGGGCACGAGATTAAATTTCAGTATAACCTTTCCCCCTCAGATCGATGGTTAAACAAAGCGTTTGAACCAAATCTTTGAGGATATGCTGCGAGCTTGTGCGCTGGAGTTTACATATAATAACAACTATCAGGCTACTATTGGCATGACACCATTTGAAGCTTTGTATGGTAAGTGTTGTAGATCTCCTGTGTGTTGGGGTGAGGTTGGTGAGTAGATAATGTTAGGCTTAAGTTAGTTCAGACCACCAATGAAGCCATAAATAAGATTAGAGCTCGTATGTTGATAGCGCAAAGCAGACAGAAGAGTTACGCTGATGAACGGCATAAGGATATCAAGTTTGATGTAGGAGACATGATTTTCTTGAAGGTAGCACCTATGGAAGGTGTTCTAAGATTTGAGAAGAAGGGAAAGCTAAGTCCACGTTTTGTGGGGTCATTTGAGATTCTTGAGCGGATTGGCCCTATAGCTTATCGTTTGACATTACCTCCATCGTTTTTTGTAGTTCATAATGTATTCCATGTCTCTATGTTGAGGAAGTATGCAGCAGACCCGACGCATATAGTTGACTTTGAACCATTGAAAATTAATAAGAATTCGAGTTACGAGGAGCAACCCATTAAGATTTTGGCAAGAGAGGTAAAGATGCTTCGTAATAGAGGAATTACACTCGTTAAAGTTCTTGGACGAAAAACGAAGTTGAAGAGGCCACATAGGAGAGAGAGGATGACATGAGAGCCCAGTATCCTAAGCTGTTCGAGGATTAAAGCTTTCAAGGATGAAAGTTTCTCAAAGGAGGGAAGATTGTAACGCCCTAAAATAAGGTGATTTTTATTTTTTTTAATTATCTTGGAATAATTTTAGTTATGTTGGAATTATTGAGGTGTTTATTGGAGATAATTTGAGATATTATTGGGAATTGTTTGATTTTGTAGAAATTAGAATTAATTAGATATGTTTTGAAAAATATTTAATTAATTATTTGAAATTTGGAACTTTTGGTGTTGAAAGATTTGATTTAAGTTGAATGTTATTGGTTAATTTAAATAGGTGAGATTATATGTAATTATATATATATATATATATGTGTGATTATATAATTAATTAAGTTATGAAGTTAAGAATAATTATATTTTGATGATAATATAATTATTTAAGGAAATATATATTATTTTGGGAAGATAAAAGTGAATGTGATTGAGGAGAGAGAAATATTTAATATTATTTTTGGGAGAAGAGAAAAGGAAGATAAAAAGGAAATTGGATTAGTATTAAATCAAGAGAGAGAAGGTATGGGATTTGTTTTGAAAAGAATAAGGAAAAAGATAAAAAAAACATAATAATAATTTTATTATTATTATTTTTCCTTTAATAGACATTGAAAAACATGTTTATTATTCATCTTCTTCCTCCTCAAGACAAAAACCCTAGCCAAACCCTAACCTCTCAAGGTCCGTCATCCGTCGTCCGTCATCGCTTTTGGTTTTTCGTCAAGCTCCGTCGCACGTTATCCCTTCGTTCACGATCCAAACCATTAGGCTCCGTTGCAAGCTTTGTCGTGTCGTCTCCGTCTGCGTTCTTGTTCCGTCAGTAGTCTGTAGTCGTGATGAGTTTTGTCGTGTTTCACCGTACTCTGACATCTCTGTTCCGTGCACCGATCACCAAGTCTAGCTGGATCTTGTGGTGTTGGAGCCATCCTTGTAAGCCTCGCTCCACTTTTCCTTCACAAAGTCGTAAGCCGATATTCTCCTCGTTAAGCTGAGCCGAGTGCACCACCCCTTTGCGAGCCGCACACAAGCTATGCCCCATTCTAAGCCGAGATGAGTTGTCTTTGTTTCTCTTTTGTTAGCCAAGCCATCATTTGAGCCACTTTACTATTTTTTTTGGTAAATTTTAATTGGGTTTTTGGTATGTCCAACAAATATTAATTTTTGGACCCTAAATAATTTAATTTTAGATTTTAAGATGGAATCTCATTAAAGTTGGATTATATTTTTATGAAGGCTTGGTTAGACTTTATTGGAGGAACTAAGAGCTTTGATTTTTCCAAATTAAGGTTGAATTTCCAATTCAACCTCACATTTGGGTAAGTTAAATTAAATGGATTTTTGGATCTTTAAGCAAATGTTAAGTTATTGAATTTAGTATATTTTTCCCTTACTGTTTAGGATTTATTCTTGGGAAGCTTGACTGTTGCTTTTTTAGAAATATTTTTTGTTAAGCCAATCTCCAAATAAGAGATTCTTCTACTAGACCCTAGTACTGAAGTTAAGAGTTTGCATGTAATTTATCTATTATGCATTGATGTAGCTAAAGTGCATAATGTATTAATGACATATGTTAATAACTGATAGTGTGATTGAGTTATGTTGAAGATGATGACTGTTTTATGTTAATTTTGATGCATGAAATATTAATCTCATATTTAAGAATGTTATGATTAATATTCATGTCATGCTTATGATGTTATGGTGTGCTACATGCTATGGATAGAGTGTTTTGTTAACTTTATCTATTAGAGTTGTACCCACATGGGTGTCCCTTAGGATCACCACTTTTTTTATGAATGTGTGGTTCGACAGGATCACCAGTCTCATGAGATGTTATGTATATGAGTGGTCCAACAGGATCACTTACTGCCCGATTGTCCTAAATGTTCCTTAGGGTTCACTTAAGACCAGGTTGTCCTAGGTATTCTTTCAAGTTTACTGAAGATCAATTTTGTTTTAGGTGTTCCTTTAGGTTCACCGAATACTTGAGATGTTCCTACGGGATCATTAGATTCATGTGTTTGGGAATGCACCAATTTAAGGGTACTTTACTAGACTTTAATGGGAAGTTAACAAACACCTAGCAGGACTAGTAGTAGGTCTCTTACTGAGTATATGTTTATACTCACTCTTTCTATCTTTAAATTTTCAAACAAAGGTAGAGGTAAAGGTAGAGGTAGAGGAAAGCTGGTGAATGACAAGAAGTGACCGTGACCTGCTATATATAGGGAAACTTTTTGCTTCTGCTTTTACTTTACAGTTATGATTTGAGTACTTTTGTATTCCTTGGTTATTTATCTTTTAAAACTAGATAGGTCCAGATTAGGAGTTTATCTTAGATTCATTTCTACATACATTTATTTATAATTTTAATGAGCATTTGAGGTTTTTAGTTAAAATTAGTATTGTTTTCTCATTTTGTTAAGAAAGTTTTTATTTTCTTTGGGTAATAATGATCCAGCTGAGTATAAAGAGTTAGGCCGTTACAATTACTCAGCTTAGTATAAAGGGAGAATCACTCATTTTATCATTCATCATATACATAAAATCTTTTCTTTTTAATTTTTTCACCGTTATTCTCATATCGTGTCGTATACCTCTCACATACTGCATAGTCACTTCGTATAATCATTATGCATATTCAATTACATCCTCTTTACTCAGCTCAAACGTTTTCCAAGTTGCAGCTATGCAGAGTAATCACAACTCATATAGCAATTTTCATAAATTCCACTACGCATAACGCGACTTCTAATGCCAGATCACACAGCAAACAAAGGACATCGCATACCAGATCACACATCAAGTATGAGGCGTCCCATACCAGATCACATAGCAACTACGAGACATCTTATTCAAGATCACACAGCATGAATAGGGCATTCTATTATAGATCACACAGAAAGAATAGAGCATCTTATCCTAGATCACACAGCAAGGATAAGGCATCTCATATCATATCACACAACAAGTGTAAAGCATCCTATTTAAGATCAGACAACATGAACAGGGCATCTTATCCCATATCACACAGTAAGGATAAGACATTATATTGTTGGAATTTATGTCCTAAAACTCATAGTTTGTAGTTAAAATTATATTATATGAAATAAAATAGTTTTTTAGGACATATTATTGAAAATAGAATACTATAATCTTGAATCCAATTAACTAAGCTCCCGAGGCTATCTAGTGTAGACTTGAACTTTATGTAGAGACATAAATGTGGATCAAGTTCGAGTTTGTAGCCCAAACGGTCTATAGTGTATAAATAAGATTGGACGCCTTTATTTCAGAAACACTATGGATGTGGCTTGCTGTGTAGTTAGTACAAACGATGTGATCCAGAATCATTCATGTAGAGAAATGGGAATGGGGGAATCCTATGTAAAAAGTTTGTACAAGATTGGAACCATGAAATAACCATTTTTAAGTTATAACACTATTGACTTTATAAACTGATTATTTCGATTATGATAACTTACACTACAGAAAAAAAGGTCTATGATAGCTAACAAAAAATGCTATCGTAGACATTTTATAGCGTTTAACAAAAAGTCGTGTCAACCCACGTTATTAAAAGTCTGAATTTTTATAGCATTTTATGTAGGTTATGAAAACAACTTTGTAATAGCAATTTTCTATTTGTATCATTTATGATAGCGTTTTCTTGAAGCTATGAAAATGTTTTTATAGTGTGTTGTGAAAGCTATGAAAAGTGTGCATTTTGATAGCATTTTAGAACGGCTATAAAAACATCTTTTTAATAGCATTTCTTGTATGAATATTATTTATGATAGCGTTTGGTTAGAGCTATGAAAAACTTTTTATAGCAAGTATAAATTGTTATTTGTTGTTTATAATAGCATTTTTTAATAAGTTTAAACGTTTAATCATACCTTCAGATAAAAGCTTTAATAAAGTAGGATTTTCACATAGTTTATCTATAATAAACTTTTTTAAATATCAATATTCCATTCCCAACATCAAAATATAAAATCATCTCACTTATGTGAAGAAAGTATATTTCAAATCCTATGGTTCATGATTCATACATAAAAAGTCAAGTAACAAAAAATATCCTTACATATTGTCTTGCACAAAATACAACTCAAAAGATTTATAATGCCTACACAAGATGCTATTTCTATGGTTAATTATTCACACAAAAGATAGTCATTAATATATCATCTAATCCAGCACGATGGTCAACCTATACTATCCATTAGTTACAAAAATGTTAGGGCTTTGTACAATTCTTGGTCATGACATTCTTGGGCTTTGTACAATTTTTCTTTCATCAACCTACAGAAAAATTATGAACAAAACTAAATGACTAACTAAGTTTATACACAAAGATTTTGGTTGAAAAAGCGAGCTAGAAGTTAATAGTTAAGAATGTACATACTTAAAATAACTTTGTCAAGAGGACATGCTACTGTGCTTCCAACAACATCCTCAATGTATGTCATCTTTGAGTTAGGTCCCCATAAAAATGCATCCGACTTCTTTGGCAAGTCCACCCAAACTCTAATAGCATGAGGACCGAGAGGAACATGGTGAACAATAACTTTAGGATCATTTGAGGACCATCGACCTTCAGCAACCACCTCTCCTGTACCACCTCAATCTAGCAATGTGCACTTACGCAGAATATTGTTGTTATTAATACTCTACACCAACAATGAAATATAAAATGCAATATTAAGCATAATGAGCAAGTTATAAAAATTAGAAATAAAGTATTAGAAATTAAAAATTAAAGGACCTTATCGGAGGTGAAGTTCCAATTGGGTTAGTAGCAACATTGTTAACCACTTGATTATTCGTAGCATTAGAAAGTTGATCGCTTCCATTACCCTAAAGTTAGAAAATAGAAAAATAATGTACACAATAAGTTCAACATTTAGAAATAAAGTTAAACAATTAGGGTGCGTTTGGTGGAAGGGTTGATTTAGAGAAAGGTTAGTGTTATGATAAAACTAGTGTTATGTTAAACCTAGTTTTATCATAACCCTTGTTTGGGGAAGGATTTAGAAACGTAGTTTTATGATAAGAGGTGTTTGGGGGAAGAGTTATGTGGGAAGGGTTATGATAGTGTTATGAATAAGATGTGTTTGGGGGAAGGGTTATGGGGATTTTGTGATAATATGTGTTTGGAGTAAGGGTTAGGTGAGTAGTTTTATGGGGATTTTATGATAAGATGTGTTTGGGGGAAGTGTTAGGTGGGTAGGTTTATGTGGAATTTATGATAAAATTTATTTGGGGAAAGTGTTATATGGGTTCGGTTAATAATGTTTTTTATGTAGTATAATATTTTTTAAATTAGATTGTAAATATGATAAAAAAAATTTATTGCATACTCTTTTACGAAAGCGTTGAACCCGTCTTATTGCAAATAATTTATTCTATGTGTAATGTCCAATTTCGAATTAATTTATGAACATATTATGAAAAATTTATTAAAAATCATTATTTAGAAATACAAATTCATTGTTTGCTATTTGTAATTAGCGATATCGATATCCCCCTATTTTGAACATATATAATTACGTGGTATAACGCCTGCGTGAAATTTTAAAAGTTTATCCAATTCCAAATTTAATTAAAAGCTTATCTACATCAGTTATGAATTGTTTGTTATGAATTTGCAATTTTATTTTACTAACTTTGTAACATAGTTTGACCTTTCATTTATATGTTTGAATTGATGATGGTAAGGAGTGATGTAAATTGGTATTTATTGTGAAAAGTATGATTTTACGTTAGCTAATTTGAAAAATACATTAGTTGATTATTGTGTTATATGTTAAACATTCTCGTTATACTAATTTACTTACATTATATAGTACTTAATTGCATGATATGAAGATAGATGAAAGTTAAAAACATATTGATATTGCATATGTATATTGATCTTGCATATGTAAAAACTACGTAAAGAAGATATTTAAACTATATAATGTATACACATTAGAAACCAAATGTAGTTTAACAAAACATTCATAATAAATTCATACAAAACCCATAAAAATAAATTACCAAAAAAAATATTGAAGTTCGTAACAATAGAAAATAAATTACAATCCTTAGTGTAAGTGACCATAATATATGAAACAAAACAATTGAATGCCTACAAATGGCAATTACAATAGTACCTCTTAGAAGAGTATACTCGTGAATGGTGAGATCCTGCATAAGATAAATATCATTGTTAACATTTGTACGTAAGACAGAATATAGAAGAAAAAATATTTGAAAGAATATTACGTATACATACCTTCAATAACGACCAATACGACCCAAAATCAACATTGAATGACTAAAGGCATTAATACTCAACATGGAAAGTTTAAGAAAATGCTATTTTTTTTCAAATTGATAGCCTCAGAGTTTTGAAATCCATTCAACATAATGAATGAAATTCCATAGTAGTAGAAACATCAAAGCGAATGGAAAAAAGACAAAGAAGCGTATAAGGTAAACATAGCATGTAAGTACATACAAAAGAGTGCCTAATTGAGGAAGTATGAAAAGGCAGAAACACAAAGAAGCGTATAAGGTAAACATAGCATATAAGTACATACAAAAGAGTGTCTAATTGAGGAAGTATGAAAAGGCAGAAACAAGGCATAAACATAGGTCGCCAAATAGTTCACAAACATACATTTTCCCAAAGAGGATATTCATGACAATTTGGAGGCCGCTGTATTAAATACAATTGAGACAAAAATAGACAATAGATATATGTGAAACATTAAAAAAAAAATTGCATAAACCACATTTCATATAAACCAAATCAATGAATGAAATTGAGCAAAAAAATTTCAGAAATCTATCATCGATTGACTACTCATCATTGGCTGTGTTTTAAAAAGAGTAATGAAATTGAGCAATACCTCCCTACCATGCTCGAGTAGAACCAATTGCCGGCGAAGACAAAGCATCAAATATGTCTACATCAGTACAGGGCAAGGTCGAACGGCAAATTGAACATCGAGTGGCAAGGAAGGGTTGCTTCAAGGGTAACACGCACATGCTTGTTCACACAGACACGCAAAGAAATTCGAAAACAGTTTCGGTTTGGAGGCAGCACCGGTGGAGGGCTGCCTTCAACAAACCCCAATCCGTTTTCGAAAGTGAGAGTGACGGATGAGAGAGATCAAGATCGGTAACCTCCATTCTGTGTATGAAACCCCTTCTCGAAAATAAACAAAAAATACGGAAGCTTTCAAGAACGTAATACAGACAATAATAGAAGGCGAAAGTGAACAAAGCCGAAAAGAAGAAAAAAATTTCACCAACGGAGCTGCAATGATGGAAGCGTAAACACGGAGGCCTTAATCGAAGGTAATACACGGTTGAAAGAAGGCGAAAACACGGAGGCGAAAGTGAAGGCAAAAGTGAAGGAAGAAGATGAAGCGTAAACACGATTGAAAGAAGACGGCAACACGGGTTGAAGGAGGCGGCAACACGGGTTCAATGAGGCGCAACACAGATTGGAAAGAAAATTCGGCAGGGGGATTTCAAAGAAATTTTTTTATGAAACCGTTTTATGGAAACCCTAAAACTAGGGTTTCCATAAACCGTGGGTCAAACGGGGGTTAGGGTTGGGCTAACCCAAGCCCACAGTGCTAACCCTAACCCCAAACAGCTCCTTAGAAATAAAGAATATAAACCTATGTTAAAGTATGCAATGAAACTTCATACTTGTGATTTAAGAATGTGAGATATTAAATATCTCATTTGAGTCATTTCAACCTCCATCTTCTCACACTTTTTTTCAAGTTTGGCATAATGGTCATCTTTTTTAGACAATAAAGAAAAGTTCGATGTAGTGACTCCAAATCCAAATGCTCTAATATGACCCCGATCAGGACCAAGAACCTTACTTATTGCATCTTTGCCACATCTTTTGAAGAAGTGTTTATCCCTTCATTTTTAATTTCATTGATACGCTCCTAAATTACATAAATACGTAAATACAAAAACGTAGTCAATTATTTTTACATTGGCAACTACTAATGTTTCTATAAAAAATCATTATAAACATTAACACATCATAAACTAACAACTAAAGAAAACATCTTTAAATGTTTCCTTTTTCACAACCCCCCCCCCCCCCCCCACATCTTTAAAGATCTCTAAAATGTTCATACTTATATACATAACATATATACACAACAATACATTCAATACACAACATATATACACAGCAATACATTCAATACACAGCCTATTCACAACATCACATTCAGCTCATATTCACAGCAACACATTCTCTTTATATTCACAGCAACACATTCTCTTTATATACACAACAACACATTCTTTCTATATACACAAGAATACATTTAATACTACTAGCAACATTAGAGTATTACACAATATTTCATACAGTCTCCCAGCAGTGTATACAACAATAGGTCATGTACCAGCAAATATAATACTAAGAAAGACTAAGAAAATAATGCATAAGAAGCATAAGAAAGACTATTAAGAATGGATGGCATATATACACAACAACACATTCAGCTCACATACATAGTAACACACTCAGCTCATATACATAACAACATATTCAATATTTCAAGCATTCTCTCTATATACACAGCAACACATTCATAACAGAGAAGAATGGTTCCTACATATCCTACACAATTATTTCTTTTCTTTTTTAGGTCCCACAACTGAATGGTTCTAACATAATGCAAAAATCGAGAAAGAAAATGCTATGTGTAGAATACAGTGTAGAAAATAGGAAGTGGTTTGCATCTTAAAGGAGATTCATAACAAAGAAGAAAATGGAGCATACTCTAAGTTGATTGAATAAAAGAGTATTTGCAACTTTACCAATGTTTCTGCAACTTCTGAGTTGACGGGAGTTCCATCTTTCTTCCTATGTGCTTTAGTCCATAATGCGACCCTTGTCACTGATGATGAGTCCGTAGAATTTTTTTCTTAAAAAATTGCAATGTAGTTAGATATAGTATTAGATTTAATAACATCATTATATTTTTACTTTAGAATAATGAATACCATATCTTCCGCCAATCGAGCATAACCTTTACGGCTACATGTATGTGGAAGTTTCCTTTTCTTCATTGATTTGAACTTTTCACTTTTAGCCTAAGCAAACACAAATAGATTAATCATCAAACATAAATTGTACTTATATGTGTCATTTAAAACAAATGGCCACATTGACTTACCTTGAACCATGCACTCTTCTTTTCTTTCACAAAGTCCATCCAATCTTGTGAGATTGTATATTGGACGGCTTCTTTTTACTAAGCTCTTCATTGTTGAAGGTTGATTGAATTTGTTTCACCATTCGTGATTTTCTAGCTCTCCAAAATCTTCTCATCTTTTGAAAAAATTATCCTCTTTGCCAATCTTCTTTCACATTGTATCTTAACTACAATATTCCAAATAATTCCAAGTATGTATGATTAATAAAACATACTATAATCAATGAAATTATGCAAAATGAAGAAAAAAGGGTACTTACTTGAATTGATGTCCATAAGATTTTCTTGTATCTTGTTGACAATTTTCTCCAATCATTTAAAGTCATAGGCACTACCTCTCTTACAAGTGGACCTATAAATGAGGACAATCCAACTGAAGCTTCACCTATCGGTTGTCCAAACTAGTTAAAGGTTATATTCACTTTATCGCACTCCTCAGTTGCAAGGGTTTTCATCTTTGTAGGACCTCTACGCTTTTTTGGGAGTTGTGTGGTTTGGTTCAGCTTCATTTAAATCCTCACCTACTTCTTGTGATACCTCTAAAATTTGTGAAACAACGCCCCTAGAAGCTAACCTTTGAAGAGCCCCTCTTTTACGAGATGCTGGTGAATTAAATGGTACAGGTGAACTCGGAGTTATCTAGGTACCATCAAGATTGTCTCCATCATTTGGTGGCTCAGTTTCAGGTATTGTAAGGGTAGCACCTTCTTTTTCACTTGCTTTGACAGAATCATCATTCTCAATCCTTTGTAACTCTCTTGAAGGAGATTTTAAGCCCTTCTTAGAATACCTCTTTCTTGATGCTTTCGAATCAAAATGAAGACATCTTTTGGCAACCATATTGCTTTCTTCCTTATCCATTGTCTATAAAGAAATTGTTAATGTAACGCCCCGAACTTTCGAGGTAAAATTTATTTTTGTCGTTTTATATAAATTCTCGGGGATGTTAAATCTTGAATTAATTTCTGAAATTCTAAATTTATATTTGTAAATTTTATAATAGTAATATAATAAGTAATTATATTATTATTACTATTGGTATTTATTATTACCTATATATATAATTTAATATTAATATTTTCTATTATTATCATTATTAGTATTAGTATGATTATTACTAATTAAATCTTTTTGGGTTAAAATATGTATAGGTATATAATAATACTTTATATATTTTAATTATTAATTAGGATAAGTAGAAATTAATATATATATATATATAATAATAATATCTTATTTATTATTATTATTATTAAAAGTTATATATATATATATAATAAAATTTTTTTTAAAGAATAACCCTAAACGCGCGCCGTCTCTCTCCCCCCCCCCCCCCCCCGTGTGAAACTCCTTCTTCTTCTTCCTCTCCCTTCCTCGCTCGACGCCGCGCCTCACCGTTTTCTCTTCCATCTCCGTCTCCGCCACCATCTCTCTTCCTCTCCGTCACCGTCTCCTGTTCCGCCTCCAGCGTCGTCGTCTCCGTCTCTGAAAACGAACAGCCGCCGCGACCATCCATTTCGGATCTCCTCTCGGCTTCAAATCGTCCTCCGCCGTCAAGCCATCGCCCTCCGCCGCGTGAAAGCAGAACCAGCTGTCGGAATCCACCAGCCGCGACTCACCCCGTCGTCGAACGCCTCCCAGTTGTCGTTCGTCAAGGTCGTCGGACGCCGGAGAGCCATCGTTCGTGGCTGCCCATTTTCATCCAACCCGACCCGGTTCCAAGCTGACCCGACCCATAATCCGCTTCCAGTCCGAGCCGAGCGAGCCGCGTGAGCCGAGCCGAGCGAGCCGAGTGAGCCGAGCCGAGCGAGCCGAGTGAGCTGAGCCGAGCCGAGCCGCGAGCCGAGTGAGCCGAGCCGCGAGCCGAACCAAGCCGAGCCGAGCCGAGAACCAAGCCGAGCTGAGCCGAGCCGAGCCGAGCCGAGCCGAGCCGAGAACCAAGCCGAGTTAAGCCGAGCCGAGCCGAGCCACCTAAGCCTTCCTTCCTCCACTTCGGTTCACGGTGAGTCTTCGGTAAGGATTGTTTTGATGAATTCCCTAATGTTACCTCGACCGATTCGAGTTTGAATGTTGGATTAAGATATGGCCCTACTTTTCTCCCTTGAAGGTAGTACAGAGTTGACGCTTAAGTTCTCGGGTTCCGCGGCAGACCTGGTTGGAGATAGCTTCCTTTCCTTGGGGTAAGTCAACGGATAACCTTTTAAAACAACTGCTACTAAAGTCACCAACTAAAACTTTCGTGTTTCGTTAGGTAGATCTGTCGAGCGTGGATTTCGATCGAGGGGCATAACCGAGTTTCAGGTAAGGGTTTTCCTACTACTGGACCCCGAGTCCAGGCTAAAACCGTAGTAATCCACAGGGGATTACACGTTAGTGACTGTACTGAATATCTGTATGCGTGTTGACTGTTAAGTACTGATATTATATTTTGTCTGATGAAAATTATACTGTGACTGCTATTTGTGGATTGAGATTTTATGTTGATGGACCTTAAAGTTACGGTTCAGTATGTAGTAAAACACTGGTCTGTATGTGGTTCATGGAGTTTGGACGGGGAAGAACAGTGAGTCCGGTTCTGGTTGGTTAGTCGATTGAATTTAGGGTTTTCCCTAATGGCGTACGAATCGGTAATGCATATAGCAACTGAGGGTGTAGATGTTTAAACCTATACTATCTGACTGACAAAGCCTATGGCGGGACTGTGATATGAATGCCGTTGGGATGTGATTGATGTAGACAGTTTAGTTTGGACTGAGGGGTAACGGTTAGCTTCATCTATGGGGTAGTGTGCCTTACGGATATGTGCATCCTTCGGGAGCACTAGACTGATATGTGCATCCTTCGGGGGCACTAGACTGATATGTGCGTCCTTCGGGAGCACTAGACTGATATGTGCGTCCTTCGGGAGCACTAGACTGATATGTGCATCCTTCGGGAGCACTAGACTGATATGTGCATCCTTCGGGAGCACTAGACTGATATGTGCATCCTTCGGGAGCACTAGACTGATATGTGCATCCTTCGGGAGCACTAGACTGTTATGTAGGGTACCCCCGAATAGGAAGTTAACTGTTGTCCCCTAACGGGCCCAGTAGTGGGTCCCTTACTGGGTATGTTTATACTCACCCTTTCTCTTCTTTAACTTTTCAGGTAGGGGCACAGCGAGGGGCAGACCGACGAGAGGCAGGAAGGATGCGTGAAGGCCATATGGACGCGTCTGGTTTTCTTATCGCTTCCGCTATGTATTTTGTCTGAATATTTTGACTTGTGATTTTGAACTGGTGCCTTGATATTTTTATTTTGTGACTTTCTTGATTTATTTAAAATAGGGCCCGAAACTGTCTTTTGTAAGGTTTCTAATGTTTTAATGAATCGTAACTGGTCTGTTTTAAATTTTATGTTGAATGGTCGAGTTTTGGTATTTGGTAGTGACCTCAGCTTAGTCCGGAAAGTTGGGTCGTTACAGTTAATGTTAAGTGTAGGATTATCAAACAAATTTAGATATATCAATCATGCAAGGAACATATAAATAAGAACTTGTAAGTTTCTTACCATTTGAGTAGACGTAGATGAACAAAAATTACTGCAAAAGATATAAAGTATTGTGCATGCATAAAATGTCTATAAATTACACATGATATAAATAAAAAAGCTTTTATAGCCAACACGAAAGTACCACCCAAAATTTAATGGAAGTTCAAATATATAAACTTCAAATCAAGAGTCCTTCACAATCATCTCTTGCATAACTACATTGTTCATTATATTCATCAACGTTCTTGAACGGAGTAGAATTACTTTCACTAATAAATGCATCATACTCTCCATCATAAATCTCCAAATCATGAAATCTTCTAGGTGGCACCTTCAATACAACATACCAATTGGATGTCTCATTCTCTCTTGAGTAAAATACTTACTTAGCTTGTGATGCAAGTATAAATAGCTCCTTACTAAATTGATGTTGGCTTTGATGTAAATTGACAAGCGTAAAACCATCTTCAACTCTTACCCCATTTGAAATGTTTACCCAATAACATCTAAACAGAGGAATTTGATGTACATAATAGTCTAACAAAATAATCTGGGTTAGCACATCATAATAAGAAACCATATCAACAACTTCAGCTTCATATATACAACTTGATCTGCATAATGTTTTTGCTTGAAGAGATAGACCATTGTTTTGTGATGATCTTTCAATACTCTTCACATGGAATCTTTGACCATTAACAACAAAACCAGTGTAAGATACTGCAGATTTTCTAGGTCCATTTGCAAGCCACTTTACTAATTTTGATTCATTAGTGTTAAATGAATCCATTTCAATATGTCAAATCCAAATATATGATTTAGTTACTTTTAGTAGCTTATTATTTTAGAGCTTATCAACTAAGGCATAAAAGAAATAATCTACCTTTGATTTCAACCATGATGGAAACTTATCTGAGTGTGTTTTCCACAACAAGCTACTATCTCTAACAAGTCTTCTATTTGACGTAAATAGCTCATTCATATACATCCTATAAAATTATTGGGTTACATGTGTATTATACAATAAGAAAAAGTCATAATCTTAGGCTTCAACCTTAAATACATACTCAACAAACGGTTCAATCTCTGTAGTGTTGAATGACACATATCTATGTGCATTCTTCAAGTCATCATCATCCATCATAATTGATAGCCCTGCTGATGTTGGACGACCTTCAAGAATGACACTATTCTCCAATTCTTCATTACGACATTCTTTACGAAAGAATTTTGGCAGCTCGTTAAAAAACCCACTTGAAAAGTTTACACATTCATTTGCTAAATAACCTTCAGCAATACACCCTTCTAGTCTTGCTCGATTCCTAACATATGTTTTGAGTACCTTCATGTATCTACGTCAATAAATATATCATAATTAGAACTGAAGTTACTTCAAACTCTTATATAAGGATAAACATGGTACCTTTCAAATGGATACATCCAACGAAATTGAATTGGTTCGCATAATCAAGCTTCACATCCCAAGTGAACAACCAAATGTACCATAATATCAAAGAATGAAGGAGGAAAAAACCTCTCAAGAAGGCACATGTTTCAACAATTTCATGTTTAATCTCTACCAATTTCTCTCTATCAATCACTCGTTGATAAAGTGTATTGAACATCGAACACAATCTCATTATTGTATTTCTTGGACCCTTGGGTAGTAATCCTCTTAAATCCATGGGCAAAAGTTGTTGAATTAACACATGACAATCATGTGATTTCAACCCCATAATTTTGCAATCATCAAGAGATATGCAATTTAAAATGTTAGAACTGTATCCATCTGGCAACTTTAAGTTGTATAGTCTTTTACAAAAAGATTGTTTCTATGATTTAAATAACGTATACTGTGCTGCAGGAAGGTATATTTGTTTTTCTCTTTCTTGTAGGTGTAAATCGGCTCTTATGCCCATTATTTCTAAATCTTTTCGAGCATTAACTCCATCCTTAGATTTGCTTTCAATGCCTAGTAAAGTACCAACAATACTTTCACAAATGTTTTTTTCCACATGCATGACATCAATATTATGGTGTAACACTAGCTCTTATATGAAAATGAAAGGAATTATGTTAGACGCGTATAAAAGATTATTTACTCAATATACCTCGACATAAGTGAAAATTGGACATAATAAATGAAGATAAATAGTTACCTTTCAATATGGTAAATCAAAGAAGATGGATCATTTTTTCCACATTTCTTTCACTTGTGTACTTCGCTTCCTCTTATTGCACTTTCCCCAATGATTTTCAAACTTTCTAAGACGCAGATAAATCTGATTTCCATTAACCAGCTTGGGTGGCAATCTCTTTTCTACTTTTCCATCAAACCAAGATTTCTTTTTTCTATATGAATGAGAAGAGGGTAAAAATTGTCTATGAGCCATGTAAAAAAAAATTCGACTATTTTTCAACCAAACTACATGTGTATCATCTCCACAAGTTGGACATGCAAATTTTCCCTTCATGGTGCACCTAGCGAGATTTCCATATGTTGGAAAATCATTTATGGTCCACATGAGAACAACTCTTAAATTAAAAGCACTTTTGCTAACAATGTCATAACATGACACTCCTTTCCATAATTCTTCTAAATCTTCAATAAGTGGTTGCAAATAGATGTCAATGTCATTACCAGGTTGTTTAGGACCAGGAATTATCAATGTCAGCATTATGTTTTCCTTCTTCATGCATAACCATTGTGGCAAATTGTACGTAACAAGCATTACTGGTCAACAACTATACCTGCTACTTAAACTAGAAAATAGGTTAAAACCATCTGTGGCAAGACCAAACCTTAAATTACGTGGGTCCTTAGAGAAATCTGGCCATTTCATGTCAATTAATTTCCATGCTACTGAATCAACAGGATGATGCATTTTACCATCATTGCTTTTATGCTGTGAATGCCATGTTAAATTCTTAGCAATCTCGTAGGTATTAAACATGCATTTCAACCTAGATATGATAGGAAAGTATCTTAAGACTTTAGCAGGCACACCTTGTCTAATTTGTTTAGTACGAGCAGCTATCAACCATCTAGGCGAACCACAATTCGGATATGTTTCTAAGTTCTCATTTTTCTTTTGAAATAAACAACAATCATTTACACATGCATGAATCTTTTGATATCCCAAATCAAATGTTTTGAAAAATTTTCTAACATCATAAAGAGATTGTGGGATAACATTGTTTGAAGGTAGCATATCATGCAATAATTCCAATAAGTCGCTAAAACTTTTATCAGACCAACCACTCACAGCTTTAAGTTTATATAAGGTCACCATAGCTGACATCTTTGTGAACTTTGTACAATTGGGATATAAAGGGGTCTTTGCATTCTTCATTTTTTGATGAAGTTCACTATCAATACTTGAAAAAGTAGACTCATTATTTACTTCTTCTATTTCATATGTAGACTGATACATGTTAAATACATCAAACATATCTACATCCTCAATTTCTTCCCTTACACAAACTTCCTCCCCATGATGGTACCAAATCTTATATGTTGGGTTTATTCCCTTAATTACTAAATGCTTATAAACAACATCAAATGATTGATGACTCATGTTTCTACAATCCTTGCAAGGGCACATAATCAAATCCACATATGTTGCATCCTTCTTTACTTGCTCCACAAACTCTCACGCACCTTTTATATACTCGTCTGTGGCTCTAAAAAAAGATGTAAATGTTCGTCATTTAAAAATAGAAAACTACTTGTTATTATTGGAATTCTAATAAATTATTATGTTGTTGTACCTATTTAGATGTAACCCACTCTTTATTGAACATTCTTTCTCCAAATATTATGTATAAAGGTTTGGCTTCTTATAACTTGCCACTAAGAGTTGTCTCAAATTGCATATGCAACCAATAAAGATGCACTTCTAAAACCTATTAAACTCTTCAAATGTATCAATATCTCTTTGGAACATGATGGAATTGACTTTAATATATAATGTATCAATATCTCTTTGCCACATCTTGTGTGTGTATAAAGCACTCCTTCTCAAATGTATGTACATATGTATATATTAAAACAAAAAAGATGATGCTCATTATGGTAATTAAATCTTTTATTATAATATTATTTACCGAAGGCTATGTTAACAAGGTTACCAAGGAACTCACTTACAGACTAGGATTTATGACTTCGTGCAATCAAGAATTCGACTCCAATGATGATACTTTCAAAGAAAGGTCTAAAAAGTCAAAAGGTCCTACTCCTACTATTATTATAAACATACAGTAGAATGACTATAAACTACTTCTTTGATAGTAAATAGTAAACAAACTCAAATGAAAAAATTCTCCTAATAACCAACAAGCAAAGATCAAAAGTAAGGAGAAAAAAAGGGGCAACAGTAAGTCGTTAAAAAAGAGTAACTAACTATTTGACTAAGCATCCAAATTTAAAGACTCATGCTTGACTCAAGTCTCCTAACATCAAAACCTGCAGACAACTAAAACATTAATTTACGACCAAAGGAAGTTGTACTTAAAGGTACTTTATTCAAAAAAGAGCAGAAATAGAACATAACCATTTGCCATTCCAAGTTCAGAATTCAGTAACTAGGAAGCAACAAGGTTACCAAGCAACTCAATTACATACTACGATTTATGACTTTGTGCAATCAAGAATTCGACTCCAATGATCATACTTTCAAACAAAGGTCTAAAAAGTCAAATGGTCCTACTCCTACTATTATCATAAACATACAGTAGAATGACTATAAACTACTTCTTTGTTAGCAAATAGTAAACAAACTCCAATGAAAAAATTCTACTAATAACCAACAAGTAAAGATCAAAAGTAAGGAGAAGAAGAGGGTAATAGTAAGTCGTTAAAAAAGAGTAACTAACTACTTGACTAAGCATCCAGATTTAAAGAATCATGCTTGACTCAAGTCTCCTAACATCAAAACCTGCGGACAACTAAAACATTAATTTACAACCAAAGGAAGTTGTACTTAAAGGTACTTTATTCAAAAGAGCATAAATAGAACATAACCACTTGCCATTCCAATTTTAGAATTCAGTAACTAGGAAGCAACAAGGTTACCAAGTAACTCAATTACGGACTACGATTTATGACTTCGTACAATTAAGAATCCGACTCCAATGATGATACTTTTAAACAAAGGTCTAAAAAGTCAAATGGTCCTACTCCTACTATTATCATAAACATACACTATAATGACTATATACTACTTCTTTGATAGCAAATAGTAAACAGACTCAAATGAAAAAATTCTCCTAATAACCAACAAGCAAAGATCAAAAGTAAGGAGAAGAAGAGGGTAATAGTAAGCCGTTAAATACTCAAGCTTCACTTAAGTCTCATAACATCAACATCTGCCGACAACTAAAACATTAATATATGACCAAAGGAAGTTGTACTTAAAGGTACTTTATTAAAAAAGAGCAGAAATATAACGTAACCACTTGCCATTCTAAAAAAGTAAATGGTCCGATTCCTACTATTATCATAAACATCCACTAGAATGAATATAAACTACTTCCTTGATAGGAAATAACACACAAACTCAAATGAACAAATCCAGGAACAATAATGATCAACAAACAGATGGAAACAACATGACCTTTTGCAATATCTAGATTAAAGAAATTGGCTACAACGACAACAACTAAATATTTTTAAAAATGACTCCAAAGTAAATATTTGATAAAAGAAAACAGCCCTTTAATTGTCCAAAAGTAACTGAAATAATATATATATATATATATATATATATATATATATATATATATATATATATTAAAAAAGAGTTATTGAGGATGAGAAGAGAAGAAAATTGTGTAGCTCTCGTAACTGTCTCATGAAGAAACTAATTCTCTATCCCAATCCCAATCCCAATTATGTGATTCTGTCTTTACCATGAAACTCATAAATAAGTGGTACAAGAAGTGATTTGTATTCAACTCCAGTTCCAAGTGCCTTAGATCTTGTGTTTGAACCTTTGCAAAGTTATTTCTATTTAAGGATAAAAGATAAGAAGAGTGTTAGCCATAAATCAATGATTTAAAAGAACCAACCATCATTATTTCTATTTCTATTTTTTGTTTTCTTTTTTTTCAATTGACTATGATTTGTGAGGTTATACTATTTGTTCACAGGTGCTAGAGTTGAAGTAGAATGCAGAGATAAAAAAACCCCAATGCCAGTTTCAAATAGCAAGTTAAAACCAACAAAAATAGGAAATTCAAAGTTGTTTTGCCATTCTCAATTGTTAAACATATCAGAAAAAAATGAAAGATGTTCTGTTAAATAGATCAAATCCAGTGTTCAGATTCGATTGTTCTGTTAAATAGATCAAATCTAGATATTTAAAGAAACCCAGACTTTTCCCCTCTTATTGTTCAGATTCGATTTCATATTCCAACAACTATTGATTATTTTTTATTTTAATACACACACACATATATATAGAAACCACAAGCAATCCAACTATTGTGTTTAAGATTAGTGAGAAAAAAGGAAAGTAACAGGAGAGGTTATTTATAAAAGCATAAACCCAAACTTATGTCCACAGCATGATTTTGACTCGCAAACAACACTTTACTGGGGTATTAAGCTAAACAAACAATGAAATCACCGACACTATCACTATTTTAATAATGAAATAGAAAAAGCCAAGAAATAGAGATACTTACCGGGAGAGACATTGTCGTAGTAGAGGCCAATCTGATAAAAAATAAGACGGACTAGATTCTCGATACTGGAGCCTCGAGACACTTCTACGCCAATCGTGAACTTCTCCATGACTACGAAGACACTGCCGATGGAGAATGCGTGTTCATGGAAAACTCAGCCACTGTAGGAGTAATCGGGAAAGGGAAGGTTATTTTAAAGTTAACTTCTGGCAGAACTTTATCTTTAAGTAATGTTCTATATGTCCCTTCCCTACGTAGGAACCTGGTGTCTTGGAGTCTGTTGAATCGGGCCAGGCTTAAAATTGTACTGGAAGGTGACAAAGTTGTCCTCATCAAAAATGGAGATTTTGTCGGTAAGGGGTATCTGTCTAATGGTCTGTTTGTGCTAAACACAATTTTCATAAATGCAAATGCTTTTAGTTTTGCCTACGTGATTGAATCTGCTAACTTATGGCATGGTAGACTAGGACATGTGAACTTTGCATCAATTAGGAAACTTAAAGACTTGAGACTTATTAATACTTCTGAGTCGCATGAAACTGGTAAATACTCCATTTGTGTAGAAAGTAAATTCCATAAGAAACGTTTCAAACCAGTTGAATCTAGAACTACTGATCTGTTAGAATTAATTCACTCGGATCTAGCCGATTTTAGAACCACTACTAGTAGAGGTGGTAAAAACTACTATGTATCCTTTGTTGATGATCACTCTAAATTTACTAAGATATACCTGATAAAAACAAAAAATAAAGCTGGTAGTATATTTTTAAAATTCAAGGCAGAATCTGAGAATCAGTTAGGAAAAAAGATAAAAAGATTAAGGTGGTGAGTATTCTGATAAAGCTCTTAAAGAATTTTATGAGTCAAATGGTATCATCCATGAATTTACTGCTCCTTACTCACCACAACAAAATGGCAAAGCAGAACGAAAAAACAGAACTCTTAAAGAAATGATGAATGTCATGTTATTAAGCTCCGACCTACCTGATAATATGTGGGAGGAAGCCGTATTGTCTGCATGTTTTGTTCTTAACAGGATTCCCTACAATAGGGTAGACAAAACTCCATACGAACTCTGGAAAGGACATGCACCAAATCTTTCCTACTTGAAGGTCTGGGGATGCTTGGCTAAGGTACCATTTCCTGCACTGAAGAATCTACGGTAGGATCTAAAACTTGACTGTATTTTTATCGGGTATGCTCAAAATAGTGCTGCATATAGGTTTATGTGTTTAAATGATAAAACTATAAACGAATCTAGAGATGCAGAATTCTTTGAGCATGAATTTTCGTTAAAGAAATCATTATATGCTCCTAGCCTATCTAAAAGAATGCATGATCCTGAAAACACCTCAATCGTTAGTGAAACACCTGTTTCTCAAACTGTTAATACTTCAAACCTAAGATGTGAATTAGAACTTAGGAGAAGTAAAAGACAGAGAACTGAGAAAAGTTTCGGTCCAGATTTCCTAAGCACTTTCATAGTGGAAAGGCGTGATGAAATTGACTGTAACTTCACAAACTTGTACTTAATAGATGAGGATCCTAAAACTTACCAAGAAGCAGTGAACTCTGTAGAGTCGAGTATGTGGAAAGAGGCCATTAAAAGTGAACTGGATTCACTGGTCATGAATCATACATGGGACCTAGTGGTCCTTCCTATGGGAAACAACCCAATTAGATGTAAGTGGATCTTCAAAAGAAAAACAAAACCAAATAGATCAATAGAAAGATACAAGGCTAGATTAGTGGTAGCAGGGTATACCCAGAAACAAGGCATTGATTATTTTGACACATATTCCCCTGTAACTAAGATAACCACAATTAGGGCCTTGATTGCATTAGCCGCAATACATAACCTTCTTATTCACCAAATGGACGTAAAAATAGCTTTTTTAAATGGTGACCTAGAAGAAGAAATTTATATGACATAACCAGAAGGCTTTAAAATCTCTGGGCAAGAAAACAAAGTGTGTAAACTGAGAAAATCCCTATACGGTCTCAAGCAAGCTTCCAAGTAGTGGTATGAAAAATTTAATAATACATTGATAACCAATGGGTTTAAAATAAATTTCTCTGACACGTGTGTTTATTCAAAGGTGTTTAGAGTTGATTGCATATTAATATGTCTATATGTTGATGACATGTTAATCTTTGGAACAAACATGGAGTTAATAACTGAAACTAAGTTATTTCTCTCGTCACACTTTGAAATGAAAGACCTAGGAGAAGCAGACGTAATCCTAGGTGTTAAAATCAGGAAAAACAAAACTAGTTTGTCTCTATGTCAATCTCACTACGTTGAGAAAATACTAAAGAAGTTTGATTCCATTGATGTTTCTCCTGTGAGAACTCCCTTTGACGCTAGTAAACATCTTAAGAAGAATAAAGGAGATAGTGTGTCTCAACCTGAATATGCAAAGATCATAGGTAGTATGATGTATTTAATGAATTACACTAGACTGGATATTGCATATGTTGTCAGTAGATTAAGTAAATATACACATAATCCTGATAGATACCACTGGGATGCCTTACGCCATCTATTAAGATATCTTAAAGGGACAATAGGTTATTGTTTACACTTCAACAAATTTCCTGTCGTATTAGAAGGATATTGTGATACTAACTGGGTCACAAATAATGATGAGGTTAACTCTACTAGTGGGTATGTATTTTTGCTCGGAGGTGGAGCAATATCTTGGAAGTCTGCAAAACAGACTTGTATAGCCAGATCCACGATGGAATCCGAGATTATAGCATTAGAGTTGGCAGGACAGGAGGCTGAGTGGATCGAAAATCTACTAGGAGGTGTACCATTGTGGGGGACATCTGTACTGTGTCCATACAGTATGATTCGCAAGCTGCGATATGTACTGCCAAGAACAGTGTGTATAATGGTAAGAGTAGACACATACGTCTTAGGCATGCAGTAGTAAAACAACTGCTAAAAGAAGGAACTATCTCCTTGGAATTTGTTCGATCTGAGAATAACTTGGCTGATCCTTTAACCAAAGGACTAACAAAGAAAATGGTCCTAGATTCCTTTGTGAACATGGGCCTAAAGCCCTTCGGAGATCCATAGCACTTGATAAATGGGTGGTCTATTGCGATAGACTTGATGGTCCGCAGCCTCTTACTAGGTGGTCTGTTGCTATAGACTTGATGGTCCATAGCCCATCGTGTGGACAGTCCTTAAATGGACTAGATGGATGATCCAAAACCTGTTGAGTCCATAATCGGTATGGATAATAAAGTCTCCATAGCTCTTTTTGAGTGGTTTGACTTGACAAACTTGATGGAGCATATAACGTGATAGTGAAGGTGGGGACGTCTTCTATGAAATAGTTTGAAGGTCTCTTTCTAGAGCTCTCACGACGACCCGAGGTTCGTTCTATGTGCATGGCCAAAAAGGCACAATTTTACATTGTAGAAACAAAGGCTTTTCCTAGAGATAGAGCGTGTCGTAAGGGTCTCAACCAAGTGTTATAAGGAGTTCAAGATATAATTCACTCCCTCTAAACAAGGTTGTTGCCTTACTTCACTACGCATCCATTCAAATCTTTGGATATTGGTGCCTAAGCTTAATATCTCCTCTATTCTCAGAACAAATCTCATTCTTCTTCGCCTACCCGAAAACTTCGCTATTACAATCATTTGTGGGGGATTATTGGAAATGACTTATTGGGCTTGGCCCAAATAGCAAAGCTATTAATCCTTGTCCCACATTGATAAATCTTGAAGTGGGATGAGGACATATAGACCTCTATCTTTAAAGGGGACTATAAACTAAGTAAGTGGTGATAGTATAACCCTATCCCACACGCGCGCCGCCGCCGCCGTCCGTTCGGGCTCGGACAATTGCGCCTGCGTGAAAAATAGGAATATAATTTTATTTCTATTTTTTTATTTTTTGCGTTGGCATGGCAGCAAGGCTTCTAACGTACGTGGCGCACGTTCGCACAATTCAACATTCATCGTGAAACGTGTTCGTCCGACGTTTACTCTCTGCCAAACTTTTACGATCCTCGCTCGCGTCCTCTTCTTCCCGATAAACGTTCTCCTCCACGCATTGTCTCCTTCACCCCTCTATAAATTGGAGAGAACTCATTTCATCATTCACAACAGAAAAACGTATTCGCTTCAACCTCCTCCTCTCTTCCTCTCCTCTCGTTTTCACCCTGCGTTCTAAGCATTTACGTAAGCCCTTTGTTTCTATTCCCTGTACTTATGAATGCACGTTTGTACTGGAAAGCTGTGTTAACCTAGGGGAACAACCGGCATAACAATTAGCACAACGGTCAGCCAAAATTGCTTTCAAGGAGTGGTTCGTCACGGCACAGCAATTAATCTGATCGACCTTATCTTGTAACATATATAACACACAAACTTACTTACTTTGTAGTAAAGAGGAAAAAAAATATTTTTTTTTCCTTAAATCATGCTTGAATTTCATTTTTGAGAAATTCATCAATCAAAATTATCTTTGTTAAGGTAACAATTTATATTTTTTTAATAGTTTTAAAACTAACTATATAAGATTTTGTTCTATTTATTTTAATATTTGCATCTAAAACCTCAAATTAAATGATTTTTGAAACAAAAGTGGGTATGAAATTAATTAGATAAATATAACTTTTAACAAAGTTTGTACATTTATTCCTTATAAATTAATTTTGAAGTTTGTCTTTATTGCTATAAACTTAATAATAAAATATTAATAGATTTTTTTAAATAATAAGAAAAAACAAACTATTCAAACCTTATAAAAAATCACTTGATCTTTTAATAAAATATAAATATTTTGTCTATTTTACTATTCAAAATTTCTCTCAATATATACATTTATTTCAGAAATAACTGAGTTTTTATGATTCTCTTGATTAATTGTGTATTTATTTAGTAGTCAATTAATTGTGCAATTAATATTTATAAAACTACCAACACTTATAATTTTAATATTAGTAGTTAATTTAAAAAGAAAATATTATTGATAACAAAAAATGAAGGAAAATTGCATTAGATGTCAAAAAAATTTAGAAAAAATCAGCACATAGTATTTCTTTTTTGCATATTGCAAATATTTCAAATATGACAAGTAATTAGATATATTATATGACTATTAGAGACTGTCAAAGGGCTATCAAAGGGTTATCAGCTTTTAAATTTACTATTTTTGCAATTTCGAAAATGTAGTGACATGGGCTCTATTATCATTAAATTTTTTGTTATTTTTGTAAATGCCCCAAAAATAAAACTATTTACAAAATATAACAAAAAAAAAAAGAAAAACTCAGTAAAGAGATGGATGAACTTTGCAATATTTTATAAATAATTTCATTATTTTACTTTTTTAAAAAATGTCTAATTTAAGTTAATATTAATAATAACATAAAAGTTTTTTTTGTAAAGAAAAACGAGTACTATAATTAGGCTATTTTATTTTGCTCATATAATTTACATTATTTTAAGTAACATTTTTTTCAATATAACAATACTATACTAAATTTAATTGGCCTAATTTCACGTTGTTAATATAAATTTTAAACATATATGGTTGTGAAATGCTTAAATAGTCGTACAGAATAAAATTGTGCCCTTCAACTTTTATATATGAATCATATATTTTTCTTTTTCAAAGACATGCAACAAACGTAGTAAAAACTAGTTATTATCCTATAAAAAACAATATTTTTCTTAACTATTATGATTTAAAAATCAAGTTAAACTAAAGCTAAGACACTAAACTTTTACACTTGTGTCATATACCATCATTTAAGAATGTCTACATCTCTTTTAACATTCACAAATACGACAAGACTTATTTGACATAGAATTAAGATTTAATAATTTATTAGAAAAAATTAAGTTTAGAAATCTATTAAATACTTTTACTATAAATTTAAACAAGTTGAATTGTCTGATTTTTTTTTTATTAAAATACCATTTTGGCTCTTGTACTTTGATAGTTGTTTCTTTTGGTTAAAGTACTTTTAAATGTTCAGTTTTAGGAAAAAAATTGTATGGATGGCCTCCATTTGGAGGTCCAAATGAAAATGGTACACTATTCAAATTCCAATAAGCATTGGACTTTTGATGATGTCAGCTGCTTACTTACCAAAATAACCCTAAATGCACGCCAAATCAGTCCACTTCGATAAATTTCTCGTTTTTTGTTTCTCATTCCCGTTCTCGTCACTACTACAAATTTGAGTTTCAACGACACTAGTAATCAAATTATTGTGTCGTTAAAAGTAAAAAAGAGTGGGGTGGAAGAAAAATGTGTCGTTAAAACTAACAAATGCAGACTTTTTAACGACACATTTTTTGCGTTGTTATTTAATGTTTCTTGACAAAATATTTGCGTCGCTAATTAACGACAAAATTTATGTGTCATTAAAAACTTATTCAAATAAAAAAATAATTTTATTAATTCTTGACACAATTTTCCTTGACAAAAATATTGCGTCGCTAATTAACGACATAATTAAAGTGTCATTAAAAGGTTATTCAAATTTTAGTAAAAAAAAAAATATTTCTTGACACAAATTACAAGTGTCAAAAAAAAGCCCTAACTTCACCATTCGCGCCGCCTCCCTGCCTTCGACGCCGTCTCTCTCAATCCAATCTCCGCCGTCGTCTCCCTCCGTCCTCCACCACTCGCATACCTTAGCCGTCGTTTCCGTCCGCCACCCACCTCTCAAAGTCGTCCGACCTCAGCCGTTCTCTCCCTCCCATCCACCATCGTTGCTGTTTTCTCCCTCCACCAACCGATCGAGCTCAGCCGTATAAGCCTTCCACCATCGTCGCCGATTTCTCCCTCCACCACCCGATCGATCGTTGCCGTTTTCTCCCTCCATCATCCCCCGCTCGCATCTGATTTCCGGCCGCCGACGTCGTCTCTCTCAATCCAAAAACTGAGCGGTTTATGTTCATATTTTTTATAAGCTGGCTTCTGATGGATGTGTTTTTCGTATTGGATGCAAGTCTCATTTTAGTTGGTTTAACGTTTGCAGGGAAAAGACATACTTGACATAAATCATCCTGTTGGCCCCTTTGGAACTAAGGTTGGTGTAGTTGCTTGTTTTGTCGTTTTTAGAATTAACTTCGATGCTTTATCTTTTATTCAAAGTTTCATCCCATGTAGATATCAAGGCATCGCAAAATTAATTAATTTGTAAGTTAGTGGTTGTTTTCTTTGTGAGACAGCACCTTTCTCATTCACATATACATAATTATAAATTTGTGTATAAAAGGAAGCAAAGGTAAATTATAAGGTTGTGTATAGAGCATAATATTATCCCGCAAATTAAAAATGCCAATCCTCTATCAACTTCTTCGTAATCCCACACTCAACTCTAAGGTAAATTATAATAATTTTAACAATTCTTCTTCTTCTTCTTCTTCTTATTCTTCTTCTTATTCTTCTTCTTCCCCTTCTTCTTAGTTACCTTTCTCTTATGGCTGCAATTTTTGTTTTTCATCGTTGTTTTTTTTTTGGATTTCTTCAAAATCTATTGACACCCTTTTCTAATTAATGCAATTTTCAATAGCTGAGTTTAGAGTGCGAGTAACATCCGATCACATGGACCAAAATTCGTAGTGGGTTTGGTCTAGCTAGGAGCTCGGTTTTGACTTGTGTTTGTTTTGTGTGAAACTAAAACTAAGTGGTTCGGCTGAGGTTTGTTGTATAGATATTCTGTTTAAGATCGAGTCAATCGATTAGTTATGATCATGTTTTCTAACCTTCTTTCTTATTAAAATCTCTTGTAGTCATGGTTGATATCAATAATCTCGTTCAGAAAATGAAGAAAAGATTGTAGCTCTTAGGATATTCACGACAATATATATATATATGTATGCACATATTTGGCAATACTTGGGTTAGGTAATTGAACTTTTGATATCAAGATTGGCAAAATGATCAACATAGCTCAACAAACACACTTCCTATGTGCCACATATTATTAAAATAAAAAGACCTTTAGCCTTAAGATTTGTATTTCCACGAGATGGAACAGAAAAGTTCTGCTTATGGATAATTTTTTGCTGTGACCACTCTTTCATTCCTTGTTCCCAACTCTCCTGTGAAGAAAACAAACATTTCTAAATACGTGGAGGGGATTATTTAACTGTACCATAATAACAAATTTACAAAATAAATTTATAATGTTAGTGTAGTACATTTTTCATTTGTCAGGAACCACAAAGTTCACACTTTACACATATTAGATTTAATATTTCCAATTTAGTCACACCATTACACACAAATAGATTTAATATTTTCGATTTAGTCACGCCATTAATTGAAAGGGAATAATTATATTTTAAAAGAATTTCAATAGAAGTACGTTTGATCCCTCTCTTTTCACCTCATTTAGGAAGATAACTCTGTAGATTGAAAAGTTGTTTGTTGAAATAATCTTATTATATCTTGCTGGTCTGAAAATGTAGCAAGGATGGCCACATCGATTGAGGCCCTAGGTGTCGAACCTTGGCTTTGTGCTTTGGCTGGAAGCTTTCTCCTTGGTCTTTCAAAGTTGGAATATAAGGTGCATGAAGTAAGGTTCTCCTAATCTTTGAACAACCAACATTGGAAGAAGAGAATCCATAACATTATAAGGGCAAACAAAACTAAAGTTCGAGACTTTTGTAAATTTTGCCTATAGCCTTAGAGATATGGGAGTTCAAGAAGAGGTGTGTACTTTGGGAAAGAATGGTTATGTTGGATACAAATAAGAGGTGATACTTCTTGAACGTAATCATATCGAATTAAACCCTTTGAAGAAAGCAGACTAAAGGAACACCTTGTACTTTCTAGGAACCTTTGGTATGCAAAACCTTTTTTCATAAATCCAAAAGAAGATAGGTTTTTTCCCTCTCTCTCCCTACCTCCCTCTCACTCCCTCCTTCTCCCTCCCTCTCCCTCCCTTCCTCCCTCCCTTCCTCTCTCCCTCCCTCCCTCTCCCCGAAACCACAATATAATAAACATAGCTAACTGACAATGCACTTGAAGTGGAATTTCAAACTCTCAGAATCTTGGTTTTAAGGAGACTGAAAACAAACATGATAATAAGGTTCATCCTCTCTTCGATTTCCCTGTAGCTGTGCTACTTTCATCCTCATTCCTAGAACGCTCCTTTTTGCTGGTTCGTTTCCATCATTCTCTTTTCTCCCATTGGCATTTTTTATGCTGAAAGTTAAGTTCATATATGATTACTACACGATGTTTATCATATACGTTTACTTTTAAATATTGAAAATTGACTTTCTTCTTTATCCTAGCACTTGCAAATGATAGAGATAAGAGAGAAGAATGTTGCCACCTTGAGTAGTAATAGTTAGCCTGAGTAATTGATAATTAAGATCTCGTTTTTTCCTCTTTTTCATTTGGGTTTTTCTGCTCTTTGATAACTATGTTCTGCATAAGTTAAAGGTGTTCAAGTAGGTTATGTTATGATGCCAATGTTGTTCTCTTTCAATATGCCATTGATGTTCTCTTTCGGCTCATATCTCTAATTATGCATGCTATTGTAATATGAAGATACATATTTTAAAAAGATCTTCAACTCCCAGAATTAGATTTAAGAGAAGTTGGCCCGAATGACTCAAATACTTTTGCTTGATTTATTTAATTTTCTTGTGACTGGAATTAGGTTACACAAACATGAAAGTTGATGAAAGTAGATGTGGTTATTGATGATCTAATCTTTTCTTGGCAGCCCGAACATCTTCTGGTTTAGATCACTTTTAAGTTGCAAAGCATCCTTAGCATTTGGTTCCGACTACCCGGTAAGCTTCTTTGGAATGTTAAGGCTTCCTTGTGACTGGAATTAGGTTACACAAACATGTTAAGGCTTCCTTGGAATGCAGGGTGTTTGGTTGCATTAGATCATCACTCATATTTAGTGGATCAATTGTGGTTGTCATCATTCTTATTTTGGCTTCATCCTTTGGGTCTGTTATTTTGTTTTCTATGATCCAAGTTCGAAGATTATGCTAAAGCTTTGTCACAGATTCATTGTATTTTGGTTTAATGTGTTATTGAATTTACCATCACCAAAAAGGCGAAAATTTACTTGGTTGTTACATTTGTCAAAGATCTTGAGATGGATATGGTTTTTCTGCTTATCTGGTGTTCAAAAGGGTGTATAGTAATATGATAGCTTGGTTCCTAGCTATAAACTGAAATATTCTCGGTTTAAACTTGTATAGTTAACTTAACCATCACTTATTAACCGTATGAACTACGCTAATACGGGGTTTTGTTTTCAGTTTTAAATTTACCCCTCTACTTCTTTGGGAACTTTCTTTTTATAGTTTCTTATAGTTTCCCAGCATCCAAGGAAACTCTAATTTTCCATCCAAGAGAAAGTAACTGCCAAGATCATGCTCATCAGCTCATGCATTAGACACATTTTTTTATTTGATGTTATATTGAACTTACCATCTTGGAAACTAATGTGATTGATGCATGCAAAGATTATCTTCTCTTCTGTATGAAGAATAAGACTATTGAAACTTTTCTAAACTTTGGTGCTTCAGTGTGAACTTTTCATAGTATTCTAAAATGCGTGTTTTATTTTTCCTTTCATTTTTAAAAGTAAGATGGCAATATGTAAATGTATAATTGCTATCTTTTAACTTCCTCGCGCTTCATAATCTCATTTAATCTTCCATGTCCAGCTCGTGTTGTGGCGTTTCAGCATTATTCTCGCTATTTTCTTGTTACCTACAGTCCATTTGACTCGTTTTATTTACATATGGTACTGTGTCTTAAGATTCGAGTTATCGAGTTTTGAATGGTGTTAGTATATTGTCCTGGTTAAGGTTCAATTAGTAAATTCTCGGTGAGTATCGAGACTTTGATCCCTTTCGAGTTTATTGTTGATGTGGTTTTCGGTCCAACTTTTAAACTTTTGTTGTGTTTAGGTTCGTATTATAAGAATGAGGTTTGAGATGGTTTCAGAGTAAATGATAGCTCCGGTAAACTCTTTGAGCATTGTTTTGTGTAACTTAGAAAATGTTATTGGGTCTTAGACGTGGGTATCGATTTAAGTTTATGATTTATGATTGATTTGAGATGGTTGAAAGTCAAAAGAGGTTTTTTTTTTGTCATTGTGCTCTCAAAGAATTTGTTTTTGGAAACTCAATCTCGAGTTTTGAGTTTCTTTATTATCTAATGTGGAAGCTGAATGATAATTACACTTGATTTTAATAAATGTACTGTTCTTTTCTGTGAAAAATATAATTTCTCTTTAACCTTTCAAGAACCGTACTCTTTGAAGCATATTGTATATTAAACTCTTCATTAAGAAGAACCTTCGCTTTCTGTTCTTACTCGAGTAATTATTAAAACCCTCTTTATGAGACAAAGATGTCTTGGTTGGAACTTCTTCTTGAACCTGAAATGCTAGTTGACCTTGACAGGACAGAAATTGGATTAGTACTTTCAGAGAGACAATTGAGATGGTTAGAAATTAAACCCTTTTAATGGTTTCACTTACCAAGCCTGCAGTGTAGAGAAAAAAGCAAAAGCCACAAGGCATTATCTCCAATAATAGCTAGATGGAAGTGTTGCACCAACATTGAGGTTGTAGGTCCACATTATTTCCTCTAGTCATTTCTGGTCGGTATCCAAATCCCATTATCGCTACTTGGTCAGAGCTCTAAAGAAAAATCAGAAAAAAGATTTAGAGTGGGGGAAAGGTTTGGGTTGTATCACATCAGATGCAATGGCAAAGCTATAGATTTAAGAAGGAATGGTAATGGAAAATGGAATCATGATCTCAGAAATGAAGGCTATCCAATTGCATTGTTTCATCATTCTGTTGTTACTTAATGAATAACCATAATGTTTCCAATACGAACACCAAGGAAGGTTGTTCTAATAGTTGAAGAAATGCATAACCCAAAACTAGCTGCTATTCCAGAATGTGTGAATAGACTATTTGATTTAGGTAAAAGCTATTTTATAGTGTTTACATCATAATCTCTATTAGCATGTTAATCGAGAAACTTTATAATGGTTAACTCATTACCTCTCTTGTCTTCAGTTTGATATTGTTGTTTTTTTTTTTATATTGGTGGAATTCTACCTTTCACCAACTCTCAACTTAAAAGGCATCGTGTGAATCTATGGGAATAATCTAGTGCGAATAGTGGAGTTTGGTATTTTCCTTTTGTGGAGTTAAATCTATCAGATGCAAGACATGTGCTTAACTACTAAGGATATGAAAAACACTTTGCTCTGCCTACATGGTTTATAGAAAGTATCTGAAAACGTTCACCACTTTTGCAATTTCAACAGTAACTGTCAATTCTTTTGCTACTGTTGTTATTTAGTCGATTTGATAGTTGTACAATTTTTGCTGTATCATGTTTGATATAGCCTCTTTAGAGCAGTTTACGAGAATATTGTTTAAGTATTTATTTGTTATAAGAGTCTACCCACTCCTTTTCAATTGTTATTCAATATATTTAATTTCTTACTCCGTTGACAGCAGGTCTATTTGGAGGAACAAGTTCTAAGGTTCATACTCGACGTTGATATTCTTCAGGTACTACTTTTTTGTTTTCACAAATTTCACAGATATTCTTCAGACACTCATCCCTTTATCTCCTTAATCCAATTCATTATTGGTGACTTTTGATCAGTTTGAAGAAAAACTTTATAGCTATTTAGATAACAACTTCTAATCAGGTCCCTTTGGATTTTCAGTTTTTTAAATTGCATCTATATGTATACTTTTGTTATCAATTTCAATATATTTCATAATGAAGCAGTTTGATCTATGTTGTTTTTATTTGAATCTAAATATATATGTGTAAGATTTATGATTGTAAACAAGCTTAACTCTAATCATTGAAATATTTAATGTATTGAAGTTACTAGGATGCCACTTTTTTTTTTTCAAAGCTGCCTTGTTAGAATTCCAAAGGTTAAATGGTTGATATAGATATTGTTTGTATAATGATAGAAGTCATATCTATATATGATCATCGATTCCTATGCATGAAGCAACAAATACAAAAGGATTATTTTTTATTATACTTTCGATTTCACAGGCTGCACTTGACACAAAAATAGTGAGGAGCGCAAATGTTTCTGCAAAAATAAAACAATCAAGATTCAGTCCGTAATGAAAGCTATTTGAGGTAATTCGTGAGCCCTAACATAATTCAGTCCGTTTCCATCATTCTCTTTTCTCCCATTGGCATTTTTTATGCTGAAAGTTAAGTTCATATATGTTTACTAAACGATGTTTATCATATACGTTTACTTTTAAATATTGAAAACTGACTTTCTTCTTTATCCTAGCACTTGCAAATGATAGAGATAAGAGAGAAGAATGTTGCCACCTTGAGTAGTAATAGTTAGCCTGAGTAATTGATAATTAAGATCTCGCTTTTTCCTCTTTTTCATTTGGGTTTTTCTGCTCTTTGAGAACTATGTCCTGCATAAGTTAAAGGTGTTCAAGTAGGTTTTATTTGGATGCCAATGTTGTTCTCTTTCAATATGCCATTGATGTTTGGTTTTCCTTTACCAATGCATTCATGTTGTAATATGAAGATACATATTTTAAAAAGATCTTGTAGGTATTCTAACCTACCCAGCTGGCTAACTTCTCTTATGCGGAAACCTATGAATTCCAATTTCACACAACTCTGATGATATAAATGCCCTATCAACGAAGCTTGTAGGTCGATCTGACTTGCATCCGAACAGGGGCTAGTCACAAGTAGGCCTCTACCCACTAGATACGACCCTACTTCCTCTTGTTCACTCGTCAGTCTATATAAAGCGTTCATGCAAGCAGCTAGGGCTAGTTAGTAGTGAAAGATGAAACTAACGAAATTCAATATTCTTTTCACCTTGTTCATTTAGGTGATCTTTTGAAATTGACTAGTTATTAATAGTATCGTCGACTATTAGATTCATAGTCAAAGACAAGAAGAAATAGAAGCTAAAGAAAGCACTAAATGATTTCGATCTGGTAGAATATGAGAATGAGATATACTTTCTTGAATTTCTTCCTTTTTCTCTAATCTGACTTGAAAAGCTTATCCTTCATTCTTCCAGTGGGGATTTTTTTGTTTAAGCTTTTCCCTAATGAACTATATGACCTTCATTCTAAGTTTAACTCACATTTACCTGTCAATATAGAAACCATTGGTGTCTAATAGCCATCGATTTTTCAAGAGGCACTGCATATTGGATGGATCCTTTGAGAAATCGAATTAACAATGATGCCTCTGATGTCGTCCGGATGTATGTTGGAACTTTTATCTATGATAAAACAATAATGAGTTAATATGTTGCATATGAGACAATGATTGTGTAACTTACGTTGTTTGATATGCATTCTTAGGGCTTTCGACATTTCGAACAAGAAGAAGCCTGTTTGGAGGATAATCAAGGTATGAGGAATGGGGATTTAGTAGAAGAAATAGGTAAACATACTTTATGTTTTGCAACTGTATCATGGGTATTTTGTTCTTTTTCTCTGATGGATAGTGTCCGAAGCAAGGTGGCATTGTGGAGTGCGGGTATTATGTGATGCGATTCATGCGGGATATAATATTGTCAAGCAACAGGACAATCATTGAAGTAGTAAGTATTTCATTTTACCTTTTTGAACTACTTATGTTATGTACAATTGTTGCATATTAAATCATTTTTAAATGATGAATAGATGGAAGGATCAACCTCAACATACTCACAGGACGATTTAGATGTCGTAAGAACGGAGTGGGCTGAATTCGTTAACAAATATATTTTCTGTTCCCAATCTCAAAGGTAAAATTTGTAAACGAGACAACTTTATATGAATTTTTGTGTGGATTTTATTACAACACGTGTTGTTGCGTCGACTATCCTGCAGTTATGGTAGTCATTGAAATGCTATTTTGTTGATTTTTAGACATATGTTTGAGGAATCATGTTGACATGTACTCTGGATCTCTGTTCATAGTTGTGTTGACTATCCTGCAGTTATGGTAGTCATTGATAAGCTAGCTATTTTGTTGGTTCTGCTTACACATGTTTTACGAATAAAATGTAGTTTTATTCGTAGCATAGGTGTTTGTGGAATGGAGGAGGCATGTTGTAAGTTTAGGTTTATTAATGACCTTGGAAGTGGGGAGCGGGACGGTGGGAGTGCTAAGTTCATGTTTAAGCTCAACTTTGACTTTAGAAGGGGTGAGGGAGTGGGAAATTGGGGGGGGGGGGGAGATACATTTATGTTTAATAATGACCTTGGAAGGAGGGAGTGAGTTGCTAAGGTTAGAAATGACTTGGGGGGGCGGGGGGTTGGGACTAGGGGTACGTTTATGCTTAAGTTGTTCTTTGATGCAAACTGAAACATTGTTGGGTCTGTAAAGAATGAATCAAAACAAATTATTGCATTACTTATATATTATGCTTATGCTTATGAAGTTGGTGTTTTTATTTCTCTTTTGCTTCCCTTATGAATCTTTTACTAAGAAACTTGGTTGTATGACTTGGGTGGGAGGGGAGTGATACATTTATTTTTGATAATGACCTTGGAAGGAGTGAGTGAGATGCTAAGTTAATGTTTAAGTTTATAAATGACTTTGAAGGGGGGCTAAGGATACGTGTATGCTTAAGTTTTAAATTTAAATCAGAATATTGTTAGGTCTTTAAAGATTGAATTGAAACATATTTATTTGATTCTCTGTTTATGCTTATGCTTATGCTTATGTAGTCGGTGTTTTTCTTTTATCTTTTGTGTTCTTTATGGGTCTTTTATAAAGAACCTTGGTTGTATGAACTTTGGACGTTTATGTTAAAAAGTTCCTATTTGGAATGTACTTAATGTTTATGCTTATGCTTATGCATTTTCCGTAATGAAAGTTGACTAAGGTTCATTTTCTTCAACTTTGTAGGTAATTGAAGAATAGATGGATCATGGTATCGATCAAGTTCATTCCTACATTAGTTTGATTAGATTAGGTCGTACATATATTACAGTTAATTTATCTTTTGGATTATTGGAAAACCTTTACCGACAATGTAATTTACATTTTTTATTATCAATATAAATATCTTTCCAAACAAATGTGCATAATGTTAAAATGTAGTAATTAATTATTTTGAAGGAAGAAATATATGACAGGAAATACGTGCTGCGAAAAAGAATAATAACGACACCAAACATGTGTCGACATATAAGCCTTTAGTAAACAGCAACAGTGTCGTCAAAGCACATTTCTTGGCAAAAACTATGTGTAACGAAACATTTACAATGACAATATATTAGTGTCGTTATAAAGGTATTAATGATAATATATTCGGGTCGAGGTATAGATAACGGTGACACATTTGAAGTGTCAATATAAGGGTATTAATGACAATATATTCGTGTCGAGGTATAGATAACGATGACACATTTAAAGCGTCAATAAAATGGTATTAATGACAATATATTCGTGTCGAGGTATAGATAACGGTGACACAATTAAAGCGTCAATGTAAGAGTATTAATGACAGTATATTAGTGTCGAGATATAGATAACGGTGACACTTGATTTACGTCAATGTAAGTGTATTAATGACAATATATTTGTGTCAATGTATAGATAACGATGACACAATTACAGCGTCAATGTAAGAGTATTAATGACAGTATATTAGTGTCGAGGTATAGATAACGGCGACATTTGATTTGCGTCAATGTAAGTGTATTAATGACAATATATTTTTGTCAAGGTATAGATAACGGTGACACATAATTTGCGTCAATGTAAGAGTATTAATGACACTATATTGGTGTCGTTTTATAGATGACAGCGACATATTTATTGCGTCAAGGTGAAGGTATTAATGACACAATTTTAGTGTCATCGAATCATATTTAACGACACATTTTCCAAAGTGTCGTTAAAGAGCTTTTCTTGACAGTGGCTTCAATGACGCGAAAAGTGTGTCGTTGAAACTCTTTATGACACATATTTTGCGTCGTTGAAACCCAAAGTTGTAGTAGTGCGTTCTCGTCTAATGTACATTTTGCAAGTATCCTGCCACTTTGTATTGATTGTCATTAATGCAATTTGTACGTATTTTTTCTTTTTCAAATCAATGGAAGTGAATTGTTCAACAAGCTAAGTGCTTAAAGCAAATAAAATAAATTTGAAATAAGTAGATAAATAAAAACCCTTCTTTTGCTTTGCTTGTCTTTGGAAAGTATTGGATTCATCCCCAATAATAGTGGTTTCTTTAACCAACTGATTGACTATTTGTTTAAATACCAACAAGCAAAGTAAGTTTTTTTCCATTGAAGTTGTAAAGCCCCAAAATTTAAGGTAATTTATTTTAATTATCTTAAGTTTAAATTCTTAAAATTTTTTGGTGTTATTTGGCGCCATTCTTGCACCGCCCGACCCGAGCCTCCCTCCTTGGTCTGATCCTTCGCAGCAAACCCGAACCCGACCCACGCGCGTGCAAGCCCCCACTCGTGCAAGCTGCACGCCCACCTTACCCGAGCCGAGCCGCGCGCGTGTCCCTCAGTCGAGTCGTCTCCCTGTCGAGTCGAGCCGCTTGTCTTTCTTCAGTTGAGTCACCAAGCTTATTTTTGGCTTTTTACCTAAATTTTTGGTAAGTTTGAGTTGGGTTTTGGTTAGTGTCCAACAAATGTTGATTTTTGGACCTAAATAATTTAATTATGGTTTAATTGAATTATTTTCATGATAGGTCAATTGGGGGTTGAAACGAGAAATTTTCCTAAACCAAGGATAAATTTGGAATTATCTTCAACTTTGGGTAAGTTGAAATAATTGGAATTGGACCTTAGGCAATTAGTAATTAATTTATTAATTTTAGTTATTGGTTTCATTGTGCTTAGGGCTTGACTGTTGAGGAGCTTGATCGTGACTGTTAGGATAATTTTGCTGTGAGCTAATCTCCTGATAATAGATTCTACTACTAGACCCCGATTGAAATTAAGAGACCGCATGTATTTATGGTTATGCTTGGATGAGAGCTAAATTGTATAACTCAGTGTTATTGATGATTGATGTCGTGAAGTGATGTTATGTTATGACTAACAATATGTTAATGAGGATGACTGCGTTATATTCATGTTTACGATATTGGTTAAGTATGCTATGATTGTTATGATACGCCGAGTTTATGAAAATGTTATGACATGTTACATGCTACGAATAGGGTGTGCTGTTAGCTTTTTCTATTAGAGTCATACCCATATGGATGTCCCTCGGGATCACCACTTTTTTTTTACTGCGTAGTCTGATGGGATCACCAGTCCAGTATGACATTGACATTGACATAGACATGATTATGAGTGATTCGACGGGGTCACTCATAGCCCAGTTGTCTGACTGTTTCCTTCAGACCAGTTGTCTTAGGTGTTCCTTAGGGTCACCGAAGATCAGATATGTTCCTACGGGATCACAAGGGATCATATATTGCACGTGTTCGGGAATGTGCCAGTTCAGGTGTACCACTTTTACAAGACTCTAATAGGAAGTTAACAGGCACCTCTCGGGACTAGTAGTGGGTCCCTTACTGAGTATATTTTTATACTCACTCTTTCTTCTTTAATTTTTCAGGCAGAGGCAGAGGTAAAGGCAAAGGCAAGCTGGCGACTGACAAGAAGTGGCCGTGGCGAGCCATAGGTATCATTTTGCTTCCGCTTTATGTCATTGTTCGGATTGCCAGTATTTGCATTTTTATTTTATTTTTTATGGTTATTTTATTTATTTAAAACTAGATAGGGCCCGAGTTTTGTTTTATTTTTAGACTTATTTCCATATACATTTGTTTATGCTTTTAAATGAGAAACTTGAGGTTTTGTTTTATTTTTTTTATTTTAAAACTTATAAATTCTATTTATCTTTTAAAATAGTAATGACTTCGACTTAGTATAAAAAGTTGGGTCGTTACAGAAGTACATTGTGTTTGTTGTTTATGGTATAACGAATAAAATAAATAGATTGAGATTGGCGAAAGAGGTAGAGAAAATGTCAACATAACTATGACGAATGATTAAGCTAGGACGAGTAATTAACCATGAAACTAGAATGAGCAAACTTGGTGTGAAGCCTTGACCAAGAGAAAGGAAGTCCTGTCGAAGAGGATCATTGCAAGAAAGTTATGTCAGATAAGTGTAAGTATGGGACATACGGATGTGAAAAAAGAAAAGACGACGTAAAGAGAAATGCTTAAGTTTAAGTTCTATCGCGTGAAGGTAAGCAACACGATAAGAATAACTAGCAAGGAAGAAGCTTGTGTTGGATGCCATGAGTTAGGCATTTAAACGTAGTAAAGCGGGAAGAAATGTCTGCACCCTAGGGAATGAGGTTAGGAAGTAGGTGTTTTGTTAAGATGACTTACAACTTGTTAAGGAAAGTGAATGTCCATTACTTCCTGAGAAGAGAAAAAGAGAGCCAAGCGATTAAAGAGTTTAGCTTTCCAAAGAGATAAGGTGTGCAACTCAAGGGAATGTCTAATCACTGTTGACGTTTAACCTAAGTGTGAAGTTTGGGTTGGCTTTATGGCGCGACGAATCTGTAAGGTGTCACGTGTAAAGCGTGAAAGTGACCCTTGGATGTGAAAGATCATTATAAATAGGGCCAAAGACCAAAGGAAAAAGGGAGTTTTGTTAAAAAAAATGTTAGATTTTCTGATAAAGAAACAAGAAAAAGTTATGAGTGTTGAATGGTCAGTTGAGAGAACTGCTAGGTGAGAAGAGGAATCCAAAAGCAGAGAATGAAGGAGTTGAAGCTAAGTATTTTCGTGAGTGACAAAACATATTTCGATCGTGATTTCTAAATTATTATTTGTGGCTAAATGTTTTCTATGCTTGAACATGAGTTTATGAATAAATATTTGAGAATGATTCTTCATAAAGTAAAATGGTATTTTTGTATAAATGAATGGTTATTGCAATGAAAGCGTTATATTTATGATCTTGGTATTGAGAAGAAATGTTTTATAAATCTGGTGTTACATGTATTCTTTCGTAACCTGCAATTATGTCTACTGCATGACTTTGTTACTCCTGTGATAATTTGTGATAAGAGTAAGCTATGAGTTAATACTCCATTGTTGTTAATCCTATGGATTATGCATTGTGGTGTGGTATGATCTATTGCAAGACATTGGTAGAAATCCCAAGTAACTCATGTGGTGATGGTTGATTATGAATCCCAGATCTCAACGATGGGAGAATCCTAGATCTTGGCAAGGGGAGAATTTCAGATCTAGCCAAGATTGTGATGAGACACTGGTTGAATAGCAATTTCAGGTTTGGGAATTCCAGGTTTGGAAAAGATTAAAGCATTGGTGGAAATCCAAAGTAACTCACAAGACGTTAGTTGAGTGTAAATCTCAGGTCTAGGTGAAGGGAGAATCTCAGGTCTCAGTAATGAGCATGATTTGTGAGATGGTCTAAGTGCGTGGTCCTTGTGGCGCTTCTTAAATTGAAGGTTGAATTGTTTGTGGCTTAATGCGATGAGATTTATATGTTGCAGTTTGACCTTATTATTGTTAACTATGTTGTGTTCTCTCCAAAAATGTTTTCTTAAACTTGTTACTCACTAAGTCTATTTTACTCACATTTTAATTTTTCCTCTCTCCAAGTTGCCAGACGTTGAAGCCAAATGAAGAATGGATCTTAGGCGTTGTAGCATAGTTAAGGAGAAAAGACAGAGTTACTCTGTAGCCTTATGCAACATGAAAGCTGTGTCACTTTATCTCGTGTTTAAGGAGTTGATTGTTAAGCGTTACTCCTTAGCACAAAGGACTCACTCGAGAAGGAAAGTGAGTGCAACACCTAGGTTGGTGCAACCAAACCTGGGGAGCCAAAGAGTCGAGTCAAGAAAAGAAAGCCTTAAACGTTATCCGTAAAGTTGGGAGGTTGGGCGATCGAGGTAAAAGATGAAGTGACGCCTTTACACCTCTAGGTACCCCACCACAAGGAGCAACGTTTAGCGGTGAAGAAAAAAGGAGTCTTATACTCCTAAACACCTTGTCATGAAGAGAAGCACCTTGGTGAAAAAAAGAAGAACGACGTAAAGATCAAACTTGGTTTTATGAACTTTGTAAAAGTGTTAAGTTAATAAAGAGAGAAAGTTTAATTTATTATTCCGCTGTGTTTATTTTTGTGCTTATCGCCTACCGGTTATTGGGTTTAAGTGATAAAAGTTAGGTGACGAAGCTAAGTTGAAGAGTCGTTTTCCGTTGCAAGTGTTTTAAAAGTATCTAAGGCTCAAGGAAGGAGCTTTGTGAAGAGACAAGTGAAAGAGTTGCTCTGCTTACTAGGCGTTTGTGTGTCATCTCACAGAGAGGTACATGATGGATGTCTAGACGGTACGCCCCCATCTGGTCACATGGAGTGACATTTGAGGCGGGACGTGACATTTAGAATGGGTAAAGGTCGAACGAGTAGTTGAGATAAGAGATAGAAACGAGAAACATGAATGGAAATGAGAAACTCAAGCAAGAATGAGTTTTAAGAGCGAGAATACTACAAAATTGATCTAAACACCTTTTTATCTTTTTTTGAAGAATGTCAAAGAAACATATGTTTTTTCATTATAAGGGTACATGCGACAACAAAGAAAGAGTGCCACAAGAGTACTTTTTCTAGGGTATCATGGTACCAACCCCATTGAAATATAGTGATTTGAGATATATAGTATACGATGTGACAAAGGTTAGGCCATCAGGATTCAACATAATGAGGGTCAAGTACGAGTTGGATTCGGAATGTCCTACAGCTACAATGAACGATGATGTTGATGTTAAATGTCTTTTAGCAGAAGTGGATCACCAGGGTCACCTGTATTTATTCGTGTTGAGGAAATTAACACTCATTCAGTTTTTTAAGAACCTGTTACTGAACACAAACTAATGTTGACAGTTGATGGCCTCGATGATGACCTAATATTTTTTCTCATCAACTATCTCTGTGGCTAATTATAAGACCTGCATCTAAATTAAGAACTAAGAGGTTAAAATTTGGCTAAGTGTTATGGAATAGACAATTTGAACAAAAGAAAAGCGTTTTGAAGCAAGGTTTATGCGAAAAGCAATTAATGTTTAAGGAAGTTCGCAAGATAGGTTAAGCGGTAAGACTTTAAGGACTAAGTGCTACCTTGCGATTAAGGCGTTGCGAGAGAAGAAGTGAGGAAAACTTCTCAGAAATTTCCTAGGAGTACTTAATGGGACACATATAGAGATTAAGTTAAGCATGTTTAGATTAAACCTTAAGCTTACACGTGCATCACTGAAAGTGGAAGTTAGCAAGCGAACCCTTTTTCTCTGCAAGGTACTTTGGGCAGTTCCTTAACCAGTGCCCGTTTTGGCCACAATTGTAACTCTTACCTTTTTTTGTAACTTTCTTTCCCTTGTGCTGTTTTGGAGTCTTCCCCTTTCCCTTCTTCTTTATTTGAGCATTAGGTTTTGAGGATACAACTTTGGTTTTAGAGTACGATCCTCTTGAAAACTTCCTTTTTGTGTTAGCGATATTTTCTTCCACTTGCTTCCCCTTACCCATGATAAGGTTCTATAATCGTTGGAGCTTGTTCAGAAGGGTTGTCAGATTAAACTCTATCTTTTTCATAAACACATTTGTTTGAAATGGTATGAAGCTTTTCGGAAGAGACTCTAAGATAAAGCTAACCTGATTAGTCTCATCGATGGCATCACTATTTACTTCAATGATGTTGAAGTGCATCATCATGTATAGGACATCTTCTTTAACAGAGGTTCCTTCCTTCCTTCATATGCTTAGTGTAAATGCATTTGATTGCTTCGTGTCTTAGAGACCATTCTGGTTGCCCAAACACTGCCCTTAATGTATCCATAATCTATTTAGACGTGGCTAAGGATTCATGTTTCTTTGCCAGAACATCAAACATGCTGCCAAGAATGTAGACACGAGTTTTTTCATTAGCCTTTACCCACTGATCATATGCTTTCCGACTAGTTTGATTAGCATTAGAGGCAAGGGTTTTAGGACATTCCTCAGTTAAGACAAATCTCAAATCGTCAACCACAAGTATCGTGTTAAGATTTGATTTCCATGCCACATAATTATCGCCATTAAGTTTTTTGAAAGCTAAAAGTTGAACTATTGAGCTATTCATGTTGATAAAACAAACATATTCACTTTAGAAAAAAACTATAATCCTTTATAAACCAATCAATTTTAGTAATTACTAATAATGTACCCTTCATTATTATGTTTTGCAACGATATTTCAAAGGTTTAAAATAACCTCCACCGAAGGGTAGTCGAGTATTCCTCCTTTGAACCAAGACAATCTTGAATAGATGCTAACTATAGAATAACTTTTTATTCTTTATAGCATTTAATTATCGCTTCTTTGGTCGAGAATGTACTAAAAACTTAGTAATTCTTGCAAGTGCAACTTGCCATTTTTAGATCTCAAAGATTAGAATCAATATGCTCCCAAAAGTCGAAAGTCAATATGAAAATTGATCTAAGAAAACCTATCCATCTTTGGAGTTCGTGATGTTCCGAATCCTATAATACAACCCTCTGAAGGGAACGTCGCTCCAAGGCAGATAAGTAAGTGCATTATAGGAATCTCACTGTGCGACCTAATGAAATAGACTGTGGGATGTGTTGTCACATATCCCTCACCCACTTACTATGAACTACTTCCCTTATTCACCTTGATATTGATCCATGCAAACACTCTCTGAAGGGAGTCCGTTCCTATGCATGGCCAGAAGCCTTGCATGGACCTTACGGTGTGAACTCTTAGGGATGTTAAAGCTAAAAATACACTACTTCTCTCTAGCTGAAGTGTTCTATAACGGTTTTAAGGGTATTTCATTACTTTAGGATTATATTTAGGCTATTCCTAAGTTTAGGTGAAACATCCAAGCATATACTTGATTTTAACTTACGATGTCTAGGTGATAAACTAGAAACCTAAATCGAAATAAGTTTGAAATTAGGGCTTTTAAGAAAACTTATGTTATAACGTAAAAGTGACTATTTCATGGTTTAGTCTTATGTAAACACTATACATAGGATGTCCCCACTTTCATGTCTCTACATGAACGATTCAAGATCACCTCATTTGTACTAACTACAAAGCGGGTCGCATCCATAGTTTCTCTGAATAAGGTGCCCAACCTTTATTCATAAACTATAGACTATTTAGGCCATATACTTGAACTTAATTAATCTATGTTTATGTTTCTACATAAAGTTCAAGTTTACTCAAAATAATCTCAGAACTTAGTTTATTGGATTTAAGATTATAGTATTCAATTTTTAAATAACAACTTTATTGAATAAAATATGATTACAAACTACGAGTTTTATGACATAAGTTCCAATACAAGTATCTGATGAAGTAAGGTAATTAAGAAGTTTCTTCAATTCCTTTAATAAACATAAATACTATTCATGCATTCATTTACTAATTAAGGCAAGCATCCTCTTGGTACCCACATGCCACAAATAATTTATTTCTAGATACAGATGGTGTAATGAAATGTGATAGGTTTGTGTTTATTTCTAAGTTATCTCCTATCTTCCTTTGACGTGGTCTTAGTCATTTACTCTTTCAATCAATTAACTACCTTTCTTATTCTTCAAATGTTAAGGCTCAAAGTCGACCTGACAGTCCAGAGGAAAGGGTTATTGCCATAGGTAACTATCTTAGACAACGACTCTTGTTCCCGGTCCACCCCACGGGGACCTAGGCCCAGAATGAATTAGACCTGAAGCTCTCTTTCTCCGTCTTTTACCAGATTGAATCTCAAAGTCTATTTTCTTCTATTCGCTTGTTTGCTTCCTCGCCTGCGGTGGATTGGGGACAAAGTCGACAAGTCAATGCCCACTACGCGGGTGCCCCTTCGGATTCAAACCCTGTTCAATCGTTCGTCAGTGAAAGACCGTTGGCATAGCGCTTCACTTTCGCTAAGGCACCATGAATCTTTCTATTCCTGAAGACGAGAAGGACGGAGGATATAGCGCCTTGTGATTCAGCAGAGGTACGGCTCCTTATTCAAGTTCCATTCAATATTCCCAATTTCATAAGAAAGATTCCCGCTCCGGGAGAAGAATCAGGCTCAGTTGCGGAATCGGATATGAGTGATAGCTTGGTCCAACCTCTTTCTCTACCGAGACTGCTGACTGAATGGGCGCATCATGAGATCTGACGATGACCACGGAGCGGTAAGAAGACTAGATTTCCCTATCGACAAAAAGATATTCTTTGACGAATAGAAATACGATACCGAACTAAGGATCTTTCATACTCAACTTCAACTTCTCCTGTTCAATCGATCGGGGCTTCAACCTCTTTATCTTCCGTAGGAGTTGAGGCTGATACCATTCCTAAATAAAGAGTCTTCTAGTAGAATGAATGAGTCAAGAGGAAATTCAGCTACGTAGAACAAAAAACGTGGCTTTTCCTTGCTTTTAGTTCTTTCTTCTTGAAATACTCTTTTGATGTGTTCGAAGTACAGGAGAACATAATATGGATCAAACAAAGCGAGCATATATCTTTATTCATTTTACAGGATTGTGTTTAACTTCCTAACCCATCTAGAAATTTAGCTAGTCATGTAAAGAATCGAAACTAAAGACTTAGATAAGATGAAACTCGAAATGATCATATTGATAAAATGAATTTGTTACAATGTTAAATTATCAAGTACAAGAACTGCGTATAATGAAATGTAAATGTACAACAAAAGGACAGAATGATAATTAAAGATCACAATTTCTTAATCCTTGTGGTTAATCAATCTCTGTAAAAGCTTCTAAACTTGAGGAGGAATGGAGAATGGAGTTGGTTGGGAATCTAGGCAGAGTTTCCACTTTTAAAGATCTCTATGTGTGTGTGTGTATTTCCTGGCTCTTCATTGAGGATATTTATTGGCTTCTGGCACCGATTGCCACTAAGCACGTTCTGTGTTCCTCGATAGCTATTTTTGTGCTAGTGGGTCTCATCCACAATCCGAAAATGATGTATCATATTTGATTCTCAAAGCTTAGCACTCTAGGCAATGATCTACAATATTTTGGACGTCTCTTAGAATCCTTGTTATTTGTCGAGTAGTTCTGTAACGCCCCAAAATTTAAGGTAATTTATTTTGATTATCTTAAGTTTAAATTTTTGTAATTTTGGGTGTTATTTTGTTGTTTTATTTAATTTATGAAGATTAGATTTTTTAGATATTAGGAAAATATCTAATTGTTGTAGTGTTGGAGTTTATGAACTAATTGGTTGTATTTGAGAAAATTTGATTAATTATATATTTGATTGTATAATTAATTAAATTTTGAAGGTAAAATAATTATATTATGTGGATAATATAATTAAGTGGGGATATTTATTTTTGAAAGTTAATGGTGATCGGTTTGGAGAGAGAGAGAGAAATTTGAATTTAAAGAGGAGATTTGATGGGTTTAAATGGAGAGAGAGAACATTTGAGATTTAGTTTGTTTTGGGGAATAGATTAAGGGAAAACCAAAAGAAATAATAATAATATTAATAATATTATTATTATTTACTTTATTTAAAGAACCCTCGTAAAGCGTGAAAGTGAAAAAAGTACTCATCTTCCTCTTGAAACCCTAGCCGCCGTGCCCCTGCCGACTGCCATCCCTCATCCGCCGCCGTCGATCTTCTTTGCTCGTCCTTCCGTCGTGCAGCAGCGCCATTAGTCGAGTCGTTCAAGCCGTTCGTCTCCGCGTCGTCGTCGAGACGGATTCGTTTCGTCTCTGCTCCATCGATCGCAAACCGTTGAGTGTCGCAACTAGACGATTTCTGCCATGTCGTCCGCCGAGCAGCAGAACCGTCGCAAGTCGCTGAGCCCTCCGTCTGTCGCTCCGTTGAAACCGTCTGTCGTTTCGTGCCTTGCCGCGAACCTGAACCTGACCGAGGCCATCTTCTCCACTCTCGAGCCGCGTGCACGTCTTAGTCGAGCCGACCAGTCGATTTTTTCCCTCTAGCCAAGCCATTTGAGATGTCAAGCTTGTTTCCACCCTATTTCACCCATTTTTGGCTTTTGCCTATATTTTTGGGTAAGTTTGAGTGGGTTTTAGTTAGTGCCAAACAAATATTAATTTCAGGCTCTAATTAATTAATTGTTGGATTAAATTCACTAGAGTTAACTGGAAACCGAGCTAGAAATTTGTCCAACTAAGTCTAAATTGATTTCGACCTCGATTTTTGGGTAAGTTAAACCAACTGGATTTTTGGATCCTTAGTCATATGCGAGTTAAATTATTAAACTTAGTTACTTACCCTTGTTGCTTAGGATTTTTCCTTTGGGAAGTTTGACCATGACTGTTAGGAAAATCTCGGTTTAACTAATCTCTAGGTAAGAGACTTTACTACTAGAACTTTAACTGAAATTAAGAGATCGCAGGTGTGTATGGTTATGCATGAACGATAGCTAAATTGCATAACTCGATGTTACTAATAATGACTGACATTGTAATGATAATTGATGTTGATGACTGATGTTATGATATGACTAATGGTATCTTGATGAGGACAACTGTGTTATGTTTATGATTAAGATATTTCGGATAAGTATGCTATGATTGTTATGTTATGCCATGTTTATGATAATGTTATGTCAAGTTACATGTTATGGATAGGGTTATTGTTAGCTTATTCTATTAGAGTCGTACCCACATGGGTGTCCCTTGGGATCACCACCTTTTTATGACTGTGTAGTCCGACAGGATTACCAGTCCATTATGACATTGACATTGACATTGACATAAACATGATTACGAGTGACTCGACGGGGTCACTCACAGTCTGATTGTCTTAGTGTTTCCTTCGGGTACACTAAAGACCAGTTGTCCTAGGTGTCCCTTTGGGCTCACCAAAGACCAGATATATTCCTACAAGGACCACAGATTGCACGTGTTAGGGAACGTGCCAGTTTAGGGGTATCACTTTACAGGACTTTAATAGGAAGTTAACAGGCACCTAGCGGGACTAGTAGTGGGTCCCTTATTGAGTATATTTTTATACTCACTCTTTCTTGTTTAAATTTTACAGGCAGGCGTAGAGGTAAGAGCTGAGAAAAGTTGGCGAATGACAAGAAGTGACCATGGTGAGTCATAAGGATCTCTTTTGCTTCCGCTTCATGTCATTGGATCTAACACATTATTTTATTTTATTTATTTATCTTTAAAACTAGATAGGGCCCGAGTTAGGAGTTTGTTTTAATTTAATCTTTCAAACATTTGTTTATGAATTTAATAAGTATTCGAGGTTTTGTTTCCTTTTCATTTTTTTTATTAGAAAATTTTTTTATCTTTTTAATTAGTAATGACCTCAGCTTAGTATAAGGAATTGGTCGTTACAAGTTCTTCTCTTTATCTCACAACATTGCTTCTAAGTGTGCATTGCAAATTTTTAAAAATTGCATTAGCCTAATTGTTCTAATCTTTTATCAAATCCTACGATGAAAAACACTAAGAAATTATAATATTCAAACATCAATGCATCGTAAACATGTGAACTTAATTTCAAGTGTATTTGATGCATTTCTTACTAGTTTTGCCTACTTCTCTTGGATAAATAGAAACAATAATTTATAGTTCTATAAGTTATCATTAGACATAAACTAAGACGAAACAACCATCATCAAAGCACCGAAACTAAAATGATATTTTAACAAAAAAAGAAAAAAGAAAAAATAGTACACGGAATAGAAAACACAAGGCAATTCCATTCAAAAGCATATTTGAGGAGGATCAGGTCGGGTCGTATTCAAAGGTAGGATCTGAATACAAAATAATGGACGGCCCATTAAAGGCCCAAAAAATGGACGGCCCACGAAAGCCCTAGCTGAGGCCATGCACTCTCTCTTCCGTCTTCCCCATGGAAAAAATTTCTGTTTTTCTTGAGCTTCGATCTTCCTTTTTTCTTCCCCAGCCTTCGTCGTCTTCCTCATCCCACCTAAGTTCCTTCACTCGAATGCAATTTTACACCTATTGAATCTCTGACAGTTACCCACCTTCTTCACTACCTTCTTCATTCTCCTCCTCTCCCCTTTCTTCTTCCCACTATTTCAATTCTTTTTTCCACCTCTCGGAATGCTTCTTCTTTGTTGATATTTTGATCAGACTTTCTTGATTGTTGAAGCCTGGGATATTCCTTCGTTCGGAGGCTTCATCAGGCGAAAGCGCAGCAAGAAGCAGCTCAGGTTTGTTTTACTAACATGCAATGCAACTGCTGCTTATCAATGTCTGCTATTGGAGGTTGCTCTCATCTTGTGCGTAATTAATGGACAATACTTGTGAAAGGTGTTGCCCTTTTGTTTGGATTTTTATTTTTTAAACTCGTGATTAGATTGTTTATCCTAGGTTGTATGTTTTTTACGTAGTGAGGGAGTGACAGAGCGAATATTAGCTAGTAATTAGCAGATGATCATGCAAGGCCGTGAATTTAATAAGAAAGTACACAAAAGGAAGTAATGTGGTTTGCACCTTGTGAATTTGTGCAGAATGTGCCATATACAGGTGCTCTCTTAGTCGCAGTTGAGTACTTCAATTCAGGGATCAAGTCTAAGAAATTACCTCTTATTGGTGTTCGGGGGGTGGGGGGTGGGGGGGTGGGACAAGACGTAGATATTATGTTCAGTATATTGTTGTCAAAACATTAGTTAAGATCTAGGAACATGTTGTTTTGTGAAATAATTTGTGCCCTTGAGTCTTTGTAACTTCTCTGTTGGTCCTGATCAAGCTTTCGTTCACCTTTTTAGCATTAATATTGTCATGGTGAACTGCACAATTTAACTAGGGATATCTTGATCTTTCATGATGTGATTACAATTTTATGTACATTTATTGTTATGAAAAAGCATGTTAGCTAAGGTGTTAACTACAGTTTTATTTGCTTTATCATTGGTTAAAAACTGACAAGGATAATTGCTTGTCAGATGTTGTCTTCAGAAGCACTCACGGGGAGTTCTATCAATCCAATCTAGCTCTTACATCGACCATGTATCCGAAGCAAACTGGTCTGGGGGATGGACCAGTCTCCAGCCCACTACGCACAAGTGCTCGACCAAGGAAGAGACCAATATCGTATGGTCGTCCATATGTATATTATGGTTCTTCTGCAACCTTCAAACCCAGCAAGAATAGAACCCCAGCTGTTAGAATTGCCAAGCTGCTTCGTCCAAAGAAGCAATCCATGCCAACTGCTAATGCTGTTGTGAGTACTATATCCTATATCTTATATCAGTTCAAAAGGTTTTATGGGCAAGGCATTGATTATGGCAAGGATAAATAGTAGTTTAAGAATTAATCTCTAGGGCAAAATTCTTGATCTTTATAGATTTGTAACAACATAAGACACTCTTTTTGAAATTGTATTTAAAAAATATGGCTAGACAGCGAAAAGAACATGTTCTGAGTGAAAAAGGATTTGGGAATAATTGGAGAATTGGCATGAATACAATGAACAAACTGCTGGAAAAAGGCTGATAAATGGTATAAATGTGAAGTTTGAAAGGGGGACCAGTTTTTCTTTAGGAAGAGTCAGGATTCAGGAAGACCCAGGCTCTTAAACATTCCTCTCAAATTTGGTTATCCTAGGCTCGTCATGCTGGTCATTCTCTTCTTTTGGCTGGGACCTCAATTTTAGAAGGAACAGTATGATTTAAAGATTGAGGGTAGGAGTGGGTTGCCCTCCTTAGTTGGATCACAGATTTCACCTTTAGTTAGACAGGAAAGTATGGACTCGTGAAAAAGAAGATGGTTATTCTGTAAAGTCCAGGGGCAGCAAGCTAACTGGAACCACTGAAGATATCATCAGCCCCTTTGTTAACCTCATCTGGAAGTCTAAAATCTGATATAGGGGCATTTTGGGAAATTCATCCATTTGTTATTTTGAAATTCATCCATTTGTTATTTTGTCTTTATAAAATCATGATTTAATTTTAGTTTAGGTGTGTTCCAGTCCTTCCCCCTTGGATCTATTTGAGGGGGTAGGTTAGTTAACTAGGTAGTTAGGTGTGATCAAACCCTTATCCTGTGGGTTTATTTAAGGGATAGCTTGTTTCTCTCATTCTAGACAATTAATAAAATTCTTTCCAAGATTTACTCTAAGATTTTAGTTTTCACCAAACTGGTACTAGAGCACTTCTTGAGAGGGACCTGATGGGCGGAGAAAACCCCAAGAACAACCTTCAAAACCCATTGATGTGGAAGCATCTTCCTCTCCTCAAACAATTGATCAATGCCTCACGGGCGTGGAGAATCCATCACTGAGCAACACCATCGTGGGCATTCAGCAAGCAATCGAACTTCTCATGGTTGAAGATGGCAAAATATCGACGAATAAAAACAAGGGTAGCGAGATTGAGTACAATCATCAAAAGTTTCAAGAAAGGTCCTTAGATTGAGTATAATCATCATTAATTTGGAGGATTAAGGTCCCTAGAAACGTTTGTTTCTTTACCTGGTAGGTTCTTCATGGTCGTATCAATATGTTGGATAGGCTTTTGAGGAAGATGCCATTGTTGGTTGGGCCTTTTTGTTGTATTTTGTGTCGAAAGGCGGAGGAAGACTTGGACCATATCCTTTGGCATTGTGAGTTGGCGAGCCATGTTTGGGACTTCTTTTTTCCTGAATTTTGGCTCTAGCACTGTTTGTCACAAAGTTGTTAGAGATATGATTGAGGAGTTCCTCTTGAATCTGCCATTTGGGGAGAAAGGCCGCTTTCTTTGATGTGCAAGCATTTGTGCTATTTTGTGGGTGCTTTGGGATGAGAGAAATAGTAGGGGTTTAGGGGTGTTGAGAAGGGGTGTGAGGGCTTTTGGTCTCTTGTTTGCTTTTGTGTCTCTCGTTAAGTTTGATTTCGAAGATCTTTTGTAATTATCCTATGAACATGATTTTGTATAGTTGGAGTCCCTTCTTTTAGCGGGAGTCCTTTTTGTGGGCTTGGGATTTTGTATGCCTGTGTATTCCTTCACTCTTTCTTAATCAAAGTTGTGTTTCTCATAAAAAAAAAAAAGAAAGCATCAAGAAGTTCAAGAAAACCGAGGACTCGAGGAGCACAATGGCAGCAGCCATAAATGCAACAAGAACTGATCCAAGATGTCCACAAAGAGCAAGAACCTTTAAGATTCACTTCAAGAATGTTCTCCTTTGGGTCTCTGTAGAGTATGATTTTGTCTTGTAGGAAGCATTTGCTTTTCTAGGTGGTCTATTACTTCTTGATGTAGTTGTTTTATCCTGTCCACCACTTGCTCCGCTCCAAGATTTTTGTTTTCACCAAAATTCCTAAGTGATAAACACCTAAAATAGATGATATAGAAGAATGCCAAACTGGTCTTGGTCTTCTTCTTGGTGGGTGTTGTGCATAAAGGTGGGGAAGACAGGCAACACTTGTTCTTCTGCTCTTATGCTGCGGTGGTTTGGAATAAGCTCCTCAAACTCTTCTACTTTTCATTGGTCTTTCTAAGCTATAATGGTTTGTTTTAGCTTATTTATGGAACCTATTTTGGTGGACGTGCCAGGATTATACGATTTGAGTTACGTCTTGTAATTGTCCTTTGGTGGCTCCCCATTTTAGCTATAGTTTTTTTTAAATTTTTTTTGTCTTTTATTAATGTGATTTTGCTTTTCACATAAAATGGGCGGGGAAAGTTCACTTGTTACTCATACTTAGTTGAGCGACTCGTAATTTAACCTTTAGTTTTAGTGTCATCCGACTGATATATTCAATCGACTAAATTTTATTTTTCATTTTGTGCATTGTGGTTAGCCTTTGGAGGTATTCTTGTGTAAGGATTATACACTTTTGCTGGATTTATATATTGGTGTTGAGTTTTGCTATTCCTATGTTTGCATGATTTTATGGTTAGATTTGGATGTTATTGTGCCTGGGCTTGGGCTTGGATATTTCTGCCTTACTTTTGGTGCTTTATGGTTGAATTTTACCTCATTTCTTGGTTTACTCTTAGCACTTTTATTTTCTTCAAAGCTGATGGGCTAGGTCAATACTTCAACATTCTTATTCTACTTTGAAATTAAAAAAAAAAAACTATATATATATATATATATAGATAGATACATACATACATACATATAGATACATACATACATACATACATATATTTACATATATATTACAGTTTTACTCTTTAGGGTTCTTCTCCTTAAACTCTACCTTTTCTCATCTCAGAATCCTTTATTCTTGTGTGTGTATTTGCAGCCAGTTCGGCGGTCTCAACGACAAAAGAGAAGGCGTACAAATTTTAGCGGTTACACAGATTCCGAAGATGAAGACTTAATGGTGAGATTTAATGTTGTTCCAAAAATTCTTTTTCTTCCTCAACTTAACTTCGGTTAGTTACATGATTTAATTGTATCATGGAAATATTACCTTCATTTACCACATATACTGAAGCTTAATAACTTGTTGCAGAGTTCCAACCCCAAGTATAAAATGCAAAGGGATAATAACTCAAACAAAAATGTTTTTTCTTCTCCAAAACATAAAAAAAACATGGACAACAGACCAACTCCTAGGCGTGAGGGATTACGACCACGCCATTCACGATTAGTTTCTAGAGACCATTTGAATTCAGAATCAGATGATGAGCAAGGTAGCTCTGAAGATAAAGGAAGCCAAGATGAGATAGAAAATGGGAATGATATAGAGGATAATGATGTGGATGATATTCAAAATGATGATGAGGGTGAGCCTGAACCTGACGACGAGGGTGAGGAAGATGGTGATGATGAAGGAGGTGAAGAAGAACAAGAGGGACGTAGACGATATGATCTTCGAAACCGTCCTGATGCTAGGAGACTCTCTATAGGTGAAGGTAAACCAAGACCAAGATCTCCTCGTAGAGTATTACATCAAGGGATGGGGACTAAGGTTGGGAGAGATGTAAGGAGGGGTGGATCAAGAGTTCATAAACGTCGTATGGCAAGGATTGAAGATTCTGATGATTCTCTTCTTGTGGATGAGTTGGACCAAGCTCCTGGTATACCATGGGCTCGAGGTGGAAATAGATCTGGCCCACCTTGGCTGTTTGGAGGATTGGACATGCATGGGACTGCGTCTTGGGGATTGAATATTGCAGCATCTGGTTGGGGTCACCAAAGTGATGCATTTTCAAGTTTAACTTCTGGTATTCAAACTGCTGGACCAAGCTCTAAGGGTGGGGCAGATATTCAACCTGTACAAGTTGATGAAAGTGTTAGCTTTGGTGACATTGGTGGCTTGTCAGAATATATAGATGCTTTGAAGGAGATGGTATTCTTTCCTTTACTCTACCCCGATTTCTTTGCAAGTTATCATATAACCCCACCAAGAGGGGTGCTATTATGTGGGCCTCCAGGAACTGGGAAAACATTAATTGCTAGAGCATTAGCCTGTGCTGCATCAAAGGCCGGCCAAAAGGTCAGTTTCTACATGCGGAAGGGTGCAGATGTTCTAAGCAAATGGGTGGGTGAGGCTGAGCGACAATTGAAACTACTTTTTGAAGAAGCACAAAGGAATCAGCCTTCTATCATATTCTTTGATGAAATTGATGGGCTTGCTCCAGTAAGATCAAGCAAACAGGAGCAAATTCATAATTCCATCGTCTCCACATTGCTTGCTTTGATGGATGGGCTAGACTCCCGCGGGCAGGTTGTATTAATTGGAGCTACAAATCGGATTGATGCCATCGATGGAGCTCTACGTCGCCCTGGTCGTTTTGATCGTGAATTTAACTTTCCATTGCCTGGTTGTGATGCACGTGCTGAGATTTTGACCATTCACACACGCAAGTGGAAGCATCCTCCTTCAGAAGAGCTTCGGTCAGAACTTGCTGCTACTTGTGTAGGTTATTGTGGTGCTGATTTGAAGGCTCTCTGCACTGAGGCTGCTATTCGAGCTTTCCGCCAAAAGTATCCTCAGGTTTACACCAGCGATGATAAGTTTCTAATAGATGTTGAATCTGTCAAGGTCGAGAAGTATCATTTTGTTGAAGCCATGTCCACAATTACTCCTGCTGCTCATCGAGGTGCTGTAGTGCATTCTCGGCCGCTATCTTCTGTAGTTGCACCATGTTTGAAAAGACATCTTCATAAAGCCATGATTTTCTTATCTGATGCCTTTCCATTAGCAGCATCATCTGAGTTTTCCAAACTTTCCATGCTTTCTTTTGGATCTGCAATTCCACTAGTGTGTAGACCTCGACTTTTGCTTTGTGGTGGTGAAGACGTTGGGTTGGTAATTATCTTGGAACCTCCTGAATTTTCTCTATGATCACTTTGGAGCGACCAACTAAATGTACTTACTGGTTTAGTTTTACAGGATCACCTTGGTCCTGCTATTTTACATGAATTGGAGAAATTTCCTGTTCATTGTCTGGGGCTCCCATCACTGCTTTCTGATCCTAGTGCAAAGACACCTGAGGAGGCATTGGTACATATATTTGGTGAAGCAAGGAGGACTACTCCGTCAATCCTCTACCTACCTCAATTTCATCGTTGGTGGGAGACAGTGAGTTCGTTTTTCAAGATATTCTATGTTTATTCATCAATTATTACTAAAAACTTTGTACTTTGTAAAGTTTATTAGTGTTATAAGTTATAATTATGCTGTTTAACATGCTGGGGTGGTTTTGATGGTTGACTTTTCAGGCAGATCAGCAGTTGAGAGCTGTTTTATTGACTCTGTTAGAGGAGCTACCTTCTGACCTACCCATATTACTGCTCGGAACATCCTTATTCTCGCTTGCTGAAGTTGATGAGAAAGCTTCTATGATTTTTCCTAATCGCGGGATGTATGTCTTCATCTACTTTGACCGAAATCTTTACTGTGCAGTTAAACCTTGGTGGTCAAGTCATCACTCTGAAGTTAAACCTTGTTTTCTTATCGTATGATGTATATTTGAAATTTAGATATATATCTTAATCAGATATTTTGATGCTTCTAAAAAAAACTCCGATAGTTTTGGAAAAATATCTCAGTCTAGGTATATGATCAATTTTGCAACCCACTCTGTTAGGGTGGTCTCATGTTCTTTCTTTTGATTATTTAAGCGTGTTAGAGAAAGTTATCCTTTACCCCCCATTTCATGATAGAGAATGCTTCCCTTATTTATTTAAATGTTTTTACTGTTTTTGGTAGAGTTTGCTAAAACATATATATATATAGCAAGATATTTTAGGATGTAGAGGGTGCTTAGCTGCTGTTGGAATCTTGTGCACTCTAACCAATCTCTTTGTATCTTCTTTCCTAGTTTTTTCCCTTCTGATTCTCTACTTTGATTACTTATAACTTTTTCTTTTAATTACAGTAGTTTATTAATAAAAAGATACTTGGTCTCTTCCAAAAAAAAAAAAAAGGAAGAAAAAGAAGGAAAAAAAAAAGAAAAGAAAAAGGTACTTGGTAGTTGATTGACTAAAGAGATGAATAGTTCTGTTGTTTGGTTTCTCATCATCCTTTTCTGTATAGAATAGAAAAGATATCTGCTATTGTTTTGTTTGTGAAAAATTGTTTCCAACCTAATGTTCTATCCTTTTTTTCTAATTAGCAGCTACCAAGTGAGACCTCCGTCCAGTGAAGATAAGTCTTTGTTTTTTACCAATTTAATTGAGGCTGCTTCTTCGGTTTTGCTGGAGGGCATGGATAAAAGAGTGCAAGTGTCTGAATCCCTTCCAGAGCTTCCCAAGGCTCCAGTAGTAGCCAGTGGACCAAAGGCTTCTGAGTTAAAAGCCAAGTTAGAAGCTGAACAGCATGCCCTTCGACGTTTGAGAATGTGCCTTAGAGATGTTTGCAACCGGTAAGATGGTCTTTACTTGCACCATTGCATCCTTGTTAAATTTATTGTCATTTTATTATGTACTACTAAGTTTTTTTTTTTTTTTTTTAATGAAATAGACAACTTTCATTGAGAAAAAAAATGAAAGAATACAAGGGACATACGAAAGAATACAAGGGGCATACAGAAATTAAGCCCACAAGAAAAAGAAAGAAAAAAAAACAAGTCTTCTACAAGGAAGGCTTCCAACTCAGTATGATGTTACCAATGGAATAATTACAAAAAAACTTTGAAACCAAAGTCCAAAGAGAAACATGGAACCTCGCTAAGGGCCAAACCTCTGAAGGGTCCTTCTTGGACACACTAAAAATTCTCTTGTCCAAAACGACAGCACACCCCCAAGCCATAAGAACTGGCCTTTCTTCCTAAAAGATCCTTAATCGTAGCACAGATCCTTCTCTGGCCAGCAAACTGAAGATCGAACTCTTGAAAGAACTGAGACCACACAAACGTCGCTAATTGACAATCCCAAAGTAGGTGGTCCAGGTGTTTCCCTGCCTTTTGACAAAGAATACAGCAGGACGGACCCATAAGTGAAGGCATCTTCTTGGCCAGCCTACCCAAGGTATTCATGCGGCCTAACAAAACTTGCCAAATAAAGAATTCGATTTTCTTTGGTATCTTGACCCTCCAAACCTCACCAGAAACCAACACACTACTAGGGGAGGGAGGGGTCTAACAAGTAACATATATGACGTGTCCTCAATGTGTTGTGTCCTACATTTCAGAATTTGACATGTCACTGTGTCGTCTTGTGTCACGTGCCTCAATCCGTGCTTGCTAGGATACGAGGATTATGCTATGGAAGATCCTAGTAGTGATAATGATATTGTGGATGAGTATTAGATAGAATATTGAGATTTTTCTTCTTTGTTGCGATTAATTGTTAGGATCTTTTTCTGTCTTTTTTTGAAATGGAGACAAACTTCTCTATTAATTATTAATAATTAAACTCAGAATACAAGAGAGTTATACAATAAGTAATAAAGAAGCCTAAAAGAAAGTACCTAGGGATCAGGAGGCGCACCCGGATATCTCAACTAGGTTGACACTTCCATAGCGCCAACATCATTTCCCATACAAAAAAAAACCCTACTAGATTGTTTTTCATTGATCAGATCATTACAAGAGAGCCGAGACTAAAACAATCTAGCAAAAGTGCAAACATTACAAACCCGAAATTAAAGCAAACACCTGTAAAGGCCAGAACATGAAAGTCCTATGTCTAAAATAAGATAAAAAAGAATAAAACAGTCCACCAAAACTTCTGAACTCAGGAAGTAGTCTGCTGAAAGAGTTTGCAATCTGAATTTTGCAGTCGGAGCCCCGAACTATAATACTGGTTGAGAGAGAAAAACAACCCAGTTGAGACATATGTCTTGAATGGAGTAATTCTCAAACTCCTTATTTAGAGAACACCAAGCTGCAGCATTGCGTTCTGCAGAGCAACATACCCTATTCTGCCTTCTTAGTGATTGCTTGAGCTTTTGGAGGCGTCAAACCGATCAATGAACAAAGAATGAGAGAACTTTATCAATTTGATAATGGATGTTCATATATTCTATTGCAAACCTTGTTATATAATTGAGTGAATTAACTTGATTCAGAATTGAAGCTTTTGCAAGAACTGCTACCCTTTCAACAACAAAGGCTACAGCCTCTTCTGCTAGAACAAGATCAGCAACTTCTCTGTCAGCAATGGCCGAAAGAGATACATCTGAAACAAGGCTTCCTTCTGCCCCAACTCGATTTTGATCCAAAACTCATTCAACCGGCTTCAACTTTCTCTGTCCAACTCTCATTTACCTTTCGTACTCGGTGAAAACTAGACCTGCCTATGACAACTGAAAGGGATGGGATGCCTCTCCACTCCAGCCTTTCGCCTCTCAGATCTAGGGCCTAGCCAGCAGCTTCTGACTCCTCTCCATTTGGTCTTGCAATTGGGGGGTGTTTTTTCTTTGTCATGGTTAATTTTGAGTATCTTATGTACTTCTAAGCACTTCATGATATTAAAATATTTAATTGTGTTTTATTAATTTAAAATGAGGCTTACACCTCATACCAACTCGAGGCGCAAGAGAAAATGCCTCAAGGCTGCCTTGAACCTTTTAAACATTGATCATCTTGTTCCAAACAAAACATGTGCTCCCAATATTTTTAACCATCTATCTTATTAATAGGGAATGCCATCTTTACGATAACCAAATATATACAGATGGTACTCCCTATGAAAAATGTGTCCAATTTTTTTAATCATCTATCATTAATATGGAATTGACTATTTGGTAAAGTTCAAGATTTGATCAAACAGTTTATATGTTCTTTTATTATTATTTTTAATTTTATTTCAAATAAGTTGTTCTTTGTTTAAACTGATTTTGTGTTCCCGTTGCAGGATTTTATATGATAAAAGGTTCACTGTCTTCCATTACCCTGTTCTTGATGAGGATGCTCCCAATTACCGCTCAGTCGTCCAGAACCCGATGGACATGGCTACGTTGCTTCAACGTGTTGACTCTGGGCAATATATTACATGTTCAGCATTCATACAAGATGTTGATCTCATTGTTTCTAATGCAAAGGTACTGCTTGTAATAACACATAGAAGTTCTAAACTAAATAATATTTATTACAATTATGTGATGTAATAAATGAAATATTTACAAAATTATTTAAAATCCAAATTAAAATTAACTTAAATATTTCAATTGGGGGTGTCTACTCTGATAATTCCATGTGGGCGTCAGTATTGCTATGGAATTTCAATTTTTAAATGTCTGACAAATGGGAAGCAGCGGAAGTGTAAATGCCAGAATTTTGTCTATCCTTATGATTTCTTTGTGTCCGTCTGAACCCATTATGTGTATATGTGACTTGGGCTTCTTTTTGTTCTTCAATCATTTTATTGACGCCAGTGTTTGTGTTTCTCATCCCTATGAAAAAAGAAAAAGGGGTCACTTCTACTGAGCTTTTCTTTCGTATAAATGTTTATGAGAATATACTTTGTATTTGTTTCAGGCTTATAATGGAGATGATTACAATGGTGCTAGGATTGTTAGCAGAGCTCACGAGCTTCGCGATGCAGTATGTTCATTTGTTTTTTCTCCATGCCCCCCCCCCCCCACAAGTTGAGTGGCTTTAATAGCATAGATTTTCCTTATCCACAGGTCCACGGAATGCTGACGCAGATGGATCCAGCGTTGATTGCATTCTGCGACAATATAGCTGCCCAAGGTGGCCCATTGAATGTGCCAGATGCACTTGGGGGATCTGTGTTTCCATCTGCCCCAGCTATGCAGCTGGGAACTGTTACTCGAGCTAGCGCTCGATTGCGTAATGTTCAGCCAGAGGTTGACTTCAATCGAAGTTATGAGGCATTAAAACGCCCAAAGAAGAATACGGATGCTGCTCATCATGCAGGTATTGTGAACTCACTTATTGTATGTTTTGTATATATTCTTAAATCAAGAATTTCTGAAAAGTTTTTTTTGCTGCTTAAGTAGTCCTGCCTCACAACAAGCTCTAAATACAGGAGTGGTTAAACTGTACATCCTTGTATGCTCTCCGAGCGTAAAAAATTAGCTTATTGACAGAGTTAGGATTAGATCTCCCGCAAAAGTTAAGTTTGTCAGCAGCCTTTGATGTGACATTGGCTAAGGCACCAGCTTTTAGCAATTGTAGTTTCTTAGTACTCACTGATTGCGGGGTAAGCTAAACTATAGGTTGGGTTCTTACTTTCTGAGTACATTCTCTGATTGCTTGGTAACGTAATTAGATAAGACCAACATGGGTTGGGGAAACTAGTGCTTGACTGGAATGTTTTATTGTGACGTGTTGCTCTGTTTCTTACATGTGGATGGTTCTATAGATTTGGGCCATTAAAATTGAGTGGTGAGATGATCCTCCTTTTTGTTCTTGTCAACGTGAAGATGTTCAATTTAATGCAAGTATAAAAATTCGGATTTTTATTCTTATTCTAAACTAGTGATTGGGATGATCCAAGCTTTATCCATAAGTAAAACACTATGTCCATAAGGTAAAATTTACACAGGAGCATTCAAGATAATTGGTTTCCATGGAATGATTGTTTTGGTTCTAGTTGTCTTAAAGAAGTTTCCTAGTGCTTCCAATCCAACCACTTTGCTATTTACTCTCTTTTTATTATTATTATATCAATGAAAAGTGTTTCCTTAAAAAAAAAAAAAAATTTCTGGGAAGATCATTATAGCGTTGTTTTCTTTTTTATTATATCAATGGAAGAACTCTATGTTGTTCCTCGAGTTCGGTGTGTGGTGGGGATGGGAGAGAGTCATACTTTTAGGAAGATCATTAGGTGGGGAAGAAACCTCTTTGTGGGCTTTTTCCATGGTTATCATTTGTCTTCTTTTAAAAACCACTTTGTGAGAGATCTTCTAGTGTGGACTGGGAGCTCTTGTACGTTATCCTTCAGGTTATGTCATGCTCTTTCTGATAAGGAAACGATGGATGTGGTGGCTCCTTTCTCTTCTTTAGAGTCACCCCTTTTTCTGTGGAAGGTGAGGTGGGAGAGGTTGGAGCCTTAATCCTTTGAATGGGTCCTTGTGTTTAGGATTTAGGGTTACCCTAAACCCCAAAGGTGAGGTGTTAGAGTTTGGAGCCCTAATCCTTTGGATGGGTTCTTGTGTAAGTCTTTCTTTTAGTGTCTGGTTAACCCTTCCCCGTGGATGAGTCTTTCTTTTCGTTGTTGTGGAGGATTAAGATTCCTAGAAAGGTGAAATTATTTACTTGGCTGTTTCTCGATGGTCGTCTCAGTACATTGGACATACTTGTGTGGAAGATATCATCAATGGTTGGCCCTTTTTGCTGTATTCTTTGTTGGAAGGCGGAGGAAGACTTCCGACATTGAGCCATGTTTGGGATTCTTTTTTCAAGACATTTCACATGCTTTTTGTCTGCCACAAAGAAGTTAGAGATATGATTGAGGAGTTCCTCCTCAATTTGCCTTTTGGGGAGAGGTCGGTTTCTTTTGTGTGCTAGCGTTTGTGCTATTATTTGGGTTTGGTGGGATGCGAGGAATTGTAGGGTTTTTAAAGGGGTTGAGAGAGAGGCTAGAGATATAGTCTCCTGTTTGCTTTCATGTTTCTCATTAGACTCCGGTTTCCATGGGTATTCGTAACTATCATCTTGACATGATTTTGTATGGTTGGGGTCCTTTCCTGTAGTGGGGGTCCTTCCTTCTTTAGTGGCTTTGTTTTTTGTATGCCCTCGTGTATTCTTTCGTTTCTTTCTTAATGAAAGTCGTCGTTTTTATCAAAAAAAAAAAAAAAAATCTCTGGAACCTCTCATTTCCAAATTTGATTTCCTGCTTTCAGTACTTGAGCGTACATCTGTTAGCTTAAAAACATTAACTTACTGGAGAGGACTCAATAACCTATTAAACTTTCACAAGGCTTTAGGGTGTGTTTAGCCCAAGGAGTTAAGAAGTAGGAGTTATGATCTCTGCTCCATGTTTGACCCAAGGTGTTGGTGGGTCTCACTATTAAAAACATCAATTTTCTTCTTTCCTCACTTGGTATTTTCTTTCTGACAACCTTAATACAAACAGAAGAGAGACCGCCACCACAGCATCAAGATTCAGTCGCACAAAAACCATCCCAAGAGCCCGACACAAGCGAAGCAAGTCGTGAAAGTTCAAAAGCCTGTCCAGGTAGTGGGAATATGTGTGATGCTTCCGGTGGAGAAGCCTCCGATCTCACAGATTGGAATGGCTCGCAAGATGCTTCAGTATCAGATAGCTATATTTCAAACCAAGTCGAGTCAGTGAAGAATGTACTTGTGGAGCGAACGGTGAAGTATGGAATTCCAGAGCTTGAAAGACTATATACTCGAATAATGAAGGGTGTTTTCAAGATTAAAGAAAAAGGAGGCAGGGATGATCCCAAGCATTCAATTTTGAAGTTTCTATTGAAATTTGCTGAAGATGGGGCTAATTTCTGATTATTATTATTATTATTACTTTATTACAAACGAATCCTTAACCCCCACCCCCCCAAAAAGAAAAAAAAAAAAGAGTTACGAAAAAGAAAGGTTTATTTCGTTAGGTTGATGTAAAGTCGGGAATTTTATTGCAATGGAAATCTGTTGAGTGATTTCTCTCTCATTATTTTGGTTGGTTGTGACAGTGGCATTTGGTTTAACGATTATAACCATCTTTTATTAATTGGCCAAAGTTGTTGCAAAGGCATGTCATCGATGGATCATATAGCAAAAGATGAAATTTTCTAGAATGGAGTTCAAATCAGATTTTGACTATAAATAGAAAAGCCATAAGTGGACCATATTTGTATTTTTGGTATTTGAACCTTGTTTTATATCTTATTTTGATTCTTTTATTTACTAAGTTTTACTTTTACCGGCCAGTTATGGGCGAAAATCAATGGCATACATCTAATGATGGTACTTCCCCTTTATTTTGAATTGTGTCATGTTCAATGATCACTGGGTTATAAAAGCATAATTGAATTTTTCAAAAAATAAAAATGATGATAAAATAGTTTTAATGCTCTAATCTATGAGACAAAGAAAGAAAAGGTTAACATTTGTATTATAATACTCGAAAATAGGGGTATAATTCAACCCAATCCATATTTTTTGGTCGGTTGGGTTGGCAATCCGAATAGTATTTCAGATTTAACTCAACCCAACCCAACCCGATCCTTAAAATATGGGTTGGGTTGTCGGTTGTCATCCTAAGTATCAACCAACCTTTTCATTTATCTCATTTTCTTCAATTAATAATATATATATATATATATATATATATATATATAAGACTCAACGTGAAGAAAACTTCTCTTAATTGTACTCTTAAAATTAGTTTTGTGTTTTAATTAATATTTTGGTTTGATGGTAAATTCGTTTTTAATTTTGCATTTTTTGTAATATAATTAATTATGGAAGCTTAACTCTCTCCCACTACTTTTTGAACTTCAATGATTAAAGAAAAAACGTTAAAGTATGCAAATTGTGAAAAGTTGGAAGGTAAATAGTTTTTTATTTACATTGTAGAAATTAATTAAAAATTAAAATCTTACATTAATTCTAATTAACATTACATCTTTAAAGACTTGAAAGTTTAAAAGCTTTTGTAACATGTTTTCAACTTTCAATACTATATAAAAGGTTTCTTTGATTTTTTTTCTATCAACGTTATTGAGAATTTTCTTCAATTAGTTTGTTATTCTTTCCCCCTCAAATTTTTCTCCAAAAGTTCAATATTTAGTATGTAAAGAAGGGAACTCATTTGAAGAAGGTCGAGTGCACGTAAAGAGAGACTAAAGATGCAAAGCACCGCTAGCTATGCATATTAAGAAGAAGACAACCTTATTTATTTTCTTTTTCTTATTTCCTTAAGTAACGTAGGAAATAGAAATGATGAAGTGAATTTGCTCGCATGGAGCTAACCTTTCTAATTTCTATGAATATATATTTCTTTTTCAATAGTATAAAAGCATGGTTGAGAAGAAATTTTTTGTTCCAATTTTATTCTTTCATTATAAGGTTTTACATTACTATTTTAGTAGCAATTTTTTCATTTAAATACAAAAATTAATATAGTTAATTACTAAATTAAATTAATTATTTTTTAGTTGTTTTATAAATAATGGTTGAATTTTATGATAGTCTATATTTTACTTTTATGTTGTTTAATTAATTTATTCATTATTCTCTCCTTCCACTACTTCTCTCTGGATGTAGAAAATAATTCTCTCTCACATTTAAAAAAGAAAAAACTCACTTTTCTCTCTAATTAATTAATTTTATTATTAAAACTTCTCTTTTCTTCATCCATTCTTTTTATCATTCTCTTAAGCTTTTATCTTCCAACTATTTACGTACTCTTATCTCTTATTAACTCTTCTCTGTCTTCCAATCTTTCAATTTCCTCCCTTTTCAAACTACTTTGCTCATATTTTTTTTTCATTTAATTAATTTCTAGTTTTAATTAGAGTTATTTTATTAGTAAAATGCTGAAGTGTGGTTAATACACCTATTGAGTTTGAATTATGCAACTTTTGTTGGAATCTAATTATCAATTACAGTTAAAAGGTAATAGAATGCATAAAGGTAGAAATATGAAAATAGTTTCTCTCTTTTTGTTCTAAGAAATTCATTAAAAAATAATAAAATCTTTAAATTTAATTAATTTTATAATTTGAATAATTTTATTAAGCTAAATTTTTGTAAATATAACAAACTATTAAAATATTTACGGCCCGTGTAACAATGTCCATAAAATTAGTCATGTTTAAAATTTTTGAGGTTTGCTCTTCCGCCTTTCTCCTCCTCTTCGCTACGATTTTTTCTATTGTCTTTTTCCTTTCCTTTTTTTTTTCTGGTGCAGTTTCTTTTCATCGTCTTTTTTCTTTTTCTCTTTATTTTTTTTACGTTGTTTAGATTTCGGTAACCAAATTTGATTTCTTTCTATCTTTTTTCTTTTTTTTTCTTTTTTTTTTTGCTGTAATTTCTTTCTATCGTCTTTCGTCTTTTCCTATTCTTTTTTACGTCATTTAGATTAAGGTAACCAAATCTAAAAGATCGTGTATAAAGAATCTTGAAAAAAGTAAACGATCGTGTACCAAAAAAATCTTAAAAAAAAGTCGTTTAGCCAAATCTAAATGATTGTGTACCAAAGTTTTTAGAAAATATTGTTTAGATTTAGGGTAACCAAATCTAAACAATCGTGTAGCCAAATTTAAAGGACCAAATCTAAACAATCGTGTAACTAAATTAAACAATAGAATTGAAAAAATACATCGTTTAGATTTGGATAGCCAAATCTAAATGACCAAATCTAAACGATCGTATATCAAACAATCTGGTATGTATATTTGTTTTTTTCCACACTTAACCCTTTTTTTTCAAAATGTGTTGTTTGATGTAGAGCATAATAATAAATCACATTTTTCTATAAAAAGTGATGTAAGTTTATTCTTTCTTCTTGACAAATGATTTATTCACTTGGCAAGTGTACTAAGTTTTCCTTTTTCTTTTTTTCTTCCTAGAATAAATTATAAAGTAAGTGCTCTATTTAATATATGTTTTGATATATTTAAAATTTTAATTTTTAATTTGATTTTAATCATCAACAATGATATATCTTTTATTAAAACATTAACATAAAAAGATTTGAAATATCACGAGCATTGCAGTTGTTAAGTATTAGTATACATATACATATACATATATACATGTATATGTATATGTATATAATTATGGTTAATTTTCATAAATATAACAAAACATCAAAATATTTACAGCCCAAGTAACAAAATAAAAAAGCCTATGAAGTCGGTAAATTTTTTTATAAATTCCATATATGCCATTGATATTATGAACGATTAGTCACTTCTCTTTCTTACTTTTCTTTGCTATTTATTCATCTTCTTTTCTAGACTTTTTCAGCTCCTCTTTTGGATTTTCTTTCTTCTACTTTTAAACGTTTTATTCTTCTGTTTAAATCTTAAGAATATTCAAGATCATTTAAAAAGAATATTGAACTTCATCTAAATATTAACTACATCTTCCTCATATTCAAGAATATCAAGATCGTTTAAACATCACTATGATATGATCTAAATGATTGTTTCCCATTGTCAACACGATTATTTACCATGGTCAACAAGATCGTTTTAAAGTTTAAGTCATTTTTCACCGTTTAAAAAGAACTACACAATCGTGTGGATATGATCTAAATGATCGTTTACCATAACAAAATGATCGTTTACCATGGTCAACACGACCATTTAGATTTCAAGGTCTTTTTTCATCGTTAAAAAAGAACTACATGGTCAGGTGGATATGATCTAAACGATTGTTTACCATAGAAAAACGATAGTTTAGCATATCGTTTAAATTTGAAATGTAAACTCTGAACCCTAAGGAACTTGAATTTTTCAAAGAGCTTGAAAAGATGATTTTTTAAAAGTAGGCTTGAGACGTGTCATTGTAAGTGTGCCATGGTAGGTAGAAAGGGAAAAAGCTAAGAATGAATGGTTTAAGAGTTAAGAAGGTTAGGTTGAAAAGTGAGAAATTTGGCTAAGTTCAAGAAGTAGGCGTTTTTGGCTTTGTGGGCAGCCAAATCAAGAGAAAACAACCTATAAAGATGTTATTTGGGTAAAAAGAAGGTAGTTAGGTGGCAAACTTATTTGTGTGGTCGAAAAGGATGGAAAAACCTCTAAGAAGTGTGCTAGGCGTTTGAAATAGACGAGAATGATGTCTTTAAAGGTTTGTTGGGCGTTTAGACCACGCAAGGAAGCCTGCATAGAGGTTAGTGAGGCGTGGAAGACATGGTCATGCGAGATGAGGTTAGCAGTCATGTCAATAATATATATATATATATATATATATATATATATATATATATATATATTAGAAGAGATAATTAATTAGTCCATTTTATTTGAAGAAAATGGAGTAAATAATAATAAAGTATTGTTATACTATTATTATTGTGGGTTATTTATTACGGTTGTAAGCTGTGCAAATTAAAAGGAAATTTGGAAACCATTCTTCTTCCTAACATCAATGTTGTTGCCACCCTTCTCTTCAGTTATCGAACGTCAGCCTCCTCTGTGCACCTCCTTATGCGTTCAACCAACCAGTTGAGCGTTGCTGCGAGTTCTACCCGAGTAGATCTCCTCTATCTCTGCACTGTACCCCAACCAACCTTATCTGCCTACGTCACCGATCTGCCATCTATTGTTTGCTGCCATTAACCGAATCTTGGCTTGGGTGAGTTTGGGGTGATATTATTGGGCATGTATAGAAGGTTGTTATTGGTTTTTTACACTCATTAAAAGTTGAATTAAAGAGTTAATTTCAAGCTTATTTTTGGATCAATGTGGGTTTCTTGGCATTTGAAGGTGTAATTTGAGCCCTTCGGATTCGATTTTTGATTTCTATCAAGGTTTTAGATTTTAGTTCAACCTCCAATTTGGGTAAGTTTGAGAAAGCTCAGGTAAATTAAATTGGTTATTTGTTTGGAAAAATTATTAATTTAATTTTGGTTATGTATAGGTTGAATTTGAGAATTTAATTTGCAACCAAAGTAGTTTAATTCTATTTTGAGGTAAGAGGTTTCTACTACTGATCATTTAAGACTGAAGTTGTATTGTATGAATTATGAATTGATTGACTGATTATGCATTGATAGGGTTATTAGTTAGATTGACTGAAATTGAGAATATTATGTTGTCATGCTTTATTTAACTGACTATGTAATTATGGAGAATGATGAATGATTTGTGTATGTTATGTTTATGTCCATTTTTAGATAAGTTTGACTGTAGTAGACTTATTAGGGCTGATGATAGTTGTTAGCTTTAGCTATTAAGCTAGTGTATCTTGCATGTGTAGTGTCTCTTGAGATCACCACCTTTAGACCGATATTGATGACTGTTAAGTGAACCCGTTAGGTTCACTTTAAGATGTTCCTACGGGATCTCAAGATCATATGGCTCAAGGTTGTTGGGTTTTATGTCCTAAAACTCGTAGATAATAAATATAATTTAGTGATTGTTATTAATAAAGTGTTATTATTATAATTTCAAGAAGTGTTATTATTATAATTTCAAGAAGTGTTATTGATTATATTATTAGTTTTGTGGTAATAACCTAAATCCAACAAACTAATATCCTAAGTTGTTTGATGAGTCTTGAACAGTACGAAGAGACATATAGGGATCAATGGTCAAGATCAGCTTAAAGAGTCTACAGCATATGGATAAGACTGGGTACTTTATCCTAGTAAAACTATGGATACAGCTCTCTTTGTATTTGATACAAATGTAATGATCCAACGCATTCATGTAAGTGACATGGGAGTGAAGGTATCCTATGCAATGAGTTTGCATAAGACCGAACCATGAAATAGAAAGCACTAGATGTAACGTAACCATTAGATGTAACTCCGTTAACTAGTTGGGTTTCTATTTCATTAGGATGACCTAGGTAACTTAGTCTTAATCCTGAGTGTATTTTGAACTCCTGTTCACAAAGGATTGTCCTTTGATTTGTATGGGTTACAGTGGCTAGATTTTCGACTCAATATACTTATTATTTTAGGGATAAGACCAAGTTGGGAGCTGGAAACATAATTATACAGTGCCCTACTTTAGGGTAAGTAGATAGGTGTTTCCTTAAATAATGTTTCTAGGATTTAAACAAAGTGTCCTACCCTCTCTATGACACGATAGGGATTTCTGTTTAGTGGTTGAACCATAAACAAGTTGTTCATTAGAGGAGCACTGATATTTAAGGACTAAAAATAACCTAGGGGTAAAACGGTAATTTGACCCAACTAGTGTTACGAACATTTGTGAAGGACTAACTTACTGGTATTGGTCTATATCTGTAGACACACACGGAAATATAACTACAGTGAGAAGAGTTCAGCTGTAAGTCTTTAGTGGAGTATCATAGAGTTAGTGAATATTGATTAATGTGGTTAATTAATTTAGCCAATTAGTCTCATATCGTTGTAGCTTCAAATCTATAGGTCTATTAGATCCCCTTCCTAGCTCGTAAAGGATAATGAGATTTACTTATATTGGTTATAGTTTGAAATGTTCAAATCTACTTTTGAAATTAATATAATATATGGTGATACATATAATATAAAATTTATATTTTAATCAAACTTTATTATATAAATTTAATTTTGGATATGATTCAAAATTAATTTGTGAGAGAATAAAATATTTGAATGAGTTCAAATATTAATTTAATATAAATTAGATTCATATTAAAACTATAGGTTAAAATTTAATATGTATATGATACACATTAAAAACTATAGGTTACGAGAGAAATTTATATTTAAATATGATTTAAATTTGGATTAAATTAAATATATGATATTTAATTTAGAAATTAATTAATTGAAAAATTAATTAATAGTTTGTAACTTCTTGAAATCAGTTAAGTTTCCTGATGGGTTTATTTCTAATATTTCATGATGTGTGAATGAGAGAGACAAGAAAATATCAGGTCTTAAGACTCACGACCGTCACATTTTGCTTCATCGGCTTCTATCTATTAGTATTCGAGCACACTTACCAAAAAATGTGTACACAACTCTTACTGAGCTTTGTAGTTTTTTTCACGACCTGTGCACGAGGATGATAAGAGTAAGTGATTTGGACTGATTGCAAGTAGATATCATTATCATACTTTGCAAACTAGAAAGAATATTTCCACCTACTTTTTCAGCGTAATTGTACATCTTCCTGTTCACTTACTGTATGAAGCAAAGGTTACCAGTCCTGTTAATTACAGTTACCATTGAGAGAAGCCTACGCATGCTGAAGCAATACATTTAAAATAAAGCATGTCTCAAAGGGTCTATTGCCAAAGCATATGTCATAAATGAATCAAGTACCTTTTGTTCAAGATATTTAAGTGGGATTGAAACTCGTTTTTTTAGGATAAACGAAATGATGATAGCATTCTCGAGGATGAGGTAGTTGGTGAGTTTGAAGTGTTTATGTAGAAGGTACGACCATTAGACGTGACAAGTTCAAGATCTCTATCATAAGAAGAGAAGCGCCAGATCAATTGGTACATCTTGAACAATGAAGATGAAATTGTGGAAAACCGCAAGTACGTACTTCTAACTCTAAATACTTCACTATAGGATCAACGTCGACTCTGTACGAGTATTGTCCTCAATGTGATTTTTCAAAGTGGATCAAGCAATGAACCTGCTGCTCGCACTCCCAGGAGACGACACCACCCCAGGAACCTGGAGTTGGATAGATATGTTGTACAAAATAGGAAGATCCTCATATCTATCGCTTCACGCTAGGATAAACCTATCTCCCCACACACCGTTTGCTTTAGCAATACAATCGACAAGTTAACGCGAAACACTTTTTCAGTCTGCTTTCTTAAGTGGGCTGATGTGATATTGAAGTACATCAAGATCATTAAAAGTGGTTTACAAGTAAGTTTTTAAATCACCCGTACATATATGTTACCTATACGAATGTACATAGACTCTATCCTAATCCTTGTGTACTTTTCTTTTACAGCAATGGTTCATGTTGGATTTCACTGATTCAGCACTTACTCTGTTTGTTGAGCATTAAATGCTCACCGTGTGGAAGGATTTTAGGGGATAAAACCACTGCCATTTCAAGAAATTCGATGATCCTGAACAGGCTCGTGCCAACCCACACCCTAGATTGAGAAATAGGGTACAAGATTGACACTTCCTCTGTAACCACTACCTCACTCAACAAGTTCAGGTGATTTATAACTTTTCATTTTCTCAAATGGTATTTCATTTGTTTTTTATGTAATGTTTTGATTGTTTGCATGTAAGAGCAATCGTCGATGAATAAGGCTGTTAGAGTGAAGGGCTATTAGAGAAAAATAGCCCTACAACCATAGTTGCGGCGCCAAGTCATTTCTACAACGCCAACACAAGCTCGCCGAACAGTAGGGTCATCTGATCGACTGTGTTGAGTTATTCAGAAAAACACACGCTTAGGGTGGCCAGTTCGTTACGCAGGTGGCTACGGATACGTATGTAAGTTTATAAGCTGTCATTTATCTTGTTTCACACAATAGATTATTTACACGTTTTACTTAATTAACATTTTATTTGCAAAATCAAATGCTGGAACTCCAATCACAGTCTATTCTAGAGGGCTCTCAACCACTCTCTATGGATGAGATATGTAACGACCCAACTTTCCGGACTAAGCTGAGGTCACTACTCAGTACTAAGACTCGACCACACAACACAAAATTCATAACGGACCGGTTACGATTTCTTAAAACGTTAGAAATATTACAAAAAACAGTTTCGGGCCCTATTTTAAATCACAGTCACAAAAGTTTCAAATAAAAACTCAGGTCATCAACTCAAAATCACAAAACCAAATATTCTAACAAAATACATCAGCGGAAGCAATAAGAAAACCAGACGCGTCCATATGGCCTTCACGCATCCTTCCTGCCTCTCGTCGGTCTGCCCCTCGCTGTGCCCTTATCTGAAAAGTTTAAGAAGAGAAAAGGGTGAGTATAAACATACCCAGTAAGGGACCCACTACTGGGCCCGTTAGGGAACAACAGTTAACTTCCTATTCAAGAGTACCCTACATAACAGTCTAGTGGTTCCATAGAACGCACATATCAGTACCTAACCGTAAACCTCAAGGTCCATCGACATACAATTCCAATCTACAACGTAGCCCATTAACATAACCACACTATACCGAACATCCAGCATCGGGGTCTATCCGCAAGCAACTCTTTATACCCGATAGCACACAAGCTACAACTAGCGGTCGCATTACCTTTACATCAGACAAGAGTATAGTAACAATACTTAAAAGTCAAACACACATACATTTATTCGGTACAGTTACTAACGTGTAATCCCCTATGGATTACTACGTTTCCAGCCTCGATCCGAGGTCCAGTAGTAGGAAACCCTTACCTGATACTCGGTTATGCCCCTCGATCGAGTCCACGCTCAACGGATCCACCTAAACGAAAACACGAAGGTTTTAATCGATGATACTAGTAGGAGTCATTTTAAATGGTCCTAAGCAACATCTGTTGACTTACCCAAGGAAGGGAAAGCTATCTCCAAACAAGCCTGCCGCGGAACCCGAGAACTTAAACGTCAACTTCTTAATACCTCAAGGGAGGAAAGGTAGGACCAAATCTTATTCCAATATTCAAATTCGAATCAGACGTAGCAACATTAGGAAATTCATCAAAATAATCCTTACCGAAGACTCACCGTGACCCGAAGTGGAGGAAGGAAGGCTTAGGTGGCTCGGTGAACAGGGAGCTCGGCTTGGCTTGGAGGCGTTCGGCTCGGCTCGGCTCACCCTCGGCTCGGCTCGGCTTTGCCTCGGCTCACAGCTCGGCTTGTGGCTCGGCTCAACTCGGCTCACGGCTCGGCTCGCGGCTCGGCTCAACTCGGCTCGCGGCTCGGCTCAACTCGGCTTGCGGCTCGGCTCGCGGCTTGGCTCAACTCGGATTCGTGGCTCGGGTCGGCTTCACTTTGTGGCTCGGTGTACTCCTTCCTTCTTCCGGCAACGACGGCGCTCCCCTCGGTGTTCTGTCTGCGTCGGGAACACGAGATGAGAAGGGAGAAGCCGCCGGCGGTGGCAGAAATGAAGAGAGAGGGAGACGTCGGCTGTAGATGGACGGCAGACGGCGCAACGCGCGGATGGTGGCTGCGGCGAACGAACGGTGAAGCTAAGAACGCCGACGGAGATGGAGACGGGGACAGAGGACGGTGACAGCGGACGGAGACAGAGAGGGGATGACGACGGAACGCGAGCGGAAGAGAGAAGGTTGGAGAAAACGGCGGCAGCGTTCGCAAGCGGAAGACGATGAAGAAGAAGAAGAAATCGAAAGAGAAGGGGTGGCGCACGCGACACTTTAGGGTTTTTTTAAAAAATTAAAAAATAAAAATATTATTATATATATATATATATTAAATAAAAACAATAATAATTTATAATAAAATATTAATATTAAATGATTATAATAATATTAAATAGTAATATTAATATTAATATTAAATAATGATAAAAGTATTAATATTAAATTACAATGATAATAATACCTAACAATAATAATATAATTAATATCATATTATTATTTTATCATTTTACAAAAATTTTAAATTTCCGAAAAATTCACATAAAATGCTAAAATTTTACCTCGAAATTCGGGGCGTTACAAGATATGCAAGACCATTTTAGGTAGACGACCAGGTTACTCAAAATGTCTTGCTTGGGGCCCCAAGCCAAAGTCCTAACACGTTGCTAGTAGTTCTTCATCTACATTTGTCGAGCGAAAGCTGGCCTACGCTAAGAACGTTAACGAGCTAAAAACTCATCTTGTGGTAGTAGAAAAAGGGAGTAACAATAAACACGAAGAAAGTATTCACTTGATAGAAAAACAACTCGGCAGATGGAAGAAATGAGTAAAATGATTAAAGACCTCTCTCGAGCTTCGAGAGGACCTTGATTTCATTTAAGTACGTAATTTTTAACTTTTACGTTCTTTATTTTTATATTATCGGTGATATATATTTAAGCTTAATTTTATGTCATTGTAGGTTCGAAGGCATGGGAAACTTTGATGGGACACCAATGCTTACATTATGTGTTTAGTTTTTCATTTTCATTATGTATGTAATTTCTAAAATACGAACGTGTATTTTTGAATTATTTTTAATATAAATTTCATTTGGTATTTTATTAGATTTACATTTATTGCTTTTATGAATTTAAATCAAATTTAATTCCAATTTGCAAAAAAAAAATTAAAATTAAATAAAAGAAAAGAAATATAATAAGGATTTCATGACGCACATTATATGTCGTAAATGGTTGTTCTCATGACGCAGCGCCATCAAAAGGTCTGCCGACGTCGCGTCAATGGTTCATGTACGCCGATGTACTTGACGACGTCAGCAGTAACCTATTTGCGGCGTCGCTACCAGACGCTGGTAGTTCCCTAATGCTTGTTTCACGAAGTTCTTACCGACATCCATTTCTGCAACGACGTAGCCTCTCCCAGCATAGTCCTGGCTTATACTGACACATCTCTACCTTGGCAAACCCCCCTTTCTTTTGTAATGAGTTTAGTTTTTCTATGAAAAGGTTTTCTCTGTACTTTGCAATTCTCTCTAAAAAAATTTCCTTCCAATTTTGGTTCCCACAAACTAAGATCTCTGGCTTAGGGAATAAGAAGTTCTCCAAATGGTAGTGTCCCAAATTCAGCATTTAGTAGATTTAGAGTCGTCAACGAGAGTAAGTTGTTTTTCTATGTAATGTCTAATTTTAATTTCGAAAGCATGCTTAACCTTAGAATCTAAAAATTAGTTTCTTAATAATTTTTGTTATTGCATTTAGTATTTTTAAAATTCCAATTAAATTGAGATTATGGCTTCTATTAGTTTTTTCGCTATGCAGGGGCTCTCCTCCCTTCAATTGGTATTAGAGCCATCTCAATTTTTCATTGGAAATTTTAATATTTTGCATTGGTTTAATGAGATCTACATTGTGCATCTAGCTATTTTTTCAATTAAATGTTGATGTAATTTTAGTCAAAGATTTACTATTTTGATAGGATCAAAATGTAATAGCCCTTGCGTTTCTAGACATTTTAGTTGTAAATCTTGTAATTTAGATTCCAAAATTGGATTCAGCATGTTTATTTATGAAAAACGATACCAAATTCGCCCAAATCGAACCAACAAAGGCCTTCAAATTGTTACTTTTTAATACTACACAAAAACCAAGGTGATGACGTCAGCATGACATCAGCAGGCACTGAAGGAAAATCGCAGCTCGGAAACTTAGAGGCTCGGCTCAATGCGGTCTCTGTGTTAACGGCTTGGGTCTGAAAACTTGGGTCGTCACATTGATGTTGATTAAATATATTAATATGTTAGTTTTAATTATAAGTTACTCTATTTTAAAATATTTATAATTAAAATTATTATTAATTTTTATTAATAGATTAAATGATATTTATTGTAAAATTAAGTGTATAAGATTTCCTAATTTTTTTTCATGAAGTTCTAATAACATTTTTCATGCACAACAAAACACAGTCATCTTTGATTCCAAGACATTGTAATCCCAAGTATTTTATTTTTAGACATTCTTTATTCTCATGTATTTTTAAATCCTTAATCAAAATGATCATTTATTGTAGAATTATATTTACAAATTTTGCTTTTCAGGTTTCATTTTTTATGTATTATATAAGGTTTATTTAAAATATATACCATGTACTTCAAATATATACAAGATTTATACAAATGTATTTAGAATATATACAAATCTTAGGTTGTTATATACTATATACACGTACTTTGTCGTATATACAAAAGAATAGTTAGTTATTCAGCATATATATATATATATATATATATATATATATATATATATATATATATATATATATATTCGTCACTAAAGAAAATCGATTATTTTTTTCAAGACAACCTTTGAAAAACCTTTAAAAATTATTTGATACACTTTTTTTAAAGGTTATCTCATCATTTGAAAAGTATCGAAATAGATGATGTGAATTAAACAATATAACCTTTGCATGTGCCCGAAAGATCAATTACCAGAAACAAGGAAAAAAAGATTAAGGAGATTTTTACACTACACTTTCACAGGCTAGCAAATTCATATAAAGCGACGAATAATTTTGTGTCAAAAATTATATATAATGTTAGTTCAATGAGTCAAGATGAGAATGGATTAAAGATGACATGGGAAAAGTTCTAGAAAAGTTATTTAAGACATTATGAAAACTTTCTACATTTTTTTTTTTTTAGTTTTTCAATTTGACCTTTAATTTAATATGCAATATTGTTTTAAATTTCTAAGTCTTTTTCTTCAAAAGACATTTATGTGTATTTGAATGGTTCTTAGGCTTCCACCCCATGCATGCATTTTCTTAATTAGCAATTAAGTGATGCCTATTGGGCTTTCACCCCATGCGAGATCACTTAGCCTATAAATGACTCATAATCCTCTCGAAAAGGTATAATATCAATATTAAAAAGCATGAAATTTTTTTATAATTAGAATATATTCAGAGACCATGTCGTAAGGTTCAAACCAAAAAATGCTTGTTACTTTCCAAATGTTTTCTTACGTTTTCAATAAAACCTTCTTGTCAAAGCCTTACGTTTTCAGAGATGTTAGTAGATGGTATTCGAACTATTCATTATCTATTCATGTCAGCATTAGGAATAGAGGTTATTGTCTTAGTCTGTCCTTACCCATGAGAAAGGAAAATTCTTGGTTACTTTCAATTTCGATCTAATCAACATTCTTTTTTTATTAAATAGTTATGAATTTTAAACGGTATATACGTGATACACAATCTACTAATTCATTTCATTCAAATAGTATAACTATCTCACGATCTATCTTATTTGATAATACTTCAAGTGCTAATGAAATTCTTTGAGCTCAATTTCAATAAAGCAATCGCACCAAAAATTTGAGTTTCTTTTGGATTTCCTTCTTGATTAATAACAACCACAACATTGTCATCATATAGTATTATCATACCATTTTCTCATTTGAGTTTTTTATAAGTACATACAATTAGAGCTCTAATCACTTCTGATCTTTCTAGAGTTGTATTTGGGACGACTTTCTTGATCAACCCTTTTGGTATTATATTTTTAATCTTGCTTTAGATTTGATGTTAAAATCAATTCATTGAATTAATCTTAATCAAACTATTCTTGGGGTGAGTTTTCATAGGAACTAAGAGTTACCATCATAGATTCTAGGTTTGATCTAAGTAGCTTTCTTTATTGGTGTTTGCAAGGATTCTAGAAGGACCTCTAGCTTTGCATCAAACAACCATAGTTGGCGCTTATCATTTGGTATCAAAGCATTTGATTATCATCTTTGGCTCACTCTTAAGGTGAATTATCCTTACTTGTTTCAATTTATTTTTGTTTCCATTTTTTTTTTTTTGCATGTATTACAAGACATACTACAACTTGTCTTCAAATATTCTTTAAATTGCTTTTGGATCATTAAAACAAATCAGGAAAAAAAAGAAAAAGAAAAAAAAGTAGTAAAAAAAATGGAAGATCCAAAACACTTTTTTTTTGTTCAAATTTTTTTTTGTTGGGATCCTAAAGCTTGAGTTACATTCTAGTTTTAGTTTGTGAGAGTTATTCATTTGAATTGATTTTCATTGAACTTTTTGTGATATTTGCATCAAAAGAAAATGTCAACCTTTACATCTTCGATCTAGTACCAAAAGTCTACCTTTGAGTGATAAACACGAGTGTTCTTGAGTGAAATTGGTGAGAAGTGTGGTGAGATCCTTTTATTAACTTGAAAATGTCACAAGGTGAAGGAGTACCACAAATACAAGATCCTACTATGGCCCTTCTTCAAGCCATTCAAGGAATAATAGAATTGATGAGTGAAGATAGACAAGAAAGGAGGGCACAACATCAAATAGAAGAACGTGCCTTGCAAGAAGATGAGAAAGTAGTTGATTTAGTTGAACAAGAAAGATAAGTTGGAGGAAACATAAGAGGAAGAGGAAGAAATAATCTTATGCAATCTCGTAGAGTCAAAAGAGTTAATGAAGATAGAGGCAAAGAAATAATCTTATGCAACCTCATAAAGTCAAAAGAGTTAATGAAGATAGAGGCAATGGAATTAAGCTTAAAATCTCATCCTTTAGTGGAATGGCAAATGCGGAGGGATTCTTGGAATGGGAAAGGAAGATAGAACATGTGTTTGATTGCAACACATTTAGTGACAATAAGAAGATGAAACTTGCCATTGTCGAACTCACTAGCCATGTCAGAAATTGGTATCAACATCTCAAATCCAAAAGAAGAAGGAAAGAGGAAGATCCCATTGAAACATGGGAAGAACTTAAAAATACTATGAGAAAAATGTATGTTCCAAAACATTATGAACGAGATTTGAAAACTAAATTGCAAGCTTTGAAGTAGAGAACAAAAAGTGTGGCATAATATTATCAAGAAATGGAAACTTTGATGAAAAGAGCGAAAATTTGAGAAGAAGAAGAAGAAGAAGAAATCATGACTAGATTTCTTGGAGGTTTGAATTAAGAAATTGCTCATTCTGTTAATAGAAGTCGACATATTTACTTGGAAGATATGTATCATTGTACAATCAAAATTGAAGTACAATTGAGAGAATAAAATGAGCATTCCAAGAGGTATACTTCTAAGTCTAATACTTTTTCAAATTCTAATGTTTGCAACAAGTATGGTTTTGTAAATAGGAGTAAAACAAAAGGGAAGTTTGTTGTTGCCAAGAGAATTGAAGTCGAGAGCTCCAACACTAAAAAGAACAAAGCTTTAAAAGAGGTAGAGGAGAAGTCTAGTTCAATTCAATGTTGGAATTGCAAAGGGTTTGGTCACAGGAGCAAAGATTGTGTCAATAGAAAATTCATGGTGGTAAAAAATGGAAAAGTTTATTCGGAAGACGAATATGATGAGCATGATGCATAGCTTGACCAAGAATTTGATACATATGATGATGAATACATTGAAGGAGGTAGCTCCATATCCTTAGTTGTAAGACGAGTACTTAATATACAAATCAAGGAAGAAAATGTTGAAGATCAAAGGGAGAACTTGTTTCATACAACATGCTTGATTGAAGGAACTTCATGTAACTTGGTAATTGATAATGGGAGTTGCACCAATGTGGTAAGTACTTTTCTCGTAAAAAGACTCCAACTTACTACTCGTCCACATCCAAAACCATACAAGCTTCAATGGTTGACAAACAAAAATGAACTTAAGGTAAACTCCCAAGTTCTTATTTCTTTTTCCTTGGGAAGATATAGAGATGAAGTCCTTTGTGATGTAGTACCAATGCATGCAGGTGATATATTATTGGGGCAACCTTGACAATATGATTGGGAGGTCACCTACAATGGGTTGTTGAATAAATACACATTTACTTTAAACGGGAAGAAGTTTACTTTGCTTACATTGTCTCCACTTGAAGTCTAATGTGATCAAATGAAGTTAGAAAAGAAAAGAAAAGAATTTGAAGAACAAAAGAGGAGAGAAGAGTGGAAAATAGTAAATGAAAATCAAGAGGGAAAAAAAGTGCTTTTAAGGAAAAAAGAAAGAAAGTGAGCTTTGTTATAGAAAGGGGGAAGTGAGAGACTTGTTTTCATATGAAGCACCAAATTTTGTACTTGTGTGCAAAGAAATGTGTTTAGTGGCTGACTAATTCTAATTGTGCTTTGCCTAGTGCTTTTAAGTCTCTTTTGCAAGAATTTAATGACGTGTTTCCATAAGAAAATGCACCAACAGGTCTACCTCCTTTAAGAGGAATTGAAAATCAATTTGACTCCATACCTAGGACAATTCTTCCAAATATGGTTGCCTATAGAACCAATCCAACCGAAGCCAAAAAGACTAAAAGGCAAGTAGAAGAACTCATGGACAAAGGTTATGTGAGGGAAAGCATGAGTCCTTGTTCAATTTCGGTGACTTTGGTACCCAAGAAAGAAGGAACATGGAGGATGTGTGTTGATTGTCGGGCCATCAACAAAATAATGGTAAAGTATCGACATCCTATTCCTAGATTAGATGACATGTTGGATGAATTACATGGTGCAATTTTCTTTCAAAATTTGATCTTAAAAGTGGTTATCATCAAATTCGAATGCATGTGGGTGATGAGTGGAAAACAGCTTTCGAAACAAAATTTGGTCTTTATGAGTGGCTTGTTATGCCCTTTGGTCTTACTAATGCATACCAAGCACTTTAACGAGACTAATGAATTATGTTTAGAGAGAATACATTGGAATGTTTGTTGTTGTATACTTTGATGATATTCTTGTTTACTCAAAAAGCTTGGATGAACATATTTTGCATGTCAAAACTATTTTGCTTAAACTTTAAAAAGAAAAATTTTATGTCAACTTCAAAAAGTGTAGTTTTTGTGTAGAACAAACCAACTTCTTAGAGTTCATCATTAGAAAGGATGGTGTTAAAGTTAATGAAGAAAAGGTAAAAGCTATTTGAGAGTGGCCCACACCAACCAATGCCACTGTGGTGAGATCTTTTCATGACTTGGCTTTTTTATAGAAATTTTATTAAGAATTTCAATAGCTAGCCTCGCCTTTGAATGAACTTGTGAAAAAGAATGTGAAATTTGAATGGAAGAAAGAAAAACAAGAAAATGCATTCAATGAATTAAAAGATAAATTAACTAATGCACCTTATCTTTCTTTGCCTAACTTTGACAAATCTTTTGAGGTTGAGGGTGCATTTGGTTTGTTTAGAAAAAATGTTTTTTTTCAAGAATACATTTCCTTTTAAACATTTTCTTGAAAGTGAGTTTAAAATTTAAACATTTACATGTTTCGTTAGATTTTTTTTTTTGTAAGTGTTTATACGTGAATTTTGTTTGGTTTGTCATATACCAAAAAATGTTTATACTTAACTCAAATTACCATAAAGGACTACTAAACACTATTACATAAATTCATAAAGAAATACATATATTTTGGTTTTTTAAAAAGAAATATACTTTGAAATTAATTGCACGATATCTTGAAACTAATTGTTTTAAAATTTTGAAATTAGTTAAGTTAAAACCAAGCATTGTTTTTTTCGTATTAAATTTTTTTAGATAATTTTATTTTAGAAGTAGAAGTATCTTGATATTTAAATTCATAATCATAAAAAGTATAATTGATCTCCAACAACAAAATATAATAATAATAAATTTTCATAAATAATATAATATCAACTAAACATGAGAAGTTGCACAATTTGATCACGTTCTTCATTCATCTCTATTTCATGAACTAAACCTTTATGTTTTTCATTGACATCCTCATAATTTATTTCATCATTTGAAGATAGTAGCATCTCGTTGTCGTCATAAGGCTTGAATTCAAAATCTATTTTTGAATGAACCCTTATAAAGTTAAATTTTTACTTGTTTGTCAAATGGAAAACTATGCATTTGCCAAACAATTCTTCATCTATTCTTCCAAACATCAAATGTTATTTCAATTGTGCATCTTAGTGAAGAATGTCTATGATTGAATACCTCTTTCATGCCTCTTGGTTAGCTTCCACATAAAAAATCAACAAGATGGTATCATTTGCCTTTATAAGGACCTAAATATCCTTTCGTTTGTGGATAACCAGAATCTACAAGATAATATTTTTATGAAATAATAAAGTAAACACTTAATAGTAAAAGTAAATACTTAAAAAATATATTGAACATTCATGTATCTATTCTTATATACTAACCTTTTTGGTGGATATTGAAACCCTAAACGTGGTCTTCTTAATGCCTCCACAAAAATTCGAGTATCATGAGCAGCACCCTTCCATCCAGCCCAAACAAACGTAAAACACATGTTAAAATCACAGACTACCATTCAAGATCTCTATTACAAAATTATAACCAGTGTGAGAAGATGTCTTACAAGGCTCTTTGCAAACATGAATCACAAAATGATGTACTGCAGCACTATAGGACCACATCCCAATTTTATTAATTGATCGAGTTCATATTTAACCTCGCTTTCGTCATAATGATCATTGCTATCATTATTGTAATTATCATATGACATCTGAAAAACATAAAGGAAATAAAAACAAAATTATAAACCAAATATCCTAACAATATAATATTTTGTTATTAATGCTATCAGTATTGTAATAATTAGATGACATCTGAAAAACATAAAGAAATTAAAAAACAAAATTAGAAACCAAATATCCTAACTATTTTTTAACGATAAAACATTCATAACAAAAATAACACTAAAAAATGGTAATTGTCTACAAGAAAACATTTCCTATATATCTAAGGTCACAAACTTTCTTTTGCTTCAACCATGCAACTTGAATCTTAGGCCCTTGTAGCGCTACGAACATTTCTTTATTTTCCCTTTTTGTAAAGATACCTATAGCTTTCATGAAAAGCTCATCGTGTTTTACAATTCTAGGTATGTCTCATAAAACATTCATCACTTCAAACATACTACAACCTAGAAAATCTCTTCTCCTATTATTTATTGATCCACACACACATGTTCCAATTGATCGCAAAGTTTATTTGCTACATTACCTTTTGCTCCTATTCTTTTTCTTTTTTCTCCCTTTCCCTTGAGTGTAATCCTTGTTGGAATTTATGTCCTAAAACTCGTGGTTTGTAGTTAAAATTATATTCTGTTCAATAAAGTGGTTATTGAGAACTTAACGGTCTATAGTGTATGAATAAGGTTGGGGGCCTTATTTCGAGAATACTATGGATACGACATGCTTTGTAGTTAGTACAAACAATGTGATCTTGATTCATTCATTTAGAGACATGGAAGTGGGGGCATTCTATGTAAAGAGTTTGCATAAGACTAGAACCAAGAAAAATAAATAGTTACTTTTAAGTTATAACACCGTTGACTATATAAATTGACTATTTCGATTATGATGACCTAGGTAACTTAATCTTAATCTTGAGCTAACTATGAACTATTCAAATGGTACTATCCTTAGATCTACACAGGTGAGGGCAGCTCAACAGCGTTGGCCCGGAAAACCTCCCATTTCAAGAGTAAGAATGAGTGGATGGCTAGGGACATAGGGTGCAAAACGAAATTCACTTCTACCCGCTTTATGGTTAGCAGATAGGTTGTTTCCTTAAGGACTAAATTCAAGTCTTGAACAAGGGATCCCACCCTCTCATTGCCCTGAGAGGAATTCGATTTATAAGTTGAATCTTAAACCAAATATTTACTAGTGGATCATTAGGACTTAAGAAACAAGATGTAGTCTCGAGGGTCACTACAAGAAAACTGGCCTTTAATGTCGGTTTAAAACCGACATTAAAGGCCTTTAATGTCACTTGGCGACCGACATCTTTGCGAGCGTTATTAAAGGGCTTTAATGTCGGTTGGGCTTCAATGTCGGTTTATAACCGACATTAAAGACATCTTTAATGTCGGTTATAAACCGACATTAAAGGCCTTCAATGTCGATTATAAACCGACATCTTTGAAGGTGTTATTGAAGGCCTTTAATGTCGGTTTATCTTTAATGTCGGTGGATAACCGACATTAAATATGTCTTTAATGTCACTTATGATACATCTTTAATGTCGTTTTTCCACCGACATTAAAGATGTCTTTAATTTTTTTTTTAACCGACATTAAAGCTGTCTTTAATATCGTTTTTTCAAATTTATTTTTATTAAATCCTTGCATTATTGTCCATTTTGTATGACACCAAATAGTTAAAAATAAAATCTTTTACTTGTACATATACAAAATGAAATCTTAATAATGTGTACATTTATATACAACTTGGCTCCAAAGACAAAGAAATTATGAATCTTAATTATTATACACTAATCATCCTTTGGAAAAAAGAAAGAAAGAAAGAAAGAAAAAGAATATATTGAGAGAGCAATAACTAAAACTGAAACTAATAGCAAACTAGAACGCTTCACAAATGACCATCTTCAAGATCTTGTCATAAAGATGAGGGTCTGGCTAATTGTACTCACTTGCAACCATTTCTTCTATTGTAGTCATTTGTTTAGTGATAGCTCCCTGTAAAAGACATCAAGATGGTTGAATTGATAAGTAACAATGTTATGACCTAGTTATAATTGCAAGTCCTCGCAACCGAAACCTACGTAACTAAGTACCCATATCACAAACAAAACAAAAATGTAAAAAACAGAAACCAACTTATTTAAGAGAAAAAAAGGTCGTTCAAAGCAAGCAAACCACATATCACAAACCAAAACCTACATGTGAGTCCAAGAGTTCAAAAAAAAGAACTATGCAAAGAAATCAATCAATTAGGTAGAAGAGCAGGTGCAGGTGTAGATTAGAAAGAAATCTCATCACTCAGACTGACCAGGACTTTCTATGAAGTGTTAGATTCCAAAATGTTGAGATTAACCCTGAACTAACTAGCCAAAAACAGGCTACAATGCAAAATCCAAATCAACTTAATTAATAGCTTCCTTATGGAATACTAGTTTCAAAACTGAAATTAGCTTTGTGGAATGAATTGTTCGAGTAGGTTTTTCTTTCCTTTCTTTTTTGTTTAATGAGAAACAAGCGTTCAAATAGAGGTTTAAACATTTCCATTGATGTTACCAATAGGTCCAATAAAAGAAAAAACTTTAGTAATTTTCCCAAGTTCAAATTAAACCATAAAAAGAACCAAGAATTCCTCTATTAAAAGCTACTTCTTCCTCCTTCCTCCTTTTTATTTCCTTTTTCTGTTCCTTTCATTTATTTTTGAGGTTTATAGCTCTACCACTGACCTATAGACCCACCTTAAAAATAAGGGATCCATTTAAAGATAAGGGGAGAAAACCATGTATTGATGGAGCAGAGCATTCACAATTTCTCGATGAATGAAATATGCCAAAAACTGACGTACTAACCTGTTGTGTTCTATCACCATGAATGGTAGTGGCAGGAAAACCATTGAGGCATAACCAATGTTCAAGAGCATCAGCTCCCTTCTTTGTCTCCACAAAAACCAGAGTAAGAGATTGCTGTCAATACAGAAATTATATAAGAATCTTCTTTCCTTAGCAATTTGGGAAAAAGATAAATGATCAATGCCTAAGATTTAATATCCTTTCCTAGAAATATGAGGTCAGGAGTGCACAAGTCAATTAGAGATCAATTAATAAAATAAGTGATTATTATTTAAAAACGAAAACTAGATCAACCCAAATCCTCACAATGATGTAAAAATATGGAACATATACCTTGCCCTGCACACCATTTGCCCTCTGTGCGTGAAGAAGGTCCAATAAATGACTTCTCTTGTGAGGTTCATGAACATACTCAACTCTTTGAGCAATTAGATCAGTGCTCGAACCCACTCTTCCAACAGCCAGAAATATATACTTGTCTAGAAAATCAGAGGCAAGTCTCTGCAAGAAAAAAATATAAATTATCTTTGTGTTGATCTACATCTTTTATGAGGATAAACAATAGGACAAAGCTGGATACTCTAGAATACCAACATTAGGAACTAACACTAGGAACTTTAGTCTATTTTTGGACATGATACTTCTTTTTGTAAGGAGCAGGTGGCAAAATCCCGATTAACACCTAAAGGAAGATTTCATAGACCACACAAGTCTTCCCGTTTTCATTTCTTATTGTAAAGGAACTTTATGTTCAACTGCTACATATAAAATGACTCATTCTATAGTAAGCTACAGCAAGTATCCCTGTGATATTGTCAGGCTTCATAAAAGTATTGCCATTCACTAAATTTAAAATGAAACAGACATCTACAAAGAAAAACAAGGTGAAACAATTACAAAGTTGGTGTTCAAATCAATGTACTCCTTAAAATCCCTCCATGACATGCATCGTCTAATCTCTGAAAGAATAATAATTTAATTCAATCGATAGCGTTGGAGGATACTATTTTTTTGCTCAAGAAAATTCTGTTCAAGCACGTGTGGTAGACATCAACAGCACCATCCGATCTGTCTGAAATACCATCATTTTCTGTGTCCTGAAACTTTCAATAGTTATGTTATGTTATGGAAGTTAACTTCGTTAAAAGCAATATAATTACCCCTTATACATAAATCCAATCTAGATAAAGAAGATTTGGCTTAACAAACTGACAGTCTAAGATGAACTTAATGAGTTTTTCCTTATTAATCCAGTAAACTCTGTCAATCATGATCAAGTTTCAAAGAACCCACCGTGAGTAGCAAAACTGAAGCAACACAATGAAGTTGGTGAGTGGGAGAGTATGAATAACTTCCAAGCCAAGAATTGGTTAGAGTATGTAATAGGAGTTCGAACCCACATTCAAGAAGTTTCTCGGGTCGACCACTAGGACCTCCAGATTTGACTTGCCGCTCACATAATCACTAGACAAGGAGATCCTTGTCAATATGTTGTAGAGAACCCATTATAGCAAGTGCGCCAACACAACAGAAAACTGAAGTCACAGCAGAACCTGACATTAAGACACGAAACCTAAAACAATTAATAAGTAAATTTTGATTCATAAGACTTAGCAATCAAAGAACATAAAAATATGCACTAATACAAATGCAATTTCAATGTCCAAGCAGGATAGTACCAAACAGCGTAAGAGAAGTAAGCAAAAAGGACTAAAAGATGTTGATTTTTTTAGCAACATATACCAATTGCAAACAAATAACAAATTCAGATTTAAATCAGAATTAATAATATAACACCAAAAGTTGATGAATCTAATACTATCTTTTACCATGGCCTCTGTTTCTAGCTCAGCGTCCTTCTTTGTGTTTATTTGTTTGAGTATAGGGAGAAGAACACAAATCAAAATTGAGAAATCTCTCAAGTTCAAACTTCAGTTTACTGCCCATTCTTCTACTTTGTACATGGGAAACCCCCTTAATCACCTATATACCAGAATAGTAGCAAGTCTTAGATGAAGAATATAAATATTAACCAAAACCTTTTAGTTTAATGGCAAAAGAAATAAATAATACAATGATACAAAATGTTTCCTATGTTAAAACCAACATTCCTTAGGAGTTTGCATCTTTTGAACAACCTACATTCACAAAAATAATACTAAAAAACCAAACAAAACGCTCACACAATCTAGAAATGGTCATTTTTCATGCTGTAATCAACTATTATTCATCCATTCACTATAACATACGAGGATTTAAATGCTCAAACATCTAGGAATCCCACCAAATAAAAAGATTAACACTACTTTTTTGGGATCTTTTAACATAAAAGGATAATATACATTTTATGGCAAAATGGAGTTTGTTTTACAGCTGGTCCCTTTTCTTATATTGAGCAACTTCATATCCATTATTAAAATACTAATGATTATTCACTGAAAAGATGATGTTATATACATGGTCCTAAGCACTTCTTTTCTTTTCTAATATAATTAGTACTGAACTTTCTACTTTATCTCCATTTAAAAACTCTTTTTCCTAAAGAAAAATCATAAGGAAAATGACACAATTTGACTTGTTGATCATTGAAAGGGCGAAAATAAAGTAGGGCCACTACATTGCAACTGATGATTGGTTCATCCAAAATTCAATTTGATGATAATAAAATTTCCTCTTTTCTGTTTTCTAAGTTAAAACCAGCATCCACATGTCTCTTTCCAGCAACATGGGTCTGTCAATTTTACTATTTTTTTTTCTTCTTCTTCTTCTTCCCCATTTCGATGCTTCTCCTTATAAGGCCAGTGACGCAGATATATATATATATATATATATATATATATATATATATTCAACTAAAAGTACAATAGTTCATAAAGACATGCTGCAAAATAAACATAAAATCTGAATACTGGATGAGCTCATAGAACAAACCAAAAATTGTTGTGGCTCATTGAAAAATTGATCACTTCAATGGCAGTGCATCCAACTACTTGCGTGCAAACAATAACTTAACAAACTCTGAACTCAGTCTAACGTACAAGTTACACCTACATCAATTTACTTAACCAAAAACATTAGTAAGGCAGAGAACTAACATCAACTTTTGATAGTATCTCCAATAAATTCACCTCTTTCATCCCAAGGTCGATGTTCGTAAGACTTTCCTGCCATACTACGTTTCGTGTTGATTGTACCATGTTCGCAGCGAAACTCCGGAAAGTAATTCAGAAACCTTTTGCTTTCAAGCTCGTCGATGCCATTGAACAGGAAATTTTGCGCCACATCCTAATGGTTAGATGCAAAGTGAGAGAATGAAGATTTTTTAAATGATACAAGAAATACGACGACGAACGAGCACAAGCTGGGTATGAGAGATGGCTGTGATGGTGGGGACGACAACTAATCAGAGAAGAGAGGGAAGAAATTGATGAGATTGAGAAAGGAAGAAAGGGAAGAAATGTTGAGAGAAAGCCTTTCTTTCGTAGGGTTTGGTAGAGAAGAAAGGAGAAAAGAGTAAAGTAAGAGAGAGAAAAATTCAACTTTTTACAAAATTAAAAAAATAAAAAATAAAATAAAAAGACCTTTAATGTCGGTTCTAAAAAACATGATGTTTAATGTCGGTTTTAAACCGACATTAAAGCTTTATCTTTAATGTCGGTTTAAAACCGACATTAAACATCCGCCTTTTGAAAACCGACATTAAAGCTCATTTTTCATTTTTTCCACCCGACATTAAAGACCAGATTTCTTCTAGTGGGTAAAACAATATTTTGACCCAATCGAGGTTACGAACAACCTGTGAAGGATTAACTTACTGATCATGGTTATATCAGATGAACACAAATATATCTATAGTGAGGAGAGTGCAACTATGTGACTTTGGTGGAATGACTCATTAGTTAACGAATGCTGATTAAAAATATGAATCTTCTGTGTTATTTTATTAGTCTGATTTCTTTGTTCAATCTGTGATTTCGTTGATTTTATATGCTTTTTCATTGTTTGTGGTTATGTTTACCATTTAGAACTTATGAAAATAAGGGTATGTAGATAGTTTAAATTTTTAGTTTGATTAACATCTGATTTCTATCTGATTTTAATATGATTTCATACCTGTGTGAACTAATTCTATATGATTGCCATATAATTGCTATTAGATTATTATTTTGTGTATACTTTAATTTAACTTTTTATATTTTTGCAACATTTTTTAGACATGGTTAAACTTCTAATAGTTGTTTTCCACAGTGGTCAATGGAATGATCAACGGTGTTATATAGGTTATTAAACTATTGGTGTATTAGTTGAAGAAGGAAAGGATTTTCAGTCTTTTGTTAAGTTCATACAAACTGAATTTCTTATTAATTTACCTGTTGAACTTTCAGTTTTAATGAATTTGGGTACTAAAGGGGTTCAATGCATTATTAAGATTCTTTAAGATAAAGATATATGTTGGTTTTTTACTGTGGTTAAGAATGATCAATTTACAAAATATCCTCTAGTTGTGCATGTTGTGAATACACTTTCAGAGGTTTCAATTGCTTATTCTTCTTCTGTACATGAATATGATTTTGGAGGTGAACTAAAAGTTTTTAAAGATTTCCATGTTGATAATATGTCTTCTGCATTGTCTTTGAAGGAGAAAGACTTCTTTGGTAGTAAGGAAATTTTGTTGAAATCGTTGCAGTTTATAGCTATTAAGAACAATTTTGAATTTAGAACTATAAGGTCAAATTCAAAAGCTATTGAGTTGGTATGTAGTCAAGATGGTTGTCAATGGTTTCTTAGGGCATCACGTTATAAACGCAATGAATTGTGGATGATTCGGAAGTATATTAGTGAGCATAATTGCTCTATGACGGTTCATTCTTCTCACAAGCACGCATCTTCACAATTTATTAGTGATTGTATGATTGAGAGTTTTAGATATAGCTACAATCATTCCACACCAAAGGATATCCTACATCACATGTGAATGAATTATGGGGTTAGTGTTAGTTATTATAAATCTTGGAGGGCAAAGGAATCCACTATTAAAGAGATGCCAGTGATTCTTATGACTTGATTCCTAAATTCTTTTTGAAGCTGAAAGAAATGAATCCAGGTTTTTCATTTTCATTTACATTATTATGTCATTTATGAATCTTATAGTATTCAGAAAGTAATCTATAAGTAATCTATTACTAATAATTTTTTTACTATTTTTTGTAGAGATGTGGAATATGAAGTAGATTCAAATGGTCATTTCAAATATTGTTTCCTGGCTATGGAGCCATCAATTGAAGGTTGGACATATTGTAGACCAAACATTCCTGTTAATGGGACATTTTTAAAGTGTAAATTTGCTGGAACATTATTGACTGCATCAACAATGGACGGTAATAGTAAACTTTTTCCCCTTGCTTTTGGTATAGAGATTCAGAAAATGATGCTTCATGGATGTGGTTTTTTTAGAAATTAAAGGTCTGTTTTGGAGCTCAAGAAGGTTTGGTACTTGTTTTCGATAGGCATATAAGCATTGCTAAATATTTTTTGAACGTCTTTCCATCAGTTGAATATTGTGTTTGCATTGAACATCTCTTAAACAATTTGAAGCTTTCATTCAAAGATTCTATGATAGTTAAACTTTTTCGCCAGTGTGCAAAGTCTTATATTATTGATGATTTTGAACTGAATATGAGGATGGACAATAATATAAGACTTGGCACACTGGCGAAAAAGTTTATCTATCATATTCAATTCAAAATCATCAATAATATAAAACTTTGCACACTGGCGAAAAAGTTTATCTATCATAGAATCTTTGAATGAAAGCTTCAAATTGTTTAAGAGATGTTCAATGCAAACACAATATTCAGCTGATGGAAAGACATTCAAAAAATATTTAGTAATGTTTATATGCCTATCGAAAACAAGTACCAAACCTTCTCGAGCTCCAAAACGGACCTTTAATTTCTAAAAAAACCACATCCATGAAGCATCATTTTCTGAATCTCTATACCAAAAGCAAAGGGAAAAAGTTTACTATTACCGTCCATTGTTGATGCAGTCAGTAATGTTCCAGTAAATTTACACTTTAAAAATGTCCCATCAACAGAAATGTTTGGTCTACAATATGTCCAACCTTCAATTGATGGCTTCATAGCCAGGAAACAATATTTGAAATGACCATTTGAATCTACTTCATATTCCACATCCCTACAAAAAATAGTAAAAAAATTATTACTAATAGATGACTTATAGATTACTTTCTGGTTACTATAAGATTCATAAATTACATAATAATGTAAATGAAAATAAAAAACCCGAATTCATTTCTTTTAGCTTCAAAAAGAATTTAGGAATCAAGTCATAAGAATCACTGGCATCTCTTTAATAATGGATTCCTTTTCCCTTCAAGATTTATAATAACTAACACTAACCCCATAATTCATTCACATGTGATGTAGGATATCCTTTGGTGTGGAATGATTGTAGCTATATCTAAAACTCTCATTCATACAATCACTAATAAATTGTGAAGATGCGTGCTTGTATATAATAGATTGTTGAAAAACATCAACGAAAAGGAAATAAAGAAGATATACTAGTATGTACCTAATAATATACACAAATGGTTTTAAATCTTTTTTATTAGATAATGATTGTTTTGTATGTTTTGTAAATAGAATGGAGAAAGTAGAGAAGAAAGAGAAACGAGAACAAAGAAAATAAATGATAAAGGAAAATAAAAGGTTACAAAATTATCTATTTTGATAAGATGTAAAGCTAATATACTTGAACTAATAAACTTGTTTATATTTAATAGCTTGTTGAAGACACCAGAGAAACGAAAACAAGGAAAAAGAATGATAAAGGAAAAACGAAGGTAACAAAATTCTCTACTTTTATAAGATTTAAAATTAATACATGTGATTAACTTCTTATTACTATTTTATACCAATTTAAAATTTATTTTATATTTGTTTCAGGTGTTGAAAATAGAATGAAAACAAGGAAATCTTCCCATGAAGAAAAGCTTGAAGTTGTAGAAAAAGAAAGACTAAAAAGAAAGATAAAGCCAACACCAAAGGCTATTGGTTTGAAAATTGGAAAGAAACTCAAGTCTCCTAACAAGACCCATAATACAAGAAGTAGTGCTTTTGAACCACCTTCCTTTGTTTTGGATTAGAAACGAAAGTGTAGAAGAATCTATAACATTGTATGCATACAAGAATGTAAGATTTGAAAATATATACAACATGCTAACTGAAAAAATAATAGTATGAGAACTTTTATTGTGATGAAGTGCACATTAAGAAGAGGTAAAACAACTAAAAGATGTTAGGTTCGTGTAATTGTAACCATATGTAAATTTCAATCTGTAGCAATCCCATTTGTTTATCACAACGTAACCAATATTATTAGCATACATTTAAGTCTAAAACAGAACTGCCCTAGCCTTGTAGAGTTCAAATTTTATATTGCAATAGATATCAATTGGTTTACACATTTTTTTAATATTTGTGAGTACCCGACTAGCTTATGCATACCTCGACTAATCTCACGAAACAACCTACCTAGCCTCCTAGGTAGGTGCCCATCATGGATTGAGCCCATAACCTTTTTATCAATTGGTTGCCACATTCATAACGGCATCTAGATGCCAATTTTCCAGAGGAAAAAGCACATCTAAGATTTGAAAAATTTTGATTAGCCGAGTAAAAACGGTTATTATTTAGAGAAGTTAGATTGGAAAATGATGTTCACAGAAGAAAACAACATTGAAATAGAAAAAGAGAATCTACAACTGTCAATCATCATCTTAACAAACCCACCCATCTATGCTTTTGACTTAAACCCCATGAACCTTAATGTGGAAAATAACAATAAATAAATAGATGAAAATTAGAAACACCTATGCAAAGTCAAAACGAACAAGCCAGAGAGATTAGAGGGAAAAAAAGTCCAAAAACACAAGCGATTACAGAACAAGGTAATACAACAAAAAAGTCCTAAAAACAACAAATCATCCCCACACACAAAAAAAAAAAAAAAAGAAAAAAAAGAAGAAGAAGAAAACGAGAACAAAATCAAAATAACATACACTAACCTTAAGTAGTTCAATCACTACACCCAAAAATGAGCGTAACCCACCAAGAATCGACGCTGAAACATCAAGAAAACGACATGATGGAATAAAAAAAATTAGGCTCGTGTATCCAAAGCTTAGCCCCGAAGCAAGGTCAGATGAAAAGTAATCTGTCTATTAAAAAAAACTAGAAAGTGTGATTTGTAATGATCGAGATGGATGAGAAATTAGTGGGTTTCAATTAAAAAGATCGTTTGGAAATGATAGAAATTGAAAATACCTAAAAAAGAGTGAGCAGAGAAGGATGTTTTCCGCAACTAGGTCAAAAATAGGGAGAAAAATGAGAGGAGAGGGTAGTATGGAGGCCATTTTCATAATTTTCATATAAAATGAAAAAATCAGCAAATTTTCGATCAATCACTTTAGAATTCATTTTCTAAAAATATGTTTTTAATGATTTCTCTAAAATGAATTATTTTATAAATCAATTTCTAAAAAAAATGCATTATTTGAATTTGTCAAACACTACAATTTTATTCAAAATAATTATTTTTGCAAAATTAAACTCTTCAAAATCCCAACCAAACACAACCTAAATGTGGTGCAAGTGGAATAGGGATTGACGCTATTTTAATGCAAGAAAATAGGCCAATCATGTTCTTCAGTGAAAAGTTAAATGGAACACAACTTAGGTACCCAACATATGACAAAGAATTACATGCACTTGTAAGAACTTTGCAAGTTTGACAACAATACTTGTGGCCAAAAGAATTTATCATCTATACAGATCATGAAAGCTTAAAGTGTAATGTCCCAAAAATTAAGGTAATTTTTAAATTTAATTGTCTTAGTTTAAATTAATTATGTTGGAATTATTGGGGAGTTACTTTGAGAATTATTTGATTTGTGGAAATTAGAATTAATTAAATATTTTTGGATGAATATTTATTTAATTTTGGAAATTAGGAAATTGGTGTTGTTAAAAATTTGATAGTGGCTGACTAAATTGGTGAAATTATGGATAATTATATATATGTGTAGGAATAATTAATTAAGTTATGGAAGGTTAAGAATAATTATATTATTAGTAATAATATAATTATTTTAGGAGATATATTATGTTTTGGGAAGAGGGAAAGGTATGAGATATTAAATGGAGGGAGAAAGATTTTTTTGTTTGAAAAGGAAAAAGGAAAATAATTAGGAAGAAAGGAAATAATAATAATATTTATTATTATTATTATTTTATGTTAGAGGCCCCTCAGGAAGCATGCAATTTACTATTCATCATCTTTTCCAAAAGAAAATTCTTTTCCCTCATCAAACCCTAGCCGTTGCCATCTTCGTTCACTGTTAGTCAACATCCAGCAGTCGCACTCCTTGTCGTTGTCTCACCGTTTCATTCGAAGCGCAGCCGTTCATCCCTATTTGTGTTCTTCTTTCGTTAAGCAATCGTCCACCACCTCTTTCGCACAAGGTCGTACCCTTCCACCATCCGATGAAGTGACACCAATTTTCATCCGCCATTGTGCCTTCCGTCTCCATCTCTATGTGTTTTTGTTAAAGTCGAAAGGCTCTCCGTTGCTAGTGGCCACCATTGGAAGACCTGAGTTGGTTCCTTCTTTGTTACCCATTTCCATTATGTATTTCGAGTCGCATCCTTGCCAAGCCGACCCTTTCCCTTCCAGCCAGTCTTCTCACGCACGAGCTGCCACCTGTCTCTTAGCCAACTTGAGCAGCACGTGAGCAAGCTGTTGCAGTTCCTTACTTGTAGTCTTTGGGCCATTTTTTGTGGTTTTTAGGTGAGTATATGATTGAGCTTTGGTATGCCCATCAAATATCAATTTTTTTTTTATCTAAGTAAATTAACTTTTGGGTTTAAGTTGAATTTTTCTTAAATATAGATTATTGCTCTTTGAAGGTCATTGGCAAATTGGAAGGAGGATTAGTTTGTGAAATTTTCTCATTCAAGGTTGTTTTGTTTTCAACCTTAGCTTTGAGGTAAGTTGGAAACCCTAAATAAATATTTGGATATAATGGTTGACAAAACTATTAATTTAATTTTGTCTATGTTTAAGATTGGGTTATTTGAATTCTGACTGTTAACCAAAATTTTAACTAATCTCGAGGTAAGAGATTCTACTACTAGACCTCGATGATAGAATCAAGAGCTTGCATGTATTTATTGTTATGCATTGATGTAGCTAAGATGCATAATGTATTAATGTTGAGGACTGATATGAATTATTGATATTGATGACTAAAATGGATGATTGATATGCTATGATGCATGATATATTTATCACATAATAATGACTTTATGATTGATATTCATGTCATGTTATGGTATTTATGATATGCTACATGCTATGGTTTAGTGTTCTGTTAATTGTCTATTAAGGTTGTACTTATATGGGTGCCCTTCAAGATCACCACCTTTTACATATTTATGACTGTATGGGTTCAACGGGACTACCAGTCTGTCATGACATGTTTTATGAGTGGTCCAACGGGGCCACTTATATCCCGATGTTTTAAGTGTTCCTTCGGGTTCACCGACAAACTAGTTGTGTTCCTACGAGATCATTAAATTGCGTGTGTGTTCGGGAGCACGATAGTTTTGGGTACTTTCTTGCAAGACTCTAATGGAAAGTTAACAAACACCAGACTAGTAGTGAGTCCTTAATGAGTATATATTTATATCCATTCTTTTTATGTTTAATTTTTCAAGCAGAGGTAGAAATAGAGGTATAGAAAAGTTTGCGAATGACAAGAAATGACTGTGACTTGCCATAGAGGAAATTTTTATGCTTCTGCTTTTATGTTTCCACTATTTGGATTTTGAATATTTTTATTGAATTTATCGAACTCATAATTTGTTTCTATGTTAGTTTTCTTTAAAAATTAGATAGATCCCGAACTATGATTTTATCCTCTAGCTTTTATTTCTATATATTTTTAATTATGATTATAAATGAGTATTTAAAATTTTCATTGAGTAATAATGACCTCACTTAGTACAAACGTTTTGTTTATCTAATAAAATATTTTATTTTATTTGACATGTAATTTCATTAACCCATAAAACCAATAAACTAATATTAAGATTATCTTCACTAACTTAAATATGCATGTGCAGACTTGAATTAGTGTAATAAGAAAATTGGAAAAAATTTAGTTTGAAACAAGAGTTAAAAATTAAGTGTTGAAAAGCCCGAAAATTAAGAAAATGGCCAAAATAGAAGTTTTAACGTTAAGTCGGAGGCATTTTGGTCCTTTCACACAATTTATTATCATTATTACCTTCTTTTAGTGAGTCGGCTAAAACAAGGAAGAAGAAGAATTCGGGGAACTGCACGAGCGCGCAACCCCCTCTTCTGTTCTAGCCGTTCGCCTCTACCTCTCTGTTCTCTATCGATCGTCGGCCATCACTCACCGTGTCTCCCTCGAGCTACAGATCAGCCACGAGCTGTGCAACCCCGCTTTTCCGTCCGTCAAGCTGACACCGCCATCCGCGCCGCTCGTCTCATCCACGTTGTCTGGCATCCGCGCAGCACCCTCTGTTCATCAATCGTTGATGCGGCCGCTCGACTCACCAGACGACGACCCGCACGCCGACGAAGAAACCCAGACACGCCGTCTTTCACACCATTCACGAGAAGCAGGTTCTTTTTAGGTTATTCTGATTATCTATTAAGTTTAGACTTGAGTTTAACATTATCCATTATATTTTGATGATAGATTTGAATTTTGGAGGAGTTTGAGCCGCTGTCCAGCCAATTGGAAGCGGCACAACGTGGGTAAAATTCTAAGCTTTTGGAGTTGACCTTGGGTAGTGATAACTTTGAGTAACCCATGATGGTGGATGTTTGATTTCAATTTTAGAAGGTAGTCAGGTTGTGGTCCATTAAAGTTAAGGTTGTATCTACACAAAAAACCATCGAGTTTGAATTAAGTTGGATGCTCATTGGGTTAAATATCTACATTTCGAGTCTAAGTAAGGGTTCATAGGTGAAAAGTTTAGTCTAATCTAAGGTGCTTCGAAAATTCAAGGATTTTAGAAACATAAAGTAGATTTAGTTGGCCTTATGAAGTGTTTTGTAAATAGTTACAACCTCATGACATGTGAAGAGAATTGATGTGACTTTAATCTTTGTATCAGGTCAAATCGAAGTAGGAAATCATATAATCCTAGGAGATCGAGTTTTTGACCGCGAGTGGTTTATTTTCAAACTTCTTTGTACATATACATGCTATTTTATGATATCGCTTGGAAATTACTGTGCCTTAAACTTTTTACGACTACATTTTCATTTATACTTAAACGATATCTTTACTCATCACAGTTTTAAGAATATGTATGGCTTGAACTTTATAGAATGTGTTTTAAGTTTTTGATTGTACTTAGTTTTAAAATATGATTATCCGATGTTTATGATGAATGAGAAGGTGATTTCCCAGAGGCTACGTGAACGTGTTTCCATAGCACCACCTATGTTTGTCGAGGGGTTTCGAGGTTGAAAGAGGCCGTGATTGGAGATCCGAGAACCTGAGCCTAGGTCAGGACATGGATGGAGGATGTGATTTTGGCTTTGAGCCTAGTTAACCCATAGGAGTGACTCTATGTGCACATAGGAGCAAATATGGAGGTTGCTACTGTGGTAGATGCTAAGTATGCATGAGCTCAGTTTGGCCGCGTGTTTCCTTGTGGATGTGGATCATGTGAGAGCTATTCTCAGCCATGTATTTAGTATACTATCATGGTTGGATTGGATGAAGGTTGCTATAGTGGTAGGTATGCATGAGCTCAGTCAGGCCGCGTATGTCCTTGTAGATATGGATCACGTGTGAGCTATTCTCGATCGTGTATTTAGTATTCTACCATGGTCGGATTGGATAGAGGTTACTATCATGGCGGGTACTAAATATGTGTGAGCTTAGTTTGACTGCGTGTTTCCTTGTAAATATGAATTACGTTTGAGCTATTCTCGGTCGTGTATTTAGTATTCTACCACGGTTGAATTGGGTACAGGTTTGTTGGCATTACTTGTGATTTATAGTATTATATGTTGATAACGTTTTACTTATGGTTTCATTATTGATGCCATACTTAAACATGAGAGCATGTTTTACGAATTTTTACTTTTAAAAACTTGTTACTCATTGAGTTTTTAGCTCACGTTGTCAATGGCCCCCCTCCCTAGTAGCAGGAGGACCAAGCATACGTTGAGCTTCACCGTCATTGGTTGTAGATTCTCATTCTTTTTGTTTGTTTATACTTAAGTTTTGCATTGCATTAGTGGGTGATTAGAAGTAGGAAGAGTCACGATAAGGATTTGAGTTTTGAGAGGTCTCTTATTATACTGTATTTCTTTTGTAACTAATTCATAGTTGAATGTAAACTATGATTGGGACTTTGGACTAGTTGGATGAGTGTGTAGTGAGACACACTCAATATTATTTTGAGTCTAAAGAAAATTTATATATAGAAGTGAAAATCTTCCATTTTTTCAGGTTTGACTAACTCATATTTTAAGGGAGATGTTGTCAAAATTTTCGTAAAATTTTATGTTACTTGTTCTATAGAAGTTTAAGTTGAATAATGTTGTTTTCATGCCACGATTTAGGTTAGGAGGAAAAACCTAGAACGGGGTGTAACAATTTTGGTATCAAAGCATGATTTTGAGAATCCTAAGGTAACAACTAGAGTTTGGAAAACCAAGAGCCTATGCATTAAAGATTGAGCAAGAGTTAGAATTGCATGAGTAAGTTGCATTGAAATATACCTCATTGTGGCATATGGTCTAGGCAACCTACTTAGGAAACTCGAGATGCTCTTGATAGTTTAGACGTAGAGTTGAGGAAGTTAAAGTGACACTAACCACCCTCATGGGGAAAGGAATTTTGGTGAGCTGATAACGTTTTGCTCAAGATATTGTTGTTGGTATGTGAATTATGTAAGGCAATCCTAAGAAAAACTTAGGATTTGAGCTTTTAAAGGCTCTAGGAATGACAACATTTGGTATAAGATAGACAAGTGGGACTTGCCATTCTCTTTTTTGTAGAAAAGAACAAAGGGTTGATGGCATTGTACTAAGTTATGCCTTAGTGTTAGTCTGAATGTAACCCTTAGACTAGTTTGTTGGAAACAACATGGAAGAGTTGAGTTATTCATGATAATCTTACCTGAGGTCATCCCAAGATACGAAGTTGAATGAATTTTGAAGCTTGAATGAGAAGTTATGTTTGAGGTAGAATATGAAAAGTATCGCAATTGATTTTCCAAGTATGCCATCTTAGTTCTTCAAGACGAGTTGGTCATATGCACAAGATTTAAGGATAATTGAAGTGGGGAGATTTGTACTCCTGATATTGCTAGTGTTGAATGAACTTATTTTGCTTAACTTGTTGATATTACTAAGCAAGTTGAGGGAGATCTTATTGGAAATGAAGGTTGAGAAATAAACGGTAAGGGGTGCTTGAGTAGTTAATCTTTTGAGCTTATTAGTGGGTGATTTAATCCTGGAGTTTAACGTGGTTATCAGGATAGATTCGTGTCAACATATCACACCACTATAGGTTGCTTTCGTGAAGGAGTGATGTTTAAGTAACAACGTGAAGCTTAACTGAGCTTGAAAGGTAATACACAAAAATTTTCCTACGTGTGGTATTTCTGTGGTTAGAGTGATGTAGTTGTTAAGAAATAGTTGTACTGCTTATTTGGCTTATGTAATAAATACCCAAGCCAAAAGGCTAGAATTTGAGAATGTTTCTGTAGTATAAGAGTTTCCAAATGTGTTTCAAATAGTATCCACCGATAGAGATATTGAGTTCACTTTTGATTTAGCCACTAGTATAGCATCAATACTGTAGGCACCATACAAAATGGCACTAACAAAAGTGAATAAATTAAAAACTCAACCGCGAGAACAGATGGATAAGGGTTACATTCAGATTAGTGTTTTCTCATGGGGTGCATCGGTTTTGTTTGTAAAGAAGAAAGATGGCACCCCAAGGTTATGTATCAATTACCGACACCTAAACTAGGTAATAGTCCATAATAATTATTCAATGCCATGTATTGATGATTTGTTTGATTAGCTAAAGCATGCCTCAGTGTTCTTTAAAATAGTTGGGAGTAGGATATTACTAATTAAAGCATAAGGAGCCAAGTGTAACAATGATGATGTCTAGAATGAGATATGAGCAATATTAGTTTCTTGTAATGTTGTTGGTTTGACCAACGTAGCAACTGCCTATATAGACTTAATGAACTGAGTATTTCAATCTAGAACAAATTGTCATGGTGCTCATTGTAGATGTATTGCTTATTCTAAAAGGAAAGAAAAATATGATGATACATCTTAAAATATTGTCGTTGACGTTACAAGACTAAGAGTTTGTTAAGTTTAGTGCATGTGAATTCTAGCGTAGGCAAGTAACATTCCTTGGTCATGTTGTTACAACCGAAGGTGTACTAGTGAATCCTGGGGAAGCTGAAGTAGTACGTAAGTGGAAGCAACCCATAACAGTTACTAAAGTATGTGGTTTTCTTGGGTTAATTGGATATTCCCAACATTTTATAGGAAGATTTGCAAAGTTGGTTTTTTTTTATTAACTAGTTGATCGGGAAGAACTTAGAATTTATGTAGATGAAGATTGTGAACAAAGATTTCAAAAACGGAAGAGACAACTTGTTTCCATGCCTATTTTACATTTATGAAACCTGATGTTGTGTTTGAAACTTATTGTGATTGCATCTCATCAAGATTTAGGTTGTTCTCTAATATTCAAAGGTAAAGTGATAGCTTATGCTTCCAAATAGTCGAAGAAGCATGAGTGTAACTATGCAACTCGTGATGTGGGAATAGCCACAATAGTGTTAGCATTAAAAATGTGGCGACACCATTTTGTATGGAGAAAAATGTCATATCTTAATAGATGATAAGAATTTAAAATATATCTTTGGTCAAAGGAGTTAAATTATACATAGAGGATATGGTTATAGTTGATCAAGGATTTTAACCGGACTATTGATCACCAACCAAGAAAATGAATGGGGAAGTTGATACCTTGAGTAGAAAGGCAACCCATCCTCAAGTTTCCTTGTAGGCCATAAGTTCTTTATCTTGGAACAAAAGAGCGTAATGCGTTGTTGAGTGTGGACTCTTAGAGTTTTACTTGCACAATTTTCGATAATTGAAGGTTTAAAGCAGACTAGAGATCAATAAAAGAAGGCTTTCAAGCAAACTATAATCTAAGAGGTAGTGGACTTTACTTGCTTGATGATGATGCTCCTCTAGTAGCATTTCTAGGACGAGTCTTTTATCTTCTTACTTTACTACCTCTGGAAAAGATTATATGTTGTGGCATTTCCGTTTAGACCATCCCAACTTTAAATATATGAAACTATTTCTTCAATATTTTTTCTAAAGTTGATGTTTCTTCTTTATTTTGTGATGTGTGCAAACAAGCTAAACAACGACGAGTCTTGTTTCCTTCGCAACCCTATAAGCTAACTTGACCTTTTACTCTTGTCCATAGTGATGTTGGGGACCATCCAAGATCACTACCTCCTTTGGGAAACGATTGTTTGTGACCTTTATTGATGATCATACTTGTCTTACTTGAGTTTTTCTGATCTCTGACAAATCTGAAGTTACCTCCACATTTTGGGACTTCTTTCACACCATAGAAACACAATTCAATACAAATATTGCAATCCGATAATGGTTGTGAGTTTCGAAACCACCCTCTTAACGAGTTCTTATCCTCTAAAGGAATTATTCACCAAAGTTATGTGCTTACACCCCCATAAAAAGGGGTTGCCGAATGAAAAAACCGTCACCTTTTGGAAGTTACACGTTCTCTTATGTTGTCCACTTCTCTTCCTTCCTATCTCTGGGGTGATGTGTGAATCACACCCATGTTTGAATTGAAATTGAGATACTAATGCAAGTTCTTCCCCTTTGAATCGGATAGATTTATATCTGAAAGAGGTTGACAATAAGTTCTTTCAAAATTTGATTATTTGCCCTCTGTTAGGTGTTCCAGAAATGTCTGCGATCAAGTAAATAGCTCGATGAACGAATGGATCGGATCGAATTGGAAAATGGAAAGATTTGTACAAGTTATACATTTCATCACCACTTTGTAGAAGATCGTTAGGTATGAATATGTTAGATACCTGTGACTTGATTGGTGAAATAGTATCTCTCTCCAAAAAAGCATATTTCTTTTTACCGCTGTACAAAGAAAATATTTTGTTGCGAATGATCAAGATATCGAGTAATTGTCCAATTAGAAAACTATAATAAAAAAAATTATTCTATTATTCTAGAATCTATAAAAAGTTTAGTTTTCTTTCAAAAGAAAAGATATACAAATTTCGAATATATTGATTAAATGAAATTTCAAAGAATCCCATAATTGAATCTATTATTCGGTAAATATACACTAAATACATGTATATTTGTTTGAATCGTTTCATTCGCGAGGAGCTGGATGAGAAGAAACTCATGTCCGATTCTGTAGTAGAGATGGAATTGACAAATAACCATCAACTATAATCCCAAAAGAACCAGATTCCGTAACTCGAGTACACAGATACATATAGCATACCATTTCATTACTTTATTTCCTCTACGAGGGAAAAAGAAAGCAAATATTGGAAAAACTACAACTGTTGTTAACCAAGGAAAATAATTCGTAGTAAAAACAAGATACACTTGGACTAAAAAAACCCATGTTTGAAAATGAAATAAAAAAAATATATGTATATTTTCGAGCTCGAGTTATTCTCATTGTCGCTCATCTCATTAACCGCATGCCTTCGTATGTCCTTCACTTCCAGACACCATTAGATTGTCCCAAAGAATCCTATCCCTCCACCCCTCTCATCCCTGATGTTCCCCTTTGGGTGTTCGGATGCACAACCAATGTCCATAGCGATGGTCCTAACCAAACTAAGGCTTCCACCCATCTTCTATGTTAGTACTTTGTTAACACATCTTTATTGAAGATTGTCCTTTCTTTCCTGTCCAGCCTACTTCAGGGGGAGAGTGTGAGTGAGGAGTCTAACTATATGCTTCCCTTAGAGTCTACTTGACCTACTGTGGTTACCTTACCTGACCCTAGCCCTCACAATACAGTCCTGCCCATAAATCAAGTTCCTTGGAAAACTTACTATAGGAGGAATCTAAAAAAGGGAGTTGAGTCTCTGTTGTTCAAACGACTCCAATCCAGGATTCTAAACCAATAAGAGATTAAGGTATGACTGATTCCATTAACTCACATAGTAATATCAGAATGAGTGAGAATGATAGGTCTCTGACGAATTCAATTGACTCACATACCGACAGTAGGGCAGGTGAGAATGACGGGTCCGAGACAAGTGTTCTGGAAGATATTAGTGCGCAGGGTAGTATTGATGGGTCATTATAGATAGAGAGGACCGGATTATTGAGAATGAGATTGTTGTTTAACATTCTAAAAATGAAACTAAGTCAAACCATTCAGGAAATGGCAGTAAGTATGATCCATCTTTTGATCTTCCTATTGCATTGAGGAAAGGTACTAGATCCTGTACAAAGCACTTCATATCTAATTATGTGTCATATGAGAATCTCTCACCACAGTTTAGAGCTTTTACAGAATTCTATGGGACACAAGATTGTTCACGCATGCTCTTTGAGGGACACAAGACTGTTCATGCAGGCATGTTATGAGGACCACATGGAAGCAGTTAATTGAATTCTGAGGTATTTAAAAGCAACTCCTGGTAAAGGTTTGAGATTCAAGAAGACTGACAGAAGATGTGTTGAAGCTTATATTGATTTTGGCTGGGCAGGATCTATTGTTGATAGAAAGTGTACCTTAGGATATTGTACTTTTGTGCGGGCAATCTTGTTACTTGGATAAGCAAGAAGCAAGGAGTTGTGGTTAGAAGTTAACGCTGAAGTCGAATACAAGGCTATGAGTTTGGGGATATGTGAGGAGATCTGGCTCGAAAAAGTGTTGTCTGATCTTTGCAAAGGCTACGAGGTGCCTATGAAGCTATTCTGTAATAGCAAGGCAGCCATTAGCATTGCCAATAACCCGTCCAACATGACATGACTAAACGTGGAGATTGACAGACACTTTATCAAAGATAAGCTTGACGATGGTAGCATCTTCATTCCTTACATACCCTCAAGGCTACATATTGTTAATATCCTCTCAAAGGGACTCCTTAGATAAAATTTTGATCTGTGTGTTAGCAAGTTGGGTCATTATGAATTTTACGTCCCAACTTGAGGGGAGTAGAAATAATGGGTTTAGGTCACGATGAAAGCCCATGGGTAGTTAAGATTTACTTTGCCCCAATTTCTTATTCTTTTAATTAGGCTTATGTTGCTTATAAATTTTCCCCCATTGTACCTTTATGAAATATTAGAAAATAATAAGATCATCAGCATCGTGGTTTTTCTCCCTGTACTAGGGTTTTCACGTAAAACTGTGTGTTCTTGTCTCTACTTTCAATACTTTCCACTTATGTTTTTCTCTTGAATAAGGATTACGGCAATCAAGGCGTTAAATAGGGCGTTGCTAGTTAGGTTGTGGGTATGAAGTTGTCATGAGCTTTGGCATTAATGTTTTATTGGCTTCTTTTTCTTTATCTAATTTTATTCAAAGGGTTAGCCATGAGTTAAAAGGCTCAAACTTTCCATTTCAAATCTTATTTTGTTTTAAAATGTGGGATTTCGAGTTAACTCTTTTTCGTGTTTCTTTAACAAAGAACTTGATGAATCTTTTTTTTCCGACTTAAGTTTTGTTTTACTTTTCCTTGAACTTGTGATATACATGCATAAGAACACCCACGGTCAATCATTGAAAAGTTGGGTTATGGGTCCTTAAGACCTTGAGGATACTGTAAGTCTTCTAAAACCCATCAAAGGGCAGACCATAGGTGACCCGTGACATGACTAGCAATGTTCTGTCAACCGCTTCAATCGACTCTGCCCTTACCTTGGAGAAAAACATAACCGGAAAGAGTGACTATTATGAAAATACTCAGTGACCCCTTAGGCAAGGTCAGCCATTAAGTGGCAGTGTATTGGTACTAATGTGTTATTTAATCTTGTTTATATGACCATCTGTTTGCATTTTTCCAAAGTGACACCTAACATGGATTAAAGCTCTTGTTTGGTTATTGTCGAATTTAGTTTCTACGGTTGTTGATTCATAGTTGTGCACTTGGTCCTTTCACGGTTGTTGATTCATAGTTGTGCACTTGGTCCTTTCAACATTCTTTTATGTTTAATTGTCTCACTTTATTGCAGGTCAATCTTTTGTTTCTCCAGTGGGGCCTTAGTCGTAAATTGGCTTTTGTCAAAGATTGATTATACTTACAGTTCGGCTTCATGCTTTTTTCATATCTCAGAGCGAACACTACAACAAATATGGATTTCTTCCAAAGGAGCTTTGCCGCTGCTGCATCCCTTATTGTTCCCATGCAACTTCCATCTAAAATGTATTGTTTGTGTCATGACGAATAATATTTACATCTGAATAATCAAGAGTTCTCTGTAGTTTAAAATATTTCATTCAGGTACCATAGTGGTATATTTCAATGTTCTGTGGCTGCTACTGTACATTGCATGCATTGTTTGGTTCGATGGATCTTGTTGCTTACAAAAATTTTCTGCATTTTAGATCAACTCCTACACCCCAAGTTTTTATTTTCTATTATTTATTTGTTTTTCAGGGAAACCCATATTTGGTATATCGTACCTGATGAAGTAAAGAGTAAACATCTTCAGAAACACTATTTAAATCTATTATCACCAAATGAAAAGGAGAGTGTTATGAAAATACAAGAAGAGGAGCTTCAAAAAAGAGCCTTGCTAGCTCGTGCTTTGGTACGATCGACCATTTCAAGATGTAAGTTCTCTTATTGTTATTTTATTTTTATTTGTAATGTTACTGATAGAACCCGATCCGATAGAATAGAAATTCTGACTTTATTGATGAATATAGTAATGTATACGTTATGTGAATTGAGTAAACCTCAATTCAATAGCTGGGGCACTCTTATTCTTCTATCTCTCAAATAGTAACAAGCCAATTCTAATCTTCACTCAAAGCTAACTAACTTTCCCGCCAATCGAACTTCTATTCAAACAGACACTCACCGACTTAACTACTAACTAACATGCTACACTATTTCACACGTGCGACTCTCCTTTATTTCTCCTGCTATATTGAAACATGATGGGAGGTCTAACATTACTCCCCTGTAGGTGAAGATCCGGATAGAGCTCTTGCATCTCTTCATAGTTGTCCCACGTTGCTTCATGTCTCGGCAAACATTCCGAACACAGCAGCACCTCCCAACTTCCCATTTTATTCTTCTCATAAACAAGGATTTCTTCGGACTTTGCATTCCATTCATAGTTTTCATTTGAGTACTGAATCGTAGGATATACATTAGTATGTTCTTCCATCTATTTCTTCAATTGTGAGACATGAAAGACAAGGTGGATAGAAGTGCTATCTGTAATTCTAATTTGTAGGAAACAGGACCAATCCTTTCCAAAATCTTGTAAGGCCCTAAAAATTTAGGAGAAAGCTTCTCATTACTTTTTCTCCTCAAGGATAGCTGTCTGTAAGGGCTAATTTTCAAGAATACCTAATCCCCAACTTGATACTCCACATCCCTTCTCTTTTGGTCAGCATATTTCTTCATTTTGTCTTGTGCCAAACGTAAATGTTCTCTCAAAGCTCCTAAAGCGATGTCTCTTTCCCTTAGCTGTTCATCCAACGTCGAGTTAACTGTTTCATCATTACCATAATACGTCAAGGAAGGTGGCTTGCGGCCATATACAGCTTGAAAAGGAGTTGCACCTAAGGCTCTTTGGAAAGTGGTATTAGACTAGTATTCAGTCCACGGTAACCACTTCACCCACTCTTTTGGCCTCTCGCACAAAAGCATCGAAGGTAGGTCTCCACCCCTCTGTTTACCACTTCCGTTTGTCCATCTAATCGAGGGTGATAAGCCGTACTTCTATTCATCTTAGTACCAACCATTCTGAACATTTCCGTCCAAAAACGACTGAGGAACCTTATCCCTATCCGAGACAATGGATGTAGGAAAACTGTGAAGCCTCACAATTTCTTTCACAAACAAATCTGCCACGGTTTTAGCTGTGTAAGGGAGTTTAAGTGGTAGAAAATGCCCATATTTACTTAAGCGATCGACTACCACAAATATTACCTCGAATCCATTAGCCTTTGGCAAACCATCCGCAAAATCCATCGATACATCACTCCAAATTTGCTGAGGAACCTCTGATGGTAACAATAAACCAGTAGGAGAAAGGGCTAATGTTTTGTTTCATTGGCATATTAAACATTCTTCACAATGGTTTTTAACATCAGCATTCATCCCTTTCATCCCTTCCCAGTAGAGCTCACCAGCCAATCTCTTATATGTTCTTAAAAATCTCGAATGACCCCCCAAAAGCTGAGTCATGATAGGTATGAAGAATGGCTGGAACAAAAGTATAGGTCTTGGAAACTACTAACTGATTCTTGTATCTCAACATGCCACTCTGGATAAAATTTTTTGCCATTCACATGTTCATTCAGCCCATTCATTTCAGCTATCACCGTCTGGAGCTTCATATCTTTTTCCACTTCCTCTTTGATAATTTTCAGATCAATGATAATCGGTGCTGATATGCTACACAATTGCACAGCTGATGGCATTCTCGAAAAGGCATCTGCTGCTTTATTTTCAAGCCCTGGTTGATATACGACCTCAAATGAATACGCCAAAAGCTTAGCTATCCACTTTTGGTATTGGGGTTGTATTACTTTTTGCTCCAATAAAAATTTCAAAGACCTTTGATCAGTCTTAATAACAAATTTCATTCCAAATAAGTAAGACCTCCATCTTTGGACAGCAACAACTGCCATCAATTCTGTTTCATAAACCGGTCTTGCCCTGTCTCTCATAGCTAGTGTATGACTGTAATAGGTGATTGAATGCTTGGCTTGAATTAAAACAACTCCTATGCCGTAAGCTTATGCATCTGTTTCAATTTCAAACGGTTGATCAAAATTAGGCTATGCTAAAACTGGAAGAGACATCGTTGCCTTCTTCAACCTCTCAAATGCTTCTTCAGCTTCTTTATTCCACTTAAACCCTCCTTTCTTAAGCAGCTGAGTTAGGGGGGCCGCTATAGAGCCATACTGATGCACAAATCTTCTGTAATATCCGGTTAGCCCAGGGAATCCACTTACCTCCCTGACATTAGTTGGCTTAGGCCATTCAGCAATAGGCTTGATTTTTTGAGGGTCAACCTCAACTCCATCTCGAGAAATAACGTGCCCCAAATACTCTACTCGAGACTTTGCAAAGCTGCAATTTTTTTCTATTTGCATACAGCTCATGTTTTCTGAGGGTTGTCAATACTTGTTCCATATAACTCAAGTGCTCATCAATACTCTTGCTGTATATCAGAATGTCATCAAAGAAGCCAAAACAAATTTTCTCAAATGTGGTTTGAAGATGACATTCATTAGAGCTTGAAAAGTGGTCGGGGCATTAGATAACCCAAAGGGCATAACTAAGAACTCATAGTGAACCCTCTTGAGTTCTAAAAGCAGTCTTTTCAATGTCTTCATCAGCCATTCGGATCTGGTGATAGCCAACCTTCAAATCAATTTTAGAAAACAAGGAAGCTCCACTCAATTCAACCAACAATTCTTCAACCACCGGTATAGGGAACTTGTCAAGAATGGTAGCGTTATTCACAACCCTATAATCCACAAAGAATCGCTAGCTACCATCTTTCTTCTTGACATGGAGCACAAGGCTGGAAAATGGACTAGTGTTGGGTCGATAACCCTAGAGGATAGCATTTCTCCCACTAATTTTTCCATTTTCTTCTTTTGATGATAAGCATACCGGTAGGGCCTTACATTTATAGGATCAGTACCTTTCTTCAAATGTATGTGGTGTTCTATGCTCCTTCTTGGAGGAAGCCTTTTCGGCCACTCAAAGACATTCGTGTGCTTGTCTAACAATATTAACACTGAATCTGTTGTAGGATTTTCATCAGCCTCACAGAATTCAGCTTTGATTAGTCCACCTACTTCTACTGCCCTGCACTCTGTCAAATACCCTTCATCATGATCTCCCCATGACTTGATTATGTTCTTTAAACTCACCCGTGACTTGGTGAGACTTGGATCTCCCTTGATACGAATTTGCTTATCATGACAAGAAAATGTCAATGATAAATTATTCCAATCAACCACAGTCACTCCTAGCAAATACAACCATTGCATCCTCAAAATGATGTCTACCCCTCCCAGTTCTAGAGGCAAAAACTTTTCCTTCACAGTTCATTCATTCATTCTGTACTTCTAATGCTTTATAAATTCCTTTTCTCTGAATAGCAGTTCCGAAGCTTAAGATTACCCCATAGTGAGGTGTTTCTTTGATTGGTAGTTGCAATTGCTTCACTAACTTTTCAGAAACAAAGTTGTGAGTATCCCCACAATCTATCAATATCACTACTTCCTCATTTTGCAGCTTACCTCTCACTTTCATGGTCCCTGGATCATTTAACCATAGTCAACTCCTTTTTTTCTACTTCATTTTCTTCAATTATTTCATACTCCTCATTTTCGTTTACCACAACAAACATTCTCAATTCCTGTTGTTCTTTCATTTTACACTTATGATAAGCTGAATACTTCTCATTGCACTTGAAGCACAATCCCTTTTCCTTCCTTGCTTGGAACTCAACATCGGGCAAACGTTTCATTGATCTTTCCTTGCGTACCTCTCCACTATTGGAACTTCTCAGAGTGATTGTTCTCATTGGCAATATAGTATTTCCTCTATTTTCACTTGTGGAGTAGTTCACATTAGATTTCGCGTTTACTGAAGTTTGCTAAGGATATTTCCTGCCAGAATAACCATTCAAATTTGCCTCTCCTCTAATTATCTCTTTGTTCTCAACCAATTGAGCTACTCGCATCATTTCTGCTAAGCCTTTTGGCCGACAAAACTCTACTTGAAGTAATCTATTCATAAAAGTTTCCTTCACTACTCTTTCTTGAAAATCTGACAATGGAGCTACTAGTTTATCAAATAAATTGCGATACTCTTCTATTGTAGTCTCTTGTCGAATTCTAAGGAATCTACCACATATAGATCCTTCTCTAGTAGATCGGAAACGAACTAATAATCTTTCTTTCAAATTCGCCCGGTCTAAGAACTTATCTCTTTCTTCCTGTGATTGGTACTAGTTCAAGGCTAGTTCGTCAAAGCTAATAGTAGGCACTAACATTTTCTCAGATTCGGTGAGTTTATGAATTTGGAAGTACTTTTCGACGCAGAACAACCATGAATCTGGATCCTCACCATTAAAGATTGACATTTCGACTTTCTTGAACTTGTTTTGGTCTCCAGTACTGTCATCGTTATCAGCTTTCTTCTCATTTCTGTTTGCTCTGATATTGTGACTGGAGGATGCTTCGTTTTCCTTCACCTTTGTCGTTGATGTATCTCGCAATGCTAACTCGGTTAGTCGTTCACTCATCATCGATCGTTCTTTTGCATTCGTCTCCATGAACATCAAAATTTGCCAGCTGCTGTTTGTCGGTCTGTAATCGCATCAGTTCTAAATTCTTCATAATTTTGCTCAAACTTGCTTCGATTACTGGCATCTTGCTCAACTCCTTCACTCCGGCAATTTCCTGATCGAGAACTTCCATTCGCTTTTGATTCGTGTTTGCACCATTGTCGATCTTCCCCGAATCGAACGCTTTGATACCAAAATGATAGAACCCAATCCGATAGAATAGAAATTCTGACTTTATTGATGAATATAGTAATGTATACAATATGATTGAATTGGGTAAATCTCAATTCATTAGCTAGGGTACTCTTGTTCTTCGATCTCTCAAGAAGTAACAAGCCAATTCTAATCTTCACTCAAATCTTAACTAACTTTCCCGCTCATTGAACTTCTATTTATACGGACACTCACCAACTTAACTACTAACTAACATGCTACACTATTTCACACGTGTGACTTTCCTTTATTTCTCCTGCTATATTGAAACATGATGGGAGGTCTAACAGTTACTTGCACAACGGGGGATGGTGAGGTTTGTTGATATATACCATGTATTCAAATATGCTGTGCAACTTTTTACTGTTATACACCTGAAATATGCTATTTTCTTTCTAGATGTGACACAATTTCAAATTGATCCACAAGCGTTGAAGCTTAAAAAGAATATGTTTGGGAAGCCTGAGGTGATTTCTTTTCCTTCTTCAATTCATGTATAGTTTATATGTTACTTTATTTTCTATTTTTTATTCTGTTTCTTTTCCCATTTATTCATATTTATATAATTTTTGAATAGTTAGATTTTCAAAACAGCCGTGAACTATGTCTACCGCCATTGCAATTCAACATCTCACATTCTTCATCCTTGATAGCATGTGGAGTGACTGTGCATTCTCCAGTAAGTGTCTCTACTTTACATGCTAGCTGCACATTTCTACCTGTGCAACATCTCCTTTGGATTTTTATTCAGTAAATCTTTTGTTGTTAAACATAATTAACTATTGTGAAATTTCTAATTCAGATTGGTATAGATGTGGAAGCGAAGACACGAAAGATAAAGAACAACATCATAGCTTTTGCTAAACGTTTTTTTTCTCCAAATGAAATAGAAGTTTTATCTGCTATTTCAGATCCTGAAAGTCAGCGGCAGGAATTCATAAAATTATGGACTCTAAAGGTGAGCACAGTTGCAATAGCATCCGTCCTGAGATCTTAGGCAAGTCTGAAAATCAAACCCTAAACCGTATGTTTGCTTCTAATTATAACTTCCATCTCAACCGTATTCTGAATAATAGTCTTTTTGTTTCCATGATTGAATATTGGAATTGTTTGTCAGTTGTAAAGTCCCTTCAGCTGCATGTGAACATGTTTTCTCTTCATTTTATTGATGTAACCAAAATTCATTTTGTAGGAGGCATATGTTAAAGCGTTGGGTAGGGGCTTCTCGGCAACTCCATTCAACACTTTCACTATTCAGTTTAATAAAACTGCCAGAAGTTCATGTCTTCCTGGGTGTAAAACTTATGAGGAGGTAAGGCATTCATCAGGACTTAAAGGAACTCTTATGACGGATAAATAGGGGAGATTTGAAAATGGTGCAAACGAACATATATGGTTTGTTTATAGGATTTACCAAATGAGTAGCATTTTAGCCAACATTGTGTGTGCGACAGGATTTTCGCCTTAGTGAGTGAATTCTATGTGTTGGACTGGATTATTCTTTTGTAATACTTTCCACAATATGAATAACCAAGTTTTCTTCATGGTGGATTTAGTACCTGTGATTTTTCATGACTATATTTTACCAGGCTTATGAAATAAGCGTAGAATCTTGTGATGATTTGGAGAACTGCTCGAGGAATGTGACTTTTGCGCTGATGGAGCTGTCTGGTTCTCATTATGCTGCTGTTTGCGTGGAAAAAGACACAAGCTTTAGAGGTGAAACTCACTCTTACAATATCAAACATAAAGATTTGATTGATTGATATAATATCTTATAGATGTAAGTTTACTGGAGCAGGGAGTCTTCCCATGAAGTTAAATGTGTGGAGAACAATTCCATATGTGGAAGATGAATGTGTTTCTGGAACTGAGGCTGCTCTACCCATCAATGGTTTTGCTCAAGCAAATGTGAATTTTTCCAAAACTTAAAAAATACAAATATTGGAGTTATATTGAACACTTTTTGTTCTTCTTTGTTGAGTATACGTCCCTAGAACTGTCTCAAAAATACTCTGCCAGGGACGTTGGTTGTTAGTTACTCTCCGAAATCTCAGGTTCAAATTCCTAGTTAAGATTAAGGGTAGGTTAGAAATGCTGTTTGGAGTTGTGAGATGTAATTTACTCGTTGAAAAAATCTATGTAACTTTGATACTGCTGTTGAGAGAAAATGAAATGGAAAAAGAAAATATTTGGGGAAGCAAATCATTTTTTCAATGTTTTAAAACAAAGAGATAGAAAAGAGAAAATGAGTGGAATTAAATCTTCTTATTGAAGTAAGAAAAACTTACGATGCTATTTTACAAGAGAGACAACACCCTTTTATAGGAACAAAAGTAAACGTAATAACTTACCAAATAAAGCCATATTAATAACATAAACTTAAAAATTTAAAATTAAAATTAAGAACTTAGAAACCAAAAGCTGCAAAATGAATAAAAAATATTAGTGTTAAATGAAAATTTGAAACTAAAGGTGGGTGAGAAGGTTCATAACTCAAAACTCTTTGAGGTTTTTCTTTGTAACACCCAATTTTGGTGTGAAAATGTAAATTATGGAGTTCAGTGATTTTGCTTTCTTTCTCTTTCTTTATTCGCTTTCTTCAATAAATAAAATTTTGACTTTGAAGTGTCTTGTTCGACCATATTGTATTAGATTGAAAGTATTGGGAGTACATAAAAACTTGTGTAGTTTTTTCTTGCTCAAATCCAAAACTACCAAGCAGTTTGAGAAATCATATTGCTTGTTTGTGCACTCTCTTCTTGAAAACTGGAAAAATGATCAACCATATTAGAAAAATGCAAAATTTTCAAAGAGTTCTTTTGTCTTCAATGTCATGTCCAAAAAAGTATTGATGTCACATTTTGCTTTCTTCTAGTCTAGTGTTAGAAGCATGATGAAGCAGTGAGTCGTCACTCAAAACAAATACATTTTTAACCATTTTGACCCTTACAAACTCTGCTCCTTGAAGGTCATAAATAACACAAACTTGATCTTTGGAACACACATAAATTTTGTTAGGCAACAATTGAGCAATATTAATCAAGTTTTGAGATAACCTTAAAACATATAAAACATTAGATAATCTCTTTGTACCTTGCCTAGTGCGCATAATGATGTTATCTTTACCTTTAGCTAGTATTATTTTACCATGTCCAAGATTCACTTTAGACTATAGATTTTTCAATTTGACTAAAAAATCAGGGGTTTGAACTCATATAGCCTCAATTACATAAGCTTCTTAAAACTACTATTTTTTATTTATTTTTATTATTATTATTATTTTTTTGCATAAAAGACACATTGAGCCTCAATTTTAGATCAATACTATTCATCATTATATTAATATTATTTAAAAAATGAAAGAAATTTGTAATGGCACAAATATGAAAAAAAATGAAATAGTTTCTTTATTGAATTAATTTCTAATAATATATATTTATCTATTTTAATTATAAATATTTTATTTATTATTTTTCTTTTCCATATAAATTCTATTTATTTTCATTTTTTATTATCATTGTTATATGATTTTTTACATAATTTTTTTTTCATTCATATGTTTGTATGTTGCTTAAGTTTTGTACACATGTGTGTACGATTTTTCTATTCTTTTATTCTACAAATTCTATATCTTTCGAAATTATACCATGATTTATTTTTTTGTATTGATAAACATATTGAACAATGAAAATATACATCTAATATATTATTTAGCATATAAGATGATATATTGTAAAATTGTTATATTCGTGCACTTATTTGGTTTAGCTATTAATTTCAAAAATATACCATGTTTATGTCAAATATAATTATAACAATTATAGAGTTTTAGTAAGTTATATAGTATATAGTAAGATATATATTTTACGTACTTTCTCATATGTACACATGTATATTTAATTCGTTCGCATATATATACCTTATATTATATAATAAACAACTGTAATAACGTTTTATATAAAACATTGTATATCTTGAAGACTCAATTAATCTAATCCAATAATATCCCTTGGTGTATAACGAACAAACATGTATACCGATCCCAATTTTATATATGGTGTAAAATTATGAAATTATCTTTAAATATATGAGTAACATTGAAAATTGGATGTAATATAATCATTATAATTTGAAAATACATTCCTTTGAAAATCAATAAAAATTAATCTTTACTAATGTAAGAGTGTTATCCCCCATCCCAAATGTCACCTTATGCGACCAAGTGGAGACTTGATCGCCTAGAACGCCTAATAAGTGAATTAATCACAATCAATAAGCTTAAATGCGAAATGAAAACTCAATTGAATATCAAGACTTAATTGATGTTTAGCAACAGAGTGCATTCAACACTTAGTACAAGACTCCTTCCAAAAGAACTAAATACAAACTCAAAACAACAAGTTGACTCTTCTTGCCTAGCTTCTACATGCGAGTTGATAGTAATTACTACCAAAATGATATGTTTCACGTATGGCACAATAGACGATTAAGGCTGCAAATTCAATGCTGGATGTCCTTCATTTTGTCACATGCGATACAAATAATATGCTTTTCAATAGTAAAACATTGAGTCTAAGCAAATCATTTCAATGCATTAGGCAATCACTATGAATCAAATCTCATCATAAGACATTTATAAATTGTATGGAAAGTCATTTCCTTTTAAATCATTCATAAAAGTTCATATCGCATAGAAATACATTCCTCATCAACTCATCATATAGTCATAATGCGTAATCATTTTGAATATTTAATTAAATATTTGTACCCTTGCTCAGCTCAAGCGTTTACCATACTCTTTTGCTGAGTTGTAGCTATGTGAAGTAGTCTCAACACATTCAACAAATTTCCATTAATTCTATCACGCCTAACGTGTCTTCCAATGCCAGATCACACAACAAGCAAAGAGCATCTCATACTAGATCACACAGCAAGTATGAAACATTCTATTCCAGATCACACAACAAGAATAGAGCATTTTATCACATATCACACAACAAGGATAACGCATCCTACACCAAAGCACACAGCAAGTGTGAGAAAATCTCATCTCATTGCATATGGTACACAAGATTTACACAAGATCAACTCATTTCATTATTTCAGTTCACATTAAATTCCATTCATTTATAACTCACATGCATTTTAAGAAATAGGAAAGCATAAGAGGAATCATGTAACTCAAGGTTTCCATAGAAATACATTTAAGGATTTAAACACATTATAAATCCTTTTATTTTAAAAACATTTTTAGGAAGAACCACTCAGAATCAGTTAGCTCATTCACTTAACTCCCTAGCCAAGACTTCCTTGCTCTTCCTTGCAATTCCTTGTTAGATTCAAGCTCGTGATGAATCTCTGAAAATGTTGAAATTCTCTCAATCCTTTCTTAAGTGAACTCAAGGTAAAAGTGGTTTTAAAAATGACCGAACTTCATATATTTATAAGCCTCTCTAGTGACACTTTCCTTGTAGCAAAGGTTACTTTTGCTCGACAGTGAAAATCAGCCAATACTAGAACGCCACGTCTCAATACCATTTCCTTATCCTGAATTTGGATTGGATGGCAAACTCAAGTCAATCGCCTGCTTTCTTACACGAGGATGGCGTCACTACTTCCCAATGAAGTAAGTTCAAAAGCATAACAGTTCCTCACGTAGTTACTTCTCGTCGCATAGCAATCTCACCACATAAACCACTCTTGTCGCATGAAACCTTACCGCACAAGGTAGAACACAATCAGGGCCTCACAAAGAGAAAATCAGTTGAAAAACCTAAATATCTATATTAATAATTATTTTAAAAATACATATATAGAATGATAATTTGGACAGAATATAGAACATGAAAAAAATAATGAACTCATCAAAAAAACATGAAGGAGATGAAGGACAAAAGAAGCAAGTTTTGACCAGAAGAAAAAAAAATAAGAAAATGAAATGAAAAACAAGAAATGGATAGTGAAAATGTTTCGTAGATAATATTTTTGTTAATTAAATTCAATTAATAACTTTCCTAATTGTATGACATATATACTATAATTAGTTAGGATCAATCATAAACACAATCAAATAAATTAAGTGCAAAAAAAAAAAATTAATAGTTCAGATACAACTATTTTAAATCACAATAATTGCAGTATAAAATATTTATGGTAAATAAATTTAATGATTTTCATATAAATCTTTTTTTTAAATTTAATGATAAGATCAAATTCTTCCTAAAAATTTCCTAGATCTTATAATTAATGAAACTAATCGAGAATTTAAGACATTTGTGAAATATTGTAGTCCGATTAGTTCATTACCCTCTATTTTTCAAAAATCAATATTTTTAGCAACGTGGGTGGTACATCTACTGTCAATAAGCCATGAGTTTGATGCCTTGTTGTCAATATGAGATGCCAAAATAGAACATCTACTTCTTCATTGTCATTTGTGCAATTTGCAAGTTGTTGAAGATAAAAAAATATTTTGGGTAGGTCATTAGAGAAAAAAAACATATGCAAGGGCTAGCAACTATTGCACATAATAGATCAATCTAATTACAACAAGAGTCTATGTAAATAGGTTAAAGAATTATATAACAGAATTTGGGTATGAGAAATTTCTACCTAAAAAGCTCTTCAAGAAAATATAGCCAACCTTCTTAATAAAATTGTAAGTAGTATATTGGAAGTTGGGGTCGTACCCCAAAAGAGTTCTTGATAGGCACTTGTGATGAGTTTATTTTACTCTGTGAAGTCTAGCCTACATTTTCTCGGTTAATTTTTTATTATGAAAATTGACCTATCAACCGTGTGGGTAAAATTCACAGTGAGTGTATGACGGCAAAACGGTGAATGAAAAATAGAAAAAAAAAAATTATGTGCAATTTCGTTCTTCAGCCGTTTGGGGGTCGATCCATGGTTTGATAGACCTGAAATTTTGACAGTGTATTTTTGGCACGAGGGTCTTCATTTTGAACGGTGGAGATTTCGTTTGGAGCTATCTACAGTCAGATTCTAGAGGACAGTTGGCTACCACATATTGTGAGATTCTTCTATTTTTCTTCACTGTTATTGTTGTTTGTTGTTGAAATTATTATTCTCGAGATATTTGCCTCTAGTTGTGACTAGGGAGAACTTTGTTGTACCCGTTTAAGATTATAGTAGAGATTTTGACTTTGGTCCGTGGTTTTTTAGTCCTCACATTAAGGGGGGTTTTCCAGTACTTTAAATTTGTTGTGTCAATACTTTGATTATTAAAGCTATTATTGTTGATTAGTATTCTAACGGTTCACACAAGAGTGAGATAATTGATCCAATTTAAAGGTGTTTATCCCAACAAAGTGGTATCAGAGCATGGTTAATTAATTGGAATTTAATTAGAAATGCCTTGTGTTGAATATTGATACTAGTTCAGATAAGATGGTTACCCTTAATGGGTCAAATTATCAAGTATGGAAAAGAAAAATGGAAGACATATTGTACGTAAATGATTTGCACCTTCCAGTTTTTTCTGATGAGAAGCCTGACGACACTGATAAAGAATGGGAATTATGTCATAGGAAAGTGTGTGGGTTTATGAGGCAATGGGTAGAAGATAATTTTCTAAACCTTATTTGTGAAGAAACTCATGCACGAACTATGTGGAATAATTTTTTTTTTTATTAAAAAGATGATGGAGTTAAAGTATCAAGATGGAGCACCTATGTTAGATCACTTGAATATCAAGTTTGAGGATGAGATACATAGGTTATGAGTTCTTGGTACATTGTCGGACTCGTGGAAAATATTTGGAACTTCATCATCGAACTCAGCCCCAAATGGTGTACTAAGTATGAACTTAGTAAAAAGTAGCATGTTGAATGAGGAGATGAGAAGAAAGTCTTAGAGTCCTTCTTCACAATCAAATGTTCTAGTTACTGGAAGGAAGGGGAGGAGTAAAAGTAAAGGGATGAAAGGTAATAACAGAAGCAAAAGTAGGAGTGACAGGTTTGCAAATATTGAGTGTTACTATTGCCATGAAAATGGACATATAAGTATTGTCAAAAATTGAAAAGAGAAAGTAAAAACCATAAGGGAAAGGAAAGAATGACGATGATAGTGATGCTAGTGATGCTGATACAATCACTATAGCCATTGACGATTTTTTCATCTTATTTGATGGTGACGTCGTAAATCTTTCCACACAACAGAGCAGTTGGGTGATTGATAGTGGTGCTTCAGTTCATTCTACTTTGAAGAGGGAATTTTTTGCATTCTATACTCCTGGTGATTTTGGCAATATTAGGATGGACAATGACAGATCAACAAATGAAGTTGGCATCGGGAATGTACACTTGAAGAACAGAAATGGTTCTAGGTTGATTTTGAAAAATGTGAAACATATTTCCAATATTCTTATGAACTTGATTTCTACAGGTAAGCTTGATGACAAAGGTTTCTGTAATACCTTCGATAATGGCATATGGAAACTTACTAAAGGTTCTATGGTTATAGCAAAGGGACATAAATTTTTTTCACTATACTACATGGATGCTAAAATCATGGATTTTTTTATATAAATACAGTAAATGATGAAAAGAATGTTGAGCTTTGGCATAAGAGACCTAGCCATATGAGTGAGACGATTTTAAAGATTTTAGCCAAGAAAAATCATCTTCCTGATTTAAAGAATGCACCTCTAAAACAATGTCCTCATTGTTTGGCAGGAAAATAGACGAGGGTTACCTTTAAATCATCTCAGCATTCAAGAAAGTCAAATGTATTAGAGTTGATACATTCTAATGTGAGTGGTCCCATGAAAGCAAAGTCGCTTAAGGATGCATTGTACATTGTGACATTTATTGATGATCATTCAAGCAAAATATGAGTTTACACCTTGAAGACTAAAGATCAAGTGTTGCAAGAGTTTAAACAGTTTCATGCTTTTGTTGAGAGAGAAACTAGTGAAAAGTTTAAGTGCGTTAGAACTGATAATGGAGGTGAGTATTGTGAACCTTTTGATGAATATTGCAGAAATCATGGCATTCGGTATAAAAAGACACTTGGGATAGCTGAAAGATTGAACAACATATTGGTTGAGAGAGTGAAAATCTTACAATCTGAGTCACAGTTGCCACAATCATTTTGGGGCAAAGCATTAAATACAATTCTACATGTTTTGAATCTCACACCATGTGTTCCATTGGGATCAGAAGTTCCAAATAGAGAATATGGTCAAGTAAGGATATATCTTATAGTCACCTATGTGTCTTTGGTTGTAAAGCTTTCATTCATGTACCTAAAGATGAGAGATCAAAGCTTGATGTAAAAACTAAACCATGTGTGTTCTTTGGCTATGGCCAATATGAGTTTGGTTATAGATTATATGATCTAGTTAAGAAAAAGCTTATAAGAAGTCAAGATGTTGTATTTGTTGAAGACCAAACAATAGCAGACATTAAGAAAATAGATGAACCAAAGTCTAAGCATAGTAATAATCGGATTGATTTGAGTTCAACTTCTTTGACACAACTTTCAACACATATAGAAGATGAGGTTCAGAATGAACAATTTTTTTTATACAGATGAGAGTTCTGAACAAGTTAGGGCATAGGATAGTGTTCTCAATTAGCAGAAACAGTTGTTCCTACAGATGTTTCACTGAGGAGATCTATCAGAGATCGACGTTCATCAACAAGATACTCACCTAATGAATTTTGCTATTGACTGATGGAGGAGAACTTGAGAGTTATGAAGAGGACATAGAGGATAAGCACAAAAGAGAGTAGAACGATGCAATGAAAGATCAGACAAGATGGAGTCTCTACATGCAAACCACACTTTTGAGCTTGTTAAGTTGCCCAAAGGAAAAACTACACTGAAAAATAAGTGGGTCTACACAACTAAACATGAAGAATATTGCCACATTACAACGATTGGTTGTCAAAGGGTTCGTTTAGAAGAAAGGTATCAACTTTGATGAAAATTTTGCTCCAGTTGTCAAGATGTCCTCCATATGTACCATTCTAGGTATGGCAGTTAGTCTTCCCTTAGAGGTTGAGCAGATGAATGTTAAGACTACATTTCTTCATGGGAATTTAGATAAAGAAATCTATATGGAACAATCATAGGGTTTTGAGTAGAAAGGCAAAGAGCATCTGGTGTGTAAATTGAAGAAAAGTCTTTATGGGATGAAACAGGCATTGAAACAATGGTACAAGAAGTTTGAGTTAGTTATGGGGGGAAAAGGTTACAGAAAAACTACTTTCGATCACTGTGTAAGTTCATAATTTTTTTATGATGATTTTGTTATATAATTACTCTATGTTGATGATATTTTGATTATTGACAAGAATGTTTCGAGAATTGATAGCTTAAAGAAACAGCTGAGCAAATCGTTTGCCATGAAGGATTTGGGGCCAGCAAAAAAAGTTTTTGGAATTCGAATAGTTCGAGATAAAGCATCCAAGAAGTTATAATGTCACAGGAGCAATACATAGAGAAAAGTACTTGAACGTTTCAAGATGAGTCAAGCAAAATCAGTTAGTTCTCCTTTACTTAGTCACTTTAAACTGAGTAGTAAACAGAGCCCTTCTACAGATAAAGAGAAGGAAGATATGAGTAAGATCTCATATGCTTAAGTAGTTGGGAGCTTAAGGTATGCTATGGTATGTACTAGACCTAATATTGCTTATGTTGTTGGTGTTGTTAATCGTTTTATGTCTAATCCAGAAAAGCAACATTGGAAGGCAGTCAAGTGCATCATGAGATATTTGAGAGATACTTCTAGTTTGAAGTTCACATTTGGGGATGGAGAACCAGTACTTGTTGGGTATACTGATTCAGATATGGCAGGGGACTTAGACAGCAAAAAGTCTACTTCGGTTACTCAATGACATTTGCAGGTGGTGCAGTGTCTTAGCGTCAAGGTTGCAGAAATGTGTTGTACTTTCTACAACTGAAGCAGGGTATATTACAACAGCAGAAGCATGTAAAGAGATGTTGTGGATGAAGTGCTTTATACAGGAGCTTGGCTTCAAGCAACAATAGTATTTGATACATTGTGATAATCAGAGTGTTATTCACCTTGGTAAGAATGCTACATTTCATTCTAGAACAAAGCATATTAATGTGAGATATCGTTGGCTTAGAAATGCTTTAAATGATAAATTGTTGAGCCTGAGAAGATACATACTGATCATAATGGATTTGATATGTTGACAAAGAATCTACCAAGTGCGAAGCTTGAGTTTTGTCGTTCCATAATGGGAATGACAAGTTCCTCCTCAAAGAGAAATAGGGGGAGATTTGATGGGCTTATTTCATTGTACAAAGCCCAGTCCACATTTTCTAGGTTAATTTTTTATTATGCAAATTGACCAATAAGTCGTGTGGGTAAAAATTCATAGTGAGTATGTGACAACAAAACAGGGTCTGGAAAATAGAAAAAGAAAATTCCGTTCAATTTCGTTCTTCAGCCATTTGAGGATTAATTCGTGGTCTGATCGAATTGAAATATTGACAGTGTATTCTTGGCATGAGGGTCTTCATTTTGAACGGTAGAGATTTCGTTTGGAGCTATCTACAGTCAGATTCTAGTAGATAGTTGGCTACCACATATTGTGAGATTTTTCTATTTTTCTTCACTTTTATTGTCGTTTGTTGTCGGGATTATTATTCTTGAGATATTTGCCTCTAGTTGTGACTAGGGAGAACTCTGTTGTACCCATTTAAAATTATAGTGGAGATTTTGACTTCAGTTTGTGGTTTTTTAGTCCTCATGTTGGGGGGTTTTTCCACATTAAATTTGTTGTGTCAATACTTTTATTTTTAGTGTTATTATTGTTGATTAGTATTCTAACAGGTTCACACAAGAGTGGGATAATTGATCCAAGTTAAAGGTGTTTATCCCAACAACTTGCAACCAAGAAATCAAATAAATTAGTAACTTCAAGAATCTTAAAAAAATAGTAGTAGTAGGGGGTTTGATTGTGACAATTGGCAAACAAGAAAAAGAACGATTGAATTAACTCTTAATCCTTGGAAAATGTAAATGAATTGTAAGCAAGAATTCAAGAAATTAAATAGAAAGACAAGCGTTTTCACTCGATTAATAAAGTAGGCAATTGGGTAATTCAATTTAATTTCGATCATTGAAAAAAAAGTATAGTTGCATTCAACTTGATCCTCAATCAATTGGTCCCAGGACCAATTGTCCTAATTTAATGAACAATATAAAATACATGATTCATACTAATTCATGCAATTAGGTATTCATCTTAGCGGTTTCAACAAAATTACAATAAATTGCATTAAGATCAAGAGTTTTGAATTGAGACCTTATAAAGTGGGACAGCCAAGAAATTAGTCTAAGATCAATAACATTCAAACTTTAACAATGAGTTTAGCCCTCTAGATGTTAAAATTAAACTCTAAATTTGTTGGGTGACCAATCCAATGCATAAAGGATATTTTATTGAAGAAAAAAAAAAGGGAAGAGCCCAAGATCAAATTAATATGCAAAATTAAATAAGGAATCTTATAAATTAGACTGAAATCACCCAACTACCCTATATTACCTTAGCCCATCATTGAAGTTGAAACATAATTGATGGAGAAATGCGGACATTCTTACAGCAAAAATGGAGGATTTTATTGAATGATTGAGAGTTTTTACACAAATTTGAGAGAATTTTGCTTACAATCTAACAAATGATCAAGTGATACATTAAGTGAAGTGGAGTGAAAAGAGGAAATTTATAGGATTAATTAGCAGTTATTTTGACAACGTCGTATATTCCTGCGAGCCTAATTTTTGTCACTAAACTTTGCAGCGTCGCTACATTCGGAGAGAGCATCATGGCACTCACCCATTTTTTTGCATTGGCGCCTCGCTGCTCAAGCCTTTGTTGCTCTCGACCTTTAAGCGTCGTGGGACGGTATACTCTTCATCAAAATTACCAAAACATCCTTGAACTCATTTTGTCCCGTTTTTGCTCATTTTAGACGGTTCTTGTTGTGTTAGGCTCATTATGATGTCTAGATTATTATTCTCTAAAAATATGAATTTAATAAATATATATAATGATGAAGGGAAAAGTTAGATACTAAAAATCACTACAATTATCGTCCAAACAGTTGGGAAATTTTGGATTTGGTTTTGTTTACTAAAGCAAATCTTCTTCGTATGACCGATCTTGTTGCAATAATCAAAATGATAGACTTGTTTATTTTTTAACCAACAATTATTTTCAGGATGGTTAGTCTTTTTATAAAAACAACATGGAGGAAATTTATCTTTTCTCAACACTCCTTTTTCCATATTTCTCTCGATCTTTAGTTGTTTGTCTATAAACTTCTGCAACAAGTTTCTTGTATTTAAACTTTGTGTTAAATGCACCCTCAACTTGCTCCTCATTATGCATTGTACCCCTTAGTTCATGAGCTTGTGATTTGCTAATTAATTCAAGCTATAAAGAGACTTGTTAGATCAAAATACTCTTCTATGACTAAGATCTTTTGACTCAAATTTATAAGGAACACTAACCATTATTTTTTCCTCGACTCTTTGATTTGAAAATTCTTCTCTAGCTAGTCTTATCTGGTTTACCATGGCCATCACTTTTGTTGTGTGATATCTCGCAATATCTTAGTCCATTTTAGAATCTCAAACTTTCTCTTGAGAGTCAATAGTTTGATAGCTTTCACCATTGCACTTCCTTTAAAACCATTGTGCAATTTATCTAAAGCTACTTTTGCCGTTTTAGAATCAATAATCATAGAGAAATAGGATACAATAAAGAAGCATGAATCACTAATAAAGCTTTGGGCTTCTTCAATTTCTTCTCTCCACTTAGTTTGATCTGATTCAACATTGAATTTTTTTTTTCTAGTGGTTGAGGATCAGCATCAGTTGAAAACAGATTCCAAAAAACCGAGTGCCTTGAGGTAAGATTGCATTTTCATTACCCAAAATTGATTTCACCATTTAAATGTGGAGGTGAGGAAACACTGAAATTAGAAGACATGTTTCAAGTAAAAAAAAAAAAATGAATTTCACTGGCAAACAAAATCGTAGACCCTTTAAATCAGGCTCTGATACCATTGTCAAAAAAATCAAAGTAGCTTTGATATTGCTGTTGAGAAAATGAAATTGATGAAAAAAATAAACGTTCCTGAAGCAAACCAATATCTCAATATTTTTTAAACGAACAGAAGAAAAAAAATGAGAGTATAATTAAATGTTTTTATTGACGTAAGAAAAGATATTCACGTGAGAGAACCCTCTCACAGGAACAAAGGGTAAACATAATAACTGAAGCCATGTTAAAAGCATAAACTTAATAACTTAAAATTAAAAATTTAAAAACCAAAAACCGCAAAATAAATCAAACAATGACTTGAAGCATTAAATAAAAATTTGAAACCAAAGGTGAGATGGAAAAAACTCATAACTCAACAACAAGCTCAAAATTTATTTTATAGAAGCATCGAAATGAGACATGGTTTTGGAGTTCGGTGTTCTAAATAACACCAATATATAAACCACATTCTTTTTTTTTCTTTTTTTTTTTTGGCTTTTCTCAAGTTGTGGAACTGTCGCTTGAATTGCCCACGTATTTGAATGGAATTTGGGAATATATGGTGTTCTATTTCTAACCCCATGTGATATTGCAGCCAATGAAAGAAATGAAATAATATAAAAAAGCTTACCAAATATGGTTTCAGAATTATGGTTGAGGTACTTGTAAGTGTAAAATTTCGTGTTAAGATATCACAAAAGTCTAGAAAAAAACAATTAGCATATCTAAAGGAAAATGTCATCAATATACTCCAATGAAGTTATTAATAATAGTGAGCTTCGCTTTATGATGAGCTTCAATTGCAAGCAAAATTAATTTGCTTTTGATCATATCTATTTAGACATGTTGCAAATATAATTTGATTATGATTGAGGCTACTCTGACAATATTTAAATTGAAAATTCATTTAAGAACATTAGCAAATAGGTCTTACGTAATTGTCAAATGCAATCAAGGTACCATTGATGTATTATGTTTCACTTAGAATAAACATGGCCTTGGATCAAAACTGAAAAACTATCCAAAGTGAAACCTGCCTTTTCCAAAATTTGGCCAAGAATTTGAGTTGTGTTTATATGCTTTCTAGAAACTAGATCAAATTAGAAATCGATAAATACATATTTTTTAGGAACGGAATAAAAATGAAATAATAATCACAAATTAGAATGGAATGATCCTAAAGACTAAAGAGCGCAAAGAGAAGAAAATATGACGGCTTTAGACAGTTGTCTTGATTGCTCTCCAAAACCTTTCTTTTGTTAAGCTCCTTATACAAAAAAAAAAAAAAAAAAAAAACAAAAAAACAAAAAAAAAAGCCTACACAAGACTACGCAATCTTGGAGAGCATAAAGCTACACAATCTTGGAGAGCATAAAGACTAAAGAGCTTCTCTTTCCCCCTCCCGTCTATATGGAGAACCCAAAAACAGACACATTACTATAACCTTCATCAAAGGCTTCTAAAACTACTTGGCCTGATTGGCCATCCTCCATAGTTGACCTAACATCTTCATCGCAGCTGATTCTCTCGCATCACGAGGGTCGGAACACAGTTCACCACAGCTTGAATACTCAAAATCCATCCCTTTTACAAACACATTAGCTTGGAACCCACCTTCAAAACACGTAATACACTTTAGCACCACTATTCCATAATAGATGCTCTCAGATGATTTCAAATTGCAATACGAGAAAAACCATAAAAGCTTTTAAAGGCGGAACCAGAAAAGATAGGAAGGAGAATGAGGCACCACCTAATTTTCAATCCACTGTACTAGAGTATAAATTGTATTTGTGGAATCTTTCGAGATGCAAGAAGGTAGAATCCGATTTTCAATGAACTTTAAAAGACAAACAAACCAAAAACACAAACAAAATAATGTGAAATCCAGAAAATAAATAATGCCATAATGCCATGCACATTCTACTCCAGGTGAAAGGAGAAGTATATTTTATCATTCATTCCACGTAATCTACTTTGGAGAAGCACAGTGCACTAGAAAAGAAGAATTTAATGTCTATCCATCAGTAAAAACCGTACCTCTAAAAAATTAAAAGAATAATAATATAAGTAATAACTGACTGAATTCACGAAGACTTTACCATCTAATGACGAAACTCCGTAGACTGGCAATATCCAATTATTCTTATGACATATACCATCCAGTTCCTGCCAAGTCAACAGAGCATCATTACATCTACAACTACAAATGTGGAAATAATGAAATCAGACTACCATTTCTTCCCTCTTAAATGCCTGTATAGAATATTTAACATAAAATGTACATCCCACACATTTTAAACCGTTTTGAAATGTTTATACTACATGCTTTTCAGAATTTTTTATGTTTGATGTTTCTTGTGCTATGCAAGTCCAAATTGATAACCGGACTCAATCAATTAGGCATGCAAGATACAGTTCCCGTTAACACATTAGAGACATCAATACAATACAACTTTTATTAGCCTAAGTTTGTCATACATAACAAATACCATCTTAGCAGCATCCTCAACTGCATGTCTCATGTGGCAATACAAGTTAAAAGTTCTTTTGATCAATTTGTTGCATCCTGGTTAAAGTATAAAGATTTGTTACTTCAAGGCCATTACAACATGACATTTATAAATTGTACATTGTCCTGGAAAAGAAATTCCCTCTTTAACAAAAAGAAAATCCACGGAATCCACATGGATATTGCAGTTTTGATTAAAGAATCTAGAGGATAGGGATCTGTTAAGCCAATTTCAGAATTTAGTGTTTCAATTACATGATCATTTAAAGTCAATAGTCGCCGTTTGTGGACTTTTTCTAGTTTGAATCTTCAGCCGTTGAATGAAGTCCCCCCACTTCTTGGACCAACTTCTGTCTTTCCATGATTCTCTTTGCGTGGGTGAGCAACTAAAGCCTCACTGATTGTGGTAGCTTGCTTAATATTGGTTTTTGTATTTGGTCTTTGTTTTCTAGCTTGCCAAATGGGAGTAACTACTGGGAATTTCTTTCGGGAACAAATTCTGTGGTTTGGAAGAGTTCTTCAAGCTCCTATGGGTATTGGATAGCATTTGCAAGATAGTTTTGAGGCAGCTGGATGCTAGCATTTCTCTTTCTCCTTTCATCTTGAAGATTTGAGCGTGCAAGATTTTACATTCGAATGGGCTCCTTTTGAGAGAGATTTTAAGCTTTGCATTGTTTTTAGCTTTTCATTGTCTTTGAGTGACTTTGATTAGCTCATTACTTTTTTTGTTCAAATTCGTTATTAGGTTGTCTAAGTATAGTCTTTGTTCGTCTTGGACTGTCTTCTCCCTTGGTTCTTTTTGTTCTTAGTATAATACTCTTGTACTTTGAGCTTTAGTCTCATTTATTATTATTAATAAAGAGGCTTGTTTCTATTTCAAAACAAATACAAGAGCGACCATAAAGAAGTTTAAACATGAAAAAACAAGTGGGCAGAACTAGGACCTCGAAAATTAGGCACCAACTAGTAGCACAAAGAATATTGAGGCAGCAGTTTCCTTGCATAAACTATGTCATATATATAAAGTAAAGGGGAAAAAATAAAAAAATAAAAGACCTTGAAAATTCACTCCCCCCTGCCCCCTCACCAGACGCAGTGAGAACTTTCCAATTGTCTATAACAAGTCATACTTCCAACTTTTAATAATGCATTCTTATGTCATCTCTAGTTTTGAAACATGCTACCAATACCATACTGTCCATGTTTTATATTTGGTTGACAGTTTGGCATCACAAAGAACTATGCTTGACGAATATCCAATCTTCACTACCACCAAAACATTAGCCAACAGCTAGATCAACTCTCACACCTTCGAGGTTAATAGTGTTATCAAGCTGATAAACGTTAATATTAAAAAAAAATATTATTTAAGTGAGGCTCCCAATGATCACTCAAAAGTTTTATTTGGTCAATTATCTTGTCACAAATTCCCTTACTTTCCCTCTTCTCTTTTTTTTTTCAATACAGGATAAGGATCTTTCTTTACCGAGAGAAAATGTAATACTATTTGAAAGCTATGCCAAAACCTCATAATGAATGCTCAAAACCATGTTCAATAGAAGAAACCAAGGACTTTGCCTCCAACATTCTTCCTTCTAGCCTCTTCATGATCCATAATTCCAGCAGATGTGAGCAAAGCACAATGAATCCAAACTGTCGGGAAGGGAGCAACCTAGCAATCCAACCTTCAATTTCCTTAACACCCACATCAAAATGAAGACTAATAGCCCCACATTTGTTCAGCCTACCATTTAGTTCAACAACAATTTCTCCAGATCTTTCATCATCGACAAACTCAAATTCACCAATAGCTTCTGCATAACCAGAAGAAACTTGATAATCACTTTCGGAGAAGGCCTGATCATGACCTGTTGTTTCCCTCTCTCCACTGCATTGTACATGCTCTAAAGAGCATCACTCAAAACACCAACTCTCACCATCCTTTCAAATTAAAACTTCGAAGGGTTTCTGAGTTGCAGCAGGAAGCATCGGATTCCTATTTCTCTTTCCTTTTTTTTTTTATTCTATATTGTTGGGTATCCAGACCCACTTGCATATTGATGTTTGAAACCATAACTCAAAGTCCCTTTAGGTCAACCCCCGTAGTTAATTCTCACTTTTTGATCTTCCTTTTGTCACAGTACTTTATAGTAAGATTTCAAATAATAAGCCTAAGGGTTTACTAGTTGATGGTAGCAAATAGGTGATATTGGCTATACCATCTCAATGATAAAATAGTAAGAGGCTAGAAGATGGTGGGTCACCCTATGGACGGTGTAATTTTTTTCAAGTCCAAGAATTTGCAATTTTTATACCAAGTGCCATAACAAAGCGTTTAACATCAATCTGTTCTACCGATGCAATTTTTGTGCTGTACAATTTTTTGAAGAGTTCCTTTCATGCCCCTTTGATCTTGTAGCCTCTCTTTTAATGTTTTACTTGCATCTCTTATAATGAAAGATGAGTTTCCCATAATTTAAAAATATAAATATGCCGTGGGCAGCATGAGGACATAACCATAACACAAATACAAACATGCAAATACCCCGGAATGTTAAAAAATGTAAAATTGATTTTCTTCAATTATTAACCCACCTGACATGGATTCTGTATGCAGAGAATTGCTTCTGACAATCTCTTCCTTGTGACATATTGAGATGAGCAGTTTTCTTCAAAGTATTGATAAGATTTATCTTCAGCAGTGCTTTGGCATAAATCATTGCAACAGTCAATCACAGAATCCAGCTTTAAAACCAAATCATCTTCATCACCTTCAGCAACCAAAATATATATATGCAGTTCAGACATTTTCTTTGGCTAATTATGATACCTATAGATTAAAAAACATCTCCATTGCTGTTAGCCACGCAGACACACCCAATGATGAGTTAGTACTTAGAATAGCAGAAGTACTCCACATGTTTTAGCAAAGTTTTAATTTCAATCTGAGTTTCTAATATTACTTGTTCTAATTTAACACTATCCATCAACGTACATACAATATTGAAAATTTAGCTCCAAAATATACACCGTATTCAGTAAAGCAATAACAAAAACCAAATCCAAAAATACTACTGTTACTCCCTTTTGAAGCTCAAAATCTGCCAACACTTGAAATAGTGATCATGACGATAATTCAAATCTTAGTCTCTAGCCAATACTGAAAAGTACTTTAGCTTTGGTGCAGTGGCCTTATAAGACCAAAAATCATAGATAGCTGGGGTAGGGGTTCATAAAGTATTTGAAAAGAGAAATTATCTAAATTTCTTGAAGCTTTTGTATTTGAAATAGTTTAAATAGACAAAAAGTGTAGAAACAAAACAAAAACAGAACAGAAAAGGAAAAGAGACAATAGAGCTTACCCCTTAATATTGTCTGCATGTTTTTATCACACTGAGCAATCTCATCTTCAATGAGGCGTTGTTGATGAGACTGCAGACAGAATGAATGGATTACACTGTCAAAAATATTATGTAATATGATTGAAAAGAGCTCAATCTATAACCAACCCCTGTTCAGAGAGAGAAGAATGGACAGCTGAATGTCATTGTATAGTGATACATACAACAATAACAGAGCAGGATCAATTATTTTCCTACAATCTCGTCTACTAAGGTTGAGATTTAAATCACTATGCCCATCTCTATTTACAATTATGGTGTAAGCTCTAAGCTCTTTATCATATAATATGTGCGTCAACATGCTAAACTTTAAAAGAAAGTTTCTGGTTCAAATGAAAATCATGAGACAAGGATAATCCCGAAGCATAACCACAATATAAGATGTATGTCCGTACCAGCTTATCCCTCTTTCTGATTAGAGCTTTAATTGCAGCTTGTGACAGTGCTGTTTCTTTTGAAACAATAATTGCTTGTAACTTGGAAAGATGCTCTGCATTCGATTGACAGGTGATGAGAGCATGATCACCATTCCTATTTTGATCAAACGAAATATTGTCAGAGAGATTTCCAGAAGCAATCTTTTCACCACTGCATTCAGCAATACACGGGTTTGTAGCTAATATCCCATCCTGGAAAGTAAACTATGGTATCAGCTAAATTATAAATAAAAGAATATGGTAAAATGTAATTCATTAAAAACTAACAGATTATACATCTGAAAATTCTGAGTTATTAGCACAAAATTATTTATTTACGACATCCTTGAAAGTGAATTATGCTATAGTTGAATTATAAATAAAGAAATATAGTGAAAACTAATTCATAAAAGCTAACAGATTATACAATCTGAAAAGTCTACTTGTTAGCACCAGCTTATTTATTTACAACAATAATAATTCTCTTTTTCACGTGCAGAATGAAACTGTCCTTTGATTTACAAGCTCATCACACAGATAAATGATTTGATATGGCCATGCCAAAATTTGAAAACCAAATTTACACTATGTTGAAAAGTAACCAATCATTTTCTTATTTCACAATTTCTTCAAAAGCTTCATTTGTTAAAATCATTTACCTTGCAACACCCGAGATAGTTCTTTACATAATCAAAGAAGTCAGGGATTTAAATGTGCAAGTTCTTCAATTTAATCCATCAAAAAGATGAAACCAAAAACCAAATAGTATCTTTTGTGGAGTCTAAAGCAGAGTAACCATGTCAATCCATCCCAAAGCTATCCCTTGGCCCAAAGATCCCAACATTGAATCTCGTTTTGAGTGATTGAAGTATGCATACAAAGTACCCAAAAAAATATTATTTAAAATCTGCTCTTATCATACCCAGATCCTTCAAGGGATGCACCCATAATAATTCTTAAAGTATAGACATGATTAAACGCCAAAATTTATAGGGAGAATAAAATATGAGTCAATGTTCCCACAAGCATCAGGAGTCCCAATAACAAATACAAAATTAAGACAACCTGTATCTTAAGGTCCCTAAACTTAGTGAAAAGACCCCAATTTCTTACCTTAGCTTTGATACCACTTTCTGAGGCATCTGATTCATTTACCATACACGGGATCATCAGTTCATAGCTATTGCCAACTTGCCTATCAGTTATTTTCTTTGTATAAGTCTTTGTATAAGAAACGATAGCTTGGCTAGTGTTTGGTACATCTTTTTTCTTCTCTACTGGATAGGAGGGAACTAAGTCATCCACACTAGTACTCTGGGGCCTGTAGATCGCATCATGCAAACTACCAACACAGTTAGTTTTATCTGGCAATCTCTCGAATCCTTTACCATAAATGTTAGCCCTTATATTCAGATTGTTTGCACTAGCACCATTTTGATTGTTTTGAACTTTAAGCCTCCTGATTACATCTATTCTCTCAGGCCTGTTCAAATTTTCATCAACCTTTTCTTCACCTATGACTCCCAACTTATCTGATGAAGATTCCCTACATGAATGAAAAGATAAGAATATTAGTATGGAATCACCTGTCTGTATACAAGTCAAGAAAAGAATAATAAAGCTTGCCGCTATGTAGCAAAAAGAATACTTCCTTTGCTCTAAAATATGTGATTATTCACTAACATAGATATTTATTTCATTACTTAAGAAAATGCTATATTACTAAAGAGTGCATTCTCCACACATGCAAACTACTAGAACGACAGATTTTTAACTGCAAATAATCAGCTGGAAATAAGGGAGATATGCAGCCAAGATCTCAAATTTATAGGTAAACTTTCCGCACTACTCAGCTTCAAGCAAGAACGTTTTCAGTTGCAAAAGCTTGCTTGGATCGCTCAACATAAATTCTCCCTTCATTTGGGAAAAACCCTTCCATCCTTCAATCCTTCTATTAAAAGATTTTCTTCCGTTTAACAAACTTTCAAAAAAACTTTTTCCAAAACCCATGAACAGTATACAAGCTTTACAAAAAAAAAAAGCACCAACAAGATCACGATGACATGCCAATTTATGAAAATGTAGGACACAAACACACTGGGAACACACTAACTTTAGTTCATTTTACTAACTACTAAAATCAATTAAGATTTGAAAATAATAAATAAATAATCCAACCCTAAAAAACTCCTTCCCCTCTCCCAATTCTTACTGCCCCTCCCTTGCTCCTCAGCTTCGTTCGACCTCCCTCTCTCCACTTCCAATGGACTTCGCCAATGACCATATTTGCTAAGATCATCATTATGTGATAACTTGTAAATACAAGTTATCGTAGCATTTTATTTAGAATAACGAAGTTAAATTGAGAAAGAAGGCAATGAACTGTAATAAACTAGTGAGGAAAAGCTTACTGTGCGAACACAAGTTCAAAAAAGCATAGAATGCCTGTTTATTATGAAAATTCTATGCTTTGGATGCAGGATTATTATAAAAGAAGAATAAAACGCAAGGAGTAAGCTGCAATGAAGAAACAAGCAAAAAGGTGCTCAAACTTGCACAAGATCAACATGTCAAGCAACGAACCAAAACCACGCGATGAAATCACAAAACGACAAGTTTAGTTGGTAGTCGCCCAATCAGCAAGTCGGCAGCCGTCAAAGTTTAGATTGTGCCAGATCCAATGGACCTATGTTGCGATGAAGGGGCAAGTAGGGTATGGGATTTAATATTCGGCGTGACAAAATCAGAAGGAAGATATCAAGGAATATTCCAATTTGACACCTATATAAAGCCCTCAAGAGCTCAGTCCAATACACAATCCAGAGAGATCATTCTAGCTGAAGCTCTGTCACTTTCGCCAATCCATCCCCTTTCCTCTCTAACTTCGTTGATGTTTTAGGTGAGATATTTAGTTCTTCTCTGAGAATAGAGATGGAATCCATTATTTTCGTTCACTAGATAATCCTTAGGATAGACAACTATGCAGCCAAACTGTCGATTGAGTTAAATTTCTAGAAAATAAATGGTAAGTTCTCTCCCCTCTCCTCTCTCATCTCTCCTCTCTATTTCTGGCTGCCGGCATTTCCTTCCTGTCTCCTCCCCTCCGACGATTTTCAAGCCTCAATATGGAAGTAGTCAGTTGCGAAGCTTTTCAGTCGTACTATTGCATTTGGAAAGAGGAAGCTCGCAGAATCATATCAATACCTGATAATCATCTCGAATGGATTTTGAAAGCAATCTCGGATTTACTAAGAGAGCCAGAGGAGAGTTATTTTCAAAAGCTTGGTGATGTTGACAGAGGAAGATTGAAGTTTTCAAAGTTCAAAGCAAAGATAGGTTGGGTTCTAAGCTGCAATTATTGACCTTATTCAGGGGGTCACTCAAATTTAAGTGTGTTCAGGGGAAAACCAACAGGGCTGGAGGTCTTACTGAGAGGAGGTTGCATTGGCTAAAGTGTTATCCTGCACAAACTGGTTTATGCATCAGAGATGGTTGGGAGTTTTGCCATCCAGATCATGCTCCAGACTCATCTTTTCGCTTTCTTCTTGAGAAATGGAAAGATCATTCTCCCCCTGGGTATTTAGTCAAGGAAGCGTCCGTTTGATCATCCTATCAAAGAAGATACTTGTCGCTGCCATTTCTCATTTGACCCAGAAGACAATGCAAGCGACACAGTTGGTGCTAACACATCAATGGTTTATTGAGGAGAGAATAGCTATGGATTTTGCTGATATACCTGATGCTACTGCTGTGGTATATTGGCCAAAACATGAAGGTATCTGAAAAGTGTTAAAAGTAGAGTGCACTCCCATCCTTGGAGATACAAAGTATAATTCCATAGTCGCAATATTATCTAGGAAGCATAATTCCGAAGGTTGTAGACCTTAAAGTGCACGGGAAGCTTGTGGAGAGTAATTCTTTCAAAGGCTCGGGTGTCGGGGCATGGTGTGGAGGATCTCCAGAGAAAAGTGTTGCCAGATGTTGTTATTGTTGGAGCAGAAGACGAGGAGCATTGCTTGACAGGAGATGACATTGATTCAACCTTGGTTCTCATGTACACACCTGTTACAGAAGAAGGTGCCAAAGGCGAACCTCACTATAAATATACTGATTTTGTCAAAGCCACTCCCCCCCTCAGTTAGTAACATTCAAATAATAGGATGTTGTTGAAGGGAGCTGGTGATTACATTGGCGGAAGAGAAAGCCCAAGCAAGTTTGAATGGTTGTATGAGAACAGGGATGCTTGGGGTTTTGATTTAGTGTCTTCTAGTACATATGAATATACCTTACATAAAGAAGACGTTTGGCGGCAATTAACTTTTGAATATGTGCCTGTCAATTTGGAGGGGCAAGAAGGTGAATCCGAGTCAGTGACATCTAATGTAGTTAAACCAGCTTCTCTGTAAGTGAAGAGCGTGTGGATAATTGGAGATGAGAGAACAGTCAGGTTACTGTAACCGGCACTGTTACTGGAGGAAGTGAAGGCTCCAGTCGAGTACAATGGTTTAAAACATGTTCTTCAATATTGGAAAGTTTGGATGGCTTCGAGGCTTTAAGCACATCCAAAATTGCAAAGGGATTCCGCATACCTTTAGGCATTGTTGGCCTCTATTTTGTTGCAAACTTCACTCCAATGGTGGTGAATCTGGGGGACCCAGATATGCAAATATCAGATAATTCAGTTGATACCCTTCCACCTAGCCTGAACTTCTTATCAAATACTGGCAATTACGCAGAAAGCAAGATATTAATAGCACCTTATGGTTATGTTGGGAGTCATGAAGGAAAAAGCTTTTACAGATGGTATCTTCATGAGAAGCACAAGATTCGACTTATTTATGGTTTTTATTTTAGTAGAGGAACTCCAATTCATTCTGTTAGAAACAGGAGATTTTATGTTGGGGTCTTTTTGATACTGCTTCTCCCCTGTACTCTTCTTTTTTACTTTGGGTTTGGGTTTGTTTTCCAGTCTCTGGACTATTTGGTTTCTATATGTTCTCTTGGAATTTTTCATCTAGGATATGATGATGGCGCTAAGGGGGTGTTAACCTAGTTCAGATGTTCAGACGCGCCTCCTAATCCTCTCTCTCTACTTGTTTGGCTTCTCTATTATCCTCATTGTATGATTCTCTTGAATTTTGAGTTCTATATTAATAAAGAAGTTAATCTCCTTTTCAGAAAAAAGACAACTATGGAGCCAAAGGATGCAAGAAATTACATCCTACTGCTCAACGTATTTCTATTCTCATACTTGAATTTTCATTTAGTTTGTATTTGTAGTTTGAATTTGATCGTCGAAAGACCAAAAGTTTCTAATATAAATAAGAGTACCTTTGAAACGGGAAGAATGAATCATCAACAACTCCTTCATCTTTCAAAGCTTAGTTTTATGTCTGCAAGTCAAATGGGTTTGAAAAATCTTCAAATGATAAACGGCCCTTGGTTAACGGGGGAGGCTCGATCTATTCAAAATCACCAAAATGCAAGAAAAAATTCCCTCGGTTGAAGTCTGTTATTTCTAATATAGCTTGTACAAAACCATATTGGTTTCTTTTTACTTGAATCTTTGCTTCGGAAACATTTAGTAGGTTAAACGTTTCAAAAATGATATTTTCCAGACCTCCAAAATGATCTCCTATAACTTTGAATGTCCTATTGCTGCAATAATCATGAGGGAGGTTTTTATTTTAATCCATCCTCTATAGCCTTCAACGATTGATGGTCTGCTATGTTTACTTTTGCTCCATTTCTCAAACTTTAAATGAAAAGGACCCATTACTTGCCATAACTCTTTTCTAATGAACTCTTCTAAGGAACCTTTAGCCAATTTAATCAAAGCGTTCTCTGCAAACAATTGATCAATGATTATCTTCATTGAAAAAAATTCTCCAAGGCTTTTCTAATTTCCTTCCAATCATCAAACGCAAATAATCTTGAAATAATCCATAGATTATCAAAGTCTTCTTTTAAAACTTCCGGACTTTTAATCACCTAATGTTGAGTTGCACTCTGAATTTCATAGGACAAAACAGGGAAAGAAGTGCTTTGTTTTACCAATTCCTGAGCAAATGATCCATTAAGCATCGCCTTTTCAGCATAACTTCCTCCTAGTGACTCAAAAGGAAGCTACAAGGAGGTATGGAGATGTTTTCTGTACCGATTCGAATAATTGTGCTTCATCAAGAAACTTTCCAACATTTTGTGAAAGGATTTCCAACCACTGTCGAGAGACACCAGAACAAGTATGGATGAAGGATAATTTTTTGTTCCTCTTCCAAGCTACACATCTAACCTACTTTTGACATAAATTTTAAAAGCCTTGTACTTCCAAAATCATCAAAACTGTTTCAAAGAAGAAAAGCATTCTCAGGGCCACACAAGAATTCTGAAATCTCCTTCAAGAACCACGTAAGTTAAGTGTTTGATAATGTCAAGATCTTCCGAGCTTCCACGTCATCTATATGAAAGTATTCTTTGTCGAACCAAATACAGTAAAGTGTGTTTGCTACTTTGCATCTTTCTATTTCCATTATCACCAAAACCAGATTGCCACTTAATAGGGATGGACAAGAAGAACAAGCTCTAGGGACTTATCGGAGAAGAAGGATGAGAAACGCCAGAGGAGAAAAAGGGGGCTGGAGTGTGGTTAGGGATGAAAGGAAGGAAGGAAGGGGAGAGGAGAGAGAAAGAGCATTGATGACCTCTAATTAATTCATTTATTAGTATCCAATAATAGTCAACCTTCACATTTTGTATCTTTAGAGCATTAGATAAAATGTTCCGTTTCTTGTCATCAAAATAATCATCTGTTAACCCTCACACTACTGGCAACTAGCAAAAGCCAAGAGGGTGGATATAGAAACAGAAAGCAGAAACAAACAAGGTCATGAACAATCAAGCTTAAAATATCAAGTAATGCCGATGATAAATAAATACACCAACATTTAATACTAATATCCATAGCAATTAAGAGTATACCTGTGAAACCAGGTTAGTGCCATTTTAGCATAAGGAAGAATGTGGAAGTACTCAACTTTTGAAGTAATGCTCCATCTCCTTCCACTTTTTCTAAACAATGAATCCTGCAAACTAATACCATGGAAAAGAGAAAAATCATGAGCAAAAAGGGTATCCATGCCTTTGAGGACTTACCGGCATCCATGTTCATTGCACATGAGGTCCTGGAACATGCATTCAAACCATGACACAGAATTGAAGACAACAGGGGCAAAAGAAAAATAATGAAACCTGTTAACGACATCTCTTATGGGAACTTGAATTACATCTTCAGTTGCTGATCGGGTGCACTGAATCATATAAAAGCAGACTGCTGATTTTTCTTTACTTAAAGAGTATACAACGTGACTTTCTAAAATTTTGAGATCGCTTTGATTAATCCCTGTTTTGCATCAAAACAAATAAAATGTTAGAACTCCCATTAAGTTTGTGTATAGCAGAAAAAAATAAGAAACACAGTGTAAAATGTGAGAGGGAAGTCGGTAAGTAGTTAGTATAAAAGTTAGTTGGTAGGTGGGAAAAGGTATCAGAACATTTATGTGAGGAGTGGGGTTGCATCTCAAGAAGGAGATCAACAGTGAGGAGAGACCAAATTGATAATTCATCAATTCGATTGTAATTCTTTGTGGAAATAAATAAAGAAGTTTCTACAGAAGAAAGAGTTCCATCATTTTGGTATTAGAGGATCGAAGAAACACTGGAACAGATCGATCAAGAGATCGTCGGAATAAAGAAAGAGATAAGTAAAATGCCAGTTATCGAATCGAGTTTAAGCGATATCGTTAAGAACCTGGAGTTAATGCGATCGCAATCAGAGAAGCAACAGCAGATGCTTCTGCTGATGATGGAGTCGATGGCGAAAGAACGATCGGCAGTTAACAAGCGGATGACTGAATCGGCTATGCGCGAGTCTGTATCGATGAAAGGAAAAGAGAGCAAAGCGACATCGAGTAAATCGGCCGAGTTGAATCGCAATATCAGGGAATGTCAAACTGAAAGGAAATCCGATATCGAAGAAATTGCTGCTGACCGGAGCAAATTTAAAAAAGTTGAAATGTCGGTGTTCATCAGAGAAGATCCTGATTCGTGGTTATTCCGCGGTAACAAGTATTTTCAAATTCGTAAGCTTACAGAATCCAAAAAATGTTAGTTGCAACAATAAGCTTCGACGGTCCAGCCTTGAACTGGTACCGCTCTCAAGAAGAAAGAGATAAATTTCTAAGTTGGTCGAATCTGAAAGAAAGACTGTTAGTACGATTTAGATCGAGTATGGATGGTACAATCTTAGGAAAATTTCTTCGAATCAAACAAGAGACTACCGTAGAAGAGTATCGTAATCTTTTCGACAAACTTATTGCTCCTTTAACGGATATACAAGAAAGTGTAGTAGAAGATATGTTTATGAATGGGTTATTACGTTGGATAAAGGCTGAGGTTGCTTTTTGTCGACCAAAAGGGCTAGCTGAAATGATGCAAATTGCTCAATTAGTTGAAAACAGAGAATTAATCAGGAATGAGTCGAATTTGAAAGGCTTCGCAGGCGGGAAATATCCTAACTAGTCTGCGAATACCAGTAAGTCGATAGTAGGAGGTACAGTGACTGAAAACAAAGGCAATGCTACTTTTCCTGTCTGGACAATAACATTGGGAAGCTCCAATGCTAATGAAGTACGAAAGGAAGTGAATTCTAGATGGCCGGGTGCCAAATTTCAGGCCAAGAAAGAGAAAGGACTCTATTTTAGACCATAAATGTAAAATGAAGGAATTACGAGAGCCAAGGATGTTTGTAGTAATGAACGAAGAAGAGGAATATGAAATAATTGAAGAAAAAGAATCAGTGGAGAAAGGCTTAGTAGTGTTAGAAGTGAAAGAAGATAATAAAGCTTATGTTGAACTATCCATTAATTCAGTTGTGGGATTAAATGACCCGGGCACAATGAAAATTAGAGGGTTGTTGCAAGGCATGGAAGTGATAATTATGATAAATTGTGGGGCAACTCACAATTTTATTTCTTAAAAAATAGTTAAGTCTTTACAAATACCAACCAAAGAAACGGTTCATTATGGAGTCATCTTAGGTTCTAGTACGGCCATTCAAGGTAAAGGTGTATGTGAAAATGTGGAGATTCAGCTGAAGAATTGGAGTTTGAAAGAAGATTTCCTGCCTCTTAAACTTGGAGGTGTAGATATAATTTTGGGTATGCAATGGTTACACTCATTGGGCGTAACAGTGGTGGATTGGAAGAATTTAACACTCACTTTCACTGGTAATGGTCAACAAATATGCGGGACAGAGCAAGACTGGTCTATGAAAGGGAATTGATGGTTGTAGTTTTGGCTATACAACGTTGGCGTCCTTACTTGTTGGGGGCAAAGTTTGTTGTTAAAACATATCAAAAATCCTTAAAGTCTTTGCTCGAACAGAGGGTGGTTCAGTCGCAGTACCAGAAATGGGTGGCCAAATTACTTGGGTATCCGTTTGAAGTTGTCTATAAACCTGGCCTTGAAAACAAAGCAGCCGATGCTTTATCAAGAAAACCCCCGGTGGTACAATTGTGTGGAATTTCTGCACCAATTCTGCTGGATTTGAAAATTATCAAAGAAGAGGTAGAAAAAGATGAGAAACTACAGAAGGTAGTAAATGAATGGAAAAATGAAGATGGAGAAAAGAACAATAGATTTTCAGTGAAAAATGGGATGCTGCACTATAAGAACCGATTGGTTCTATCAAAAACTTCGTCCTTGATTCTAGCAATGTTGCATGCTTTCCGTGATTCGGTGGTTGGGGGCCATTCTGGGTTCCTAAGGACGTATAAAAGATTGACCGCTGAACTCTATTGGGAGGGCATGAAGTCCAATGTGAAAAAGCATTGCGAGGAGTGCTTGACATGCCAACGTAATAAGACTTTGGCTCTATCGCCAGCTGGCCTATTGGTACCCTTGGAAGTTCCGCAACAAGTCTGGAGTGACATTTCCATGGATTTTGTTGACGGATTACCAAAAGCTAGAGGATTTGAAGTAGTCCTTGTAGTGGTTGATCGTTTGAGTAAGTTTGGTCACTTTCTACCATTAAAACATCCATACACAGCAAAGACAGTGGCAGAATTGTTTGTCAAGGAGGTTGTTCGATTACATGGATTTCCTTCATCCATTGTTTCTGATAGAGAAAAATTTTCTCAGCCACTTATGGAAGGAAATGTTTAGATTAGCGGGCACGAAGTTAAATAAGAGCACCGCTTATCATCCACAGTCTGATGGCCAAACTGAATTCATAAACAGGGGTTTGGAGACTTATCTGCGGTGTTTCTGTAGTGAGAGGCCAAAGGAATGGGTATCGTGGCTGCCGTGGGCGGAATTTTGGTACAATACTACGTTCCAGAGAGCATTAGGCGTATCTCCGTTTCAAGTATTCTATGGACGTAAGCCTCCTCCGTTATTATCCTATGGAGAAGGTGATACTTCTAATTCCACGCTAGATGAGCAATTGCGTGAAAGAGATATAGTCTTGGCGGCATTGCGGGAACATCTCATCTTGGCCCAGCAGCAGATGAAACAGTATGCTGATCGTAAAAGGCGGCATGTGGAATATCAAGTGGGTGACTGGGTTTTTCTAAAAATTCGGCCCTACAAACAACTTACGTTAAGAAGAAAAAGGAATGAAAAACTCTCCAAAATATTTTGGGCCTTATAAAGTTTTGGAGAGAATTGGTGCAGTAGCCTATAAGTTGGATTTGCCAGCGAATACTTCTATACACCCAGTTTTCCATGTCTCCAAGTTGAAGAAACTAGTGGGTAGTCATGCTGGAGTACATCCGATAATCCAATTTATCAATGAACGTTTGGAATGGTAGGCGCAATCAGAAGACATTCTTGAGTATCAGAAGAATAAGGCTGGTAGCTGGGAAGTGTTGATTGCGTGGAAAGGACTTCCTAGACATGAAACTTCGTGGGAGGATTACGATGAGATTCGTCAGCTGTATCCTGACCTTCACCTTGAGGACAAGGTGACTTTAGAAGGGGGGAGTAATATTAGACCTCCCATTAAGTTTGTGTATAGCAGAAAAAAATAAGAAACACATGTAAAATGTGAGAGAGGGAAGTCGGTTAGTAGTTAGTATAAAAGTTAGTTGGTAGGTAGGAAAAGGTATCAAAACTTTTGTGTAAGGAGTGAGGTTGCATCTCAAGAAGGAGATCAACAGTGAGGAGAGACCGAATTGATAATTCATCAATTCGATTGTAATTCTTTGTGAAAATAAATAAAGAAGTTTCTACAAAAGAAAGACTTCCATCATAAAATTAGCAACTATCAAGGGTGATAATAACAATAAAGATTAACTCCATGAATTTTGCTTCCACGCATTAGCATCTGTTTAAGGATTAAATTGAAGAAAATTAACATTAACAGTGAAGAAAGATTTAAAATTCATTCAAGTTTATTGAAATTTTCAAACAGCTTCTTGGAGAAAGATTACTTCTATTAAGGGGAAGACTACCCAGAAATCCCTTGTATTTCTTTCTTTTCAACTGTCATGGATCCATCAAGAAAAATTTGGAAGTCACAAGAGAATTTCTATGGGGAGGGGCCGAGGAGGGAGGTGGGTCACATTTAGTGAATTGCAGTGTGTTGTCGAAACCTAGAGAGGAAGTTGTTTAAGGATAAGAATTTGACAAGAAGAATTAATTTGAGGATACAAAATAAAAACAAATAAGCTAACAGGGGACCAAACATCAACAAAGGAGCTCTTACACCCTCGTCCTATTGTTTCTCTCCCCTAAGACTCCCACGCAATAGCATATACTCCAGGTTGCCAAAAAAGATCGCCATTTATCACAAAAAGGTGGGTGGAGGAAAAGCTCCACGAATGAATCCTTACAACTACAGTGGCTGACAAAACAAAAGCCAAACACCGGAAAGAAACTGCTCCAAACAACACAAGCAAAAAACAGCTCCACATGATATGTTTCAGGTCCTCAGATTCCCTCCCCTGGAGAGAATACAACAAAGTGGCTCGACCACTAAAAACCCTCTACCCAAGATTCGATCCAAGGTGTTAACTCTTCTAAGAAACACTTGCCACAGAAAGAACTTAATCTTCTTGGGAATTTTCACCTTCCAAACAGAGAAAAATGAAACCCCCCACCATGGGTGGGTTCGAAAAGAACTAGAATGAAGAGTCACAAGAATAACCTTTCAAAGGACATGGGATCTAAAGGCGAAAATCTATCCTTCCAGGCATAAAGTGAAAAGAGGAGAGAAAGAAAAGGAAGCTGAGACATTCATTGTTTCCCTATTGATCAATGAACAATGAAAACCCATTGAAGGAGACGACAATAAATCTAAATGGCCAAGGATCAAAGTAATTGAGTGGTTCTTGAGAGAAGATAAAGTGATAAACGAGAGTTTTTTTTTTTTTTCGATAACATGTATATTCATATAACAAGAGAGAACAACCTAAGGACAATGGACAAGAGGGACCTTCCAAAAGAAACTATAAAATATGGCCTTTCGATTGTTGAAAATCATAGAAAGGCTATAATTACAAAAAAATTTTGGTGTAATTTGTACTCCACCAAGAAGCTGTGTGTTGCAACACAGTCCAAAAAAGATAAAGAAAAATTATAGCTATCTTCAAAAATTCTCCATAAGATGTTCCTTTCGGGCTATAACCTCTAATGTTGAGCCCTTCAATCAGCCAACTATCAACCTTACTAGAAAGACAAAGCTCCAAATCAAAAATTCTAAACAAAGTGTTTCAAGCTTTCTTAGTAACGAGACAATGCAAAAATAAGTGGTCTAGGGTCTCCTCTTCTTTGAAACAAAGGCAGTACATCAAGGGGCTGAGCATCGTGTGCTGGAATTTCTTATGGAGTTTCTCATGGGTGTTAAAGACTTCTATAGGCGAGCGACCATAAGAAGAACTTCACCTTTTTTGGAATTTTAGTCTTCCATATGTGACGAATCAAAGGAACAACAACGAAGGAGGATCTCTTGGTTAAATTAAGAAAAGCAGACTTCATAGTTGTTATATGTCCATTATCGTAATTGTACATACAGTCTAGGGTTTCTCTGTTCTATATATATGTAACTTTATTTTGAATCTAAATGATAATAATAAAGATACTTTTCTCTGACTTCTTGAGTACATGGTATCAGAGCCTTTAGGGTTTCGAATTTCATAGTTGGTGGTTTCCTTCTCCATTAGAGCTTAGTTTAGGTCATCTTTAAGTGGCCGTTTGTCGACACCGTCCAGCTCAGAAGAAGGGTCATTGCCATCCGCCGCATTCTGTCGTTGCCGATCGCCTAGAAACGCCGCGCATGAGCTTCACGCGCCATAGAAAGATTCCTGCACTTGCCTCGAATCCTGTTCTCCAGTCATTCTATGCAGTTGGGTCCATCGAAGATCATTCGATTTTGACGAAAATTGAGGATTACTACCTCGTTCTAGGGTTGTGGCTGGTTTTGTTTGGATTGATTTGTTTTGTTTGTGTGGACTACAATCAGTTTGTCTCTAATATGGCCGAAATAAAGAATATGGCAGTTTCTAATGTTATTCCCTTAGCCTCTAAGATCACTAAACACAAGTTAAATGGATCTAATTATTATGATTGGCATGGACAATCTTATTCTATTTGAGAAGTACTGATATGGATGATCATATGACCGAAGATGCCCCAGAAGATGCAAAGAAGAAGAAGGATTGGCTCCGTGATGATGCCCGTCTATATCTTCAGATCAAAAACTCCATTGAGAGTGAGATAATTGGATTGGTTGATCATTGTGAGTTTGTTAAAGAACTTTTGGAATTTTTAGGTTTTCTATATTCAGGTAAAGAGCAAGTACATAGAATGTTTGAGGTCTGTATGCAGTTTTTCCGTGCTGAACAAAAAGCGGAGTCTGTTACCAACTACTTTATGCGCCTTAAGAAGATAACTGCTGCACTTGCTTTGTTGTTACCATTTAGTCCTGATGTTAAAGTTCAACAAGCTCAACGAGAGAAGATGGCTGTTATGATCTTTTTAAATGGACTTTTACCTGAATTTGGAATGACGAAGACACAGATTCTCTCTGACTCTAAGATTCCATCATTAGACGATGCTTTCACTCGTGTCCTTCGCATTGAAAGTTCTCCGAATGGTGTATCTATTCCTCAATCCAGTAGTGCTCTCATTAGCAAGAACAATAACCCTCGAGCACCTCGAGCGATGGATGGTAATGTTCAAAGGAAGAGTTATGATCATCGAAAACCATATCCTACAAAGATTGTTTGTAACTATTGTCATAAGTCAGGCCATATAAAACATGATTGTCGAAAATTGTTATATAAGAATAGTCAACAATCTCAACATGCTCAGATAGCTTCCACATGTGATATACCAGAGGCGTCAGTTACGATTTCTGCAGATGAGTACACTAAGTTTCAGAACTACCAAGATCCATTACAAGCGTCATCTTCCTCTACTCCTATTGCATCCACTGTTGCCCCAGGTAATACCAAGTGTCTTCTTACATCATCTACAAAATGGGTCATAGACTCTAGTGCCACAACCCATATGACAGGTAATTCTCGCCTATTTTCTAGACCATTATCCCCTGCTCCTTTTCCATCTGTCACATTGGCAGATGGCTCCACATCTTCTATTCTTTGATCTGGCACTATTCATCTTACCCCATCATTTTCTCTAGTTTTTATGTTACATTTGCCTAACTTATCCTTTAATTTAATTTCTGTTAGTCAACTTACTCATGAACTTAATTGTGTTGTCTTGTTCTTTCCTGGTTATTGCTTATTTCAGGATCGTGTGATGAAAAAGATTATTGGTAGAGGATATGAGTCGGGAGGCCTTTATCTCTTTGATCACCAAGTATCGCAAGCTGTGGCATGTCATGTCGTTCCTTCTCCCTTTGAAGTTCATTGTCGTTTAGGTCATCCATCTTTGTTTGTGTTGAAGAAACTCTATCCCGAATTTAGGTCTTTGTCCTCTTTAAATTGTGATTCGTGTCAATTTGCTAAATTTCATCGTCTTAGTTCGAGTCCTCGAGTCAATAAACGAGCAAGTGCTTCATTTAAGTTAGTTCATTCTGATATTTGGGGTCCTTGTGTAGTTGTATGTCAAATAGGCTTTCGTTATTTTGTTACATTTGTTAACGATCATTCTCGTCAAACTTGGTTATATTTAATGAAAAATCGTTCTGAGTTATTATTTCACTTTTGTGCCTTTCATGCTGAAATAAAAAATCAATTTAATGTCTCTATCAAAACTTTGCGCACCGATAATGCAGGCGAATATTTTTCTCATACTCTTGGCTCTTACTTGTGTCAACATGGCATTATTCACCAGTCTTCGTGTGCTAACACTCCATCTCAAAATGGTGTCGCAAAACGCAAAAATAGGCATTTACTTGAAACTACCCGTGCTTTATCGTTTCAAATGCATGTTTCGAAAACATTTTGGGTTGATGCCGTGTCTACGGCTTGTTTTTTAATTAATAGAATGCCTTCATCTCTTCTTAATGGTGATATTCCTTATCGTGTTCTTTTTCCTACCAAGTCTTTGTTTCCTATTGCTCCTAAGATATTTGGTTGTGTTTGTTTTGTTCGTGACGTTAGTCCTCATCATACTAAGCTAGATCCCAAATCCTTGAAATGTATCTTCTTGGGTTATTCACGTGTTCAAAAGGGGTATCGTTGTTATCGTCCTACTCTTAAAAGGTATCTTGTTTCGTGTGATGTTGCTTTTTTTGATGATACACCTTTTACTTCATCACCATTGAGTTCGTGTCAGGGGGAGGATGACAATCTTTTTATATATGAGATTACCTCTCCCACTGATGCACCTCCTTCCCGCCCGTTCTTCTCGAGTCTACTCCTGACGACCTCCATCACAACCTTCAAACTCATGTCCTACATCAATGCCTCCTTCATCATGCAATCCGGGACCAAGTGATGATCTTCCCATTGCTCTTTGCAAAGGTAAACGCAAGTGTACTTACCTTGTTTCTTCTTTTGTTTCCTATCACCAATTGTCTCCCCCCACATATGCTTTTATTACATCTCTTGACTCTACATCTATTCCTAACACTGTTCATGAAGCTTTATCTCATCCTGGTTGGCAAAATGCAATGATTGAGGAGATGACTGCTTTAGACGATAATGATACTTGGGATTTGGTATCTCGTCCTGCAGGAAAGAAGGCTATTGGTTGTAAATGGTGTTTTCTCTTAAGGTGAATCCTGATGGAACAGTGGCTCGATTGAAAGCTCGTCTTGTTGCCAAATGTTATGCTCAAACCTATGGTGTTGATTATTCAGATACATTTTCTCCAGTTGCCTAATTAACTTCCATCCGCCTATTTCTTTCCATGGTTGCTACCCATAACTGGTCTTTGCATCAACTTGACATTAAGAATGCTTTTCTGCATGGTGATCTTCAAGAGGAAGTTTATATGGAGCAACCACCTGGGTTTGTCGCTCAAGGGGAGAGTGATAAAGTATGTCGCCTTTGAAAATCTTTGTATGGTTTGAAACAGAGTCCACGTGCGTGGTTTGGTAAGTTTAGTCAAGTTCTTGTACGCTTTGGTATGCAAAAGAGTACATATGATCATTCTGTTTTTTTATCGCCGATCTGATAATGGTATAGTTTTACTGGTTGTATATGTTGATGATATTGTTATTACTGAAAATGATGCATCGGGATTTCATCTCTCAAAACTTTCCTTCAAGATCAGTTTCACACGAAAGATTTGGGTCAATTGAAATATTTTTTGGGCATTGAAGTGATGAGAAGTAAGAAAGGTATTTATTTGTCTTAACGAAAATATGTACTTGATTTGTTGTCTGAGACAGGAAAATTAGAAGCCAAACCAAGTGGTACTCCGATGATGTCAAATCAGCAACTTGTTAAAGAAGGAAAATTATGTAAAGATCCTGAGAGATATAGGAGACTAGTTGGAAAGTTGAACTACTTAACAATGACTCGACCAGACATTGCTTATTTTGTAAGTGTGGTAAGTCAGTTCATGTCTTCCCCTACAGTGGATCATTGGGCTGCAGTAGAGCAGATTCTATGTTATTCGAAAGCTGCTCCTGGACGTGGGATCTTATACAAAGATCATGGACATACGAGAGTTGAATGTTTTTCTGATGCTGATTGGGCGGAATCTCGAGAGGATAGGAGATCAACCTCTGGATATTGTGTCTTTGTAGGCGGAAAGTTGGTATCATGGAAGAGTAAGAAACAAAATGTTGTTTCTCGTTCGAGTGCTAAGTCAGAATATAGAGCTACGGCACAATCTGTGTGCGAAATAGCATGGATTCACCAACTATTATCTGAGATAGGCTTCAGTATTACAGTGCCAGCTAAATTATGGTGTGATAATCAAGTTGCACTTCATATTGCATCTAATCCAGTATTTCATGAACGAACTAAACATATTGAGGTGGATTGCTACTTCATTCTAAGAAAATCCAAGATGGGTTGGTGTCCACAGGATATGTGAAGACTGGAGAACAATTGGGAGATATTTTGACCAAAGCTGTAAATGGAGCAAAGATAAGCTATCTGTGTAACAAGCTGAACATGATCGACATATTTGCTCCAGCTTGAGGGAGAGTGTTATGATATATATATTTACATTATATGTCCATTATCGTAATTGTACATACAGTCTAGGGTTTCTCTGTTCTCTATATATATCTAACTTTATTTTGACTCTAAGGGTGTATTTGGGGTGGGGTTTTAGGGGGAAAAGGATTAGGAAATTGGGCCAAACCGTGTTTGGCCCAAAGAATGTGATAAATGATTCTAATCCCTAAATAACCCTATCTTATCCTCTCTTTACTTTCTTACAACTCTACATTACCCTACCCAAATAACTCAATCTAAATTCTATTATTATTTTTTAAATTACTACAATCATAATCTTTCCCCCAAAAACATATTATTATAACATTACTATCATAATCTCTCCCCCAAACACATACTATTATAATACTACCTTTTATATTCTTTCCTCCAAACACATATTATCATAACACTAGGATTATCATAATCCTAGAAATATTATAATCCTTATCCCTCATAACTCTTTCCCTCCCCCAAACGCACCCTAAATGATAATAAGAAAGATACTTTTCTCTGCCTTCTTGAGTACAATAGTAAAGTTTCCATCAACATCAGGAGTACATTTAAGATTATCACCACCATAATGAGGGGGCCTAAGAATGAAGAATTTCCAAAATTGAGGTCACGTTATCAAGCTAGTTATCGAGCACATTTCTTCTAAAGGCCCAAGTTCCACGAATGAGTAATATTACACCAACAATCAGCCACGAAAGCATCCTTGTTTAGTGACAAGGAGAACAAGTTAGAAAATTTTTCTGCGAGTGGTTCCACGCCAAAATCTGATTTTGGTTCCTTTTCCCAACAAGAAAGAGCATATAGGTATATCCATAACCGCTTGTCCTTCCGTATCACGTGCGCCCCAGCGTCATTTTGAGTAATGAACAAATTGACAAAGGAAAAACTGACACAATCTCTTTCCACAAGTGTTTGGAAGTGCCTTTTAAACCCTCACCAGTTCACTCAAAGGGCTTAGGCAGATGCTCGTACTTGCTAACAATAACCTTGTGCCATAAGGTATGACTTCATGATAGAATCATCAAAGCCATTTAGTAAGCAGGGTAATGTTTCTCATCCTGCTGTTACCAATATCTAAACCTCCTTAAGTCCATGGGCTAGAAACCACATGCTATCGCACCAGGTGCAAACTCTTCCCCTCTTCAACCTCCCTTCCATAAGAAATTTCTCACAAGCTTCACCATTTCCTTTCCAATTAGACTTGGGACTCTTTTAAGGCATAAAGTAAGTAGGAACACCAATTAAAACCAAAATAGGATGAAGGGAAGACCCCAACCTCACAACCTACAAATTTAGCCACCTCCCTTGAAAGAGTCACAATTAATGCCCAAATTTGACATTGCCTCTTTTAATCTTAAGGCTTGCAATCATCTCAAAAAGTAATATCATCATCGAAATGAGTTAAGAGAGATAAATCTTGTCCTTTCCATTCTTTTCCCTTTTTTTTTATTGAAAAAGGAAACAAGCCTCTTTATATCTTGTCCTTTCTAATTAGAAATGACTCATAATATTACCTTAAATCCCTTCTGAGATCATCTGACTCAAAATGATCACAAAGAGATACAAAATAAAAGGAGAGATGGCATCACCTATCAAATTCTTCTAGAGGCAAAAACTCTACCCCTTGGATTACCATTGACTAGAATGGAGTAGTTCAAGTTGCTGATGTGTGAGGCAATAAACTCACAGAGATGATATTCAAACAATAATACCAATGAAACAAGGGAATAGAATTCAATTAAACAGCACAAAGAAACAAACAAAAACTACAGCCAAGTAGGAGGGCTGCTATCTCCACAACAGAGCTACTGTTCACACACAATGTTCAAGATAACTAATCTTAGCACAAAACAACATTTAAATACCAACATTCCCCTTACAACCGTACAAAATAGGACCACAGTCAACTACCCCTTGGTCGAGGGTGCAAACCCACCCTTTTACCCCTTCTCTAATAGACTTGCTTGATAGGAAGCCTAACATGATATAAGTCCCAGTCCAGTGTTTCCAATCAGCTCCAAATCCCTTCTTTACCAACACTTTGTTGTAAAAATCTCGATCCATGTGATCACATGTTTTCTCAAAATTAACATTGAAAACGATCTCCTCTTTCTTCTAAATGTATTCATTCCAATCCAAGCTTGTCTAAAATTTATCTCCCCGCTAGGAAGGGTGCTGGAGATCATTGGCTGAAGACTGTTCTTAAGCATGTGTGTGAGGACCTTGGGGATAGTCTTATACACGTTGGAATGGAACTAATAAGTTTGAAGTCCTTAACCTTCTTCGTATTAGGTAAGGAAAGGTGTCATATACCACATTCGATGATGCCTTTCTCTTGGAATTCACTAAAAATTTTCCAGAACTTCTATTTGATAACCTCCAAAATAAAAATAGCATAACAATCATTCAGAACTAGAGTCAAGGCACAAATCCGCCACCCGCCCCCCCCCCCCCCCCAACCCAAACGAAGGAGGTCCAACCAAAGGGCTATACTAAGAAGAGAAATGGCAAATAATCTGGTCCTCAATCTCGTGATCCTCAACTAACAACTTTCAAAACTCCTCAATAAGTTGAAGTTCTTGTTTCTTCTTCTGTCAGCAAATGGAAATAAGTTGAATTACAGTGACTCTCACTAGCCCATTTAACTTTTGCTTTTTTTCGAACTCACATTCTCCTTCCCAACTAACTCTGAAATATCGGCCCTTTAGGTTCAACCACCTTCTTCCTTGCCTCAAATAAACCTCCTTCACCGCATCCGGGCTATCCAGAACCATAAGTTTTTCAAGATCTCACAGTTCTTGAGCCTAACATCCCCAAAACCTTTTTAGCTTCCCCAAAAAACGAAACCCCTACCTTCTCCCTCAAACCTTTATCTGCCACCACCGAGGGAAGGAAGACTTAAACAATGGGTGAGAAAGCCACAAGTGCTATCAAATTCGAATCAAGTAGGACCCCATTTCACTAATCCTGAGTCGCAGAGGGGTCAAGATCTCCAAAGTGACCCTAGGACATAAGACAGCCTAGCATTATGAAAAACAGCCATCCATCCTTTCGAAAGAAAAATCTACCAATTTGGCTTCTATATCCACCGTTGACCCTGTAAATGTCCCTTTGACTAAAGAGAGATCATATAAAGCACACTTTTCAATCAAACCATTAAAAAAGCGCATGTCACGTAGATCAAACAATGTTCTTTTCATGATATGATGAAAGAAGCAAAAGCACGATTTGCAATATCACAAGAAACAAAAATTAAACTGAAAAAAAATACAATCCCAGATAAGCATAAGATAGACCAGGATACAACCTTTTTGAGAATTAGAACAAGAAAAACCATGGAACCATCTGATGAGTTAGTGCAGTAAGATACATACCAGTTGCTTCCTTAACTGCTGTATATGCAACCTGCTGAGTCTTAGTTTCATCAACAACTAGCCCCTCTTTTGAAGGTTTCTTAATCACTCTTTTCTTTTTGTTTACATGTCTTTCCTCATCCACAGTTTCTGGTTGCCATTCAGACGAATCTATATCTTGTTCAATGACAGACCAAACTCCTTGAGTGATGAAACTAAATAGCAAATAACAATGCTCCTTCTTAGAGTCAACTAAAAAAACAGCAACCTTAGAAAGAGGCCAGCCCTCTATGTTTTCATCTGGTGATGCCTCCAGACATGTGGCTATATCACATGCATCCATAATTGCTTTTTCTGCTGGAGAAAGCTGCTTCTCCGGATTTTCCAATTCAATATCATCTGAGCTTTGCATGAGTTTCATGTGAGACAACAAAGCTGGTTTAACGATCACAGCTAACTTGCAAAATGCCTCAAAACTCAAAAACTCAAGATGTGGATGTTGTTTCCGGTGGTAGAAGTTGTATAATAGAACAACTGCATGCATCTAATAGTAGATTCAAGGGCAAATCACTAAGTTAGATAACACCTTGTTTTAACAATAAACTATTTTTAAAGCTAGATGACACTTTTATTCTCTCTTTACAATGTATTTCTTACGGGAAGGTGTGGTGAGAAATGAGCTGCCACATGCAGTTAAAACTAACCTACTTTACAGTTTAAACCTATTGTGTTTTAATCATATCAACAGTTTTAGTTAATGTCTGCTGATTTTTAAATATAGGAAAATCCAAACTTTTCCCCTGTAAGAAAAATGGTGCTAAATTTAAATGTGTAAATCAGAAAAATCAAATAAATCATAGACTTGCAAAAGCAGCAGAAGTGCTGATATCAAAAAAGCAAAAGCAGCAGAAGTGCCATAAATTACTTTTTATTTGCATGTGTTTCAAAGATTGGAAAATAAATGAACTAATTTCCTCAAATAAATTTTTCTGCAGGGACATTTCATGTAACTTCAATTATCATGGAGTAGCCGGAGCCTGGTTACATAGCCCCCCCTTCTCCTTCCTCCCTCTATGTCCCTTCTTTTAATTAACAAGTCTGTGTGTGTGTGAGAAAGAGAGAGAGAGAGAGAGAGAGAGAGAGAGAGAGAGTTATTTATAAAAGTAGTTTTGTGCTTATAATCCTGCCTCTTTCAAATGGTTAAAAAAAGTTAAAGCATACAGTTGGTTGAGGAAGAGAGACCAGTGGAGAAACTACACAAGCAATAGTATTTTCATAAACTGTCGGTTCTTGAAAAAGATGACAAATATTAAAGCACAGATTGCGCTTGCACAACTTTGATGTTTCCAGTAAACTCCAACCACCCAGAGTCTAAAACCAAACATATTAGTCTGATTATGATCGTTTGGATATTTTCAAGCATGAAGGTCAATGAAATTAAAATTTTAAACTCATGAAAGTCAATTTCAGAAGTACCTGTTTTGCAACTGATTGCAGTAGAGCTTCTGGTGGATTTTCTCTCGAAGATGACTTTGCAGGCAGCATAGGTTCAACTAAATAGTCTAATAATGCATGTATAGCATCCTCGGTTGGGCATACACCTGGTGCACTCATGGTAAGGGTGTTTTTTTGGTGCAAACAACAGTCAAATTTTCCAATTCGTTATGTCCCTTGTCAGAATAGACTGCTGGCACAGAGATTAAAAAACAAATCAATTCATGTGTAGACTTTAGCTGCTTGATTGTTAGCAAACATACACTATAACTAACTCCTTGTAAAGAAATTACTCAATTCAAATCCACGTTGATCTTGTACTACCAAATGTGTGAGAGTGGAGAAAAAAAATTAACAGAAAAAGCCAAGTAGAGGAACAAACATTGACTAAATTCCAAACAATATTGCTAAAAACTAACATATGTTTAATACCAAAAAAAAAACAGAGAATTATATTTTAGCTTTATAACTTTTAAAATATGATTAATCAAAAAACATATATATATATATATATATATGAACATAGACAAGAATTAGAAAAAAGAAGATTTCATCCCTTTTTCTTCAACAAAAGATCAAACTTACCATTAATGATTGAAAAGCAATAAGTGAGTTGAAGAATTCAAATTGTAACAATGTAGACCGAGAAAAAGAAATAAAGCATAAATGAAAATTTCGAGACGAGATAGAAGGAAGAACACAGCTGAAAATTGTTACAAGTCATTGCAAGAAAGACTACCAATTAATTTAGACAAAGAACGGCATCAAGAAGTTTCAAGTTTGATGAGAGCAAAACGATCCAACCAACCTGAATGTCTTTGAAGTTACAGTAAACAAGAGACTTAAAATTTTTACTTCTTTTATGCATAATTTTGGAGACCTTCAAAAAACTGAAGAATGAAGAATACGAAGTTTCAGGTCTCTTCGAATTAATCCAACAGAAGAACTACAAAATTATTAAAGATGCGCCAATTTCTCAAAAACAGAAGCCAATTGTCAAATGGACCCTAGACATTCTAAGAGATTTCCAGTACCAAGTATTTTAAAATGCACAAGGTAAAAGGTTGTCCATCAGATTAGTATAATGGTCTGTGCCTCAATCACAACCAAACAGCAATCATAAAACAAGGCCTCAATCCGTCATACTCGAGGGAATTTTGAAATTTTGATTGAGAATCCTGGTAAATGGCAGCATTTTGGGCCCTTTCATATTCTAATTGAAAAATGGAACAAGTTTAAACATGGCAGACCAGAAGTTATTCGAGGTTTTGGAGGATGGATATCCATCAATAACTTACCACTTGATTTTTGGAAAAAGGATGTTTTTGTTATTGGGAATTACTTTGGCGGACTCGAGAGCATATCCTTAGACACAATGAATATGATTAATGTATCGAAAGCCAAAATTAAAGTAAGGAAAAACCTCAGTGGATTTATTCTGGCAACAATTGAATTGAAGGATGAATCTCATGGAATTTTCTATCTTAATCTTGGTGATATTGAAGTTATAGAAGAACCTTTACTCATTCAAACTGCACTTTTTATCTAGGATTTCTCAAATCCGATTGACTTAGCAAGAATTAACAAAGTTTGGAGAGATGAAGGTTTAGATTTGAATGTCTTAAATCCGGTATGGGATTTCACTTCGTCCGTCTCAAAGCCAAGCTTCTTAAGAAAACCTTTCTGCTGACCTCTTTAGTAACTTTGTGCAAGCTTTTCCGGTCGAGGATCCTTCCTCATCTTGCTGGAATCCTCATCTCACCAAAATAAATTTGAAAGAGAATTGCAATTTTGGAGGGAAATCATCTGACAAAGACGAAGAGTTCCAACCACTAAGGAGAGTGAAAATTGCAGCCAAGTCTTTTGCTTTGCCCATTGAGGACCCAAATTAATATTGAAATAAATCCCTCCCTGATCGATTGATAATTCATTAAAGGAAAGCCAAAAGCCAAAATGTCACATGCACGCTCAGACTTCTTCAAATTGCCAGCAGCGTCCATCAGCACAATCAAAGCTTTTTGTCCCCTCCCCATCGGGTGTTCCAAAGTCCATCAAAGTCTCCTCCGGCCAAGCTCCCATTAACTCTTCATCATCAGGCTCTTTCTCCTCTTCTGCCCTCCACTCATTAGCTAGTTCGGAACAAGATTAAAACTGAAAAGAAAGTAATCTTCAAAGCTCTTCCCACATTGTCTCAAGCCCTTTCCGAAGTATTTCATTCAAAGGAAAAAATCAAGGAAGATCTTGCAAAAGCATTCCTTAGGAGCCCAGATTCGTGAAAATCAAGCTCCTGACTTGTCAAAGGCAAACTATGTCTTTGCTCATCCCTCAGTTCAGTCCAACGGTTTCAAGGAATCTTTAGAAACTAATCCAGGTTTATTGGAAGTTAGTCCTCTTAGTACAATACTCTTGTGTTTTGAGCTTAAGTCTTTTTTTTTATCATTAATAAAGAGGCTTGTCTCCATTTCAAAAAAAAATAAAACTAATTGCCTCTATAGAACTCCAATTCCATAACGATTCTACACTCAAGAAACTAACTTCCGCACCTTTTCACTTCCCTAATAAACTAACAACACGTTTAACATCAAAATTTTACCCGATCCCAGTGCATGTTAAACAGAAGAAACGGAAGAAAAAAAATATCGACATCCAAAAGCACAAACAACTAGAAATCGGCTGAGTTCAAGAAAACTATTCATCCAACACTGCATCCTCCTTGAGCACAAACTCGAGAAAGAGCAACGCTGAACTAACTACGCCTGAATCAAACTCGGAGAAATAAAACTTATTAGCTTTTACAAAATTCCAATTCAAAAATGAACTTACCCACAAACTAACAACACATTCAGATCCCAATGCATGTTATACCTAAAGAAGAATAAGACGAAGAAAAAAACCAACAACGGCCAAGTTCCAGAAGACGAACCATCACCATATCAAACTTGAGGGAAAAAAATCAAGTAGAAAGGCGGAAGAAGTTGGGCATTACCTCGAATGGAAGATGAAGAGCGAAGGTTAGGGTTTGGAGAAGAGGGAAAGCAGTCAAGAGGTGGGTTGATGAGCCAAGGAAGCATTAATGTGAAGGTCGAGAATAGAGGAATCAATCTGTAAGTGTCAGGAAGGTGAAGAAAATGACTGCATGTCAGCCGCTTTGTGATTCTGTGAGTAAGAAATGGGATTTGTGTTTCCTTTTTCTGAAGGTTCGTTTTAATGGCGCGAAGTTGTGTTTTTGTAATTTTATATTGCATATATACACCATTTACGTACTCCAAACAAAAACCATGCCATTTAACTCATACTACTAAATTAAAAAGGGTAATGGGTAAAAAGTTCCTAAAGTATTGGGTTAGTTACGGTTATATATTCATACTTAATCTTTTAGGCCTCCAAAAATTTAAGGGCTATAGTTTCAACTACCATCATGTTTTAGGGGTGGTTTTTGTAATTTGCCCTAATTTAAATTGAAATTAGCTAAGTGGTATTAACATGTCTTGATAATATTCTTTTCATTGATGTGCATAATATTGCGTTGTCACAACTACTTGGTGCACATGGTAGAAAGCCATGTTTTTTCTTTACTTTGAGGGAAATTTTCTATTCCATTTGTTCTTACCATAAGTTTGTTTTCATATATATTTAGTGGATTCATCTTTTTATTTTTATTCTAAATGAAAATGAAAGGATTTGAACCATAAATATTTTGGTCCACAATGTTAACCAATGTCATTTGAGCTAAGCTCTTTTTTGCGACCTTACCCTTATTTTTCAAAATGCATACTTACATGGTATGCACTAAATTATGAATCTAATATATTATTTTAGAGTCTTGTTTAGAATTTTCATATGGACTTGTTTTGTCTTTTGCTTGTACTAGCAAATTTCTAAGCTTGAAGGGGTGAAAAGCAATAAAAGGTAATTTCTTAAGTTTAGGATTTAGTTAGGTTTGCTCATTACGTGTGTTCATTGATGCTTTTTATTCGTTTGAATTTGTATGAATCAAAAATTTAGGTTTAACATACTACTCGAAGCAAAATGTTGAAGAGAATAGCCTTATGAAGGTCAAGGGTGACTTGAGGCTTGATGAGAGAGAATGATATGCTTAAAAATCTGCTCAAGAAGCGTTGCAATGCTATGTAAACACTTGAAACCTAAGACTGCAAAATAGGGCAGTGACACAACGATATACTTTAACATCGCAACCCTACGTACAATACTCATGTGGCTCAATGTTGCAGCATGTTTGGGGCAAGTGAGCATAACATTGGTGTCGTGACGCGGAGCGACTAACATTCTATGCTATAGGGTCTGTTTCAAGGTGAAAAGTTTTGAGTAGCCAACAATCAGTTTAGGGTGTGATTGGTCACCTATTTTTAATTAAACTAGTCTTATTTTATCAAAGATAGGTTTAGGGGTCACCTATTGAGTGTAAGGAAGATATTAGCATCCTATAACACCCATTTGAAAATATTTTACTCTATTATCTAATATTATTATAAAAACTTCATAATTTTTTTTTAAAAAAAGTTAAAGTTTGAATAAAAGAAATGTCTCATTTAATTTTACTATAACTTTTAAGAACAAAGCATAGTTGAATATTCTGAGTAACAGATATACATCGATTTGTTAACCATGTACTATTTGAAAATCTATACTGAGAGAAAATATTTCCCTCGAAAGTTGAGGTGTTTGACGATTTTAATTTCATCATAGAATTGACATGATAATTAAAGTGATGCCTTATGTGGTAATCCATATTTTAGTATTTAAATATGAGTTAATCCTTAAGAGTGGTGCAAACCCTCGAAAAGAAAATTATAATTTACTTTGTAAAGATCGGTGAAAATCAAATTAAATCTTTGTTTAGAAAATTCAAATTTGATTGAAATTGAATTTTTTTTCGGAAACTTGGGATTAAAACTAAAACAAAATTCATTTATGAAAATTAAGATTCATATTGTTTTTAGAAATGAAAATTATTTAAAATTCATTATATTCGAATTTAATTTATTTAGAGAATTCAAATTAAGACCGATGCATTTTGGGACTTAAATGAAATTTTAATTCATTTGAAAGATTTAAACTAGTAATAATAATAATAATAAATTTGTGAAATTTTAAATTAAACTTTGAGATTCAAATGTTTTCTTAAAAAAAACTCAATCTTGAAATTTTTTTTTAGAACTCCACGTTGGGATTGAATTGAAATGAATTTTATGAATAGTTGAGATTTAATTAGAAAAAAGACTGATTTGGAGCACATTTATAAAAGTTCTAAATTAATTAAATTTAACATTTACTTAAACAACTATAAGAGTTTATTAAAGGAAAAAGTGAAAAAGAAATTGATCTTAGAAATTAAAAATTGTAAATTGAAACTAAAATGAAAGATATGATAGAATCATTTCGGATTGGAACGCAAATAAGGGTCTCCGATATTAATTAAATTTAACCTTTACTTCACCTATATTTATATATATTGAATTCCATATACAAATATGATAAAATCATTTTGGATCATAACAAATATGGGTCTCCGATAGAGAGAGATGAAAGAAGATAAACAAGAACTCCAATAGGAGGAAACGCTTTTCAATAGAGTAATCAGTATTCTAATGACTTCAGTGGTTTCAGTATAATACAAATGAAGGAAAACGGGGAAGGGCATCATAATACGAAACCTATTCTTTTCTTCTTGAACCATCATAGGGTATTCAATCGATAACATTTATCCTAACCCTGGGAGGGAAACCTTTTATCAAATCAAATGATAGAATCATTTTGGATCATAACAAATATGGGTCTCCGATAGAGAGAGATAAAAGAAGATAGATAAGAAATCCAATGGAAGGAAATACTTTTCAATAGAGAATCAATATTCTAATGACTTCGGTGGTTCCAATATAATACAAATGAAAGAAAACGGGGAAGGACATCGTAATGCGAAACCTATTCTTTTCTTCTTGAACCATCATAGGGTATTCAATCGATAGCATTTGTCTTAACCCTGAGAGGGAAACCTCTTATCAAGTCAAATGGGAATACAAATTCATGGGCAAGTAGGTTCACATGCGAATCAGAAAGAGGAATCAATAATGGAAAAGGCGGTGGACGAATTTCCCTATTTTTAGTTAGAGTTAGTCCAAGTTCTTTTTTTACAGGTACCGAGGAAAATGTTCGTGCTAAACTAAGCTCCTATATCCATTCCATCTCAATTCCCCTTACTTGAGCTTGAGGTTTCCAGTGGTGAGTAATTCCCGTCCTTTTCGTGATCCTACTAGTTAAACCGCTACGTGGGGGTCTTTCGGTCGTGCTTCAACGAATGAAACAATATTAGTGTTTATAAGTGTTGAATATAAATGGGGCATGGCCAAGTGGTAAGGAAACAGGTTTTGGTCTCACTATTTAGAGGTCCGAGGTCAAATAGGAAGAACGAGAAGATTCCACCTCTGAAAGCTCCTACACCTAATGGCTTAAGCCGTAGTTTTTGGCACTAGTTTTCTTGATGGGTATAATCCATCAAGGAAATTGTAACGCCCCGAAAATTCGAGGTAAAATTTTCTCGTTTTATGTAAATTTTCGGAAATCTAAAATGTTGGTGTAAATTGATATAATAATAATATAATATTAATTATATTATTATTATTATTTATTTTATTTATTATAATATTAATATTATATTTATTATTATTATTAAATATTATAGTAATATTATTATTTTAAAACAATAACATTATCATTATCTAATGTTAATTTATTTTATTATGTAATATTAATATTTTTATATATTATTATTATTACTTTATATTATTATTATTATTTTATAATTATTAAAAGTATATATATATATATATAATAAATTTTTTTTTAAAAACCCTAAAGGAGGCGCGCGAACACACACCCCCTTCGTTTTCGTTCTCTCCGCCGCCTTCACGAAGCGCCGCCACCATCTCCGTCTCCCTCTCCTTTCCGCTGCCGTCGTTTTCTTCTCTTTTCCCTTCCGTTCGTCTCTTCGCCATCCATCCTCTCCGTCTCCGTCCGTGTGGTAGTCGTCCGCCTTCGTCTCCATCGTCGGAATCTCACCGCCGCGGCTTCCTACCATTTCGGGTCTCCTCTCACCGTGCGTCCTTCGTCCGACGTATCCGCCGTCGCCCTCCGCCGCGTGGAAGTAGGGCCAGTCGTTGGACAAGCTGCGAATCGTCCCGGTCGCCGAAATCCATCGCTCGTGGTTGCTCCGATTCCAATCTGACCTGACCCGAATCGCGAACCCAAGCCGACCCGAACCGAAGACCGAGCTGAGCTGCGCCACGAGCCGCGCCACAAGCCGCGAGCCGAAAGACCGAGCCGAGCAGAAAACTGAGCCGAGCCGAGCCGAGAACCAAGCCGAGTTGAGCCGAGCCGAGCCGAGCCGAGCCGAGAACCAAGCCGAGCCGAGCCGAGCGTGAGCCGAGCCGTGAGCCGAGGCCAAGCCGAGCCGTGAGCCGAGGCCAAGCCGAGCCGAGCCGAGCCACCTAAGCCTTCCTTCCTCCACTTCGGGTCACGGTGAGTCTTCGGTAAGGATTTGTTTTGATGAATTCCCTAATGTTGCCATATCCGATTCGAGTTGAATATTGGAATAAACTTTGATCCTATCTTTCACCCCTTAAAGGTAGTAAGGGATTGACGTTTAAGCTCTCGGGTTCTGCGGCTGGCTTGTTTGGAGATAGCTTTCCTTTCCTTGGGTAAGTCAACGGGTGTCGTTTCAGACCTTTTAAAACGACTTCTACTAGAGTCATCAACTAAAACCTTTGTGTTTTCGTTTAGGTTGATCCGTTGAGCGTGGATTCGATCGAGGGGCATAACCGAGTATTCAGGTAAGGGTTTTCCTACTACTGGACCTCGGATCGAGGCTGAAAACGTAGTAATCCACAGGGGATTACACGTTAGTGACTGTACTGAATAACTGTATGTGTGTTGACTGTTAAGCACTGTTATTATATTTTGTCTGGTGTAAAGGTACTGTGACTGCTATCTGTAGATTGGGATTTTATGTGGATGGACCTTGAAGTTACGGTTCAGTATGTAGAAATCATTGGGCTGGATGTTGATCATGGAGTTTGGAAGGGGAAGGACAGTGAGTCCGGTTTTGGTTGGTTAGTTGATTGGGTCTAGGGTTTTCCCTAATGGTGTGCGAATTGGTGATGCGTATAGCAACTGAGGGTGTAGTTGTTTAAACCTATACTATCTGACTGACAAAGCCTATGGCGAAATTGTAATATGAATGTCGTTGGGGTGTGACTGTTGTAGACGGTTTAGTATGGACTGAGGGGTAACGGTTAGCTTCATCTATGGGGTAGTGTGCCTTACGGATATGTGCATCCTTCGGGAGCCTAGACTGATATGTGCATCCTTCGGGAGCACTAGACTGATGTGTGCATCCTTCGGGAGCACTAGACCGATATGTGCATCCTTCGGGAGCACAAGACTGATATGTGCATCCTCCGGGAGCACTAGACTGATATGTGCATCCTTCGGGAGCACAAGACTGATAGGTGCATCCTTCGGGAGCACTAGACTGATATGTGCGTTCTACGGAACCACTAGACTGTTACGTAGGGTACCCCCGAATAGGAAGTTAACTGTTGTCCCCTAACGGGCCCAGTAGTGGGTCCCTTACTGGGTATGTTTATACTCACCCTTTTCTCTTCTTTAACTTTTCAGGTAAGGGCACAGCGAGGGGCAGACCGACGAGAGGCAGGAAGGACGCGTGAAGGCCATATGGACGCGTCTGGTTTTCTTATCGCTTCCGCTATGTATTTTGTCAGAATATTTGACTTGTGCTTTTGAACTGATGACTTGAGTTTTTATTTGAGACTTTTTATGATTGATTTAAAATAGGGCCCGAAACCGTCTTTTTGTAAGATTTCTAATGCTTTTAATGAATCGTAACTGGTCCGTTTTAAATTTTATGTTGAATGGTCGAGTTTTGGTATTTGGTAGTGACCTCAGCTTAGTCCGGAAAGTTGGGTCGTTACAGAAATACTACAAGAAGTGGGAGATTCCCGACACATAAAAACGTCAAAAGAAGTAGAAAAGATGTTGGGAAACCAATTCCAGATGCAAAAAGGAACGTCGAGAAGATCTTCGGAAGAAACACGTCGGGAGACCTTTTCCCGCCCGACGCGTCACCAACAAGCCGTCAGAAATAACCTTCTCTCGACGTTTTCTTCACTAACGTTCCTGATGCGTCGAAAGTAAGTAATCCCCAACGTCGACATTTTCAATGTCATTGGTGCGTTGGGAATAACCACTCCTGACTTGTATATATCTGACGTCGGTCATGCGTCGGGAAAAACTATCCCCAACGCGATGGTTGCAGCATATTCCTGACATTTGTAGTGAGTCGGAAAATATTTTTAATATGTATTTTTTATATTTTTAATATTAATTTTTATTTCTTTTCCTAAAATATTTTCTTGTAATGTTTTTCAATTGAGTCTCTATTTCCTAAAATATTCGCATTCGTTTTCGATTAAATTAAAGAAAATTCAAAATAAATTAGTAAATTAGAAATACAAACACAAATTCAACAAAAAATTTGATGTTCAAAATACAAAGAAGTTAGCGTTCATAATACAAAGAAGTTAACATTCATAATAAGAAAATTTTAATGTTCATAATACAAAAAAGCGCAAAGAAAGCCATACGTCTCCTAACAAGCCTTGTACGCCATTCTACACTACGAGTCCTACAATGATACAAAAGTGGCTAAGTTTACATATATATGCATATCATCACTGTATACTGTAATTTCAAAAACTTAAAAATAATGAAAATATATATACGTACCGCAAAAGCTAGGGATCATCATGTGGTGGTCCTTGTTGTGACCGAGTTTTGTCTTCTATTAGCTTCCGCATTCGTTCTACTTTTGAAACTAACGTTTCGTGATTTCTTGTCTGCTCTTCAATCTATTGCATAGCTTGATCAAGTTTAGCTTGTAATTGAAGCTCTATTGTGGATTGCAGATATGACGTCGTGGAACTACTCGCACTTGTCGTCTTGCGGGCCTTCGACTTGGATCCCCAACCAAGACCTTTTGAGTAGCCCGGTCGTCTACCTAACATCGTATCACATATCTCATCCTTAGAGAGTGGTTGATTACTCTCTTGGGTAGACTGGAACTAGAGTTCTAGTATTTGCAATAAATTTAGAAACTATCTTAGTAAGTAAAAAATATATTATATATTAAAGATGACAAATGAAAGCAGAAGTGTTGGTTGGATAACTTACATGCGCATCCTCTGCAACTTGGGACACGAAAGTCCCATCTCGAATGTGTGTTTATCAGAACAACTCCACACGATCGATCGACTCCTCTCTTTACTTAGAAAGCTCGTGTTGTCGTTGTAGAAACGACTTTAACCCGCTACTGTGATTATAAGGTTTCTTCTGTGTAGCAGTTTTATTCGTCCGTGATTGCTCCTACATGAAAATAATTATATTGTTTATTTCTTATACATATCAAAAGTTGAAATCATAATTAACCATGACAAAGAGTTCAGTTGCTCACCTGGAATGTGACTCATGTAGTGGTTACAAAGGAAGTGTTAATCCTCATCACATCCCACCAATAGGTGGGGGTAGGTTGGCATGAGCCTCCCCGGGGTCGTTGTACTTTTTGAAGTGTCTGTAACAGTCCTCTCAAAACTTTTTAAAGGTGGTAAGCATCTGATGCTAAACGAACCTATTCATTGCTTGATCATTGAAATCAAGCACAAAAATCCGTTATACATTACAAAAACAACACATTATCTTGGTTAACTTAAGTATGTTTCAAATGAAATCATAAATGTGTAGTGGACTTACCTAGAGGTCGCCCTTGACGATATCGATGTATTCTCTGCCTATGTCTATCCACTTAAGGCAGTGGACGGAAAATGTCTTTTGTACACACACGCTATCGCTTTGCTGAAGCGAACGACGTGTGGGGAAATAGGCTTCTCTGCGCTAAGGGCGATCATCATCGGAATTCGCTCATTGGCTGCAACCTAGCGCTCCAACTTTAAAAGTCGAGACTACGCACGTCTCCTAAGAGTTGGAGTTGTAGATGGTTGAAAAGACGACCCTGCTCAATAAATTACAAGAACATATAACGTTAGAAAAAAAACTTGAAATAATCCTAAGTTAAAATATCATTATTAGACTCACCCGAATTGTCACCCACGGACGACGACCCTCCCACAAGGTTATCTAAATCGTCTGCAAACTCGAGGAACATAACATCCGTCTCGAGGAAATTAATGCGTGGGAATGACATAGTGCCTGTGGACATAGAAAGCAAACATTCAATAAGCAAATACGAACACATAGCTAGAATCGAAGTATATAAACTACATAAATACGTGGATAGGTGGTTCGTCATTATAATTCGTCGTCGTTGCTTGTTCCGCTTGTCAGTGACATGACGCACAATCGATTTTTCAACGATTGTGGGATCAACGACAGTCTTGCACATAATGTCATCCTCGATGTGCTCATCCACTCGATGGCTGACAATGATTTCTAGATCTAGTACATTTAGGTCCTTATTCTCAACATCGTCCACTTTTGGTACGTCCCATATACGCTTATTCTGGACAACTTGCACAACTTTCCAATTGCTACCATTTTTTGGGTCATGTAGGTAAAAAACTTGATGTGCTTGCGTCGTAAGAATTACAGATTCCTCCGCGAACAAAGAATGGAATGTGTTGAGAAATTTGTACCCTAGTTCAACATGTGTTCTTTAACTTTTATTGACATTTGTGTCATACCACCGACACTTAAATAGCCAAACATTTCTTTCCAATGGATATTGAACATGCAATACTTCGTCCAGAACACTGTAGAAATTATTGACGTCACTTTCACTTGCATCGCTTTCACCAATGACCATTAATCCACTGTTTTGTGTAGTATGTCAAGAATCACGTTTTGACGTATGAAATCTCAGCTCACCTACAATGCATCTATTGTAACAACGAACGTCATATGATGGTCCCATCGCAAGTGAGAAGAAATCGTGAGATAGATTTTTAGACTCATGCAATTCTATAACTTGAAATCAATGTGACAATAATTATATATACACATTCACGTGCTTAAATACGTTAGTGCATACATGTTACACGAAAACTTTCGATATACCTGTGCTCGAAACCATTAAGGGGCCGTTTGGGGGAAGGAAAGGAATATAGAGGGAAAGGAATAAGGAGAGGAGGGATATGAAAAGGAAAAGATTATTTATAATCCATGTTTGGGAGAAGGATTAAGTAGGACGATTATGAGGGATTATTTATAATCCTTGTTTGGGGGAAGGATTAAGTAGAGGATTATGGGGTATTATTTTTCATCCTTATCATTGTTTGGGAGAAGGATTATATAGAAAAGATTATGAAAAATTTTGTTCCATTACTTTTGTTTTTTCGTAAATTAATCAATATTTTTAAGGGAAAACTTACATGAATGTAACAAAACACCAAACTATTTACGGCTCGTATAACAAAGCCCATAAAGTTAGTCATTTTTTAAATATTTCAGGTTTGGCCTTCCATCTTTCTTTTGCGATTTGTCTTCCTCCTGCTATTTCTTTCATTGTCTTTCTCTTACGATTTCGTCTTTCTTCTTTCCTATTTTGTTTTTCTGCAATTTCTTTCCATCATATTTCTTATTTTAAATTTTTTATTTACGTCGTTTAATCTTTCCATCGTTTTTCTTCTTTTCTTCTTCTTTTTTTTTTTGCTTTTCCATCATCTTCCTTCTTTTCCTTTTTTTTATGTCATGTAAAAAAATAGCAAAATCTAAAAGATCGTATAGAAAGAATCTTGAAAAAAAATCATTTAGATTGGAGTAGCCAAATGTAAACTATTGTGTAAAAAAACAAACAATTGTGTAAAAAAAAGAATCGTGTGTAAAGAATCTTGATAAATGATCGTGTCAAAAAAAATAAAAGATTGTGTATAAAGAATCTTGAAAAAAATCATTTGGATTGGAGCAGCCAAATGTAAACGATTGTGTAAAAAAAGTAAACGATCGTGTAAAAAAAATAAAAGATCGCGTATAAAGAATCTTGAAAAAAAATCATTTGGATTGGAGTAGCCAAATGTAAACAATCGTGTAAAAAAAGTAAATAATCATGTAAAAATAGTAAACGGTCGTGTAAAGAAATCTAAACGATTGTGTACCAAAAGAATTAAAAAAATTGTGTAACAAATTTTGAAAAAACATCGTTTAGGTCCCCAAATCTAAATGGTCGTGTAACCAAATTTAAACGTAACCAAATTAAATGATCGTGTAACAAAATTAAACGATGAAATTGAAAAGATAAATTGTAACTATATCTAAACGATCGCATAGAAATTGTAGCCATATCTAAACGATCGCGTATAAATTGTAGTCATATCGAAACGATCGCAAATAAATTATAGTCATCTAAACGATCACGAATAAATTGTAGCCATATCTAAACGGTCGCGTATAAATTATAGTCATATCTAAACGATCGCGTATAAATTGTAGCCATATCTAAACGATTACGTATAAGATGTAGCTATATCTAAACGATCGCGTATAAATTGTAGGCATATCTAAACGATCACAAATAAATTATAGTCATATCTAAACAATCGCAAATAAATTGTAGTCATATCTAAACAATCGCAAATAAATTGTAGCCATATCTAAACGATCGCGTATAAATTGTAGTCATATCTAAACCATCGCAAATAAATTGAATTTATATTTTTGAAAAGACCCTATTTTTAATTTTCGTTTTTTTAGAAATTGAATTTATGTTTGTTCAGCATGCGACGTGAATTTTTTTTTAAACGTGTAATGGGTAGTGTAATACACGTGCAATTACTATAATTCGCTAAGGACATCATTTTGAACCGTATATTGATATGCATTATGCAACAATTACATAAACTAATTATTTACGCACCATCAAATAACGTTAGATTAAAATAAACAAATATAAGTCCATGGTTAAAAAAAAAATAAATAAATAAAGCATCAGAAAAGTCCTCGACGGGAAAGATATCAACATAGTCACGGGTTACCGCCAAGGAGGATCCTACAGTAAGCGACCTTCATCGAATTGGACATCTTGATGAAGTTTCTCATGAGCAACACCTTCTAATTCACTATCAGAATGCACTTACTCTTCTCCGCCATAGTAAGGTTTGGGATGGCCTCCATAAGCTCAATCACCTGGGCTGCCATTGCGTCCTCCCGGCTCATAGCTTTCTCTGGCCATTCTGCAATGGTTTTCAGTTGATCAGTCGCAGCCTCCATACATTCGCAAATCAGGTCATACATCTCAAACTGCTGCATGGAGCGCTTCCTTTTGTCCACTAAAGCATGTCCTACCATCGCTCGACCAGCTTGATCTACCGCCCATCATGTCCTTAGGGGACATGTTCATCCTTGGGCTGTACATAGCGGGGAACTCCATGTCGATGCCATCCTCTGCGGAAACACTATCGTTATCGACCGATACGTTCGAACTGATGTCTGCAAAGGTCTCCACATGGACTCTTGTGGCTCGATCTTTCCCGAACACGTACGACAGTGCGTCGTAATGCGGGAATGGGCTTGTTCAGGAGTCCTTTTGTTGTTGGGTGTGTCTGGAAAAAAACATAAAAAAATAACAAAGCAATTAGTATTCCATAAAATCCAGTTATTCATATAATTATGTTCATACTCTTACCCGGACCCAATGATCAAACACGTTCCTCTCGACGATGATGCACTTGACGTCATCGTTTCAGTCGAAGCCACTACCAATTAGGCCCCTCATCTCCGCAATGGCCTGAAACGTCTTCTTCAACAACTTTATTCGACTTTCGATGACGATCGTCGTCAAACTGGAAACGACCATTCTCTCCCCTAACATCTTCACCAACTGTGCTAAATAACTAGGCCGAAAGGTCCCGTTGTCTGACCTCCACCCCCTGCGTTAACCAAGTTCACAAGACAATCTACTAGGCACGCCTCCTTTGCATGTGTCCAGGAATGCTTTGGGCTCCTAGAAGAACTTGTCATTCTGATACAAAAAATGAATCATTACACGTAGTATACAATACATTCAATGAGTAAATATATTTTAAGAACAGAAGACACGAACCATGTTATCCAATTAAGCAGTAAGGTAATTAAACATATACACATACATCTTTCAAAACCAAGTATCAGTACATAATACAGATGAAGAGTTGCATAATAAAATATGAGGACGAAAATCAAATGAAGAGTTGCATAATACAAAATGTGTATCGAGCCGTTACATATGATTTCTCATACTCATTGGCTCTACTTTTTGCCTATACACTGAGGGAAAGCAGAAGGGAGAATCTCTCATTTTTGTTCTAAGATCCCACCTAAAACAAAGAAAGGTAAATGGAAGTTGGAAGTGAGCTTGCTCTATGGGTAGAATTTGCACACCATTCTTGAAGATGTAACCTTCTATTTATAAGCGAGGATTGACATGATGTGTCATAGGCTCAGTTTCATTAATTCCTTGAAAAAGTTGCTATGCATCGTAGACTAGCAATTATTTTGTCCTTTTTTGACATTCGCGCCAATTATTTTGTCCACTAGCAATGTAAGACGCCTAGCTTTACTCTTCTAACCGCCTTGTTGATCACGTGCCTCCTCGTCTCATGTTTGTCACTTGGCTACTCCTCTCTCCTTTGCCTAAAATCCCACGTATGGATATGAAAAACATGATAAACAGGCAGAAAACTCTTTTGTAACTTATAACATGTAATTGAGTTATTTTATATGTTTAACTACGTGTTTTCTTCCTTTTCTTTGCATTGAGACTTCATTATTCTACCTAAGAGACTATAATAACTTGTATTTCTACAAGTTATCATTGATGTGATGTATTTAGGTTGCAATGATCTACAACTGGAATTTACTTTCTTCTTTGATCTCCATCAGCTGGTCGAGTTTCTACATTTTTTTATTCAAGCAACTCCTTTGGCTTCACACCATATTTTTAATAGATTTTGTATTTGAATAATGGATACATGAATTTTTTTAAGTTTTTTATGGATGTTTACCATTTCTTGTCTGAAAACTATTCTCACAAAGGACTCGAGAGCATGTAACTGAATTCTAGTATTATGCTACAATCCTTTTATCTTCATTTTACTTTTTTTTCTTGATAATATTATATAAAGTATAACATACTGTTATTATACATAACAATGCAATATCTTTTTTTTCTTTTTTAGTTTAGGCTGTAAGTGCCTTAGAGGTAAATGGAGATTTCTACTATCACACTCATGTAGAACCTTTCCTTTTCAATTAAATTGGCTATCAAATTTAATTAAAGTGATATTGTTAGTTTTTATATTTATATTGTAATAATAACATTATATTTTATTGATTTGTTAATAGGGACAAAGAAAAAATCATCAAGATATCTGACGTCAAGTTTGAATGAGTTACTTGAATCTGTTTCAAACTTGAAGGCTTGTTGATGTCTAAGTAATTTTGATTACAAATTTATTAATTTTCATTTTCTTAATGATGTTTGACATATTTTGTAGCAAGTTGTTGATACGTTTGATTTTGTTAAATGATATAATATTTGTGAGTTTTGGTATCTTGTAGAACTTATTTGAAGTTGGTTTGTAGTTTTATTTATACGAATCTTGTATATTTTGACGTGTCTAGATTAAAGGTCGCATATATATGAGCATCGTAATGACTCTTTTTTTTTTTTATATTTTTTTTAAATTATTATAGTTGACAGTTAAAAAACGTCAACAAAAGAGTTTAGTTGTGTTGGGTTTTATGTCCTAAAACTCGTAGATAGTAAATATAATCATTTAACCATTATTAATAAAGTGTTATTGATTATATTATTAGCTTTGTCTTAATAACCTAAATCCAATAAACTAACATCCTAAGCTGTTTGATGAGTCTTGAACAGTATGTAGAGACATACAAGGATCGATATTCGAGATTAGCTTAAAGGGTCTATAGTATAGAGTTAAGGCTCGGTACCTTATCCTAGTAACACTTTGGATGCGGCTCACTTTGTATTTAATACAAACTCATTGATCTAACACGTTCATGTAGGCGACATACGAGTGAGGGTATCCTATAAAGATAGTACTTGATAGGCAAAACACGTATATGAAAACAACTATCTTGATAGGCTTTCCATATTCTTGATGAGTAAAAGAGGTCAAAGATTCCTTTCTTGATGGTTGACCATCAAGAAAGGGTTTTGATGACTTGCTTTGGCTATCAAGAAACCTGGTTTTTTTTATGGGCTTTTCATTACAGTGCTTGATAGGCAAAAAATATCAAATTCTCTTTCTTGACAACTAATACAATCAAGAAATGGTTTTTCATTACATGTTATGGCCATCAAGAAAACCAAACTTTCATAGACTCGAAACCAATCCATCAAGAAAACTAGCTTTCTTGATGTCTGCCTACTTGGTGGGCAAAGGTACACAACTTTTTATATGCTTTACACATAAAAAAATGTCAAATTTGTAGTAGTGTTGATAAATTTTGCTATATTTGTAATTCTTTAACAATGTTGCTATATATGCTAATACTCTGAATCTGATTGCGATATTTGCAATTGTACAAGCATCATGACTCTCCAAGTTCTCCAACCTATAAGAATGCTTATTATAGCTCTCACTGACACTACTTTCGCAGATGTAAATGTTTTATTCTTATAAGGATGTTATTTGAAGACAAAACCTTCTCTCCATTGACATTGATGATATTTTAGTAACTTCACAGACCCAAAGAACTGTAATAGTGTCTCCAAGCTTTATTGGGGTCGAGAGAATGAACCCTCTAATACCAATAAAATCCATGGTGCTCTACCCAGACCTGCAACTAGAGAAAAGAACATGCACATCAGGAAGAGACAAACAACCAAACTTTTTTAACAAAAGAGCGCTCTCGTAAAAGTGTGCACAACATACCCCTCAAAATATTTATAGAGAGGACAAAAGGGTTGGTCAAAATTCATTTTCTAAAAATATTCAACTTAAAAGGGGTGATATCTAGGATAATTCTCCAAGCACAATGCATAGCTTCTAGGGGAATTAGCTCCAGTCTTTCAAAGGGCTTTCTACCAAAAACCTCCATTATTAAAATTCAAAGAGGATCCAACTTTGATGAGCTTAAGACTAGTGGCGAGATGGTAGACACTTTTAACCCACACGCACCATTTGGAGTTATATGTTCATATGATTTCCTCTTTGGAACATCGTACATTCTCTTGAAACCCTATTCTTACAGTTAACTCAACAGGCAAAAGAAAAAAAATATTATCAAAGGGCCTAGAAAGACAAACACATACCTATTTTCAATAACCCTGAACAAAGAAAAAAGTAATTTTTAAAAATATTAAAAAGTGTATTTTAAATCATAATAGGAGAATCCCCATCCCCCATATATTCTAGTATAGAAAAAAAATGTAACCCCCACAAATGAAAAGTAAAAACTTATGAACCCCCACAAATTATAGGCTCTTTAGAGTAAAAACTTCTGAACCTCGCAAATGAAGAGAATCACTCTATTTATAGGGTTGTTTGGTAAACTTTATGAGTTTACGCTTGGTTGGTCTATGGATCGAACTCCTAGGCCCAACCATATGAAATTGAGCCTTATTTAGCATTTGGACTAAATTAAGTTTATTTTTTAGGCTCAATTGAACTTTAGCTCAAATAAATAATATTTAATTGAACCAAAAGAATTAACTTGACCCAACGGTCTTTATAGAGTTGTTTAGTGGACTTTATGGGCTTGAGCTTGGTTGGTCCATGGATGGACTCCTTAGGCCCAAATATATAGATTTGGGTCTTATTTAGCATTTGAGCTAAATTAAGCCTATTTTTAGATTCAATTGAACTTTAGCCCAAATCAACAATATTTAATTTGACTAAAAAAATTTACTTGATTCAACGGTCATGATGAAAACATGGGATGTCTGTTGGAATTTGTGTCCTAAAACTCGTAGTTTGTAGTTAAAACTATATTTTATTCAATAAAGTGATTATTATGACTTATTAGTGAAAATAGAATACTATAATCTTAAATCTAATTAATTAAGATCACGAGACTATCTAGTGTACACTTGAACTTTATATAGAGACATAAACATGGATCAAGTTCGAGTTTATAGTCCAAACGGTCTATAGTGTATGAATAAGGTTGGACGCCTTATAACCTTATTCTGAAAATGCTATGGATGTGACCCGCTTTATAGTTAGCACAAACGAAGTGATCCTAAATCGTTCATGTAGAGATATGGAAGTGGAGGCATCTTATGTAAATAATAAGACTGGAACCAAAAAATAGTCACATTAAAGTTATAACATCGTTGACTATATAAACTAACTATTTTCGATTATGATGACCTAGGTAACTTAATCTTAATCTTGAGCTAACTATGAACTTTTGTTCAAACGGTATTATCCTTAGATCTGCATGGGTGAGGGCAGCTCAATGGTGCTGGCCCAACAATCCTCCCATTTCAGGGGTAAGACCGAGTAAATGGCTAGGGACATAGGGTGCAAGATGGAATTCACTCCTACCAGCTTTAGGGTTAATAGATAGGTTGTTCCCTTAATGACTGAATCCAATTCTTGAACAAGGGATCCCGCCCTCTCATTGGCCCGAGAGAGATTCGGTTTATAGGTTAGACCTTAAACAAAATATCCAATAGTGGATTAGTGGGACTTAAGGAACAAGATGTAGTCTTAGGGGTAAAACAGTATTTTGACCTAGCCAAGGTTATGAACAACCTGTGAACGATTAACTTACTAATCATGGTTATATCAAATGGACACAAATATATATATAGTGAGGGGAGTGCAACTACGAAAGTTTAGTGGAATGACTCGTTCGTAAAATAAATGTTGATTAGCTCGGTCTAAAAGGGTTTAGCCAGTTAATCTGGAATCGTTGGAGCCTACGATCTATAGGTCCATTAGGTTCCTCTGCTAGCTCATACGGAATGAACTTAGAACAATAAGTTGGAATAATTCGAATTGTTCGAATTAGGTAGAGAGAGAGAAATCGACGAATATATGTGATATAGTTGTCGGTTATAGGGCTTTATGTTTAAATGTGATATAAATGTTAAAAATATGAATATGGATTCATATTCAGAAGCTCGAACATGATGGAAATGGTCAAAGTTGTGAAAAGTCAAAATGTTGAGTTTTGACTTTGAAAAGTCAAACTTTGACCGGCTTTATATTCAAATGTGATTTGAATTTCAAAAAAATGAATATGGATTCATGCTCAAGAGGTTGAAATTAGTCAAGATGGATAAAATGGTAAAAAGTCAAAATGTTAACTTATGACTTTGAATATAATGGTCAAATGACCATTTTGCCCCTTGTCCAAAGTTAGTGGGAAAATCCAATATTTTATTGGATAATCCCACTAACTCTTAGTGGGCTATGTGGAAGCTCATAGTGATGACATCAAGCCCACTAAGAGAAAATGGAATGGTGAATCAATCCACTAATGTGAAGTGTTAGGCTTTGGTGATTCAATTACATGCAAATTTTGCATGTAATTAGTCTATTTAAGGGGAAATTTTCATTTTGAAGTTTTTTTTTGTTGCCAATTTTTGTAATTTTAAATTAAAAAGTAAACTTTTTTCTCTCTCAAATCTCACAGTAAAATCTACCTCCAAATTCAATTTCTTTCTTAAATTTCCTACTCTGAACAGGTCCCACAACCTGGTTTCAAGTTCGTAGAATAGCGGGTCAACTCTAGTGGTGGTCCGGTTCAAGTTTGGAAGAAGATCTGGAGCTTCAGGAAGCTACAATGGTAAGTATTTCTTTTAACCGTAATTTAATATAATTAGGATTGTGTTTAATGTATGTTAATCACTATTAAGTTTAGTTGCAGTTAAGTTTAGTTGTAATTAAGTTTAGTTGCAGTTAAGTTTAGTTGTAATTAAGTTTAGTTGCAATTAGGGTAAAAATTCGATCTTTTATCTGTCGCGTTCGTATGCCTTCCTTCAAAGTCATCAGGATTATCACTTTTAGTTTCAATTTGAGGCACATGTCAAATTTTAATTAGTCCAAAGTTCAATTATTTGTATATTTGTCATTAATTTAATAAATGACGTTGCAAATTGTGATTGGTCCAAAATTTGTTGTTCAACAAATACTCATTTTCAAGATTTATGCACGTTTATGGGTGGATGAATCTCGAAAAAAAGATAAAGTTAACATCAAAATACGAGCAATTTTTTTGGCTCAATTTGACATGTCAAATCAATCAAACTACAAATTTAGTACATCAGTTTGGATTAAATTTGGGATAAAGTTTGAGAGGTAGTCAAACTTTAATTTGAGATAAGCTAGGGTTTTATGCGCAAATTAATTTGATTTGAGGATAAAAATCTAATTTTTAATTTGGGATAAAATTTGAAATATAGCCAAATTTTAATTTGAGATAAGTTCTTGATCTCATTCGTAATTTAACTTGTCTTAAGCATGCAGATTTAAATCTTGACAATTTTTTTTACAAAAAATTGGAATATGGCCAAATTTAAATTTAAGATAAATACGAGTCCTTAATCTTGAGATAGAATCATATTTATAGTTCCAATTTAAATTTAAAATTAAATAAAAATATTATTAATAATTTGATTTTGATTGGAGTTAAAAGTCCAAAATTTGAAGTAAAACTTGGAATGAATTTTAAATAAATTAGTAACAACCAATTTTTATTCAAATTTAAAATAATAATAACCAAATCTATGGAATTAGATTTCCTCTTTTGAAGAGATTTTCCAAAATCTTGAGCTCAACATATAAATAGGGACAGGACCCCACCCATTTAGAGCCTATTTATTCCTAGCAGCTTAGAAGCGAAGCGACTTCCCACATACCTAGGCTTTCTTTAGGAGAGGATGAGTCATCCCCATGGTTCAATTGGGCCTTATTCGCAAATAGCCTTAATCAAAGAAATCCTTGTTCTTTTCTTCTCCATCCTTGCGCTAAGTTGATGTCAGAAGTACGAAAAGAAGCAGCTCGAATTCAGATATAAAAGTAGGACAGGGTCTTCATAGGACGTCAATGATTCCACTAATAGATTAGAAGTTGAGCTTGTGTGCCCACCTTTGACTTGGTGGATAAAATGGAAAGCCTATCCTCTATTAAATTTATTAGTGAAATCTTTGACTTCTAATAGATTTGACGGGGTGCAGGAGAGATGAAGTCCCTGAACATCGCATAGTTTGTACTGGGATTCTGGTCTCGTTCTAAAGTTGAGCTTCTGTGCCCATATTTTTCTAAAATATCAAGATGGTTAAGCGTTCCTCATCGCGAATTGAATGTGGGATATCCACCCTAGATACCAAGAATGAACTAAGGATATCTGAACTGGATGAGGGATGAGGTTAGTAGCAAGGAGAATAACTAAAACTGGAGAAAGAAAAGCTAAAGGAAAAGGAGGATGTCGTTAGGTTATTCTTGCCCACTCGGGCGCTGCCTTATCTTTCTTCGAAAATTCTCTTCTTTTTTTTTCGTTAAAGGGATGCTAGGCTTTCTAGGAAAGAGATATTTGATCGAACTAGACGACTTATCCTCGAACCATGACTTTGTACTTGATTGAGTGAGACTATTATTTGCTGATGAAAAACCTCCTCCTTTGAATTATCCATACCGATCCTGAGTTCGTGCTTGGTCTCTTTATTCTTATTCCATCTTGTTTGTGGAAGTTCTTTTAACTATAACCTTCCAATTTTTCCTTTTTTTCTCTTTGCTCCACATTTTTCCTCCACCTTCTTTCTTTCTTTTTTCTTTTCTTTTCTTTTTAATATTTTCCTTTTCCTTTTTTTTTTTTGCAAACTTTAAACTCCACTGATTTCTTTTACCTATTCCTTTTTCCTTTTTCTTTTCACTCTCTCATGTCTTTTCTTTTTCCTTTTAGCTTTCCCATCAACAATTTCACTCCTACTTCAAACACTTTTACTTTGTTGTCAGCGATCCCACTTTAGTAGGAATGGTCGAGCACCTTTACTTTGTTGTCAATAATCACACTCCTACTAGGAACAATCGGACACCTTTACTCTATCGTCAACAACCTCAATTCTATGAGGAACGATCTGTTATGCCCCCACCCACTTGGACGGTTCTGGTGCCTTTAAGTGAAACGCCAGAATGCACAAGTTTTAAAACTTAAAATTTACTTGGACTTTAACAACTTAAGAGCATGCAATGCGATAAACTTCGATAACACTTAAACTTGAGTAAATTTAACAACTTTTATTCAATCCTTAAACAAAACTTAATACAACTACAAGTTTATACTTGAACAAATCTAAAACTTCAGGCTCTTAACGCCTACTTTAACACCTCATCGCTTGACAACTCGTCTTAAACTTAACAAGGCCTCAACGTCTCGTTTACCAATGGAAGGAAAAACTTAAAACATAAGCTGAATGCTTAGTGAGTGACACTTTTAGGAAAACCTTTGGGGAATACAAGATTATGCATAAACTCGTTTTACAAGGATGTTTCACAATGCCTCATCTCATGACAAAACATTAAGCACGCATTAGCCTCTACTTATTCCTCTTCATCTGGACAATGAACTTGCTCAATGCGTAGGCTAATATGATGACTTCATCATCAATATCACTGCAGACCCTCATTCAACTCTAGTTGCTTAGGCGATAGACTTGAGCACGAACCACTCAACGCGTTCAGTCATCCTTCTGGCAAGCGGACCACTTAACGCAAGGCAACCTCTACTCTTATGTGCATATAATAGCTAGCTCATGGTAGGAATAAAGCTAATAGTTTACTCGCATACAAGCATCACAAGAAAAACATACTTTAACTCATAAATAAACTTTCAACAGTCAAGCTTTTCTTATTAAACATAAATCACATTACAACATGCATTATACTTTACATAACATTAACATCAACATGACATGATTTTGGACAAAAGCTTTGTAAAACTTAGTCCTTTTCTTTAGAAAAGTCACTTACGAAGCCTAACTCTCTTTGCTCTTTCCTCTCTCTTAATGTCTAGTTCTTCTTTCCCCTTGTTACATAGTCTTCCTTTTCTTCCTTCTACTTAGCGCCTAACATCAGGAACGTTTCTTCTCGCCTAATACTCTTTCAGTAGAGTTTTACTACTTAGTGCTTTCTTACCACTTTCTTCAAAACCTTAAGTCTTATTTATATTAGTCTTAAATTGGATTAGTCATCGCTAAGCTAATCTTAGCTTGCCAGCTCCTTCTTAGTATTTTACACGTGTAAGTTTAACATCTTCTTTAACCATGCTTGACCTTAACCTAATAGATAAGGTGTTAATTAATATGAAATAATAGCTTTACTTGAATTTCTTAACTTTCTTTCCTCGTCTAGCCCTTCCTTGTCTAACCCAAATCATAAACTCACCTTGCATCGAGAATGAGTACTCCTCATTGCATCTTTGGTCAAAACGCATATCCAAAATGCATTTCTCTTATACTTAACTACTTTCACTCCCTTTATCATAGAACACAAGATACTTAACGTAGCTTCCTTTTCTTCAACACTTTTATTAAAACGTAGGCTTACACAACCGAGCACCTATACTTTGTCGTCAGCGATTCCACTTCCAGTAGTCGAACTGTAAGCCCTCATTTCTTTCTCTTTTATGTTATCTATATATTTAATATCTCTTAAATGGTGAAAAACAAGTTGGAATACTTTTATACTCTTTAAGATTAATTCGTGTGATAAGAAAATTTTAGAACTATATCAATGGAGTTTTAAAGCTTAAATTGTTTTGTATAGGTGTTGAAAGGAATGAAGAATGGTGAAAATGAGTTTAATTTGGATTGAAGGGCATTTTGGTCATTCTATCATTATTATTAGTTAAAAAACATAACAAATAAAAAATAAAAAAATAATTTCTTCTTCTTCTTCTTTTCTACTTCCTCACCCTTCTAGATCAACCGGCCCCCTCCCATTCAAAATCTCTTCCATCGCCACTCCAATCTCTTGCTTCTTTACGCCGACGCGTCGCCAGCCGTCATTACACTACCCCAACTGCCGGACGACTACCACCCACGCCGTGCACCGCCTTGAACCACGTCGTTTGAAGATGTCAGTTCGAATCGACACGATCTCCTCGAGTTTCCTTATTGTGTTTCATCGTTAGTCGAGTTGTGCATTATTTAAACATCGTTTGTCGTCATTTGGTAAGCCGAATCATTTCTAATCTCGTTCTTCTCAACTCCGTATCGTTGGATCTAATTTGTTGGGTAAATCTTCTTTGTTTTAATAGATTTCTTGATGAGTTTCCATTACCCATTAAGTTTTAACTCGATTTTCACAATACCCATTACGTTTTGATGCTAGATTTAAATTTTGGAAGAGTTTAAACTCACTCCTACAAAATTTGGATTACTTGACGTTAATACAGTGTCAAGTAAACCTATACTTGACGCTTTAAAAAGCGTCAAGTAATCGACTGTCAAGTATAGTCACATTACTTGACACTAAAAAACCGTCAAGTATTATATTTCTTGACGTTATTTTTGTGTCAACTAAGATATCATACTTGACGCTTTTTGTGTGTCAAGTAAGATAGTATACTTGACGTTGTTTACGTGTCAAGTAAGATATTTTACTTGACAGTTTTTACACATCAAGTAAGATAGTATACTTGACACTATTTACACGTCAAGTAAGATAGTATACTTGATTGTTTTTTATATGTCAAGTAAGACAGTATACTTGACACTTTTTACATTTCTCATTTCTTGCTTTACTTCATTCAAATAAAGACAGATTCATCGACAAAATAAACCTTCAAATCAACAATAATTTCATTCTTCGACAATAAGTCATATGTATACATAATTTGCAGTAATATACATAATTTACAATAATATTATACAAGCAGTATGACTATTCACGTCTCTCCACAAACTACTCTCAATTTACACCGGTAAATAAAATTACTAACTATAAGACTTTAAAACATTAAATTATGTTCTGACCCTCAATAATTACGTATGTTCGAGTATTAATACTTCATGAAGCCTCATAGTAAGTTTCACCAAATAATTCTTGCAACAACCTACAATAAAATTTAGCAAGTTTTAGTAAAAAAGAATAACAATTCCTCTTTAAAAGTTTGTAGTCCGATCATCTAAACACATACACATATAAAACGATACTATGAAAGGGTTGCACATTGAGAATGTACATGTTGTACTAACCTTCATACTATGAGGAATCCTCCAGTCAACCATTAGAACAATCAGCCCTCAAGTATTTAACAACGACCATATTATGAAGTATCTAAGAAAGACAAGGACAATCATAAATGAAGTATTTAACAAGTCAAAAAACAAAAATTGTAGGCTATATTAATCATTGATTGTCTAAGGAAAAATAAAAGATATGAACTACAAACACGTGTTATCCTCAACTACTAAGCTTCAATTTAAAATCACTACTACAAAAATTGAATATTCTGTAAATGAAGAGGCCGTGAGTACATTTCTCAGCAAACATACAGATTACAAATTCATTTAGTTAATAAGCAAAATGAATTTACTATTGTCAGTGTACTGTGAGTTCATATTCAAAGTTGATATTACATACAAAACATTATAAGGTTAGTGAGGGAGTTCTTGAATGATAAAAAAATGTTGTTTTATCTAAAAGCTAAATCATAAGCCACAATCTAGGATAGATAATAACATACTCTTGTTTATATAACTTAAGAGTTTATACATATAAAACAATAACTACTATTTAATCATTCATAAATATTGATCAAATACGGTACAATTTGGCAAACATTGATCAAATAGGAAGGCTTAAAAGTAGTAAAAAGTGAAGTAAACATTGATCAAATACAGTACAATTTGGCCAAAAAAAAAAGTACATGGGTAGAGATTACCTAAATTTTGCTTTTTGAAGAACCCTTGGTCAAGTAGAGCCTCCACATCATAAAAGTGTCTTCATTGTCTTACAATCAACGGAAGAGAATGTCTCACGTAAAGTCATTGTCATCATCTATAAACAACCATAACCATGAAAAGTCTCAACATTGAAGGGAAATTGTGAAATTGAAGAGAAAAGGATATAAAATAAGATATGAACTATTATAACTGTAGCACCTACTCTATATCGCAGTCACTACACACTCACCCTAACAGCAGGCAACATAGCTCGACAAACACCAAAAGGTAGCAGAATCTTATCTTTACAGCAAAGTATGAAAACTATCAATGAAACTCACCATACAGTCAGGAAATTTTAATTCCACTAATTAAAGGATTCTAAAGATCTTATGCAATCCATAGAATCTTGAAAATTCTCTTAAATTTCCACCTTTGATTCGGTTTTCTCCTTTTACAAAGTCTCTATGTGTTGTCCTTTTAGTAAATGAAAAAATGAATAATCTTGAAACGTGGATTAATCCAAAAGTTATATTGTAATCAAAAGTATTTTTGCATATCTTTAATACTAGCAAACACCTAAAAGAAAGGATTTTCAGATGAAACCTAATAAGATATGCGATAACATAGGCAATTAGGTCCTGATTTGTGTTATGGTTCAACCATTAATACAAATATGAGATCAAACTTGTCTGTCATATAATGTGAACAAACCAACAAGAACATCAACCTCATTGGATCCTTCTCCTCCTCAGAACAATCTTCAATTACATTCTCATCAGCCAGCCTCCAATCTAACTTCAATCCAATTCAATATTATTTCTCAAAAGTAAACCATTAGTGCTAAAAAAAAAAGAAGTTGGGAAGGATATATATGTTACAAACATCCAGCGAAGCAAAATAACAGAACATCTTTTTTAGATAAAAGCAAATAATGTATAGAAGAGATGAGATTTACCGGCAAGGAAGGTCGGAATCGTCGCAGGTAGGAGTCTGCTGCATGGGTCGTTATGGAATGGGTCGTCGCAGCGTGGGTCGTGCAGAATGGGTCGTCCAGAACAGATCGCTGCGTGGGTCGTGCGCAATGGGTCGTTCGGAACAGGCGGCGTCGTCCGGCGTGGGTCGTCGCAGAATGGGTCGTTCGGCATTGGGTCTTCGAGGCGTTGACGTGGGTCGTCGTGGGTCTTCGCGTGGCGTGGCGTGGGTATTCACGCGTCGAGTGGGTCTTCGCGCGGCGTGACGTGGGTCTTCGCGGCACGTCGACGTGGCTCTTCGCGGCGGTCGTCGGCGTCTTGGGCAGAAGGTTGGGTTATCGACTGGGTAAGGTAATGGAGATAGAGAGATTGAAGGGTTTTGGGAGAGAAAGGGGGAAAATGAAAGAGATTGAAGGGTTTTGGGAGAGAAAGGGGGAAATTGAAAGGTTTTTTGGAGGGAATTTTTTAATAATTTTTTTTATTATTTTAATAAATTTCTTTTTACTAAATTTATTTTAATACATTTCTTCTACTAAATTAATTTTTAATAAGTTTCTTTTGGAAAATTTATTTTAATAAGTTTGTTTTAATAAGTTTATTTTAATAACATTGTAATAACTTTATTTTAGTAATTTTATTTTAATAAATTTATTTTAATAAGTTTATTTAATGGAATGAGAGAAATAAAAAATATTTTTATATTTTTATATTTGACATTTTTAAAATATTAATTTTCAAAGTATCAAATAAATTTTTTTACTATACTTGAAGTTATTTCCACGTCAAGTAAATGTCAACTATACTTGACGCGGAATAAACGTCAGGTAAAATCTGCACTATACTTGACGCTACAAAACCATCAAGTACAATCTCAACTATACTTGACGTGACACAAAACGTCAAGTAAAAATAATTCGAAAATTTTGGTGAAAATTTTGTCTTCTTTAAACTATTCTTGACGTTGTTTTCGTGTCAAGTAACATTTTCGCAATACTTGACACGAATACAACGTCAAGTAAAATATCCTTTATACTTGACGCGAAAAAAACGTCAAGTAAAGGTTAGCGTAAAATTGTCCGAAAAACTCCGTGAAATCTTCGCTTTTTTATGACTATACTTGACGTTTTTCCTTTAAAATTGTCAATACTTGACGTTTTTTTAACAAAAGCGTCAAGTATGTAAAAGTGCCTAGTGTCAAGTAAAGTAGATTTTTTAGTAGTGACTGCAGTCCAGTCGTTCGGAATCTCAAAATCGGACGCTTTGGCACATTTTGGGGGACAGTCTACCCATCTAGTTTTATCGTGAACTTGATTTGAACCATATTGTTTTGTATGAGGAGTTGAAGATTTCGAGAACTTGGAAGCATTAATTAACATGGTCGAGGTTGTTTTAAATGAGATGGAGTATGCTTCTAAGTTATTGTCTGGTTAAATGGATGTTGGGATTGTAAATAGATCTAAACTTCTAAGGTATAAATATTGGATATAAGAGATTATGGATTTAAAAGACGACATAAGTTTGGGTGCTTGTGGTGTTAAGTGTTTAAGTTGAAGTTTAAGAGTCCAATAGCCAAATTAAACCAATTGGGGAATAGTTCAATCTAAATCTTAGAAGTACTTAAGGTTGTTGGTCCCTTGTTGAGATAATGGATATAAATCCACATAAAGGATCCATTGAGCTTGATGTATTTTCATAAAAGACCCATTAAGCTTGAACTAAGTTGAATGCTCATTGTGTTAAGTAATTAAACTTCAAGTCTAAGGATTCATAGGTGAAAAGTCTAGTCTAATTGAAGGAAAATTGAGAATTTAAGGACTTTAAAAACATAAAATAGTTAAGTTGGTCTTATGAAGTGATTTGAAGTTTGTTGCATCATCTTGCTTTGTGAAGCTAACCGATAGACCTTAATCTTTGCTTCAGGCCAATTTGAGGTGGGAAAAGCGTATAATCCTGGGGGATCGAGCCATTGATTGTGAGTGGCTCATTTTCAAGCTTTCTTTATACCTATACACGTTATCTCTTAATATTGCTTGGAAACTACCATGACTTAAACCTTTTATGACCACGTTTTTGTTTATGTTTAAACAATGTGTTTATGCATCGCAATTTAAGGAATGTTTATGACTTGGATTGTATAAAAGCGAGTTTCAACTTCCTGTTTTCAATTACACTTGAACGATGTGTTATTCATCACGATTTTAAGAATACGCATGGCTTAAACTCTATAAAATAGTATTTGATGTTTTTATTATACTTGGATTTGAAATATGGTTAATTGATGCTTATGGTGAACGAGAAGCTGATTTCCCTAAGCTACGTGAATATGTTTTCGTAGCGCCACCTATGGTTGTCAATGGGTTTCGGGGCTAAAATAGGTCGTGACTAGAGATCCGAGAACCTGAGCCTAGGTCAGGACATGGATGGAGGATTGTGATATGGCTTTGGGCCTAGCTTAACCCATGATGGGTGGCTCTATGTGCACATAGGAGCAGTATGTAGTTGTTGTGGTAGGTGCTGAGTATACATGAGCTCCATTTTGCCGTGTGTTTCCTTGTGGATATGGAGCACGTGTGAGCTATTCTCAGGTCGTATGCTTAATATGCTATCATGGTTGGTTTGGATTGGTTAACGGTTGCTATTTGGTGGGTATTAAGGATGCATGAGTTAGTTTTGGCCGCATGATTCTTTATCATGTGCGAGCTATCTTTGGCTGTATCTTTATATGTCTTGCCATGGTTGTATGGATTACAAATTGTTAGTGGTCTAATGACTATGAGTTAATGACGTTTTTTTCACTAATATTATATTTCTAATGCATATTTATAATTTTTCTCTTTAAGTATGTTTTATGAGCTTTACATTTAAGAAACTTGCCACTCACTGAGTATTCGACTTATGTTTTTAATGTTTTCTTCCCCACCCCCGTCAGGTAGCAATCAAGGGCTAAGAATTTGATTGAATTCTCGTCATTGGTTATAGATCTCCACTATTCTTTTGTATGTATATAGTTATCTTTTGTAATACATCAGAAAGTGGTTAGATTGTAGCGAGAGCAAGGTTAAGAACTCGTGATTTTGGGGAGATCCCTCTTTTGGTGGAATTATTTTGTACGACAAATCTAATTAGAGTATGGTTGTCCGTCTGAAACTCTGAAACTATAGAACTATCTGGATAGGTGAGACACACTTGATGCATTGTGCATTATGTGGTTGTTTATACTTATATAGAAGTAAAAGTTTCTTCCCTTTACAGGTTTGGCTAACCCATATTTTAGAGGAGGTGTTGCTGAAATTTTTATAGAATTCTTGAAAACCATTTTATTAATCTTACAAAAAAATGGTTGTTTAAAGTAATAGATTTACCACGATCTAGGTTAGAAGGGAAATTAGAACGGGGTGTGACACGGACACCTTTATTATGCCGTTAGCAATTACACTTCCACTAGGAACGATTAGCATACTTTTTTGTCAGCGATCTCACTTCTTGTAGGAATGATCATACATTTTTACTTTGTCGTTGGTGATCCCACTTTAAGTAGGAACGGTTAAACACCTTTACTTTGTCGTCAGCGATTCCTCTTCTATTAGGAAAGATCTGTTGGATTTTATGTCTTAAAACTCATAGTTTATAATCATATTTTATTTTTCAATAAATTGGTTATTGAAGAATTATTCGTGAAATTGTATATTCTTGAATCCAATAAACTAAGGTCCCTAGGCTTTCTTGTGTAGACTTGAACTTTATGTTATAAACCTAAATTAACATGAGTCAAGTTTGAGTATATAGCCCAAACGGTTTATAGAATATGAATAAAGATGGACACCTTATTTTGGGAACACTATGGATGCGACCCGCTTTGCAATTAGTACAAACGTTGTGATCCTAAATTTGTTCATGTGGAGACATGAAAGTGGGAACATTCTATGTAAAGTGTTTGCATAAGATCAAATCATGAAATAATCACTTTTACGTTATAATCACATTTACTGTTTAAAACAAACTATTTCTTTCTATTGATGACCTAGGTAACTTAATTTTAATCCTGAGCTAACTATGAGCTCCTGTTCACACGAGATTATCCTTAGATTTGCATAGGTGAGAGTAGCTCATTAGCACTAACCCAATAAGCTTCAAATTTCAAGGGTAAGATGGGTAGATTGTTAGGGACATAGGATGAAAGATGGAATTCACTCATGCTCTCTATAGGATTTGTAGATAGGTTGTTCCCTTAAGTGTTGAGTCCAAGTCTTGAACAAGGGGCCCCACCGTCTCATTGGCCTGAGAGGGATTTAATTTATAGGTTGGATCTTAAACTAATTATTCATTAAAGGATTAATGAGACTTAAGGAATAAGATGTAATCTTAGGGGTAAAACGATATTTTTTAGCCAACCAAGATTACAAAGAACTGGTCAATGATCAACTTACTAATCATGGTTATATTACATTTATAGCAAAAGGGAATGCAACTACGATGCTTTAGTGGAATGACCCATTAGTTAATGGATGTTGATTATCTTGGTATAAAAAGTTTAGTCAATTAATCTTGGATCGTTAGAGCCCATGATATGTAAGTCCATTAGGTTCCCCTACTAGCTCATATAAAATAAACTTATAATAGTATGTTGGATTAAATCGAATTGTTTGAATTAAGAAATGAGAGTAAAACTGATAAGTATATATGATATAACTGTCGATTATTAGTTAAGAGATAGAACTTTGTATTTAAATATGATTTGAATATCAATGATATGAATACAGATGCATATTTGAAAGCTCACAAATAATGTAAATGGTCAAAGTTGTATAAAGTCAAACAATTGACTTTTAACTTTGAAAATTCAAACTTTGACTTGTTCTATATTTAAATGTGATTTGAATTCAAGAAAAATGAATGCTGATTTATGTTCAAGAGGCTGAAATTAGTCCAGAAAGACAAAATGGTAAAAAATCTAAATGTTGACTTTTGGTTTGAAAAGTCAAAGTTAAACTTTGACTGAATTGTGAAAATGCCATTTTACCCTTTGACTAAACTTAATGGAATAATCCAACATTTTGTTGGCACTAACTGTAGTGGATTTTAGTGGATGCTTGAGGTACTTTCACCTAGCCCACTATGAGATAATGCTTTATGAGGTATTGAGCATTGGTAAATAACTACATGCATTTTTTCATGTAATTTCTTTATAAAAATAGGACTTTTTGAAATGTTAAAAAAGGATTTGAGTTTTGTTGAAATTTTTCACTTAGCTTCACCAAATAAAAAAAAATTATAACCCATATCTAGTTTTTCTTTTCTATCCTCCATATATAATCTTTTTCTCTTTTCAATCCTTCACCCATCGGGTCCCACAACTCGGTTTTGAGTCTAGAGGATAGCGGGTAAACTCTAGTGGCAAGTTTGTGTCGTCTTTGTGTAGAATTTATAAGCACTCGAGATTGGACATGGAAAAGCAGTAGTGTAATCTTTGAAGTTGGAGATTAAGAAGCAACTACACCATCATCAAACTTGGAGATGAAGAAGCATTGGCCAAGTCTTCAATCTTGCATTTGAATGAAATTTGATAAAATCTTTGAACTTGGGGAGTGATGTGCTTATAAGCATCTAACTTTGCGGTGTTTGGTTCCTAATGCAACACCTCTTTGATTTGTCATATTGCTCTTAGCATGACATCTTCAACTCTAAGTTGACATTCTTTAATGAGAATGGACACCATCAAATGCCTAGTGTCATGTTTTACGTGGTTATGACACTATTTGTTTGTATACGACTAAACTTAAAATTTATTTTAAATTACCTGCGTACCCTTGTAGGGATCATGTCATGACATAGTTTAAACCTTTTTGTTTCTTTTGTTATTGGACTGAATTTAAAGTTTTCGTTAAGTTGCCTACATACCCTTAAAGAAAAGGATCAAGTTATAATGTAGTTGATCAATTAAATATATATTTTTCTTTTATTCTTCACTAGGCTAAATTTAAAGTTTTCTTTAAGCTGCCTACATACCCTTTATAATATAGAGATCAAGTCATAACATAGTTCAAATATATATATATATATATATATATATATATATATATATATATATTGTTATTTTCCTTTTAAGCTCCCATGGGTTAGGAGCACCATGTAGTTTAGGCTCTTATGATAAGAAATTTTTGCATATCTAGTAGCTCATATTTTTATCAAGGACTTGTTCACCTCCTTCATTTGTAGGAATAGTGAATATAATTAGTTTTGGCTTTACCATCAAGGAAACTTTTGTATTTATGTATACAAAAAACTTTCTCTTCATGTGTGAAGGGACACAACATGAATCTTCTTAATAATTGTTTTCTTTATTAAATGGTTTTGCATTCAAAGTTTTCATCTTTCTTTCACGTTTATTGCTTGTCATCTTTAGATGATCAAAAGCAAATGTTGAAGATCGATCTTTCTTTGATGTTTAAGATACTTAGCCTTTTGAAAGTTGAAGTTCAAGTAGAAATAGAAGTTGAACATCAATTTTCTTCTTCCATCGTAGGCATACTGAATCGTTGGAAGATTGAAGATCGAGTAGTTGAAGGCTTGATACGATTGAAGACAAAAGTTATTTGCTCGCTTTCCCTTGAATCTTCGACTTCTTCATAAGATATATGATTGTTGTCGATTTTTGCTATGCTGACAACATGACATGCAATGACTTCTAATACTTTCTTTGAATGATCATCGAGGAATTTTCTTGGGAGGAATTTTGACAAAATTACCGACCGTTGAGGTTGGAGAAAGTCCTTATCCTTGCCCTTTTGTTTCTTGTCTTTATGTGAGCTTTTCTTTCTCTTCTCTAATGTTAATGGAGAAGCAACTTCTTTTGGATAGAACTTGACTTTTTCTTTCTTTCGACGAGTCACGAACATCCACCCTTCGCCATCATCTTCAATAGGTTCGTCTTTATTTTTGGAGTCTGTCGTTAAATACTTTTGTTGGAATCGAACAACTATAGGTTTAAAAGTTTCAAACTGAACAAGCTTTCCTTTAGATCATAAAGCGGTGTTAATGGCGAAACACTTGAAGTCATCTCGATTGCAACATGATTCGTCTAAGCAATTTCACTATAAGAAATTCATTATTCAATGACAAAGTTTTAGTGGTGCAAGTATTTTTTGCCAGTAAAAGATCGTTTATAGCAACACAAAAAAATGTGTCACAAAATATTACTATTAGCAACACGTTTTTAATCTGCACCACCAAAAGAATTAGTAATACAACAGTAATATCATGAAACATTAAATACTTTTAGCAACAAACATGTATGTTGCTAAAACTTATCATACTCCCAAAGTTTTTCCTTTATTTTTAATTTCCTTCCAACCCTTTTTCATTAAATAATTAATAAAACAAAAAATCACTCTCTCCCCACTTTATCTCCATCTCCACGAGCACACAAACCCACCTTCCACCTCCATATTTCGGCCAACAACCATAAAATTCCTATTTTTCGACAGCAGACAATGACCCACAATGAACGAACGAAGGCAGTTTCTTTAGTAACCCATGCGAATGCCGACCCATACCCACCTCAACTACCCACGCAAACACCGGCCCACACCCACCTCAACTATCCACACAAATGCTGATCCACACCCACCTAAACTGCCCACGTGAACGACTGTTGGTGACCCACGATGAACGACGATTGGTGTGTACAACTAATTAATGATGACCAATGCGTACCTAAACTGCCTATGCGAATGACTCCATCCAACGATGACCTACACAGTCTCTCTACCCACAGTGACCCATTCCGTCAAACTTCTCAAGGAAGGTTTGTTTCTCTTTTCTTTTTATTTGTAGTTTTTTATTTTAATTACATACCCCTTCATTGCTATTTTTCTTAATGTGGCAATAGTTGTTGGGTGTATTTCCTCCCTATTTTCTTGATATATAAATTTGATATTTTAAAATATATCTTATTTTTATCTAAGCTTAGATTGACTAATCAATTAAGAAAAACTAGATAAATCTGTATGAACACTTTACCCAATCTCCATAAATGTGTTTACTCTTCCGTTGCATTGTTATTTTTCTTGATGTAGCAACAGTTGTAATATGCTTGAAATTTTGGGACTGAAATGCACATATTTACTTGAACGTCTAAATGAATTTTTGTCTATCGATTGAAAATAAATTTCCAAATTTTGATGGAGTTTACTTTTGCTTTGGGCTAAAGAAGTGGAGTTTTGTGGCAATGGTTATTAGGGGCGTTTTTTTTTTCTAAAAATTGAATTGTAGGTTTTGTATTGGAGTGGAAAATGGACTTTTCATGTGTTAATATGTATTTGAGAGTTAATTTAGAACAATAACAAAAACTTAAGAAACAAGACAACTTTGATTGTGTGATATTTTGCAATTTAAATAAGGTTTTGGTTATTTGTGTCATATTTTGCAATTTACATAAGGTTTGATTCTGTTAGAATTATTAGAATTAGTGGGCTTAGTCCATTGGGAAGATTTACCCTAAATATTCTTTCCATTTTTATCTCTTTGTACTTTTCTATTTATTCCCTCTTGTATTTTTTGTATGAATATCAGAAAATAATAAAACTAAAAAAATTGTGGTTTTTCTCCCGATTCTCAGGTTTTCACGTAGTCGGTTTCTTGTTTATTGCTTTTAATATGGTATCAGAGCGAATCAACAACGAAACCCTAGAAAAAATTTTAGGAATCAGCCGAACCAAAACAGCCGCCGTCGTCGTCGTGGACACCACCATGGAAAAACTACTCCAACGGATTCAGACGCCGTCGATCTATCCAATGGGCCAACCCTCGCCGCCGTTCGTGCAACCTTCCGGCCAGAAACGACTTTACGCGTCGCCTTTGCCAGGCTTGTGGGCCCACACGCCGTCGTCCATTAATCTTACCGCCTATCCCATCCGCTTCTATGCGCCGTCGCCTGTCCAACCATCTCACCCTTTCGGTCATCTGCCACCGTACGCGCTGCTCATCGTCGCTGGACAACAACCTTCAAAGTTGTAAAAGCTATACAGCAGTGCAAATCTGTACAGTAGTGCAAATCTGTTCGTCGACCCTTTACAACAACCTTTCTTCTATAGGAACGGGGCTGACCAACACCATAACAGATCATAGAGTGAAGCGGGCGAGTCATCGGCACCCTCTAGTTATGGACAACCATATGTGTAGGAGAGCTGTTTTTGAAGTTAGTACATCCTTGGCACAAACCAATCCATCGATGTATTCTAAGAACTTGGTAATTTCGCTTCGTAACGTGCCTTCAAATTATATAACTAACTTTTTTGCCTTTAGTGCTCAATCCTTGACCCATGATAATGGGAAACCAATTCTCGTTTGTGAGCACTACAAGAAACAACGACATACCAAAGATCAGTGTTGGAAACTCCACGGTCGGCCCCTAAGAGGTAACAAACGCTCCTCTAACGAGTAATAGAACTCAGGGCGTACCGATATTAGGGAGACTGTCAGCACCTCTCAGCCCATTAGCCCTACTACTAGTCAGACTAGCTCTCTTACTCTAAGCGTCATTGCTCAATCAGGTATGTCTTAGTCCCTTGGCCTCATTAGTGTTGATAGGACGAATCTCTGGATTTTAGACTCGGGGGCCATAGGTCACTTGAAGGGTTTCTCAGAGCACTTTGTCTCTTATACTCCATGTGTCGGTAATGAGAAAATTCGGATAGTCGATGACTCTTTAGCCCCGATTGCTAGGAAAGGACAAATAGTCCTCTTTGACGATTTCTCCCTCCACAATGTTTTGCATGTGCCTAAGCTTTATTACAATTTGTTATCTATCAGTAAGATTACCCGTGAGCTGCACTGTAAAGCTACTTTCTTACCTGAGTTTGTTTGCTTTCAGGCCTTGAATTTGGAGAGGATGATTGGTATTGCCTGACATAGCAGGGGACTTTACATCCTTAATGATGATACCTCCGGTAGTAGTATCTCTACGACTAGTTTATTGTCTTCCTATTTTAGCACCTCTGAACATGACTTTATGTTGCGGCATTTTCGGTTAGGTCACTCGAACTTTACGTATATGAAATATTTGTTTCCCCATCTCTTTCTTAAAATAGATGTCTCCTCGTTATCTTGTGATGTGTATTCGGGCAAAACAACATCGTGTTTCTTTCCCTCATAACCATATAAACCCACACAACTGTTTACCCTTATCCATAGTGACGTTTGGGGTCCCTCCAAGGTCACCACCTCATCTAGGAAAAGGTGGTTTGTAACCTTCATTGATGATCATACCCGTCTTACCTGCGTTTACCTTATCACCGATAAATCTGGGCTTTCTGCTATTTTTCAAAACTTCTATCACACCATTGAAATACAATTCCATAAAAAAAATTGTTATTCTTCTGAGTGATAATGGTCGAGAATTCCAAAACCATAACCTTAGTGAATTTCTAGCCTCTAAGGGGATTGTTCACCAAAACTCGTGTACCTACACTCCTCAACAAAATGGAGTGGCCGAGCGAAAAAATCGTCACCTTCTGAAAGTAGTCTGTTCTCTGCTTCCCACTTCCCTTCCTTCATACCTGTGAGGAGATGCTATTCTTACAGCAGCTCGTTTAATCAATAGAATGCCTTCTCGTATCCTCTACCTTCAGACTCCTTTAGAATGTCTTAAGGAGTCCTACCCCTCTACTCGTCTTGTTTTAGAGGTTCCTGTTCGTGTGTTTGGATGTATCATTTATGTCCATAGTTTTGGCCTTAATCAGACCAAATTTACCTCTTAGGCTCAGGCTTGTGTATTTGTTGGGTATCCCCCTCACCAGCATGGTTATAAATGTTTTCACCCGTCGTCTAGGAGATACTTTGTCACTATGGATGTTACTTTATGTGAGGATTGACCCTATTTTTCCATTAGCCATCTTTAGGGGGAGAGTATGAGTAAAGAGTCGAACAACACCTTTGAATTTATCGAACCTACTCCTAGTACCGTGTCTGACATTGATCCTCACCCTATAATCCTACACACAGACCAAGTTCCTGGAAAAACATATTATAGGAGGAATCTCAAAAAGGAAGTCGGGTCCCCTATCAGTCAGCCGCCGGCTCCAATCCAAGACTCCAAACCTCATCGAGATCAAGGTATGGAAAACCCTACTGAACCTTGCACTAATAATATGATGAATGAGAATGACATGTCTGATGTTGCTGTTCTTGAAAATGTGGAAGAAAAGAACAATGGTGATGAGACTAAAGTCAGAACAGAAACCACTAACAATGAAGCTGAATAGGGTAATACAGGGAAACTTGACAAGTATGATCCTTCTCTTGATCTTCCTATTGCACTGAGAAAAGGTACTAGGTCTTGTACAAAGCATTTCATATCTAATTATGTGTCATACGAGAATCTCTCACCACAGTTCAGAGCTTTTACTGCCAGCCCTGACTCTACCACAATGCCCAAAAATATTCATATTGCTTTAGAGTGCCCTGAATGGAAGAATGTTGTCATGGAAGAGATGAAAGCTCTTAAAAAGAATAACACTTGGGAGATCTGTGCTCTACCCAAGGGATACAAGCATGTGGGATGCAAAGGGTGTTCACTCTCAAATACAAAGCAGATGGAACACTTGACAGACACAAGGCAAGGTTAGTTGCAAAAGGATTTACTCAGACCTATGGTGTTGATTATTCAGAAACTTTTTCTCCTGTTGCTAAGTTGAATATTGTCAGAGTCCTTCTTTCTGTTGCTGTAAACAAAGATTGGCCTCTATATCAGCTGGATGCTAAAAAATGCTTTTCTGAATGGAGATCTAGTAGACGAGGTCTACATAAGCCCTCTGCCTGGTTTTGAAGCCTAGTTTGGTCAACAGGTTCGTAAACTCCAGAAATCCTTATATGGTATGAAACAGTCAAACCGAAACAGTCACCCAAAACATGGTTTGACAGATTCACTACTTTTGTCAAGTCCTAAGGACACTCTGATCACACTTTATTTACAAAAGTTTTCGAGATAGGGAAGATTGCAGTTCTGATAGTTTATGTGGATGACATCGTTTTGTCTGGAGATGATCAAGCAGAAATCAGTCAACTTAAGCAGAGAATGAGTAATGAATTTGAAATCAAGGATTTGGGAAATCTGAAATATTTCCTTGGAATGAAGGTGACCAGATCTAAAGAAGGCATCTCTGTGTCTCAGAGAAAATACACCCTTGGTCTGCTAGCCGAGACAAGTATGTTCGGATGTCGTCCCGCTCAGTGGCGGATCTAGAAAATTTATAGTTTAGTTAAAATAATTTATAAATGAGTGGTTCTAAAAATTAATAAATTTACTGAGTTTCGTACATCACAATTGTCCCCTACGAGATTTCATATTTTGAAATCGATACATAATAGCTTCATTATCTATCTTATCAAATAAATCTCTCTCAATATATGCTACAAGACAATCATGCATCCATTGGTCTTCCATTCGATTACGCAACTGAGTCTTTATAATGCTCATAGCAGAAAATGTCCTCTCCACGGTAGCCGTTGTAACTGGTAAGATCAATGCTAAGGTAAGCAACCGATAGACTAATGGGTAAACTTTATCTTTAGCTGTTATCACCATTTTTTGAGAAAGATCACCAATACTTGTTAACCTAACAAACATATTATCTGAACACACATCAATGATGTAATTTTGAAGCTGATCTTCAAGAATAAGAAGCTCCGTAGTTGAAAAATCTCTAGGATAAAATTGTGCAAGGCAAATGAGCTTTTGTCTGTCAAAAACCGTAAATGAGTTGCTTGGATTGAGACATGCCACACAAAGAAGCAACTCGGTGCTTTTCTCACTGAAACGATTATTTAACTCTTGAAGTTGCATGTCAATAACTGCATAAAAAATCTCAACACGATAATGATATATATTTGTGATTTCTTGAGAATTTCATCTTTGCCTCCCTCGAACTAAAAATGCATGATCCATTTTAAGCATTTAAATACCATGCTTATTACAAAAACTTGAAACTTCATCCAACAATGATTGCCATCCTGACTCTCTCATTAACTGTAATCTTACTTTACAAATCTTGACCAAATTCATTGCATTCACAATATCATGATCTTTTCTCTATAGTACTTGAGATAAATCATTTGTGATTCTCAAGATAGTTTTCATAAGATGCACATGAAAAACGAAGTCAAATGATTGGATTGAATTCATTAGAACCTTTGCTTCATATTTTTGTTCAGAATTTGATCCATCATCTATGATTATCTCAAGTACCTCACAAATGGATGAGAACATTGAAATACATCTCACCAAAGTGATGTAGTGTGATCCCCACCGTGTATCTCCTGGTCGTTTAATCATTGTTTCCTGATTTAATCCTCTTCCACTTGACAGCTCACCATTATTCAGAGCTTCAAAAGTGTTGGCACTATGTTTCTCTCTTAACATGTCTCGACGTTTTGCTGATGCACCAATAACATTCACCACATTTACAACTAAAAGAAAAAGACCAACGATCTCTACATGATTTTTTGCAATAGCTACCAAAGCTAATTGAAGTTGATGAGAGAAACAATGAATGTAAAATGCACATTCATTTTCTCTCAAAATTAATGTTTTCAATCCATTAAATTCTCCTCGCATATTGCTTGCTCCATCATAACCTTGTCCACGCAAACTTGTCATGCTTAATCCATGTATAGAAAAGAATCCATCAATAGCTTCTTTAAGTGATAAAGAACTTGTATCGGTAACATGTACAATACCGACAAATTGCTTAATCACACACCCTTTGTCTACATATCTCAACACAATTGACATTTTCTCCTTTGAAGATATATCCTTCGACTCATCAATCAAAATTGAAAACAACTTATCACCAATATCTTGTATGATTGAATTGACAATTTCTACTGCAATACAATTCACAATATCTTTTTGGATGTCTGGTGCAGTCAATTTCAAGTTTTCAGGAGCATTTTTCAAAGAAATGGCTTCAATATCTTTATTATGGTTGCATAACCATTGTAGGAGTTCAAGAAAGTTACCTTGATTTTTTGAATCTTCAGTTTCATCATGCCCACGAAATGGAAGACCTTGTTGTAACAAAAATCGAGCCAATCAATTGTTGCACCTAATCGAATCTGATAGTCAATTCTTGCTTGATTAGACATCTTGTTAAAAAATGTTGCAATTTGTTGTTTTTGATTTAAAAGAGCTTCACATTTGCCCCAAGCTTGGTTATGTGCATTATTTGGTCCTCCAACATGAGTTTGCAATTTCTCTTTTTTCTTCCAATTTGAAAATCCTTCACCAACAAAATGGTCACGTCTTGATTGTTCTCCAACTTTTGGTTTGAATAAATAACAACATAAACAGTAGGCAGCATCTTTTGAAATACTATATTCCAACCAATTAGGATATTCAGTAAACCAAATTGGATTAAATCTTCTTGACTGTGACCCGAATTTCTTCAACGGAAAAGTATGATTTCGAGGTTGGCAAGGTCCTTTTTGTAGATATGCTCTACGAACTTCATCACGAATATTACAATTGTAATCAAGAATTCTAATCCTTAGACCAAGATTTGCTGGTAAATCTTCTAATTTTACTTCAGTGATGGACCTTTCATTACTATTATTACTTTTCTTCAAAGGAGATGATAGTTCCATCAATTTTCTTTTAAAATATTTCTCCATTTAGATTTTCAACTGAATCTACAATAACATGGTAACGAGAATAAATCAAGAAGATATTGACATATAACAACAATATTATAACTTAAACAACCCAACAAGTTTATTTAAGTTTCATAAATTATTTCAAGAGTTAATAAAATAGGTATAAAACAAATGGACTAATATAAAAAATAAGAATGACTTAAAATATTAAAACCAAATGCATAAAAATAAAATAACAAACTTAAAAAGAGAAGAAAATAAATACAAAGCTTACCTTGTAAATTAGGAAATAAAGTTGAACAAGAAGCTAGCCAAGAAGAAGTTGAAGAAGGAATTTTTAAAGCTAAAACAAACAATAAGAATGGTCTTAAATATTAAAACGAATGGATATACATAAAACAACAAACTTAAGAATAAAACGAAAAAGAAATAAATAAATAAAAATTTACCTCACAAGCTATGAGAAGATGTTGAAGAAGATGTAGAAAAAGATGTTGAAGAAGATGTTGGAGAAGAAGCAAAAAAAGTTGAAAATTTTAAAAAGTTGGAAGTTGATAAAATTAAAAGACTAACAAAAAAAAAATTAAGTTGAAGTTTTATGAAAATAAAAAAATAATAAAATGAATGAAGATGAATAGGTAGTAGCTTTAATTTAGGTGGGGAAGAGTGTATAATTATTATTATTTCTTGGGTGGAAATCGAAGGGTTGCAATTTTGGAGAAAAAGAAAAAACTAGAAAAATTTCATAAGTAAGATTTGAACCCGGGTTGGAAGGGGGGCTAACAACTAAAATAACCACTAAGCTATTGATGATTATTAATAATTAGAAAATTATATATATATATATTATATAAAGACAATAAAGTTGAGGGGGGGCTCGAGCCCCCCCTAAGCCTATACTAAATCCGCCGGTGGTCCCGTTGACACTCCTATTGTATTCAACTGTAAACTAGAAAACTCTGATGATTAAGTTCCAGTTGATAAAGAACAATATCAGCACCTTGTGGGTAAATTGATTTACTTATCTCATACTTGTCTTGATATTTCCTTTGTTGTGAGTGCTGTCAGCCGGTTTATGTAGGCTCCCTATGAAAAACACATGGAAGCTGTCAAAAGAATTATGAGATACTTAAAAACAACACCTGGTAAATGGTTGATGTCTAGAAAGACAAATAAAAAGACCATTGAGGCATATACTGACTCGGATTGAACAGGATCTGTTATTGACAGAAAGTTTACCTCCGGTTATTGTACCTTTGTTTGGGGCAATCTTGTAACTTGGAGGAGTAAGAAGCAAAGTGTTATGGCCAGGAGCAATGCTGAGGCCGAATATAGAGCTATGGGTTTGGGAATATGTGAGGAAATTTGGCTCCAAAAAGTCATGTCTGATCTTCATCAGGAATGTAAGACTCCATTGAAGCTCTTTTGTGATAATAAAGCTGCTATTAGTATTGCTAACAACCTAGTTCAACATGATAGAACTAAAACATGTTGAGATTGATCGATATTTCATCAAAGAAAGACTTGACAGTGGGAGCATATGCATTCTGTACATCCCTTTGAGCCGACAGGTTGCTGATGTCCTCACCAAGGGGCTTCTCAGACCAAACTTTGACTTTTGTGTTAGCAAGTTGGGCCTCATTGATATTTACGTCCCAACGTGAGGGGAAGTGTTAGAACTATTATAATTAGTGGGCTTAGCCCATTGGGAAGATTTACCCTAAATATTCTTTCCTTTTTTATCTTTTTGTACTTTTCTATTTATTCCCTCTTGTACCTTTTGTATTAATATCAGAAAATAATAAAACTAAAAGAATCGTGGTTTTTCTCCTAGTTCTCGGGTTTTCATGTAAGCCGATTTTTTGTTTATTGCTTTCAATAGATTCTAACACCTTGATTTCTAACTTAGGTAGCTACTTTAAGTGTTGTACTTATTATGGATCTAAGTTGGATAAATTTAAGAGATCAAACTTGTACTGAAAATTCTAATGGGCTAACTTTATCAAAACTACAACTTATTATTTAGACAAGAGGGAAGAACAAGATATCCTTATTCAAATTGTGTGAACATCAATTGGAAGAACAAGATGTCCTTATTTGTATAAATATGGCATGTCCCCGACTTATAAGTGATGAATATTCCATGAAGATACTGTTGATCTTTCTCCATTTTTTAGATCTAATTAAAGATTTCTAGGTGTTACGTTTTCCAATTCAAGTGAATGTAGAGAAGAAAATGTAAATCTTAGAGAAAACATTGAAATTAGAGATATAAAAGATGATGAGATGCTAGAGATGATTCATGATTTACATGAGCCAATGTTTGAAGAAACTACAAGGGATTCAAACGAGCAAGATAAGTCTGATAGAATATGGAGTGTTTTCTGAAGTAGAAGGGGAGTGATAATCGGGATGTCTAAAGCTCACTTTGTTTAATTTTTTAGTGAAACTTATGCACATTAAGGTTAGAGCGACAAATCCTTTGATATATTGCTTTAATTATTAAATGAAGCCTTTCCTGATGGTGTGAAGCTACTTGCCTCCTACTATGAAGCTAAGAAAAGACTACATGGGATGGGATATGAATCAATTCATATGTGCAAATTTGATTGTGCTCTATTTTGGAAAGATTATGCATCACTTGACAAATATCCGCATTGTGTAGAGTCTAAATATAGGTTGAATGATAGTCCACATAGGTGTTGAGATATTTTCCACTAAAGGCAAGGTTGCAAAGATTATTTGTTTATAACATACCGCAGAGAATATGAGGTGGCATAAAGATAAGAGGTGTGAAATTGAAGGCATACTTCGACATCCCGCTGATGCTGGGGTTGGAAACATTTCGATGACCAATATCCTTGTTTGCTTCAGATGCTTGAAATGTCATATTAGCACTTTATTCTAATGGGTTTAATCCATTTGGAAACATGAGTTACATCATACAACATGTGGCTGGTTATACTCATTCCATACAACTTGCCTCCTTGGAAGTGTATGAAAGCACCGTCATTTACTTTTCTATCTTTACTTATTCCTGGTCCAAGGTCTCTTGGTAAAGAAATTGATATTTACTTACAACCATTGATAGACGACTTAAATGAGTTGTGAGTGGATAATATTCTAATCATTGATAGAAAGGGAACTATGTGAACGAGTATTAGGTAAGCGGTTGAGGCATGTGAATAATAATTGATTTTCTAAATTAAAAAAACTGTAGAATTTTTTAATGGCGCTAAATATTGATTTTAATATGCTACAAAAGATGTTTGTAATGGTCACAAATTAACCTTTAGTAATAACATTATCTGCCACTAAAACATCGCCTTTAAAGAGAAATGTACTATGTCACTAAAAGAAGATAAATAGTAAGAACAAATATGTTACTAAAAGTAAGCATTTAGTAATGCACAAATATCAGTAAAAACACACATTTTGCAACGCGCATTTGTTGCGTCACTAAAACTTTTATCTACGCGAATACTACGACAGTCCTAGTGACGCATGTCACCATATCGCTAATACTTTTAGTAGTGTTTTTTCCGTTTTAGTAACATTTTTGTACGCCACTAAAAACTCAAGTTCTTGTAGATAAATATCCAACTCGATATCTTTTCACGAGTCAACTTTAGAATCAGCTCCTTCAACACGAAAATTAATGATCTGACGGTATTTGTAATGCTTTATTTTGGTCTCTTGCATTTTGACAACTGAATAAGTTGTTTCTCCATCGGTTACTCCAGCATGTCTCCAACATCAGAGTCTGGAAATAGATAAATTTTTTCCTATCTTCTTTAAGAGTTGGGTGTCGTTTCTATCGCCATCTTGCTTTCTTTCAACTTTTGTTTCTTTTCATTTAGAGAAAGATTTCAATGGAGTCACATGAACGACCATAAACCCTTTTATGACACTATCCACGATCTTTTAAGTATTGTTAATTTCATTCTTCGAAATAAGAAAATCTTTGTTCTTCTGTTGGCAATACTTAGCTCCATATCACGGGCATGAGTCGCCAATTTCGTGCGAGGTTTTATTCCTTGCAAGATGCAAAGAAGCTCTGAGTGCATGCCTTGGGTGCACATCTTCATTGCAATCTAAGCTTAGAGCTCTCAACCGGTTTAGGTAGTCGATGACTATCTCTCTCTTTCGCTACTTAGTTGCTTGTCAGCTCCAGCTCCATCATGCTCACGATACATCTAGGTTCCATTCGCTGCTTGGTATTTGTCAGCTCCATCATGCTGACGATACACCTAGGTTCCGAAGAGATATGTTTATAAACTTTTTCCAAAAAAGATAATGGATTGAAATGAATATCATTTTATTGATAGAAGAGATGTCCTTTACTCGATAACGTTAACATCAATAGAAAGTTTGTTTCTTATTCATATTCGTATTTATAAAGTGAGTAATTATTCTAAACAAATTACTGTGTGTAATTTGGTCATTTGTACAACATGTGTGATGGCGCGCCATATACCGCTCCCCCGTCCGCGACACCACAGTAGATTAAACTTTGGAGGTTCAAACTTGGAAGCATACAAATATCAGTCTCGAAAGGCAAGCGAAAGGGCGGAGAGCAAAGGAAGAAGACGATGACAGTATCAGCAGGGATCGGCTACACCTTGATAGCCTTGGGCCCTTCTCTCTCCCTTTTCATCTCCGTCATTGCTCACAAGCCCTTCTTGATTCTCACTCTACTCTCCAGGTACTTCTCCATTTCCATCTTCATTTCTCTTTCCATAATGTTCCTTCATCCCCATCTCATCGCCCTTCACGTCTGCTTTGCTCTGAGTTTTAAAAGCTTTCAATTAGGTTTTTCAACTTCCAATTTTTAATGAACATGTCCGAATTTTCGGTTTATTTCAATCGTTTGGTTCGTGGGATCAACTATTTTTTGTCCAATTCACATTTTTTGCCCTCATCTAGTCAATTGTGTTGTTAAAGCAGTTATTATGTGGTAGAATTACAATTCATGGTTGTTTATGTTTGCAGCACCCTGTTATGGCTCATTAGTTTGATATTGCTGTCCGCGTTATGGAGGGGGTTTCTTCCACTGAATTCAACCGTATTGTGGCCTTATGTAATTCTTATATTGACTTCGGTCATTTTTCAAGAAGTTCTACGGGTTCTTTTCTGGAAAGTCTACAGGTGAATCAATATCACTTTTATTTTTATTTTTATGAGAAACATTCAACAGAATTTTATTGATGAGATGAAATTACAAAAGGGCTGTATAAGTATTTGGAAACTGAAGCTAACAGAATCTAATTCTGATAGCATCTCGATATCATTTCTTCAGAGTCGAGTAATGTAGATTTTGTGCAACGTTCCTTAGAAATAAAAGTTTGATGGGATGCACCTCTTCGAGTCTTGAGGTATATTGCCTCACCTCACTAAGTATAAACACTGTTTAAAATCTGTTCTAATATCTTGCTATTGACTGTGTGAATCGGAAGCACGTGGGTTTGATTAGGTTTATCGAGGAAGTCCTAAATACAAATAATTAGTCATCGATGTTTCAAGAGAAAGAGAGAGTACAAAGCAGTGAAGAAATGGATTATGATCTCTTGTTGTTTTCATGTCTCTCACTGGGCTTCGATTTCAAAGATCTTTTTGTAATTAGACTATGAACTTGATTTTGTATAGTTGGAGTCCCTTCTTATAGTGGAATTTCTCTTTTTTGGGCTTAGTTTTTTGTATCCGTGTATTTTTTCATTCTTGGGAAAAGCTGTCGTTTGCATAAAAAACAAGAAGTCTACCACACAGAAATCAGAACACAATCATTTTTCATTCATTCTAGGTTCTAAATTAGAACTGTCTAATTGATATATTTTATTTGGCTGTACTGTTAGTATTAGTTTATCTTACTGGGGCATAACCCGAAGAGCATTTTTCTTTTGAAAAGGAGACAAGTCTCTTGAATTATTATTAATAAAAGAGCCTTTAGCTCAAAGTACAAGAGTATTATACTAAGAGCAAGAGAAAAGAGAAAATTCAAACTACCTCTACAAAAAAGCTACAAAACAAATTCAAGCTAAACATAGAAGAGATCAAGCTAAACAAAACCATATCCAAATAAATCTAATTACAAAGCATAATGCAAAATCCTCTCATAAAGAACTAAATTGAAATTAAAAACTCTCAAGAAGATGCAACCCACTACCTCGAAACTGCCTAACCGAAATAATCCATAATCCAGAGGAAGCTCGAAGAAGTCTTCCACTATTCAGGATTTACTTGTCATCCATATGAAGGAAAATCCAAGAATGACTGATGTTGGTCTTACAATGAGGAAAAAAACAATAAATTGCTGAAAAATCAAATTAGAGTAATTCCACAATCAGCTACTATTAATTTTAAATGATATGGTATTTTGCACGACCAGGGACAAAAATGAGTAGCAGACGGAAACTTTATAGATCCTGGCTCTTCCTCGCATTGAAATAGGGCATTGAGATTGGTTTCTAGAGGCTCAAAATGTTTATGACTTTCAAGTTCGGTTGACCTATTCAACTGCTCCAATTCCTCACTACTAATGCTGAAAGGAGAGTCGAAAAAAGGCTCACCCTTCTTGTTGGATTGATTGAGAGGGGTTTTGCTTGGATAGCGCTTAAAAATTTTTACCTTGGAGTTAGGCAAAGAGAACTCAGAGTACTTAAATTGGGTAGAGTGGGATGATGAGAAAATGATTTAGAAGAACAGGCTGGGGCTAGAATTTGGCTACAATTGACTTCCAAGAGATCAGGATTAGCCTCTCCAAACAGCTTGGAGCTGCTGGACAAAGTTGATGAAAGAGAATGGGCAGTATTTTTTTAAGCAAAACGGGTACTTGATCATCTAAAATATGGGGTTTAAGGACTGTTTTGCCATGATCTTCTTTGATTTCTTCTTCCAGATAAAATACTTTGGAAATGGTTGAGGTAATGAGGGAAAATCTTGGAATAATTTTTTCTTTTCAAATTTCCTTGGGAGCCTTTTGATGAGGAAAAAAGAGAAGAAGAGGAGATGGTAGCTGAAGCTGAAGGGTTAATAGGGGCAACATCCATTGGTTTCTTTTGGAAAATAGCAGCTGAAATAATTTCAGCTTTTTGTTCATAGGATTGGAGGAAAGAGAAAAGAGGATTACAAAAAAAAGGGCTGCTGGCTGGTTGAGGGGACTTTCCAGCTGTAAAAGTTGACATAGCCGGTTTTTTCTCTTTCTTCATTAAAAGTGACTTTACAACCGCTTCTTTCTTGTTCCTTTCGAAACATAATTTATTATTCTCTCTCCTTCTTAAGTGTGGCTCTTTGAATCCGAGTTCACACTACTTTCCTTGGAGTCCAAATTTAAAACCACTTTCGCTTTAGGGGAGTTAATTGGCACCGGCAAGGTTAAAAACCAACGAGTTCCATGTTTCAAAGCTTCAAAAGGATTCCTCGTGTATGAAGCAATTTTTTGGATTGATCTTAGATATTCCACCCCCTCCGGAAAGAATGAATCATCAGCAACTCCTTCATCTTTTAAAGCCTGATTTAATCTCTGCTAGTCAAATGAGTTTGAAAAATCCTCAAATGATAAATGACCCTTGGTTAATGGAGGAGGCTCAATCTGTTCAAAATCACCAAAGTGTAAGAAAAAATTTCCTCGATTAAAGTCTGTTATTTCTAATGTAGCTGGTACAAAATCACATTAGTTTCTTTTTACTTGAATCTTTGCTTTAGAAACATTTAGAAGGTTGAGCGTTTCAGAAGCAATATTTTTCAGACCTCCAAAATGATCTCCTGTAACTTTGAACATATGATTGCTCCAATAATCAAGGAGGAGGTTTTTTTTATTTTAATCCATCCTCCATAGCCTTCAATAACAGAATGGTCTGCTATGTTTACTTTTACTCAATTTCTCAAACTTTAAATGAAAAGGACCCGTTACTTGCCGTACCTCTTCTTTTCCAACAAACTCTTCTAGAGACCCTTCATCCAATTTAATCAAAGCATTCTCTGCAAACAATGGATTAATGATTATTTTTTATTGGAAAAGATCTTCCAAGGTTTTTCTAATTTTCTTCCAATCATCAAATGTAAATAATCTTGAAATAATCCATAGATTATCGAAGTCTTCTTTTAAAACTTTCGGATTTTTAATAATCCAATGCTGAGTTGCATTATGAAAATTTGAGGTCAGAACAGGGGAAGAAATGCTCCGTTTTACCAATTTTTGAATAGAGGGTCTGTTAAGCATCACCTTTTCAGCATAACTTGCCCTTAATGACTCGAAAGGGGGCTGCAAGGAGGTCTGGAGATGATTTCTGTACCAACTTGAATAATCGTGCTTCGTCAAGAATCTTTCCAACATTTTGTGTAAGGATTTCCAACCTTGTCGAGAGACACCCGAACAAATATGGATGAAGGATAAATTTTTGTTCCTCTTCCAAGCTACACAGCTCATAACCCAATCTACTTTTGACCTAAATCTTAAGAGTCTTGTACTTCCAAAATCATCAAAACCATTTCGAAGAAGAAAACCATTTTTGGGGGCCACACAAGAATTCAGAAATTTCCTTCAAGAACCATCTAAATTGAGTGTCTGATAATGACAAGATCTTTCGAGCTTCCACGTCTTCTATATGGAAGTAATCTTTGTCGAACCAAATACAGTAAGGGGCATTCACTACTTTGCTTCTTTCTACTTCCATTTTCACCAAAACCAGACTGCTACTGAAAAAGGGATGGACAAGAAGATTCGGGCTCTAGGGAACTTACTGGAGAAAAGGATGACAAATGCTGGAGGAGAAAAAGGGAGCCCTGAAGAGCGTTTTTTTCAACCTTCAAAGACTGTAGATTACTAATTGGAGTCTTCTTACAAGTACTAATATCTTTCTGAAATATTACAGCTTCCCTAGTTTTGACTATTTTCCCTACCCTTCTAAAGATGTACCTCCTTCCTATCTGCTACTTTAAGATCGTCATTGATTTATTTTGTCTTTATATACATGTACTCTCAATTAGATTCTAAAGTAATTGTTTTCTGTAAACTGTATATACTTTTGCTATAAACAATGATTTACCTACGATGTCTCAGCTATTGAATTTTATAGGAGGTTAGAAGATATGTTAGATGCTTTTGCTGACAGAGTTTCAAAGCCGCGCCTATATTTGACAGATAAGATGCAGATTGCTCTAGGTAAACTTTGACCCCCATTCAGCGTATAGCCTTTTGTTTATTACCATTGGTTTCTATAAAGCCAAGATATTAAAATTTTGTTACTACGTTTTACCTGTATAAAATGTTGGAAAAAAAAAAAAAACCCTTTTGGTCCTTAAGGTTTGAAACTAGTTTGCATTTGGTCCCTAGATTTCAGAATGTTGCTCTTTTATCCCGAATCTTAAGTCTAATTTTTATTTGGTGTCTAAATTTCAAAATGCTACATTTTCAACCTTGACTTTTGAGAAACAACTTTATTTTTTTTTATCGCACCCTATAAGAAACAACTTTATTGATGAATGAAATAATCCAGAGGGATACAAAAGAAGTCCGATTCATAGGAAGTACAAAAGTTTTTTCCGATTAGCAATGAGAAAATTTTAAAGTTGAACTATGATCTTTGAGGGGCAATAAATCTTTACACCAAAAGAAAAAATTGAAAATAGAGGATAGGATTCTAAGATTTCTTTTTTGGATTTTTCAATTTCCTTGAAGATTCTAGAATTTCTTTCCTATGAAATCTTGTCAAAACCTCACTGGTGATGCTGTACCATGAAACTTCCTTTGTGGCTTTGGAGTGGACTTTAGAAGCTTAAATTTTCTGACCAGAATTCTAATTATGGAAACTTCAGATTTAGAAGACCCAGCCCCTTGAGGGAAAAAAACATTCCTAGAAGTTGCAGCCTGACTTAAGATTCTAATTGAGAAATATAGAAAAAAGTTGTCAGTGTGTTGGAGGCAATCAGACTAACTGATAGTCAACTGTGATAAATTTGATGAGACTTATTAGATGGCGTTTAATTTCTCTCTTCTAGTTTGGAAAGACAATTGTTTATGAACTGAGGGCACAGTGATTTTAGTAGTTCAGCAAGGTTCCCCCTTGTCTTTGTTTTTACTCTTACATGAGCTCTAATGTACACTTCTTAATTGATTGCAGCTGGGGGTTTAGGTCATGGCATATCTCATGCTGTGTTTTTCTGTCTTAGCCTTTTAACTCCCTCATTTGGTCCAGCGACGTACTTCGTTGATAGATGCTCCCAACTACCTTTCTTTCTTGTTTCAGGTGAGTTCTTTCTCATATTTATTTGTGTAAATACTTTGTATACCTCTGTGAACCATACTGTCCAACAAATTAGGTAATTATTGTCACTCTAACTTTCACAAACCCTTACATTCCACTCCATCTTAGAGCTCATTTGTTCAAATACCATGTTTCTGATCGTTAATTGCTTGCACATTTTAAGGCTGGCAAATGTATTGCTATTTTTTTTTTTGTACTAACATTAATAACTGAAGGCAACTTATCTAGCTGTATTTTGCTGGTAATCCTACAGCTATCATTGCTCTTGCATTTGTTACAATCCATACTTTCTCTATGGTCATTGCATTCAATGGGTATTCAGAAGGGAAGAAAGTGGACCAATATTTTGTTCCAGTCATACATCTTGCCGCAGGAATGGTGGTAAAACTCTAATTCTGCTCTTGATCGTTGATTTTGTTTTATTTATTATTATCTTTGTGCCCCCACATCTAGTTTATTCATATAAAAATTTAGCTTTTTCACCTACGTGCTTATCATGTAGATTTTACCATCACCCATTTCTTCCTGGGTTTTGGTTTCAAATTTATGTTTGGTTGCAAGGGTAAAAACAAGAAACGACCTTATGGTAGGCCGCCTCACCAAAAAAAGCTACAAAAGCCATCCTCCAATTAACTTTATCAAGAATAAATTTGATTACCAACAATTTTTGTGAAGAGCACTCCAATTTGAGGCCGGTTATCGTGTTCAAAATCACAAAAGTATGGGTTTCTGTTACTATATATCAACGCAAATATGTCTGTCTAGTTTCTTTCAATCCTCAAGAAGAAGCACATGAAGGTCATACATCTTCATGAGACCCGATCTCTTTCATTTAGTCACCACCTTTCAAAAATATCATTTTGAAAACAGCAAACCTACTAAAATTATCCGGAGCAAATACCACTCTTCCTACAAGTGCAATGAGCGAGTAGGTGGTGGAAGGGTTTCATCATCCTTGCAGCATAAACGGAACACTACGAGAGACCGTTAGATATTATATTAAGTTGCTTCAGGATGTCCTGAGTTCAAGTCCTTGCATTGCTGTTTCCTCTCCAATTAAATATCTATTTCCTCTTGCTTGGTCTTTTTTCGTATTTGAAGCCCGCAAGTGATAGAGTGTTAGATATTATATTAAATTTACCTTCACCTAGTAGCTTAAGCTTTTGGGTTGAATTGGTGATTCCAAGGAAAAACTAACCCTAGTATTCTTTCCTTTTTTATCTTAAGCTTGTTGTCTATTTATTTTTCCCCTATTGTACCTTTTGTTCATATGAGATAATCGTTAGAATCAGTGGGCTTGGCCTAAGGAAAGATTTACCCTAATTTTCTTTCATTTTTTATCATAAGCTTGTTGTCTATTTATTTTTCCCCTTTGTTTGTCTTTTGTTCATAAGAAATAATAATAAGAAAGTCAGATTGTGGTTTTTCTCTTCGTACTCGGGTTTCCACGTAACTTGGTGTCTATTTTTTTTACGGCTTTTAATATGGTATCAAAGCTGGGTAAAGATGAAACCCTAGACACCAATCTTGATGAAACCCAAACTGACCACAAGACAGCTGCCGCCGCCGCCGCCGCCGGGATCAACGTCATTGTGGATGCCGCCATGGAAATACTACTCCAACAGCTTCAGAAGCTGCTGGTGAGTAGTTCTGTCTTACCTTTGGAGCCAGCCACGCCACCGAGTGGAGCAAACCAGCCGTACACGGCTAACCTTTCTGCCCATGCCCCACTGTCCAACTCCTCCGTCGTGCAGTTGGCTTACTCCCACCTGATTTCCCAAGTTGAGCCGCAGTACTCTTTTGGTCAGCCACACATCCACACGCTGCTGCTGCCTTCGTTTTGCACGCTGCTGTCTCCGATTCTTTACGGCAGCCGCACACCTGTGGTGCTAGAATCAATCAACTCCATAATAAATCCGGGGTTGAAGTTGGTGAATCTTCGACACAATCCAAACTAACTGACTTGGCGATGTATTCCAAGAACCCGGTAACTTCGTTTCCTACTTTGTCCTCAAATTATTTAACTAGTTCTCTGACACCATCTATAGGTGTCTTTCCAGGAGAGAAGCTGAATGGCCAAAACTATTTTTCCTGGCCTCAACCGGTCAAATGTATCTTTAGGGACGTCAAAAATTCGGTTCTCTGATAGGGGATACTCTTTGTCCCCTCTTGGTGATGCCCAGAAACGTTTCTGGAGAGGGAAGGACTCTCTTATTCAATCCATATTGATTAATAGTATGGAACCATAAATTGGCAAGCCTCTGCTTTATGTAGCAACTGCGAAGGATCTATGGGACACTATCGAGAAACTCTATTCGAAGCGTTTGAACACCACTCGTCTATATACATTGAGGAAACAAGTTCATGATTGCAAGCAAGGAACTCTAGATGTAACTTCCTACTTCAATAAACTTTCCCTAGTTTGTCAAGAGATTGACCTGTGTAGAGAGACAGTATGGGTTCTCCGAATGATGGCATACGGTATGCTAGACTTGAAGAAGTTGATCAGTTTATGACTTTCTTGTAGGTCTCAACCTCAAGTTTGACATTGTTTGTGGTCGTATACTTGGCCAGAGACCCTTTTCCTCCCTGATGGAAGTGTGCTATGAATTCTATCTTGAAGAAGACCGTACAAGTGTCATGAGTGTTTTGACTACTCCTGCTACTGACTCCACTGCTTTAGTATTAGATCCTCTACCCATGCTAGTTAGAAGAACAACGGGAAACCAATCTCTATCTATGAGCATTCCAAGAAACAGTGGCACACTAAGGATCAATGTTGGAAATTTCATGGTCGTCCTTCAGAAGGTAAGAAATGTTCCTCAAATGATAAACTAGGGCGTGCTTATATGAGTGAGTCTGCTGGAACCTCTCAACCATCTGGCCCTACTGTAAACTAGAACAGTCCCAGTCCACCCTCCATTGTAGGAGCCATTACTAAATTAGGTATGCCTCAGTCCCTTAGTCTTATCAGTGGCGATGGGAAGAATCCTTGGATCTTAGACTTGGGTGCTACAAATCACTTGGCAGGTTCCTCTTAGAATTTTGTTTCTTATATTCCTACTTAAACACTAGTCTAATTTCAAGGATATTTTCAAATCCTTAATGGAGGATTTCCACATAAATGGAAGATTAAATGCTTGCATTCAAGAAACTTCATTTGTTTAGTGCAGAAAAAAGAGAACGCGACTCTTGTTAAGGATTTCTGCCTAATTAGCCTTACTACCTTAACCTTTAAGGTAGTTGCAAAGGTTCTATCAGAATGCTTGAAACAAGTCATGGTTGCAATTATACGCCCTTTACAAAGTGTTTTTATTGAAGGAAGGTAGATTCTTGACCCAATTTTGATTGCAAACAAGGCAGTGAAAAATTACAAAGCTAAATGGGAAAAGGGTTGGATTTTAAAACTTGATTTTGAAAAAGCCTTCGATATGGTGGATTGAAACTTTTTAGAAAAGGTTTCATCTCTTAAAAAGTTTAGCTCCATATGGACATCATGGATCATGGGTTGCTTAAGAAGCCCCAAATTCTCCATTTTCATTAATGGTAAGCCAAGAGGTCGAATAACAGCTTCTCGAGGTATCTGCCAAGGAGGACCCCCTTTCCCCCTTTTTATTTCTCTTAATAAGTGATGTTCTAGGAGCAATCATAAACGAACTTCATATTAATGGACAGTACGAAGGTTTTCTTGTTGGCAAGGACAAGAACCATCTCCCATTGCTCTAATTCGCCGATGACACTCTCCTATTCTGTAAGTATGACGAGAAGATGCTACCTAAGCTTAAGGATGCCATTAGGCTCTTCGAATGGTGTTCAGGGTAGAAAGTAAATTGTGAGAAATCAACCCTTAGCGATGTTAAATGTGGGAGAGGATGACTATTCAAACAACAAATCGGCTAGGTTGCAAGGCAGAAAAGCTACCGTTTCTATATTTAGGTCTCCCTTTAGAAGGCTACCCTCGACAGACAGAGTTTTGACAACTAGTTATAGATCGAATCCACAAGAAACTAGATAGGTAGAAAAGATATAACATCTCTAGAGGAGGTAGACATACCTTGCGCAAATCAGTTCTGGCTATTCTTCCTACCTATTATCCATCTTTATTTCCAATACCTGAAAATGTGGTTGCCTCTTTGGAGAAAATCATCTTTTGGTAGGCTATGCTCGTAGCAAAATTAACCATCTTGTGAATTGGAACAAGGTCTCATCAATTTTAAAAGATGGGGTCTCGACTTAGGTGGAATTGGAATCCATAACACTGCTTTGCTCGCTAAGTGGGGATGGAGATTCTCAAAGGAAGAGTCAGCTATTTGGAGGCAAATAATTAAAAGCATCCATGGTAAAGAGGGTTTTGATTGGTTTACTAAAGGAAAGTCCGATAATTGTCGAAGAAGTCCTTGGGTAAGCATTGCTAGAGTTTGGAGGTCGGTAGACTCAATAGCCTTACTTAAACTTGGTAATGGTCATAGAATCGGATTTTGGACAGATCCTTGGGTAGGTAACGCCCCTATTAAGGAGCAATTTTCCAAGCTCTTTAGAATTGCTCTTTTGCCCAACGGTTCGGTTGCAGCACATTGGGATTGTGAAACTTCATCTTGGTCATTGTCCTTTAGAAGATGTTTGAAAGATGATGAAATTGCAAAATTTCAATCTTTACTATCCCTCATCCCAACTGAAAAAGCGTATAATTCCGACGATTATAGATCTTGGTCCATTGATCCCATGGCCGGTTTAATGTTAAGTCTCTTTTGGTTCACCTAAAAATTGACTCCCCGATGGATAAATGTCTTTCTACAGTTATTTGGAAAACAAGCAGCCCACGGAGAATTAACATCTTGATTTGGATTATGGTTTTCGGGTCCCTCAACAATTCAGAAATCTTGCAAAAGAAATCTCCTAACAAATGCCTCCTTCCTTCGATTTGTCCTCTATGTATGAAGGCTAATGAGGATCTTCCTCATATTTTTATGAACTGCCCCATTTCATCCTTCGGCTGGGTTAGGATCTTTTCCTCGTTCAATTTTGATTGGGTCTTTGATCGATCCCTAAGCACTAGTGTGGTTCAACTTCTGTCGGATCCGATTTTACCTAAGAGATCTCGTTTAATATGGAAAAATTTGTCAAAAACTCTACTCGTAGAATCGAGTGTAATCAACGAATTTTCCACGATAAAGCAAGGCGAATGACTGAAATTATGTGTTTAATAGATCTTAATGTTGTAACTTGGTGCTCTTTAGATAAGGAGTTCAAAAATTATTCCATTCAAGACATATGCCTCAACTGGACTGCTTTTCTCTCTCAACCTGCTCGTTAGTTGCTGTTTCAGTTGTATTATTTGCAGATTACACAGTCTGAAGCTTCTTCACATTAAACCTCCTCCTGCTTTTTGAAGCCTTTGTGGATTGCTTCTTTTAGCCTTATAATTTTGAGATTATATTTTTGGGCCTTCCTACTTTGTTTTAACTTTTCTGGTCCTTTATTGTCTTCTAGCCCCTTGTATTAAGCTGAACATTATTTAATTTTTGTATGTTTTAGTTTTGTATACTTAGGATATGATGTTTGGTGCTAAGGAGGTGTCAACCTAGTTGAGATGTCCAAATGTGCCTCCTGATCCCTCCTGGTTTTCCTTGTTTACGACTTCTTTATTGCTCTTTTTGTATAACTCTCTTGTGCTTTGAGTTCTTATTAATAAAGAAGTTTGACTTCGTTTAAAAAAAAAAAAACTTAAATAACTACTAGTAACTTCCTATTTTATCCGATTACCCTTATACCCCTTGACTAACATCATACTAAATATCTAGTACTTAGCAGTAGCCCACCTTATGTTTACTGTCCTTCCTTTTTATATATGGGAAGATACTATTCTTACTGCAACATAACTCATCAATAGGATTCTCGTGTCCTCTACCTCTGAGCTCCCTTAGAGTATCTCAAGGAGTTGTATCCCTACCCGCTTCACTTATGAGGTTCCCCTTCGAGTGTTTGGGTGTACAATCTACGTTCATAGCTTTGGCCCTAACTAGGCCAAATTCACCCCTTGAGCCCAGTCGTGTGTGTTTGTTGGGTATCCTCTTCATCAATGGGGCTATAAATGTTGCCATCCTCCTTCTCATAAATACTTTGTCATTGTGGATGTCACCTTTCGTGAGGATAGACCTTTCTTTCCCGTTAGCCATCTTTAGGGGAAGAGTGTGAGTGAAGAGTTTAACTGTCTCTTAGAGTCTACCAGTCCTACCTTTGTTACCTTACCTGTCCCCGATTCTCATCCCATGGTCCTCTACCTACAAACCAAGTTTCCTGGAAATCTTATTATAAGAAGAATCTCAAAAAGGAAATTGGGTCTCCTACTGATCAGTCGACTTCAATCCAAGACTCTAAACCTCCACGAGGTCAAGGTATGACTAATCTATTGACTCATGTGTTGACAGTAAAATGAGTGAGAATGACTGGTCTGATATAACTATTCCTGAAGATATGAGAGAAAAAGATAGTGTTGATGAGATTGAGGTTAGAGCAGAAACTGTTGGTAATGAGGCTGAACAGGATCATTCAGGTAATCTATATGAGTATGATCCTTCTCTTGACATTCCTATTGTGCTTTGGAAATGTACCAAGTCCTGTAGAAACACCCCATCTATAACTATGTTTCCTATGAGAGCCTGTCACCGTAACTCGTCATATTTTCTTTACTGCTTTCCGTTAAGGTATTTGATAGCATGAGGTTTTATCTCAAAACCAACTAAAACCAACTGACAACGAGAGGAGTAACCCATCTATCTTATAAGGAGAGTGAGTTATGTGGGATTCTCAACATCTCAATATATTCCCTCAAGAATGTGTGTCTTTTGAGTTCACCAATCTTGATTGGATTTTAATTTCATTTTATTGGACCGAATGTTCGTTTGGGCTTTATGAGCTCTAATACGTATTTGAGAATGTGAAGTTCTATCTCAAAACCAATTTATCTTATAGAGTCTGAGTTCCCTTGGTTTCTTCAACGTGGAATTCTCAACATTTCAACAAAAACTAAGCTATAGGGTCATGACATTCCGTAAGTCCTCCTATAATTAACACATATAAAAGGAGGGGTAAAAAGGTAACTTGATGGTTAGTTATGGAAAAGAAAAAGGCTACTGAAAAAAGAGGACTGCTGTGGGGCTCGCGGTAGTGGAAATTGAGAGAGACTATAAATAGTATCTTTTAGGTCTTTTTAGGGGAGGATATATTTTGTGTTATTTTGGTGTAAAGGATGCTGTAGCCTCTAGATATTTCCAGCTCATTGTGAGGAGCTGGTAAGTTTTCTATATCTTGTTCTTGTATTTCTGGGCAGTTGTGACTGTTTTACATGTTATTTGGCTTTATATATATATAATCCAGCAGAGTACCGCCTCTGTTTCAAGCCATTATTAGTTGTTTGGTGTCTTGTTAAGAATTTTAACACATTCTTCACAATCTTTCCTAATTGTCCCAGTTTCTACAACTGGAAGAAAGACCAAGGAAGAAAAATTTTCTTTGGCATCCTTATTTTTCAAAATAAGTTTCACCCTTGGAGATTTCAGGTTAGTAGCTCTAGAAATGAGCTAAAAATACGTTGATTCACTTGCATAAAGAGCACTATTGAAGCACCAAATCGAATCTTCTTCCACATCAATGCCCAGCAACATCCACCTTGTCTCTGAAACAAATGCGGTTATCTATTTCTCTGTCAAATAAGTTCATCTTCTTTTCTCAGTTCCATAGACCAATTTTCAATTTATATATTACAAAGTTTTTAGCAACATCATCTTTTATTTCATTTCATTCTTTTACTTTTTTGTGATAAAAAAATATATTAGGGAGCTAGGAGTTCATCATCCTTTCCAACTTGAAGAGTCTAAATTGATACAACCGGGGAGAGTTTATGGGTCGAAATTAATTTTCTTTTTCCTTTTATAAATTTTTTTCTATGATTCATATGCTTTTCCTTTTGTTTTCAGACGCTTGTAAACTTTGCATCCGGAGGTTGTGTGATTGGTATTCCTCTCCTATACATCATGGCAATTCTGACCTTGATTCACTGTGGGAAAATGGTTTGGAGAAGATTGATGGAAAACCGAAGTCGACAGGGTAATCGATAACATCATAATTGGACTACTCTTCTGCAGTTATATTGCTAACTCAGCATATTGAAGGTATCTTCAAGAGGTGTATTCCCAGAGGCATTATCACCTTTGTTTGTTTGTCCACCATTCCAAAAACGACAAACAAGACGAACACGAACAACTTTGTAGCCTATGGAAATGCCATTATGTTTGTTCGAACAAGAGTCCAGCATTAACATGATAACACGTTTCTTAAAGTATTGACTACGGTTTCTGTGTTGTCTTATGGTTTCTTGCACCGTTGATTCATAAATCTTGTTCATATATTTTAAATGACCCAACACCACAGGATTGTTCTATAAAAAAATAACTGAAGAAAAAATAGGACTATGAGACTACTTCAGTTTGTGTGAGGTTTAGACATTATAAAGAGCATCCAAAAATTGAGGCGTTTATACTAAAGTTGAAGGATTAAATTAAATATAAATCTAGTTCAAAATATAAATAGGTTAAAGTTGAAGGATTAAAATAAATATAAATTTAGTCCAAAATGCAAATAGGTTTTGAAGCGAAACTTTCTAAAGGTTGACATATACAACTAAATTAAAAAAATACTATGTTAAAAACACAAATATTATATTCTTAAACCCTTTCTTTAAAAAAAAAATTATCTTACCACTTATTTGCACCACTATGACTTCAATTATTTTTCTCTCCCCTGCTTTATCACTGTTAACTCAGTTTTCCTTGCTCCCCTTCTATCTTTCTCTTAAATATTTAACCTCTTGTTTATCTCATTTAAAAAAAAAAAAAGGCCCATTCAGTTAAGTATATAGATTATAACAAAAAGAAAAACGGGAAATTGCCAAAAATAGGTTAAAAAAAGAGATTTAAATGAATTTTGGGACAAGTTTTCAAAAGAAAGACTTTTAGGACAATTTGGGTGTGAATAGACAAAAATGCCCTTCATTAAATTTCTATCGCTCTCTATTGATTGTTTCGCCTACCCACGTTCGCTTTCCCTTCTCTTTCGCATAGAACACCTGAAGTAAAAAAAAAAAAAACATCTCCTTTCTTTGGCTTTTCAAATTTCCCGCTCTGCTCTTCGAAGATACTCCGACTGTTCGTCTGTCGTCGGTCCTCCAGTGCATTTCGTCGCTTCTCCTTTTCGAACCTAAGAATCAACTTTGAGCGTGTTCTCTTATTTCAGTGAGTTTTATCTGTAACCCATTTTCAATATATTTGCTTTTTCTTGGCTTGAATCATGACATCGACTTCAACATCGACCGACGGACCCTTCTACAAGATTAATCCTTCCCATCATTTTTATTCCCTAGTAAGCTGTTTGTCTCATTTGGAAAAGACAACACATAATATTAAGGCCAAACTCAAACCCGATCAATTAGCCTTATTTAGGAAAACAAAGTTTGGGCACTTTTTGGACCTAAATATTGTCTTCAATGGGCCACTCATCCACTACTTACTGTTAAGGGAGGTGGAAGATGAAGGAAAGGATTCTATAAGTTTCCTACTAGGGGGCGTTGTTTGTACTTTCGGTAGGAGAGAGTTTAACATCGTAACTGGACTATGGGGTCCTAAAGAGGACTATATTCAGTTGGGTGGGAACAGTCGACTGTTGGAGAAGTTTTTCAAAGACAAGGACTGTGTTTACGTTAGCGACTTAGAAGATATATTTTTGGAATACGAGGGTGATGACGATGATATCGTCAAATTAGCTTTAGTCTACTTTATAGAGATATCTTTGTTGGGAAAAGATAGGCGAACCAAAGTGGACATTGGTTTTTTGAAGATTGCTGATGATTGGAATTCATTTAATAATTATGATTGGGGTCGGATTGTTTTTGTACGCACGCTAAGTGCATTGAAAAGAGCCTTGGACAAGCAATATGCCAAGGGAAAGAAGAAATCAACACAGACAAAAAAATATACTATCAATGGATTTCCGCATGCATTACAGGTATTTGACTTCTTACTTCTTACTTCAAAACTTTAAAAAGATCGTTTAGTTATTTGAAACGATCGTTTAGTTATTTTAAACGATCGTTTAGTTATTTTAAACGATCGTTTAGTTATTTTAAACGATCGTTTAGTTATTTTAAACGATCGTTTAGTTATTTAAACGATCGTTTAGTTCTTTTTAACGATCGTTTAGTTATGTTAAATGATCGTATAGTTGTTTTCAAACGATTGTATAACCACTTGTTTATATATCTATATATATCTTGTGGCACTTTCTAAACTTGTTTGTCAAATGTGGAATAGGTTTGGGCATATGAGTCTATACCAACCATCATTGGATGTGGTGTAGATAAAGTAAACGATCATGCCATACCACGAATGCTGAGGTGGGTGTGCCAACAATCACCAAAGTCCCAAACTATAAGCCAGGTGTTTGACTCGCCAATGGTAAGTAGCAAGCAATAGTAACTTACTTAAGGATCGCGTGATTTTGTGCTTATTTCTTTGTCCTAAATACATTTGCCTTTTTCTATTTGCAGTTTATAATTAAGGCGGTCATTGAGATGACACCTGAAGAGGAGCAATTGAAAATTGCTTCAGGTGAACTTTTTGAAAACTTCCGCTCATCTACCATTATTCAGTCGAAGAATGGTGGTTCAAAAAGAGTACGAGAAGTTGTTAACGATGAAGATGAGTTGAAAAAGAGTAAGAAACAGAAGTCCAAGATTAAGATGAAAAAGGCTATTCGAAATCTCCAAGATCGAGTAGCGGTTGTTGAAGGCCAACTTAATACTATAAAATCCGATATTGACGAATTGAAGGGCCTGATGTCAACCATATTGAAGCACATTGGACTTCAAAGAAAGGTTAGGAATGAAACTGTTAAGTGTATTCACGTTAGTTGTTTCATATTTGGTAACCATGTTCTCGCTAATTCATTTTGAGGTTCCATAGGGTGACGAAGGGGACCACAAGGTGTCCGAAGGCTTGGAGGATGAACACATTGAAGTTAAAAAGAAGGTTTGGTTCCATGTTCATGCTAATATTGATGTTTAATTTCTATCATTATATACACTAATGCATTATGAGCTTCCATAGGGTGACGAAGATGTGTTGGAGAAGAAGGTTGATATTGGTTTAGAGGAGCCAATAGATGTCGTTGACGATGAGGACGTCATAGAGATAGAACCATTTCTCACTCAACGACCACACGTTCGGCCCGCCCGTAGGAAGCGTGCAAGTGTTTACCTATCAACCCCATTCACAACTCTACCTAAACGGTCTCTGACATCAACCACCAGCACCTCTGAGTCTGAAGCAATTGTTTATGATCCTATGCACAAAATACTTGACGTCCATTTAGATAGACTTCGAGCGTGGATTACAGACAAGCGTACAGACGATGAGCTGCGTGAAACCTTTCATGGGAAAAAATCGAAGGCTTTTTTCAGAGACTTGTTTATGTGTCGCCGGTGGTTGTCGGATGAGGTATGGGATTATCTTATCATTTATGCAATTATAATTTTATCATTGTTATGGTTCTATACATTTACTGCTTACTTTTGTTTGTATTAGCATTTGGATGCACTTTTTCTTTTCATTCGCTTGAAGATTAAGGCAGCCGGGATACCTTCTTCTCAGAACTTCACAACTGCGGACACAATCTTTATGGTTTGTAATCGTCTCGTTACTTTATGTATGTATTTGCGTTTGATATTTGTCTTTCGGTCTGATATTTGCGTTTGTATGTTTTTCTTTGCAGCGCATTTTAGTTTCGAAGTGGCCCCTATACAAAGAATGTATTAAAGAGAATCGCCCGTTTGACTGGGACGAAGAGTATAGGTTGGTTGACTATGTTGTCGGGTCAAAAGTGGACTTCCAAGATCCTTGGGCAAGTGTTGATTACGTTTACTCTCCATTCAATGTCCATGGCAACCATTGGGTTCTATTATGCTTGGATTTGGTAAGTTGTCAAGTGAAGGTATGGGATTCGCTTCCGTCACTTACAACTGCCGAAGAGATGACAAACATATTACTGCCCATTCGACAGTTGGTGCCAAAGTTGTTAGATAGTACTGGCTTCTTTGATAGGAGAGGTAGATCATCGACATACAAGGAACCTTGGCCAGTTGTCATTGTTGACCCAATTCCACTTCAACGAAATAATTGTGATTGTGGCGTATTCGCAATTAAGTATTTTGAGTACATAGCTGCTGGTGTTGGTTTAGATACATTATGTCAAGAAAACATGTCATACTTTAGAAAACAATTAGCATTTCAAGTATGGACCAACCAACACTCCTATGTATTGAAATATTAACATAAATCACAAGTATCAATTGGCTGTTCTATTATTGTGTATGTTGCATTTCAATTAGTAGTATCGATTATTCTCTATGTTGCAAAACTACTTGTAGCTAAACGATCGCTGAATTTTTTTATGATTTTAAGAATATCGTTTAGACTTTACCAAACGATCGTTTAGACTGTACCAAACGATCGTTTAGACTTTACCAAACGATCGTTTAGACTTTACTAAACGATCGCTTAATATTTTGACGTTTATTAAGAAGATCGTTTAGACATCGTTTATTAAGAAGATCGTTTACACTTACCGAACGATCGTTTAGACTTTACCAAACGATCGTTTAGACTTTACTAAACGATCGCTTAATATTTTGACATTTATTAAGAAGATCGTTTAGACATCGTTTATTAAGAAGATCGTTTATACATATGTGCGCGATGAGTATTTCTCTACACGAATATTTTGTGATATGTATCTAAACGAATACAAATATTAACTCAAATATTCTTTCTCAATTTTGGTCGCGTTTAATTGAAAATATCACAAAGTATTTATTTTATAACAAAGTTTAAAATTATAATATGTTATTCTCTCTATAAAAATTACATAAAAAAATTATATAAACGAATACAAATATTAACAAAAGTATTTATTGGCCCAAAGTTCCAGCACATATTGTTGTCTAAACAGTTTCATGTTTGGCACAGTTAGACAACCAAGGTCACTAGCAGTTACAAGGCATTCAACAAATTTGGTACAGAAAATTCCACAATCCAATGAACGCCCTTTCTGTAATGTGGCCTTCGATCTGCGTATTGGCCAAGGGCCATATGTGAAACGATCTGAATGGAGGTTGACTCCAATTGCAATCGCGAGTGAGGCAATGCATCGTGCAGGCATTTGAAGAGCTTCATCAACAAGTTTCTGCTCAACATAATTTGGCATTGAGTCGAACACGTAGATCCTGCATTTTCTCATATCAGCTGCAATAGCCAACCAGTGTTCTTTTATGTTGATGCAGGTAATCACGTAGTTGACATCTCCCCACCCTGGTATGTCGTTGTAATCACCAACAGCAGTGTGGAAATAGTATTCGACATCTTTTTCTGTCCATATACTTAGGTGTGCTGTTGGGTCTGTCCATTCAGCTTTCTTATTATCTGGTGTCACCAGATGAGTATCAAAAATGTGGTTCCAAACAATGCAGTCTGGTTTATTGATTCCAGTCTTCAAGAACAAGTCAAAATTTAATCAGAATATAATGATGCAGTTTAACTTGTATACAAAAAAAAAAATTAAAGAATAACAACTTACCAGAAAAGAGGAATGTAATATTCTAAAAGAACGCTTGCAATGGTGCTTGAGATGCAACATTTTATTCTGTAAGTGGGCGAATAGCAGATCCAATGTCTACAAAGAAAAAATAAACGATCGTTTAATGAATGAAAGGAGAGGATAAGCGATCGCATAAGAAATGTACATGTGATCGTTTACGTAGTAAGCGATCGTGTAATATTAACTTAACGATCGTTTAGTTAATAGAAGCGATCGTTTAGTTAATAGAAGCGATCGTATATCAAATATAAGCGATCGTTTGGGAAGAGTACTTACGTCTCCATGTACCCATGTGTTTTCTTCAAGCTGTCTGAAAAAGTCTTTCTTTCTGGTTGTGGAGACTACTTTCCTTTCTTCATGGGTTGTTTTTCTTGATTTTTTCCATTGCAAGTATTCCTTCCATAATTTTGGATCCACTTTCCACATCGGATTATATGGATCTACTTCTCTGATTTCCACATCTGGGACAGGTGTTGTAGATACTGATATGATCTGAGCAGATGTTGTGGGTGGATTACCTTGTTCATCTTCATGTTGCACCTCTTTATTTGCTATTTTACATAGCTTTCTTCTCTTTATTGGTTTTTCTTCCACATCTTTATCAGGCACAGTTACTGGTTCTTTTTCAACCAAAGTAACTGCTTCATCATTTTTTTTCATCTCAACCTGTTTTTTTGTTGTTTCCTGCAATGTAATCGTATTAAACAAGTAACAAACTATTCATTCAAACGACTACAAATTTGTTGTGTATACATACCAGTTGAGATTCTTCATTTACAATTTGTACAGTTTGATCCATTGGAGCCAATTCACAAAGTGCAAGAGGTTGGCTCACATATGGAAGGGTAGTAATCATCTGTGGCAGGTCTGATTCTTTCTGAATTTGATGACTTAGACTATCCGATATATCTCTTATAGTCATTAGCAAGTCTGCATCCCTACCGTCTATGCTTATATCACTACCACGTTCCTCTTCATGTTCCCTAAACAAAATGAGAAGAAACATGAGAATAAGAAAAAAAAATACAATTGTTAGGTATTTATAAACTAGTAAACAATGAATGAAATGTTAACCTTTGGGTTTCCTCTTGACGTTCAGTATGTTGTTCTTCAGTAGGTTGTTGTTGAGTATGTTGTTCTTGAACAACATACTCATTGTCATTCTGATCAGTATGATCATTCCCTTGATTTTCAGTTTGATTCTAACAAACAAATAAAAACGAACATAAAATTAAAAAAATAATGTATTGTTAAACCATCGTGTATATAAAAGTAAACGATCGCGTAACTTTGATAAACGATCGTCTATCGAAGTTAAACGATCGAGTAACTTTGATAAACGATCGTCTATCAAAGTTATACGATCGTTTATCTAATGTATGATGAAAACAAATTTTACCTGGACCAATCTCTCCAGCATCTGCTTCATTTCATACAGCTCCAATGACTGCTTTGTGATTGTGTCATCCATCCTACAGACTATAGAAGTCAGTGTGGATAAATCCTTACGAACTTCTTTTATTTCCTTCTTCAGTTTCTTGTAGGATTTTGAATGACTTCGTTCTTCTTTGTCATTGGACTTCTTTGATCTGAAATGTTTCTTCTTGGTGATTGGATGCATTTCAGACTCCTCAGCCACTGTTTGACTTTGTTCCCTTTGGGGTGAGAGTTGTTCTCTTTGTGGAGATGAGTCTGATTGCTCCAATGATTTGTTGTTCATTGCTCCAATGGATTCATCCTCCTCCATTTGCATGTTATCATCCCCTCGAATTCGACTCTCCATGAAAGCCTTCTCTTGGGTTGACATCTTGAGTTTAGGTTGAACAACAGTCTGCAATGTAATTGTATTATTGGATTGTGTAATTATATTAAACGATGACTGACAGGTTTTACTTACATTTTTGTTGTCGAATATGTTATTCTGCAGCATTTTGTAAGATGGAGCTTGTGTACAATTCCATCTCAATATCCTTGGGATTAATCCCTTACTGTTTCTTGTGGCCAGGTGCTCATTTGCGGTTGAGAGTACTTCATAAGCCCACACCTACAACATTTAAACAAATATGTTAAACTTTGATGTTCAATTGGCATTTACTTAAAGTGTATGAAGAAATAAAAATCACCTGAAAAGCAAGGACGTAGCCTTTGATGTTATAGTATGACACTGCTTTGGAACTTCGTGTCTTCTTCAGCTCGTATGCTTCTTTTTTGCCTTGGAGACTTGTCTTTAAACTGTTGAGCAGACGAGTGTAGAAGAAAGTTGACCAATCGAAGCTTTTAAATGCTTCTTCATCATCAACTCTTCCCAAAATGTCCATGTCAAACTGTGTTTTCTTATCCTTCCCGACCATCACAGTTTCTATAAAGACGGCCAAGGCGACCTTCACAGCATCGTCATCATTTGTAAACTCAAAATTCTTGAAAATTTCCTCAATTTCCAAGCATGTTATTACTTTCTTATTTTCTGATCCGAATAGAAGACTTTGCAGTCGCTTGCTATCGCAATCTTTCTCCAATGGATTGTTTGTTGGCCACAATCCAGTTATGATGTTGAATTCCTTTTGGGTAAAACGGACGTTCTTCCCTAAAACCGAGAAACAGATTCCATCTGCGTTACCGTCTTCAGGTATCTGCCTCAGCAAGAAATGATGGATCAACTGGCCGTTGAATACCATGTTCACATTCAGCAATGGACCAAAAATTGTTTTTTCGAACATTTGCAGCTGGTCCTTGGTCAGTTTATCCTTAATAAGACTGCCAATCTTGTGCACTTGGCATGACACAGTGGCAGGGAAATACTTTTCGCTAGGTACAGCCATCCTGAAATGAATATAATATATTGAAGACAGAAGTCGAACCCGAAACCCTAAACGCTTCACAATAATAATATAAGAACACAGTGATAGTTTTTGAAGACAGAAGTTGAAACGTTTGAAATATAAACAAAGGAAAAGTGTAACGTTATAGTAGGAAAAGTTCGGGAAAATACCTTTTAACGTTGACGAAAACTATGGACTGAGACAAAAATGGTCTGAGAGAACAATGGACTGAGAGAAAACGAAGGTGTGATCAGTGCGGTTGTGTATTGCGTAGTGACGAAAAACGAAAAGTGAGAAGGCGGAACGTATATATATATCGGTCGTTTTTACCAAAGGGGCAATATTGTAAATTCGCATACTTTTTTTGAAATGTTGAATCGCGGTTGTAAACAATTCGCGGGTGTCTTTCGTTGTTTCAAAAGATCGTTTAGTTTATGTAAACGATCGTTTAGTTTTTTATAGTCGATCGTTTAGTTAATTTCAAACGATCGATTGGTTGTTTTAAACGATCGTTTAGTTTTGTTCGACCAATCGTTTAGTTTTGTTTAACTGATCGTTTAGTTAATTTCAAGGTATCGATTGGTTGTTTTAAACGATCGTTTAGTTTTGTTTGACCAATCGTTTAGTTTTGTTTCACCGATCGTTTAGTTTTGTTTTAAACTATCGTTTAGTTGTTTTCAAACGATCGTTTGGTTGTTCTTAACCGATCGTTTAGTTATTTTTAAACGATCGTTTACATATTTTTAAACGAACATTTAGTTATTTTTAAACGATCATAAAACCAGTGTTTGTGTTCTTAAATGAATAAGTCAATCGTTATTTTCGTCTTCTTCATCCATTTGGACGCACAGAAAGTAAGAATGTTGGGACAAATCATTAAGAAAACACATCATTAACAAACATTCATTAATTAGTGTAATACTTGGTACATTGGTAGGGAAATTTCTAATCTTGTATGCTCGACTTGTCGGTATATGAAATTGGATTGGTACACGTTAATCTGTTGTGACCTATTTGTTTACACCGACCACACTTATGCAATTTCGGAGCTTCACCAACACTTGGAATCCTCTTTTTCTTCGGTCGACCAACTCTTTTGACTACTTTTGGAGGTAAAACAGTCATATGTACGTAGTCTTCGCTTGTCTTCCAATCTGACTGATTCCCAACTGGGTAGACGGCCTCCGCATATGCAGCCAACAAACATTCATTAGTGTAATAATTAGCACATAAACTATAAACATTTATATTACGAACCCGTGCTGCAGCAATGGCATGTGAGCATGGTAGTTGCTCAGCTTGAAACTCCTTGCAAGTGCATTCTTTAGTCTGAAGGTTTACGACCTCCTCCTTATCTAAATCTTTGACATGAAATTGGTAACAGTCAATTGGGTTGACCTTCATTGTCAAAGCTCCTTCTTGTTTCTTTTGAATAACTAACTCTGCCCATTTGGTCAATGTAGACGTCACTTTAATGCCTTCTTCTCGACGCTCCCAAAACCAACGTTGTAGCAAAGCTCGAACATTTTCAAGGAATGAAGCAATAGGCAAATCTCTAGGTTCTTTCAGTATAGAATTCATGGACTCCGCTATATTTGTTGTCATCATGTTATACCGTCTTCCTGGGCAGTGAACACGAGACCATCGTGCTATTCCAACATCATTTAAATATTTCCCTGAACCATTAGGAAATGAAAGAAGATGTCTCCACGCTTCAACAAACGTTGATTCACGATATGTTCTCGATGCATTATAAAACAAAGTAGCAACCGTGTCATTCTTATATTTATCATGCAAATTTTGACTCAAATGTTGGACACAAAGGCCGTGGAATGCAGATGGGAAAACTGATGAAATACCCTTGGCGAAGCATGTTTTCCGATCTGTCACAAAGCCTAGATTAGGCACCTCCCCTATTGCACCTTTCAATTTTTCTAAGAACCACTGTATTGAGTCATCTGTTTCTCTATCAACTACTCCAAAGGCTAGAGGATAGATCTGATTGTTACCATCTAAACAAACGGCCACTATCAACTGACCCCGATATTTGTTCTTAAGAAATGTTCCGTCCATGACTATGACCGGTCTAATGCAATTTAAGAATCCTCTAACACATGCACCAACAGCCATAAAAAGATATTTAAAGAAACGATCATCTTCGAGTTCCATGTGAAATATTGTACCTGAATTTGTAAATTTGAGTGCTTCACCATATCTACGCAAAAGATTATATGACTCTTCAGGAGACCCTCGCACTCGTTCATATGCATTTTCTCTGGCACGCCATGCTTTCTCATAACTCATATTTATGCCATAGTCTTGCCTCATGTCTTCTATGATATCACGTGGTTTGTATATGCGACCGGGCCCCTTGAATTTGGACTTGATTAATTCTCCAACAACCCAAGATTTTGCTTGCCTATGGTCACGATTCAAAAACTCAAGAGAACATGAATGAACTTTCACATACTTTTTAATCTTGAATATATTTGAATCCTTCAGTCTAACCGCTCGCAATCTCCAACCACACTTGTTGTCGATGCATCTAACGAAAAGAACCTCTTTTGTAGACTTTTTTACTACAAACTGAAAATTTTTTTTCATTGCCAACACACTTAATCTCATTGACAAATCTCTCTTGCAAAAAAATATTTGTCCTACATCCAACTCTTCACTTGTAGAGCTTTCTTCCGACCAGCCACTTCCTTTTGTCTTCAACTTCCGACTAGAGGACCTGTAGTCAACTTTACCTTTTCCTTTCCAATCTTTTGTAGGAGCATCTCTTTGTTCTGGGATGTCAAACAATTCATTGTACATCTCAACTGACTCCAATGTAAAAGTATCATCTATTGAATGATATGACTCATATGATTCCCATATAGCCGAATTGGTCCCTATCATGTTATGACACAAGCCACCCTCGACTTCACCAATATCAACTTCATTCTCATCTAATCTATCCATTCCAATTGGAGGAGGATGAGGGTTTAAATTTTGAACTTGGTTGCTCCCAGATACTGAATTGTAATCTTTGTTTAACACTTTCATGCTTCGATTGCTTGTAGGCTCAAACGATAGGTATAGGGGGACCTCCAATGGATTTTCACTAAGAATATAAAACTTCAAATCACGGTCATTGCTTAACTCAAATGGAGGAGCTTCCTTTTCCCCTTTGATCTCATATATACATCTTATCTTTATGTCAAACTTTGTAGGGTCAACTTCTGCAAGGTCATATAGTTCAGACTGTAAATCTTTGTGTGTTATTTCTTTAGGGACAACAATGCCTTTTAACACTCCTCCTTCATATTTTCTTCGTCCCTCATCCCATTCACCACCGTGACGCACTAAAATCCGAACATGTGCCATCCTTAAACTACCTTAAGTACTTTTGTATCTTAAAAAATTGATTTGAACTTAAGAACCTACAAAATGCGTGCAAGATGTAAAGAAATGAATTAGGAGGTGTACCAATTTGATTTTGAAATAAATAGTGGAAGTTTGGAACGTGCGAGATGTGTGCGAGATGTGTGCGAGATACGTGCGAGATGTGTGCGAGATACGTGCGAGATAAAGCATGAGGGCCTAAGAGAGTTACTAAACATGCAAAGAATAGCTCTAAATGGATTAGGAGGTGTACCAAGTTGATTTTGAAATAAATAGTGAAAGTTCGGAACGTGCGAGATGTGTGCGAGATACGTGCGAGATACGTGCGAGATAAAGCATGAGGGCCTAAGAGAGTTACTAAACATGCAAAGAATAGCTCTAAATGGATTAGGAGGTGTACCAAGTTGATTTTGAAATAAATAGTGAAAGTTTGGAACGTGCGAGATACGTGCGAGATAAGTGCGAGATAAAAAAAAATGCGAGATAAAAAAAAAAAACCTTAATTCCTTCTATTCCTATTGCTTACTCCTCCTCTATTTGATCCAACTAAATCCTCATCCTCTAGTTCAATTCATTTTTCACTAGCCATTGAACATTGAACTTTCTAAGAACCTAAAACCAAAATTTGACTAAACTAATTTACGGCAAATAAGTCCAATTCCAAAAACCAGACAATTACGGATGAAAATAGCACCAAATACCCTAACAAACATTTACTTACAGCAGATAAATTGAAAATCGGTTATACATGAAACTCACCTAAATAAGACGCTCGAAGTTGATTGAATGGTCCGAATAGGAGCGACGAAATGCACTGGACAACGACCGACGAAGGGCAAGCGACGAAGGGCAAACGACGATGGGCAAGCGACGATGGGCAAGTGACGATGAACAACTGACGATGGCCGGAGTAGGTTCAAGTGTTCTACACGAAAGAAAAGAGAAGGGAAACGGAACTATACGCGAAAGAGAACGAATCAGAGAAGGGAAAGCAACGTGGAAGAGGGAAAGGAAAGGAAGGGCATTTTTGTCTATTCACACCCAAATTGTCCTAAAAGTCTTTCTTTTGAAAACTTGTCCCAAAATTCATTTAAATCTCTTTTTTTAACCTATTTTTGGCAATTTCCCAAGAAAAACAATAATGCAAACACCAAGGGAATTCGTACAAGTCCATGTTCACCGTTGTTCACTCAGCCTACAACCATCGGTCTAAGCCATCTAATCTTCACTTATACTTCTTAGATCTGCGATGCAAATCATCCTATTGACCATGGACCTGTTGCCTCAAACCAATTCGACTGGTAGCCCTTCCAGGCTTGTCCTTGTTTCGCTGCAGACAACCTGTCGATCATAGATATGTCGTGTTTGAGCTGCCTATATTTGTCTATGTAGCTAATGAATTAGACCTGTTGTCGAGTTCCACAAGTTCCATCGTGGATTAACTTCAAAATCTATGTTGGTTCACAAGTTTAGTTAGGTTAGACCGATTCTATGTAATTCAACCAAACCATTCAGTTTTGGTTCAACTGGTTTGGTCTTAGTTTTGTTTAAAAAATGCTTTTGCTCTGTTTTTAAATCAACTGTTCGTAGGTTTTGTTATAAATCTCTATGCTAGAATCTATGTTTCAATCCCAAAAATTTTTGATTTCATTTTTCATGGGTTTATTTTTCTAGCCTTGAAGTTCTTTTCATATTTCGTGGATTTTTGGTTCTATCCCAGATTTGTTGATTTGTTCGAAAGTTTTCTTACAAACTCAAATTGTTCGTCATTCTACCATCTTGAGTTTGAGGGAGACTTGAGGGAGGATGTTAAAGAAAATTAGTGTTCTGAGTTTATTCCTATTTAATATTTCTCAACTATTTTGCAATAATAAATATATAAAAAATACAACTTACACCCGTTTAGTAACCATTTTAGTTTTTAGTTTTATAAATTGAGTCTACAAATATCTTTACCACCTCTTAAATTTTTTACTTCCTTTTCTTTCTTTATTCATTTCCTTCCTCTTAGTTATTTTATGTCTTTTTTTACTTAAAACACAATACAATCATTAACAACTAACTCCATTTTTGATACTATGTTGTTTTCTCTATGCAAACAACAGACTTTACCCCAAATGATCGTTTTGAATAAAAGACCGAAGGAAAGTCTTGAGTTTACACTTTGGGAGTGAAATCAAACAAAGAGGAGCGAGCTGAAAGGGTCGAGTATCGAGCACCATTGCTTGTAAGATTTTTTTTTCTTGTATGAAGATTCATTTGAGCTTCACCATTTGGTAAAACCCATTCAAAAGTCCCCAAATCTAAAAGTTGAAAGAATTTAACTAAATCCTTTTTCTTTAGTTTTTATAAATGAAGGGGTTGAATAAAAATTTTTGGAACCAATCACAAATTGTCACGTCATTTACAAAAATAATTGCATTTGGAATTAACTAAAAATTGGCATGTGTCCCAAATTAAAATTAAAGACATAATAATTGGCCAATTTTGATGATGCCACATGTCTTTATTATACAATTGATCAAATTACTTATTTTTGTTCAATTAAATACTATTTACTTGGGCAAAAATTCAATTGAGCCAAAATAAAATAAGCTTAATTTAATCCATAGGTTAAATATGACCCAAACCCATATGGTTGAGTCCATGGGTTTGGTCCATGGATCAACTAGGTCCAAGTCCATAAAGGCCCATCAGAGAACTTTATAAATAGAGGAGTTCTCTTCGTTTGTAAGGGTGAGAATTTTTTACTCCAGAATGCCTAGAGAGAATTCTCCAAAGAGCTAGAAGACTTCCCAACTCTTGAAGTCGACCGTCCTCGAAGAAAGAAGCTCTTTTGAAGATACAAACTTTCTTCCAAGACTCCAATCTCAAGAACATCACATGCTCCGCTTCATCAAATCAAGTGTAAGCATCCAGTTGAGAGAGAATCAAAGGATCAAATTCAAGAGATCGAACCATATCGCATCAAATCAACATAAATAAAACATCAACACAAGTTCAACTCTACGAACCAAATTTCTCCGAAAATCTTGCGTGAACAAATTGGCACATTCGATGGGACCTCTCTACCTCTCATCTCTCTCTTGAAACTTAAAATATCAAACCAACTAATGGAACTAAGGAAGGTTGCATCCAAAGCTACTGTCGCAAATGACACTAGACTTGTCACCCAGAGTCACTCAAAGATGAGCATGCAAGTACAAGAACAAAGCTCTGTCCTCACAAAGAAAAGTTGGGAACAACTGATGGAATCTTCTGAAGGTGGGATCATCATCAGAGAGAATCCTTTGTCCGACAACTTTACTCCTGCTTCTGATATATTAGAGAAAGAACCACACCTTGAAGTAGTGTCTATCATGATGGCAGATGTGACACCTGAGGCAGCCATGGAGAGGAAAATAAATTTCCTAATGAAAGTTGTCAAGGAGCAATATCATGAAATCGCCGCCTTGAAAGATCAAATGAAAGCTTGTGAAACTGCTGAGTCGAGCAAAACTCCTGTTGTCAAAACTGATGATAAAGGAAAATCCGTGTTGCAAGAAAACCAGACGCAAAAATCCATCTCTATCGCCTCTCTGTCACTCTAACAACTGCAAGATATGATCACAAGCTCTATAAAAGCTTAGTATGGAGGACCACCAAAAACTTCTTTCATGTACTCCAAGCCATACACCAAGAAAATTAATGACCTACGAATGTCTCTTAGGTACCAATCTCCAAAGTTTCAACAATTCGACGGAAAGGGCAATCCAAACCAGCAAATTGCTCACTTTGTTGAGACATGCGAGAACGCAGAATCAAGAGGAGACCAACTAGTTAGGTAATTTATTTGAAGCTTGAAAAGAAATGCTTTCGAGTGGTATACTGATTTAGAGCCTAAAGTCATTGACAGCTGAGAACAGCTGAAAACAGAATTTCTCAATCGCTTCTATAACACTAGACGTGTCGTCAGCAAGATGGAGTTAACAAATATCGAACAATGAATGGAAGAGTCAGTCATTGACTACATAAATCGATGGAGAACTCTAAGCTTGGATTGCAAAGGTAAGCTCATAGAACTGTCGACTGTGGAAATGTGCACTCAAGGCATGCACTGAGAGCTTCTTTACATTTTACAAGGAATAAAACCTCGAACATTTGAAGAGTTGGCGACTCATACCCATGATATGGAACTAAGTATTACCAACAAGGGAGCAAAATATTTCTTGGTTCAAAAAATGAGGAGTGACAAGAATGAAATTAATGACACTAGGAAGATCGCAAATAGTGTCATAAATGAGTCTATGGTTGTTCATGCGACTCCTTTGAAATCTTTGTCTAAAAGGTCAGAAACAAAAATTGAAAGAAAGCATGATGACAACGAAAAGCGACACCCAACTCTTATAGAAAGGCAGAAAAAGGTTTATCCATTTCTTGATTTTGATGCTGCAGACATGTTAGAGCAGTTGCTAGAGAACCAACTTATTCAATTGCCAAAACGCAAACGCCTAGAACAAGCAAGAAAAGCAGATGATCCTAACTACTGCAAAAGTATCATCGGGTTATTAGTCACCCTGTGGAAAAGTGTTTCGTGTTGAAGGAGTCGATTCAAAAGTTGGCTCGTGAAAAGAAGATCGAGCTGGATATTGATGAAGTGGCTTAAACGAATCATGTTGCAGTCAAGATGACTTCAAATGTTCTACCATCAACGCTGCTTTACGATCAAAGGGAAAGTTTGATTCAATTTGGAATTTTCGAACCTATACTTGTTCGATTCCAATAGAAGATCATGACAATAGACTCCCAAAACAAAGAAGAGTCTATTAAAGATGATGGCGAAGGATGGATAGTCGTGGCTCGTAAAAAAGGGAGACAAACAAATTCCATTCAAACGAAGTCACACTCTCATCAAAAGCATGCAAAAGGAAGCATGTGCCATAAAAAGAAAACAAAAAGAAATAAGATGTAGAAGCCTAAAACTATCAAAAGAAAAGACAAGGATTTCCTCCGACCTCGACGATCGATACATTTGATAGAATTTCTCCTAAGAAGCTTCCTTGATGATCATCCAAAGGAAGTATTAGAAGTCACAACATGTCATGCTGTCAACATTGTAGAAGTCAACAATAATTATGCATTTTTTAAAGAAGTCGACAATTCAAATGAAATTAAGCAAAGGACATTTGTCTTTGATCATATCAAGCCTTCAACTACTCAATTTTCAGTCTTTCAAAGATTGAGTATGGCCACGAAAGAAGAAAAAAACCAATGTTCAATGTCTACTTCCGAACTTCAACTTTCAAAAGGCTAAGTATTTCCACATTGAAGAAAGATCGACTTTTAACATCTGCTTTTGATCGTCTATATATGACAAGCGATCAACATGAAAGAAAGATGAAAACATTGAAGGAAAAATTATTTCATGAAGAAAACAATGATGACGGTAAGATTCATAGTTGTGTCCCATCCATGAGGAGGAAGCTATCTATTTGATATAAGTACATAAGATTTCTTAACAGTGAAGCCAAGAATTATTATATTCACCAATTCTACAAACGAAGAAGGTGAACAAATCCTTGATGAAAATATGAGCTACTAAATATGCAAAACTCCTTATTGCAAGAGCCTATGCATGCTGCTCCTAGCCCACAAGAGCTTAAAATGTGAATATAAAAAAAAAACAAAAAAGTTAAACTACGTTTTGACTTGATCCCTATATTATAAAAGGTACGTAGGCAGCTTAAGGGAAATTTTAAGTTCAGTTCAATGAAAAAAACACCTCAAGTTGAACTACGTTATGATTTGATCCCTATAAGGGTGTGTAGCCAACTTAAAATAAATCTTAAGTTTAGTCGCACACAAACAAGTGTAGTGTCATGGCCACGTAAAGCATGGCACTAGGCAATTGATGGTGTTCATTCTCATTAAAGAATACCAACTTAAAGTTGAAGATACCCTATTAGGGGCAATATAACAAATCAAAGAGATATTGCACTAAGAGCAAAATACTGCAAAATTAGATGCTTATAGGGGCATCACTCCCCTGAAGTTTAACACTCCATCTTCAAGTTTAAATCAAGTTCCTCAAAATCAAATTCTGAGACTTTGTTGATGCTTTTTCAAATTCAAGTCCAAAGATTTCATCAAGATTCATTCAAATGTAAGACTAAAGACTTCACCAATGCTTCATCAACTTTGATGATTGCACTGTTACTTTTCCATGTCCAAGTTCGAATTGATGCATCCTCATATTCAATCTTGAAGACTTCATCAACGTTTTCTCATATGTAAATTCAAAAGTTTCGTCTTTCTTAAGAAAAAAAAAACCTTCATCGTTGCTTCTTCAAGCTCAAAGCTTGAAGGCTTTAGGTTTCATCGATGCTGATGCGGCTTTGCCTTCTCTCCAAAATGTCGATGCAACAAACTTTGGCTCATCTCAAATATGTTATAGCCGAGAAGATCGTCATCTCAAACATGTTGCGACTGAGAAGATTGTCATATTAAATATGTTGCAACTGAGAAGATCATTATCTCAAATATGTTGCAATCAAGAAGAACGTCATCTCAAATATGTTGCAGCTGAGAAAATTTTCATCTCCAATAGGTTGCAACCGAGAAGATCGTCATCTCAAATATGCTGCAGCTAAGAAGATCTTCATTTCTAATATGTTGCAGTGGAGAAGGTCGTTATCTAAAAATTGTTGTAGCCGAGAAAGTTGTCAATCTCCAATATGTTACATCGAGGGGATCATCATCTTCAATATCGACCATCATGGGGATCATTCATCTCTAATATGTTGCAGCTCCGAGCATGATAATGATAATACATCTCGACCTCTAACTCTCCAAAATGATAACGATGGTAAAGCTCCACCTCCACCTCTCCAAGTAGATGATGATTGTTTAGCTTCGCCTTTGCCTATCCAAGAAGATGATGACAGTATAGCTTCGTCCCTATCTATCCAAGAAGATGATGTTGATGCAACTTTGCCTCCACCTCTCTAAAAACGACTATGATGTGCAACTCCACTTCCACTTCCACCTCTCCAAAGATGACGTCGATGATGCAGCTTTGCGTCTCCAAAATGAAGATGATGTGGTCTCACCTTTTTGGAATGACAGTAAAATGAAGATGTCTGACTGCTCCTACTAGGGAGGTGGATTTGCCATTGCCCCCAGTAGAAGTTATCGTTGACGGTGAAGCAAAAGAAACAAAAAGGTTTCATGATAAAGTTGCATCATTTATCATGAACAAACCCCAAAAGCAAAAGCATCAGGACGTTATAATAGAGTTGCATCGTCTATCATGAACAAATCCTCAGAAGCAGAAGAAACAGCAAGGCGTCATGATAGAATCTCATCGTCTATCATGAATAAACCCCAGACGTTGACGAAGCAGTAGGGCGTCATGATAGAATTGCATCCTTTATCATGGACAAACCTCCAGAAGCCGAAGAAGCAGCAGGGCGTCATGTTAGAGTTGCATCGTCTATCATAAACAAACCCAGACATTGACAAAGCAATGGGACGTCATGATAGAGTTGCATTGTCTATCATGAACAAACCCAAGGAGCCAACAACCAAATAAAAGATATCAAGGAGATTGTAACCTCATATATGCTTGCATGGAACATTTAAAGACTTGCAAAAGAAAAAAAAATAAAACGGGTCTTAACCTTTGGTAAAGCTTCAAGTTGGTGCAATAAATTAACAGATACTAAACCTGAAAATTAAAAAAAAAGTTAAAAGTTAAAAAAAAAGAGAGAAAAGAAGAAAAAGAAAAAGAAAAAAGAGAGGGAGAGAAGAGAAGTTTTATTTATAAGGTCAATAAGTCCAATTCCTAGGAGGATTTGGAATGATTTTAAATATTTTTTAAATAATAAAATAAAATTAAAGTTCAGTTATCTTATATTATTTTATTTTGGAATAAAATCTTGAATTTCAATTTTGAGATATTTAAACATATTTTGATATTTTAATTTTTTAAAAAATATAAAATTCAATTATCTTATGTTATTTTATTTTGGAATAAAATCTCGGATTTCACTTTTGACATATTTAAACATCATTTAATATTTTTAAAATAAAATAAAATTTTAATTATCTTATGTTATTTTATTTTGTAATAAAATCTCGAATTTTACTTATTTGGATAAATAAGCATATTTAAATATTTCAGATTTTAGATTTTACCCCTAAATTTAAAATTAAAATTTAGATTCAAAATCCAAATCAAATTGACTTGCACATATGACCTCCATTTTTATTTCAAATTTAAATTAGAGCTATAAATCTAAACTTTATCCCAAGATTAAAATCTCATATTTATTTCAAAATTAAAATCGACCACTTTAAAATTAAAATTGGTCATTCCAAATGCTTGTGTACCCTCGAGAAAAATTAGGGTATGGTAGAAACCTAATTCTTATCTCAAACTTAAAATTTGGTTAGTTCTAAATTTTATTTAAAAAAATCAAAATTTAAATATTTATCATCAAATCCAGGTAAGCTGCGAATAAAATTTTGAACTTTTCTCAAATTAAGGGTTGACCATATTCCAACGTAACCCTTATTTCAAATTTAAATCAAACTCATGTACTAAATTCATAGTTTTGTTAATTTGATATGTCGATTTGAGCAAAAAGAAAATGCTCATATTTGGATTTCAAATTTATCATTTTTGAGATTCGCCCACTCATATTCCATTTGTTGAATAAGAAATTTTGGAACCAATCACAAATTGCCACGTCATTTACAAAAATAATTGCATTTGTGATTATCTAAAAATTGATATGTGTCCCAAATTAAAATTAAAGACATAAATTGACCAAATTTTGATAATGACACACGTCTTTATTATATAATTGGATCAAATTAATTATTTACTTGAGCTTAATTTAACTCAAAAAAAACTTAATTCAGCCCGAGGTTAAATGTGACCCAGACCCATATAGTTGAGACCATGGATCAACTAGACCCAAGTCCATAAAGGCTCAAGTAGAAAACTAAAGTTATCTTCATTTGTAAGAGTGAGAATTTTTTACTCAAGAATGTTCACTCGTGAGAGAATCAGATGATCAAATTCTAAAGAGCGGTACTAAAGATCGAACCATATCGCATCAAGTTAACGTAAATACAACATCAACATAGGTTCAACTCCACGAACCAAATTTCTTCGAAATTCTTGTGTGAATAGAAGTGCGTGAAAATACAAACTAGAGACTCGAGAGGAAGTGAATTATTCATTTAATTTTTTTTTAATTAAGAAAGAAAATAAATAGTAATGAAAAGTTTTAAAAAAATTGAATTATAAATAAAAATAGCATAAATAAATAGGCGGAGAAAAGAGAAATGCAGCGGATCCACGAGGGAGGGCACGACGGACTTGCGAATATTACTAACAAAATAAAAAAGGAAAAAAAGAGAGAGCCGTTATTAGTTTTAAAACCAAATTACATTTTCCATAAATATAAGTGATTAGAACTTCAGTTCGAAGCTGATCAATTTAAATGAACCAAATAATTTCCATATCGGAAATCACCTAGCGGTCTGATTCTGAAGTTTTTTTTTTCCAAAATTGAACTCTGTTCTTACCTATAAATCAAAATTTCTATTTCACCTGCACAGAATCAAAAACCTAATTAACTTCCCAATCCAATTAACAATGTGTTTTGCTATTTCTAATCCGATTCAGTACCGTCTGTACAGCTCCGGCACCGGAGGGGGAGGCAATGGAATATTAGAAGTTAAAATAAGCAAGAGGATTTGGGAGATTATAGTATCTGTTTGGATGAATTGAGTTGTGAAAAGGGGGAGGTGATAAGGATTGGGCGTGGCTTAAGAATCAGACCTATTTGGGATTGTAATTCAATTCATTACTCATTCCTCGCAAAAAAGAAAATTCTTCCATCTTAGTATTTTTTACCACTTCTGCCTTCTGGTAGTAATGATTACAACCTTAGCAATGTTAATACTATGCACAAATCCAAATTTTGTAACATTCTCATCACTACAGTATTTTTTTCTAAACCTAACGACAGTTTCTTCGTAAATAATATTTGATTTGTTGCTCCCTACTTAACAATCTAACCAAATATAAAACTCAAGAACAGAATACGTAATTAAAACAAAAAGTTAGCCTAACACCAATACTGAGTTATAATATATAGAATATTTATGTATGTTACTGCTGGAAAGATGAGTAACCATGTTTCTAACCTCTGATGTTTTTTGGTAAACAAATCAATTAGAAACAATATTAATTGTACATAATACAATTAATACAATGTGTATAAGTCAATTATAATATAATTAATCTTGAATAAGATTCAAGATTAAATTATATAATAAAAAAGATATATCATATTACATAAGATTCAAATATAGACTAAAGTTAAAATATACATTAGATTGATGATAAAACTATAGATTAAAAGTGGATTTAGTTATGAAAGAAATATACAATTGAAATAAGATCATATTTAATTGTGTAAATTAATCAATATAAATTAGTCATTAATAATTGTAATTAATGATTGATAAAATTAAAGCATCGCAATAATTAATTAAATTAAATGATATTAATAGATTAAATGAAAAGTGAAATGGGTGCTTATTTCCCACATCACGGTTTTTTTCCATAAAAGAGGGCAATAGGTAGTAGAGGTAGATCTCAACCTTCCTCCCTCACCGCTTCTCTCAATGGTTTTTACCGATGAACGGTTCCCACGAAAACCGGTCTTTGTAACTAAAAAACAGGAGAGCCCCTATGATAGCATCTCGATGTTCAAGAAAGATTGGTTGCAAAAGATCAGAGAACTGCTATGAGGACCTCGAAGATTTGAAGTAACGTTCTTCAGCTTAACCTGTGGAAATACATACTGTATGTACTGCTTTATCAATTGTGTTGTATGTTCTAAAACGAAACCAAAGCAAAAGGCAATCAATGGGTCGTCACTCCCTCTAAAGATTTGATCCCTTCCAACTATCTATCTATCACTGATTGACACTACTATATACATAGTAAAAGACAGTCAAACAACTGAGAAAAACATAGGGTGAAGAAAACATTCACTCCCAGTTCTCACAACAAATAAGGAAAAATAGATTATAAACCTGCTGCTACCAAAATGACCATATAAATATAGACAGACATTAAATAGAAGCTACTTTGGAACAATTCATCAAGCCTGATCTCTTAGAAAGAAAAGAAATAAAAGTGAACGAAAACACTAAACAGGCTCTAAAATAACAAGTCCACTAATTACAATCCTCTAATACTATACAATAAGCTGAATGAATTAAAGAGAAAAAGAACAAAAAGAAAAAGCAAAAATAACAGAAAAGCCAAGCAGAAAGCAGAAAATGTCGAGTACAATAATGGTATCAGGGGCATGATAGAGAAACTACAATGCATTATTTAAACACTAGTGTACTTAAATATATCACTTGTATTTGCTATATAATAAGACATTATAAACCATCATCAAGTGAAACCCACATTTCTGGCAAACACAAATTTGTTAATTTATACTGCCAACTATTTACATTGAAATCATATTTGACATTTCCCCCCTCTCGTCTCAACACACATCATCCACATATATCCCCTGCCTGTTTTTAAATCTCATCCCAACAATCCTTTTTATCATTCTTTTTAAATTTTTTTCCTTCTTTTTCAAATAATCAACGCATAGAAAAAGGGGTTTTACTAACCCATCAAATCAGACATTTCCATTTCTCTTTTGTTGATGATTACTTGCTCTCTTTCTCTATTTTTTTTTTTTATTGAAACCATCAGAGGTTTTCAATGGCGTTGATGGCACATCTCACATGTAGTAGCAGATCTAGTGTTCACAAAGGTACAGTGTTCACACGACCAGTGAGTGGCATTGTCGCCACTTCTGGTCGAGCTAGCAGTTCGACTCACTCCCTTACCACGTCCACTTCTCCCTCCTTTACTACTTCCTGCTGTACTTTTTGAGCTTGTTGTGCCGCTGCTTGCTCCATGAGAGTTCACATCTGAAAGCCCATTTTCTAATGCTCTAACAAGGTTCTCAAAATAATTTCGTGTAACACTGTATGTTGCAGACAAATTAATGAGTAGCGAAATGTTAAACATGATACATTGCAGGAAACATATTAAGATTAAAAAGCGTGTTATACTTGAAATCAGACTTGTTTTCATGAATGAGCCCTTCATTTACCTGGTCAGACCAGCAAGCTTTGTGCGGAAGTCGTTAAATTCTTTTGATGGACCTTCTGCATTGAGGAACTGGAGTAGCTCCTTTTCCGCACACTGATGGAGCCTTTCTAATCCAGACTCGGCCTCACCTGGAGAAGAAGTAAATATTCCATTATTTTAGGACCATACCATGAAGAAACTGTTCCTTGTCAGTACCTTGAGACTTTACCTTGCAAATACTCAAAAAACTGCCTCTTGGCATGCTCCAGTTCCGGCAGGTAATAACCATATGCATAAGTCCATTTTAGAACACGTCTACATTCAATTATCTGGCACATAATTACCACGAAATAATGAGCTCAAAAAATAGTTGGGTTGGGCTAAAATAATACTCGCGTTAAACTCTGTAAAATGCAGCTTTTCTTCTTCTTCTTCCTTTTTTTTTTTTTTTTTTTACTATTAATCAATATCAATATCCTTCAAAAGTCATTCTCTAATGTAAACTATAAAATCATGAGAATCCTTGAGTTATATAACTTTTTAAAATTGTGACAAACAACTTGAAAGTCTCACTACAAGAACACCAATAGACCAAAGAAATCTGATGTTACCTAGTTGGATAATGTCCCACATACCTGTAACCAAGCCTCGGTTATGAACTTTAGCTGAGACTCAGGAGTGCAGTGTATATCACTGAGCTTCTCAATCTACGGAAGAGCAAGAAATAGGGATCATCAACTCTAAAATTTAATTGGGCCCAACAGACAGAGTTCAGTATAACCAAATGCATATAAAAATTTGAAAACTAAGAGGCTCTTGTGATTCGATTTTTTTCACCCATCAGCAACCAAGCATTAGATATCATTGAAAAACTAGAAATGGATATAGTAAGGTTCTAAACATCAAAAGATTACAAGATTTAGTAGTCCAGTAACTTGTCAAAAATAAAGCCAGTAACTAAAATAGAAACTCACATGCACATTCTGCATTTGATGCAAATCTGCTATTGCTTTTTGCCTAGACTGCAAAGAACAAAAAAAAAAACATAACATTAACAATCAATAAACAAAAAATAGTAAAAGAAAACAGTTCGAACAATGTCCACATTCTATGAAATAGAACAAGAACTTCTGTATCCAAAGAAAAAATCAAATTCATTGAACAGAAAAAACACCCAAACATGAGAGAATGAGATATACACAATTAAGGATCAAAATAAAAATAAATAGACCTCACAAATTGGCTTGGACTAGAAGAAAACAACACATAAAAGCCCAGTCAAGTCAAAAAGGTCCATCCATATAGATATAGCCAAAGAAAAACTCACCCAGAAAAAATTTAAGAAACCACATGCAATAGAAAAGGTTTGACCAATTCTAACCTTTCTTCTACCATCCAACAAATGTCCCGCAAATATCACTAACAAATAATGAGGCTTTTTAAACAAATTACTATAGTTAAATAATGATATGACAATAATGACATGGTAGGCAGAAGATGGTGAATATCAATATCAAGAATTACTAACAAAGAATAAATACAATAATCTAAACTAGAAAATTTTCCTCACATCCATAAAAATGAATAGTTCGTGAATGTAAATAAAACTCAGAGCTTTGTCAATTAATATATATATGGTTCCATTTTTTCTCACCGAAAGTTGGCTTTTTATCCAAAAAAGTAAAAAAGAAAAGAAAAATTAAAAAGAAAAAAAACCCTATGTTAGGCATCATAGAACTTCCAAGGGCATAGAAATAGTAAGTAAAATAAGCAATACAAACACTTTAAGAAGATACCAAAGAAGGCTGTCAGAGAGGAGAAACAAAAAATTCTGTATCAAGTGTCTCACCGACAAACCACAGGATACTGAAGAACATGGCAAGAATTAGAAACTACATAAAAACTAGCATATGTAAATTTGAAACTGTTCTGCATACTGTTTGATTGCTTGCCCAACGTTCATAATAGTGAGTGTATCTCTCCAAAGAATTCTTCGCCATCTCTCTTCTTTTCTCAGCCTCATCATACTACAATATATAAAGCATAAAAAAGTTGATTTCAAGAATAGCTCCACAGAATCCAACTGACATTGGTTATAGGATCAAAGGTTCCTCTTACCACACCGTCTTGCTTAGCTACCTCATATCGGTTGCAAGCATAGAAGCCACCGGTTCTTTCACCATGATCAGACCATGCACCATGACATAGCCTGCAGTTCATAAATTTACAAAGTCACAGAACGACCTATTTGTATAATCTACAATCTCATCAAAGATGCAATCAATGAAAACCTTTTTTCCTCTATAGGATTATAAACAATGGAAACTTGCAATAAGATGAGGACAAGAGAAGAGAAGAGATGCCTTCATTCCATCGACTACATCAAAACTTACCAGCAAAATTCAAATTTGCACGGAGGTGTGCAAGTCATGTGCATGCAACCTTGGTTTTTCTCAATTGGCCGCTTGCACTTTGGACAAGGCTTTGAATTAGCTAATATCCTGAAATTATTATAATAAAAAGAATTAGGTTTTCTAGAAAACGTGCTCTTGTCCGTGCCTCATTGGGAAATATAAAATGAAACTTGTGCATACACAAAAATAGCACATGACTATCAACTCGTTGTTAATCATGCTCGAGTCTTGCTCAACAACAACAAATGGAAAACACCAGGAGCTATATGAGTAAAACACAACAATGAGAATACCAAAAAAAAAAAAGAGAGAGAGAGAGAGAGAAAAAAAGCACGAGGAAAAGACCCCTGTAGAGCTAACATTAATTGCGAGAAAGGAAAAAATTGGTCAAAAAGTTTTACTTTAAAATCTTCTATGAGTGTTTAAGAAACCTAAGGAAGACATGAATGCCAGAAGATATACCAGTTCATATTCTCAGACTCAGCACTGTTCTTTAAAATCCATTTTTCCACAGTAGCACAATCTACAGGACGGTGAGCTTCTTCTGTGCACTGAAGATTCAAAAGAAAAGCTAAATGCATATGTAAAGTAACAAAAGCTAAAACAACTTTATAAAAGATAAGTGATACCAACTTTCCAGCAGAAGCTATATGTGCAGAAGCAAGAAACATCATAATTTCCATTGCCAGCGTCAAAGAGAACAGCATGCTCACAACCAGGCGCTGGGCACCATTTGGTCTGACGGTAGGAAGGAAGAATGTGAAAACAAAAATATGAGAGATAGAAAAGCAAATAACAAAAGAAAGCTGCAGATTTTAGCAAAATGAACACAAAACAGAAAAAGGGAAAAAAACTATTGTTTCTCTGATGAGTGCTGTTATAAAACAAGCTAACATGTAATACAATTCATCCATGGTAAAGAACGAAGAATGTAATTTGTACTTAAATTTTAGAGTGTAAGGGCTACTATACTAATCACAGCCATATTGCCGTAGCCTGTATGGTATACAGTATACCTTTTTGTTGTCTTCAACATAAGACCTAAGAAGGTAACGAGCATATTTTTTCCTGTCTTCACTGGAGGCCAATGAATTAATCATGTCTTGATCGACCACAGCACCACAAGAAGGATCAGGACATCTCAACGTCAGACATCCAGGACCATCATTAATTGATGTGCTAACGTAGCCTATCCAGAGATCCACGCAAAAATAAAATAAAATAATAAAAAATTGGTCATGTGAACTAAGTGGAGTAATTCTTTAATGATATAAAAGAAGTCCAAGACAGTTCGACATATTTGCACACAAATAAAGCACATAAAATAAAGGTTTGTTACCAAACTTAACAAGAAGTGGAAACAAATGTCACGAAATCGACAAGGTAATTAAATAACAATAAATTTACATTACATCCAGGAACAATGTGAAATTATTTGAATAAATGTCATCAGTTCCATTATTATTCAGATAGAGAACAAATCGTTAAATACTTCAGCACCTCGAGAAACCATACCCCAAAAGCCAGCTTGAGGTGGAAGAGCCCTCTTAACTACCACATTAGTCATCCCATTCTAACCAATGTGGGACAAAGGCATCCCATCTACCTAGGTTCCTAACCATACCCATCCCCAAAAAGCCGGCATTCTGATGGCTACTACTGCAGTACATCACTTGGCCACAGCCAGTCAAAGCCCTCTGCTGTTCCACTCTGAAACGTTGACAACCAGCTTTGATACCATTTTTAGGTACTTAAGCACCTTGGAAAACCACCCCCCAAAGCAAGCTATTGGGGTGGGAGAGCCAAGCCTACTAAGTACCAAATTGGTCATCCCATTCTAACCAATGTAGTACAAAAACATCCAATACTACCTTGGTTCATGACACAAAATTAGAAAATAATCTTAATGATATTCAGATTCAAAAGCTCAATGATACATGTGAAAGCTTTGTTCCTGAGAGTGAGCAACAGATAAGCTTATATAATTCATAACAACTCATGGTTGTTAAAACGGTGAGAAGCTAATCATTGGAAGCCAACAAGGACTGTCCAATTGGATATTATCAACTAGCATCTTTGCAAAAGCAAGCATGCAAAAGAGCAGATTTTGTGTTGTAAGTTATCCCTAAACTTCAGTATTCCAGCAAATATATGAACTCAACCGCATACAGCCTTGATAAAAAATATAATAAACTATTACATATCTATAACACTGTAAAAGAAATTATGACAAACCTTCCCAGCAGAAGACGCAGAAAGGGTGACCACAGGCAGCTGACTTGATCCTATTATTTGGATAGGATTCGAAACAAATCCCACAGGTTCGCTGCCAGCGAAACCAATCATCAATATATTTTTCCAAATGTTATGCAATCAAAATACACAACACAAAATTTCAAATGAAACCAAGAGAAAGATGACAAAGACGATTCAAATATATGTGTTTCTTACTTCTCTAGCATTTAGGACATGTACAACAGGTGCTTCCAACAAGCCAACTTGCTTCCTTACTCGAGCTTCATCAGCAAACCATTCATCGTGGACTTTAGTAACATTCCTGCATGGCATATTGACAATATATGTAAAAAAATGCATGATTACAGAAACCTACAATGTAACCCTTCCAAAAAACATGGATTTTTTTTCCACAAAAAGTTTTCTCCTTATTGAAAAAACAAAAAACAAGATAATTACAAAGAGAAACCAGAGAGAATGAATATTCTGGACAAGATGGACAAACAATTAAAACAATACCAATTGAAGTGGCGGAGCAAGACAATTGAAGCTACACGTGATATAGAAAGTACAGAAGAAATTCTTGTAATGTCGTCCTCTTGCCGTTGTCTTATGTCCGACTCATTTAGTATTGTGTAATTTTGCTGCACAAGGACAAAAGTTAAAATTAATAACAGTAAGAAACAAATAAAACCAAAGATTTAAAACAAACTTTGCAATGCCTATAATTCAAAGTAAAACATCAGATTTCCATGGGACGGGACGATTAGCATGAATCAAAAAGATGGAAAGAGTTCATAATTGAAAAACGCCACCAAATTATCCATTATTGATAGAAGCTTGCCCATGTCCCTCACATAAAGGCCGCTTATTCGGGCCTTTACCACATTCAAATCATAGAAACAAGTGGTATAGAAAGGTTATGACACAGTAGTATTATTAATCTCAATACCTACAAAAGGTAGAAACTACCGAAAATAGAGAAAAAGAAACAATAACTGAAAAGTGAAACATTGATTAAAAAGATAAAAAAATACAACAATTTTCTGTAGGATTCATGATCAAAAGATTCAGTTCAATTCATGAGTAGATACTGCAAACTGACAATTCTGACAAAGTTCCGTGACACCTCCAAGCAGAAGCAACACCAAAAACAAAATCTATACATGCAAGGAGGAAGGAATAAATAGAAACTTCAGTCCAATTTTGCATTATAAATGGAGTACCACCTATCTATTTCACATTCTAACAACAAAATCATACAAGAAGATGATGCGTTAACTATGTCTAATGTTCATCAAAATTAGCAAACTATCCAACTATAATTCGTACTATAAATCCAAGTAAAAATAGAAATTCAGGAGTGGCATTAAAGTTAACTTCCCCATCTGGCAGCTAGAATACAACTTCGCATGAAAAATCCATTAATAAATGGTTACTACGCAAAGTAAGGGGCAAAAAATCGAACTACTTTTCTTTTTCTTTCAAGTTTAAACAGGATTACATATGACCTATTCGTAAACAGGTTAACAAAATTACTTCAAAGCGAATTTCTTTACAAAACCGTAAAAAACAAATGTCCTACTTTTCTCCTCCCCCAAAACTGCATAAACCTAGAGAGTCAGGGAAAAACATTTAAAATACTCATTTAAACCAGATAAAAAAACCCCACTTAGCTGCTGGACCAAAGAAAACAATACCACTTAAAATCAACTTGAAGCAAAGAACACCCAAAGATCGAATAGAACGATTCAAACTCATTATTATTATGTCAAAGATCGTTGCGTGGCCTTCAAAAAGATCGAATTTTGAATTACCTAAATTAGAATAACAAAAAATTTTTAAAAAAATCAAGGAACGGAAAAGGAATTAGAAAAGGAACCTCGCGTCGGCTGGCCTCGAAGTAATCATCGGTATCATCATCGACGAAATCCTCAGCATCAGGGTCATCGTCATCGGAGTAATAACCCATACCCATGTCCATCTCACCGCTGTAGAAATCGCAATCATCATCGACGGATTCAACGTCGGTGGAGTAATGAAGATCGTCCTCAGAATCCATGGCGATAAATTGGGAGAAGAGAGGGAATGGAAATTCTTGAGGGGGTCGGTAAAGGAGAGAGAAAGAGAGGAGAAAGATGAGGGATGAGAGAGAATCAAAGTGGGGTTTTGGTTTTGGTTTCTGAGAGAAAGAGAGAGATAGAGAAGAAAAAGAAATAAAGAAGGAACTGAAAAGGTATTTGTGTACGCAAACAGAAGGGAGTGCCTTTTGGGAAAATGGGCCTTCAAAAGGGCCTCTCATGCAAAATCCTCTTTTTTTTATTATTTTATTTTGTTTAATGCAATTTTTAAACAGAGGACAATACAAAAATAGACCAGACTTTTACAAATTATCGTAAATATAATGATATATTATTAATGTAGATATCTATAATTTACTTAGGTTATAATTTTCATATAACTCTCATTCAATTCTATATTATAATATTCATTCTATTGAATTCCATAATATAAAATATACCATAATATACCCTATAAATAGAGGGTATGGTGTTTTTGTAATACACACCACAATTGGTATTTGTGAACATTGGATGTAATAATCCGTGTATACATCATGCATAGATTAAATATTTGAGAATGTAATCTTTTATAATTATTGCATGTTGTAATTTTACATATTTACATGATTATTGTTTGTTAAAATATTATTAATTCATAATAAGACTATGATTTAATTTATTTTAATTTCTTTATGATTCATGTGGTTGTTTATGTTTGGTTCTTATTTCAATTATTTTAAGATCTATATATAGTTTATGGGATCTTTATTATTTGTGTTTATAATTTAGTTGTTTACTTTCTATTAGTATAAGTTTTGTAATTGTTTTTATGTTCTAAATGCATTTATCAATTTACCTAAGTATGTTGTTTTAACCTATTATGTATAAGTATGTTGTAAAATTAATGTTTTTGGTGTGTATTGTTGTTAATTTTCTATAATATGTATATGTAATTTTAATTATTGTACATTAACATGCACGTTTTGAATTATTATGTATGGGTCCTATTGATTTTTGTATCATGCGCATAGTATGATATTTATCTAAGTTGTCTTAGAATGCATGTTTGACGAGTTTATTAAATTTCTAATATAAGTTAGTTTCTTTGTTCTTTGTTATAATTTTACCATGTCAAGCCTTACCAAATTAGAATTTCTAGCTCTTGATATCAATAGTAATAATTATTTATCATGGGTGTTTGATGCTGAAATTCATTTAGATGTCATAAATCTTGGAGAAACAATTAAAGAAAGAAACATAACTTCAAGTCAAGAAAAGGCGAAGCCATGATTTTCTTTCGACATCATTTTCATGAGGGACTAAAGATTGAATATCTTATGATAAAATATCCTTGTGAACTATGATAAAGTTTAAAAGAAAGGTATGATCATAAAAAAATTGTGATTCTTCCTAAAGCTCGATATGTTTGACCCTCCAACATAACCCATTTGGATGTGACAAACTTCTTTGAGTCTCCTAAAGAGAAAAATGATATTAATGAAGGAGTAGCAAATACTTCATTTAATTATGATAATGTCAAACTAATATTTGCATTATGTTTTAGTGTTTTCTCTATTTAATATTATTATCAGTTTATTTACATTATTTACATTTCAAGGTTAGTTTTGTTTTTACCATAAGACTTATTGTAATTGTTTTTTTTAATGAAGAGTTATGAACATTTCTTATATTTTGGCTTATTCAAAGATAAATAATGAAGATTTATGTTTGGCAGATACTGCAACTATGCACACAATACATAAAAGTAAAAAATATTTTTTTACATTGACAATGCATGAAGCAAATGTTATTACAATATCAAGTTCTATAAACTTGATCGAAGGTTTTGGTAAAACAAACCTTATTTTGCCTAAAGGAACAAAATTCATAATTAGTAATGTTTTGTTCTCTAGTAAGTAAAAAAGAAACTTATTGAGTTTCAAAGATATACGTCAAAATGGTTATCAAGTTGAAATTAACAATAAAAATAATATAGAATATCTTTATATTACATTCATTGTTTCACGTGAGAAGCGTATATTGAAACATTGTCTGCCTTTTCTTTCGGATTATATTATACTCATATACGAGTAATTGAAACATTTGCGACCATTAACCCAAAGTTCATGAATTTAAATATGTTTACTGTTTAACATGGTTGATTAGGTCATTATAGGTCAATAATGATGAAAAGAATTATTGAAAATTCTCATAGACATCCGCTAAAGAACCAGAAGATTCTTCAATCCAATGAATTATCATGTATTGCTTGCTCTTAAGAAAAAATAATTATTAGGCCATCACCAGCCAAAGTTGGAGTTGAGTCACCTACATTTTTTGAACGGATTCATGGTGACATATGTAGACCCATCAATCCACCGAGTAGACCATTTAGATACTTCATGGTTTTAATTGACACATTAGTAGATGGTTACATGTGTGTTTATTATTAAGTCGAAACCTTGCATTTGCAAGATTACTTGCTTAAATAATCAAATTAAGAGCATAGTTTCTTAATTATACAATAAAAAACATTCAACTTAAAAATGTTGGTGAGTTTACATCCCAAGCATTTAATAATTATTGCATGTCAATTGGCATAAATATTGAACATTCTATAGCTCATGTTCATACACAAAATGGTTTGATAGAATCATTTATCAAGCATTTACAATTGATTGCAAGACCATTACTTATGAGAGCAAAACTTCCATTCTCTATAAGGGGTCATGTTATTCCGCATGCAGCGTCACTTATACGCATAAGACTAACATCTTATGATAAGTATTCTCCAGTACAATTAGGTTATGGCTAGGAGCCAAATATTCCTCATTTGCGAATTTTTGGTTATACAATATATGTTTCAATTTCTCCACCACAAGATACTAAAATGAGACCTCAAAGAAGGTTATGAATATATGTCAGATTTGAATCCCCATCAATTATTAGATATCTTGAACTCCTGATGGGGATGTATTTACTACACGATTCACTAATTGTTATTTTAATGAGACAATTTTTTCAACATTAGGGGGAGGAATTAAGAAGTTGAAAAATGAAATTGTCCGGAATGTTATTATTGTCTCATTTAGATCCTCATACAAAGCAATGTGAGCTAGAAGTTTAAAAGATAATTCATTTACAGAGTGTAACAAACCAAATGCCAGATTCATTTACAAATACTAAGAAAGTGACCAAGTCATATATTTCAGCTGTAAATGCTCCATCTAGAATTGAAATCCCAACTCAGCAAGTTGATACAATTAATGAATCAGTGCTACGCCAAAAGTGTGGTAGACCGACAGGTTCAAAGAATAAAAAATCCTTGAAAAAGAAAAGTGACCAATAGTCGAAATGACTTAAGTGACAATAGAAACATTCAAGAAAAAGTCCTGGACACGAATAATGGTAAAAATGTTGAGGAGACTCAAGTATGTGAAGATAACAATGAGATCTCGATAAACTATACCATGACAGGAAGAAGATGGAATAAAACTAATGAAGTCGTGGACAACATTTTTGCATATAATGTTACACATAATATCATTCATGAAAATAAGGATTATGAACCTAAATCTGTTGATGAATGTCGTAATAGAAAGGATTGACCCAAGTGGAAAGAACCATCCAAGCAGAATTAAACTCACTCATGAAACGTGAAGTTTTTGAACCTATAGTTCATACACCTAAAGGTGTAAAACCTGTGGGATTTAAATGAGTATTTGTGCATAAATGAAATGAAAATAATGAGGTCACTAGATATAAAGCACGACTTGTTGCACAAGGATTTTCTCAAAGACCAGACATTGATTATAAGGAAACATATTCACATGTGGTGGATGCTCTTACATTAAGATATTTAATTAGTCTGACGGTATGTAAAAATCTTGATATGCATCTTATGGATGTAGTTACAATATACATGTATGAATCTTTGGAATGAAGTTAAGCATGTACTTTGTTATCTTTGAGGGACAATTGATATGGGTTTGTTTTATTAAAAAAAAATCAAACTTTGATCTAGTTGGTTATACGGATGCTAGATATTTATCTAACCCACACAAAGCAAGATCTCAAACAGGTTATCTGTATACATGTGGAGGAACTGCTATATCTTGATGGTCTATAAAGCAAACCTTTATGGCCACTTCATCGAATCATGCAGAAATTCTTGCAATTCATGCAGAAATTCTTGCAATTCATGAAGCTAGTAAAGAATGTGTATGGTTGAGGTCAATAACTCATCATATTTGAGAAACATGTGGTTTGTCTTTCAATAAAAATTACCAACAATATTATTTGAAGATAATAACGCATATATAGCACAAATCAAAGGAGAGTATATAAAGGAGATAGAACAAAGCATATCTCACCAAAACTCTTCTAGCCACGCTTAACCTTTCAAAAACTGATGGTCTTGTAGTTGTCCAAGCGTAACATGTGCCTTTCTCTTTAAAAAGGTTGTAGTTAGCCTTTGAAAGACCAATCGTTGGTCAAGGCTAGATGTTGACTGGTGATCTTTTCTTTCTTTTTCTGTCATGCTTAGTCTTTCAAATATCGTGGCGTGTGCAACATGCGGTCTAATTCGGTCAAATGCTGAGGTTCTCTGATTGTCACCTTCTTTTTTTCCATACTATCAACCTCCTCTACAGTTATATGATTGCTGTCAACCACTTTTTCCTTCCTCTTTCTAGTTATACGAATTGGCTCTGGCGACTTGTATCCGAGTCCTTTTTTTGACACAGGTATAGCATGTCCTTCTCGTAATAGCTTCTTTTGGATTGAGGAGAGCTTAGGTTGTTCGTGAGTTCTCAAGCTTTTAAACTCGATGTGAGCTGTGAAGTCATAACCTGCTTTCGCCATTAATTTGTAAGCCTTTGGGTCAAACCTGTCTTTCGTCCGCCATTGAGGCAAGCTTGCTTCCATCAGGTATATCTTTATTTCTTGCTTAGTTATTTTGGTAAGCGGTGTAGTGAAGCTTTCTTTTAGGATTTTAATATCACCAACCTTCAAGCCTTGTGGGAACTCTACAAATGGTAACTCGCCTTTCTTGCGTCTTGACAAAGAGACATAACATAAAATCGGTGGATTTGAAGTCTTTTCATCCATCAAGATCATACTTTTTGTGGTGCACGTGGATGCCTCACCCTTTTCAGAGTTAAAGGTTCCTGTACTTTTATGTGGTTCCTTGCTTACAAGTGATTTCAGTTGTAAGTTATCTTCTCTGTTTACAAAAGGAATTTCTACAAGCATGACTTTTGGGCTATTGTCATTCTTCAAATAAAACTTTGCATATGCAAAGTGAGACTCAGCCTCTAAGAACGGGTTAGAGTCGGCCTCAACCTTCTTTACGCCATCTTGATAAAATTTGAACCACTGATGCAGTGTCAAAGTTACTACTCAATTTCTATGGATCCAAGGATGATCGAGTAACAACTTATAAATGGTCCTCAAGTTTATAACATGAAACAATGCACTAGCCTTTAGGTCATCTATTATGAGTTCTAAGCGTATCATACATATTACTCTTTGGTTGCTCAGGTTGAAACCTTGAATTACTAGTTTACTATTTGAGAGTTCATCCATCAAGATGCCTAATTGCCTCATAGTCGACTTCGATATTATGTTGACAGCTGGTCCATTATCGATGAGAATTCGATCGACTCTCTGTTCTTGAACATATCCAGAAACATACAAGGGTCTATTATGAAGTTTAGATCCCAACAGTAAATCCTTATCTGAGAAGTCTATAGATATGCAATAAGGAGTACTCTCGTATGTCGCAGTTAGAGCACTCAAACTTGATGCTGCTGAATTTAACAATACATTAGTAAGGATGGTTTTGGTTTCTTGAAGAAGTGATAACAAATCATCCATATTGAACCTCGATAGGTCTTTTGACACTCCCTCCTCCTCTAGTGATCTTAGCGGGATGCTTTCTTCCTCCGTTGTGTCAATAGCATGACATGCAACAACTTCTAGGTATTCATCTTGATGATTACAAAGGAATCTTGTTGAAAAGAAGTCTGCCATGGTTACTTAGTGCTAAGGTCAAGGGAAATCCTTATCTTCCTCGTGCACGAGCTTAGGCTTTCGAGTCTTTTTTTTTCTTATTCTTTTGAGCCTTATTCCCTTTTTCTATAATTTCTGCCCTTTTTCTATAATTTCTGTAGAAGCGAGACTCTTTTTGGGTTGGAGTCGACTTTCGTTTCTTTTAGTGGGTCAAAACGATCCACTCTTCATCGTCTTCTTTGATCGATCTTTCTTTTTCTTGAGAATCCTTGGGTGCAACTTCCTGATAGAATTGGTCCACTATAGGCTCGAAGGTCCCGAATTGGACCAAGCTTTTCCTTTGCTCAAAAATCAATATTGGCAAAAGAGCCTTTGACATTATCGTTACTGCAACATGGTTTGTTTGAGCTACCTCCTCCAGGTCTAGCTCGATCTTTTTCTCACGAGCTAACCTTATAATTAGCTCCTTCAACATAAAACATTTCTTTACTGGGTGACTGATGATCCGATGATACTTGCAGTAGTTAGGATCATTCACCTTTCCTCCTTGCACAGGTCGCCTACATTTCAACAGCTAGATCAACTACTTCTCCAATAGTTGCTCTAGCATGTCAGCAATATCTGAATCAGGAAATGGGTAAACTTTTTCCTATCTTTCTTTTAAAGTCAGACGTCGTCTCTCGCTTCCATCATCCTTCTTTTTAGCTCTCCCTTCTTTCTTTTGGAAAAATTCAGTGGAGTCGTTTTTACGACCATAGATTTCTTCATGGTGCTCTTCACTATCTTTTCATCACCCTTTGTCTCTTTCTTATCTTTCCTTACTTCAGGAACAGGAAAATCCTTAGTTCCTCTGCTGGCGATGCTAAATTCCATATCATGAGCACGAGTTGCTAACTCTTCAAATGTGCGTGGCTTTGTTCCTTGTAGAATGTAGATGAGTCCTCAATGTATGCCTTGAGTGCACATTTCTATAACCAACAATTCGGTGAGTCGATGACTGGCTCTCCCTTTCGTTGTTTCGTGTTTGTAAGCTGTATCATGCTTACGGTATGTCTGGTTCCGTAGAAATGGTTGAGGAACTCCTTTTCTAACTGTTCCCATCTGTCAATGACTTCTGGCTCCAAATTGTACCACTCGAAAGCATTTCCTTCCAAGCTTCTAACGAACTGCCTAACAAGCTGGTCTCCTCTTAATCCTGCATTCTCGCATGTTTCGACGAAATGGGCGATGTGCTACTTTAGGTTGCCTTTTCCATCGAACTGCTAGAATTTTGAAGGTTGGTACCCAAACGACATTCTCAAGTTGTCGATTCTTTTGGTGTACGACTTAGAGTACATGAAAGAATTTTGCGGCGGTCCTACATACTGATCTTTAAGGGAATTTACAATCATATCCTGTAGCTGCTGAACTGAGAAAGAAGCAAAAGAAGCTGATTGTTGTTGTGGTTGGTTTTCTTGCACCACATTATTTCCTTTATCAGCAGCTTTGACAACATGAGTTTGACTTAACTCAGCAATTTCACGAGTTCACATCTACTCTCTCAAAGTTGTGATTTCGTGGTATCGTTCCTCCACAACCTTCATCAGAAGGTTAATTTTTCTCTTCATCTCAACCATGGCAGCCTCGGCTGTTATATCAGCTATCATGACAGACATCACATCAGGGTGTACTTCCTTCTTTAACTTGCTAGAGGCAGAATCAGAATTATCACACAAAGATTTTCTTTAAGGACAATCCCAACTTTAGAAGACTCTATCAATTGCTTAAGAAAGCTCTGCGCGATGTTAGAACCTTGATCTTACCTCTGAATGATTCCCTTAGAATGACTGCGGGTGATGGGTCCTATGTAAGCGTCGCTTGCAACAGAAGATTTGGATGTAGCCTTCGTTGATGTCATTGATTTTCTTATAGATTTGGATGATGAGAGAGAGATGAGAAGTAGAGATGTCCCACTAAACGTTCCAATTTGTTCACACGAGATTTTCGGAGAAATTTGATTCGTGGAGTTGAACTTTGTTGATGTTGTATTTATGTTGACTTCATGCAATATGGTTCGATCTCTAGAATTTGATCATCTGATTCTCTCTCTGCTGGATGCTTATGCTTGATTTGAGGAAGCGGAGCATGTGATGTTCTTGAAGTTGGAGTTTAGGAAGAAAGCTTGTATCTTCTAAGGAGCTTCAATATTCGAGAGTGGTCGGCTTTAGGAGTGGGGGAGTCTTTTAGCACTTGGGAGAATTCTCTCTAGATCTTCTGGAGTAAAAAATTTCCAACCCCCACAAATGAAGAGAACTGCTCTATTTATAGAGTTCCCTAGCGGACTTTTATGAACTTGAGCTTGGTTTGGTCCATGGACCATATCTATGAGATCAATCACATGGATTTGGGTCATATTTAATTTTCGGCTAAATCAAGCTTATTTTTAGGCTCAATTGAATTTTAGCCCAAGTAAATAATATTTAATTGAACCAAAATAATTAATTTGATCTAATTGTTATAATGAAGACATGTGACATCATTAGAATTGTCCAATTTGTCTTTAAATTTAATTTGGGACATATGCCAACTTTAGTTAATCCCAAATACAATTATTTTAGTAAATGACGTGACAATTTGTAATTGGTTCCAAAATTTTTTATTCAACACTAGTCAAGTTCTCATTTTGGGAATAATAATGGATTTTGTAATGAGTCGTAACAACTAAAATAATGTTTTATTCTATGTTGATTTCCAGAATGTGCATGGACTACAATATCTCTCTCAAAGGACACACTTTCTTTGTTTCTTTCGATCCATATTGCTATAACTTGATCTATTATAGGTATGTTATAGACTCATTGATCAACCTTCACATTACTTCAATATGTATATGAATGTCTTTGAATGAGTTAATGTGTTTCAAAGATCTAAAAATTTGAGTGTACGAATTATTTTGGAGGACATTTATTAACTTCTTTGTAATTGACTTATCTAGATCTCCATCTTGAAGTATCTTCATTCTATTTTGCATTTCATTTTCTATATCGTAAAAAATATAACTGAAAGTATCTACGAGGATCCTTTAGTAGAAGTGTTGGGAGATCATGATATATTTGTCCTTGGTCTTTGAATGTGTAAACCTTTTTTCTTGATGAAGCTAAGTTTTTGTCCGAATTAACTACAAAAGAAGTGAAAAAAAAACTATTGTATGCCCTTATATTCTTTCTAAAATTGACCCCCTCTTCAAGTTGAGATGTAAATAAATCCAACAATTCATTAGGATATTTGCTATAGGAAAGTTTAATTTCTCTATTATGGCAACAAAATGTTGCTGTCTCAAATTCAAAATGTTTGGCATTGCAAAATACACACGTAGGCATTCATTTGAGTTCATGAATAACGTCTTCCTCATGTGAAATTTCATTAGTTATAAAATATGAAACATTATTATTTTTCTTTCATATACTATGAATTTAAAATATGAGTGAGTGATTTTTGAAAGTGTATTGCTTGTTGTAGCTATATGTAAATCTTGAAGAGAACATGTATTTTCCTTGTTCAAAAATTCTTCTTGAATTCGTTCTCTCTCGTGCTATCTTGTTTGCCCGTGCAAACTTTTGTATTTTAAGTCTTCTTACTTCAATTGATAGCACTGCATACTTTTTTCTCTTCCTCTCATTTTGAGCCATTTTTTGTTTTCCTATGAATACAAATGGTAAACATAATGTCTTAAATAAATGAGTGTCTTACTTATATGAATAATAGCATGATAAGATAGTGACTAATATATAATATCTTTGAATAAAATATTGTAGAGAATATTATTATATATAAATAGTTAAATAATGTGAAACAAAGATCATTTCAATTACAATTAATTAGATTAATAATTAAGGAAAAGTAAATAATAAAAGGTTAATTGTTTATAAATAATAAAAGGTTAATTGTTTATCTTTTGAAGCAAGTTTCCCTTTGTATGTTATCCATTCAAATCTTCTACTAGCATCAAAATTCCACTAAAATAATAAACCAAACAAAGCTACCATTAATTATTTGTCAAGATAATACATATAACTTAAGAGACAATAATGCACAAAATATCTATTAAAAAATATATACACGTATATATAAGGGATTATTTAAAAAATAGAACAAAATGTCAAAATATTTACATCGAATAGAACAATTTTGAAATAGGAAAAAACTCATAGGCCCACAATGTGAAATACCAAAAATACCTCAATCAACATCCAATTAATCGACCATACGCACGCGAGTAATCTTCTTCTAAACGATCATGATACAAGATATTATCGATAGAGATACACGATCATGTAGATTATTTTAAACAATGGAAAAAAAGGTTCAAATTTAAACGATAGATTATAAACTATAAACAATGGTGAAAAAGCTTCAAAAGTAAATGATTGTTCAAATTATAAAAGATCATATAGATAATGATACATGATTGTATAGTGCAGTTTAGATGATAAGAAAAAAGGCTTCAAATTTCAACGATCATATAATAAAATCTAAATGAAGACGATAAAGCTTCAGATATAAACGATCGTCTAATGTATCCTAAATGATCGTTGGATCCATATGCACTATCGTCTATGTAAGGATAAACGATAGTTTTGAAAAGCCGAATAGAAGTCAAGCCCAATCACGCATAATTACAAAAATATCATCCAAATCAATGCAATATAAAAAGGTGATCCCTCTTCTTCAGACTTTTTATCTTCTTCACACTACTTCGTCTTCTTCACACTATTTTTGTCATACATCTTCTTCTTCAATCATTCATTCCCACCTACCTTTTTCAACCAAACTTTTGAAATTCTTTTTCGTTTTGTTCTTCCACATAAGTTCTTTTTTGGCATTCCGTTGGTTGCTTAATATTTCAGTTTCACAACCAAATTTATCTCCATCTATCTCCATCTAACTTCATCTATCTCTAATATAAAAAGGTTTGAATATATCTTCGTTTCATTTTATTTAATAACCACTTGTATTTGATGTAACTTAAACCTGATTGTTTTTCGTAAATAGATGTTGAACAAAAAACAAACAACTTCAACTTGCAAATCAATTAAATCTAAAGGAAAGGCAAAAAAGAAAATAATAAAAATAAAGAAATAGTAAAAATAAAAAACAAATGAAGAATGAAATACAAGTGAAGGTAACAAAATAGAATGCCAATGTCTTTCTGTATAGTGCTCTATCTTTGTCTATTTTTATCTGATTGCTCTATCTTTAACAATGTCTATCTGAGTGCTCTATATTTGTCTATCTTTTTCTATCTTTACTATATCTTTATAAATGTCTATCTGTATAGTGCTCTATCTGGATCTATTTTTGTCGATGTCTATCATTAGCACTAGCTCTTGGTTTATAACATACTATTTATTATATCTTTTCCACAGGTCAAACACCATCCAAATGACCTAATCATAAAAGATGAATACAAAAATCTTAGAATTATTATATAAAATAGTTTGGAAACATTGAATTTAATCAAATCAAGAATAGACCAAACAATTCTTTCTAGAGTTTTAAACATCTATTTTGGCCACTTCTTCAACATTAAAATGGCCAAAATACCAACATAATTCATAAATTATTTAATAAGGAAGCAACGCCAGACAAAAAAGTCCAATGCTCTTGATTTCAACTTTAGTGGACATATAGCAAAATTTTGGTTAAAAGAACTCTGTTTAGTCACTGGATTAAAAGGGCATAAATTCCCAGAGTTAAATCTAGGAGAAAGAAAAGAAAATGGTTTGAAGAATGCTTTTTTTCTCACGATGACTTTATAACTAGGAGTGATATGGAGAGAACTTTCAAAGCACTACGTAATGAGGAATACTTATCAAAAGAAAAATTAGTTAATCTCTATATCTTATAAGCCTTTTTAATTCCCAAGCAACAAGATAACCACATCAATCTCCAACATTTAGATATATTGGATTATGAAGGAAACCTTCAAAGACTATCCATGGAAAGATTATCCTACATCCTAACATATCAATTCTTCAAGAAAACATCATACGACAAGAAGGATGCTGTATACCTTCAAAGATTTCTCCTGGTTTTAGTCTATTGAGTTTTTTAGACAATACCAAAACTTTTCAATTTAGATGTTGGGTTTGAAAGAAAGCTTGGGATTCAAGGGCCAACAATCGTGACATGGGAGTTTTTGGAGTCAAGTGATTGAATGACTTTAAATATAAACATTTTTTAATATAAGGATGCAAGTAAATTTACAACATTTTCTATCTTTGTCTATCTAGATAGACTATGATAATTTCTATCTATGTCTATCTGTGATAGATAATGATAGATTTCTATCTATGTCTATTTGGGATAGACATGGATCATTGTTCATCAATATTGTTGCTACTTTTTTACTAATCATCTAAAATCATTTTACTTGTAGTTTTGTAAGACGGCACTAGATTCAACAAAAGAAGAATCTAAAAAGTTTTTGAAATATTTCAAAGAGATTAAGGTCTAGGAGAAAAAAGAACCGACAGAGATAAAAAAAAAAAGAGAAAGAAAGGGAAACAAACATAGGAATAATACAAAACAACTACTATTATTATTATTACTAAAATAAGTTGGTCTTCAAACAAAACAAAATATGTGTATTAGATGTTTGAGTTGAAACCAAATTCATTAGTAAGTACCAATATGCAATTTTTGGTGACGAACTCATTTCACCCTAAATCTGAATTGCGAATGAGATTTCTAACTATAAAATATGTAATATTCTTAGAAAATTAATGATATATTATGTACCTTCAACTCAATTTATCTCAATCAAAGGCTTTAATTTATATCCTCTACACAACTTTAATCTGTAAAAAGAGCACAAATTGCTTAAATCTTTCATGGAAAATAAGGATGTTCTTTTGTCATAAAAGAAATTTGCAGAGCCAATCTTATTATAGAAAAGAAACTTTCATTTTTAACACCAACTGCACCAATCAAACATTATTGAAAAAAAATGTTATATTAATCTTCATTTATAAAAATCATCATTTATTTATTTTTTAAAAGTAATTTAAAATTTAGAAAAATAATTTTCTTAAATATGGTAAGTTTTTAGAATATTCTAAAAACTTACTATATTTAATTTTTCTGTTATATATATTTTTAAAAAATATTTTAAAAACATTTACATAATAATTGTATATAAAAAAATTAAATTAGAAAGATAAATTTATAGATATAATTTTTGGTAACAAACTCATTTCACCCTAGGCTCTAGTTATAACATTTATAATTAGTTAGACTGTCACGCCCCGCCTCAAATGCCATGCCACGCGACCAAATAAAAGGCAGCCGCCTATACAGTCATTGCATACTTCTCACAAGGTAACGCGCTAAACGCTTGGTAAGCGGAACAAATATTTTTACTTGTCTCTTAGCGGAGCTCTTCCACTTGAGCCTTGAGACTTTCACTTCTTTTACAGGGAAAACAACTTAAGAAAATAACACACATATATGACATAGCAGAAAACTTGAACTCCTTTTATTAACTTAAGGCTTACAGTTTACAGATCACAAACTACACTTTGCTTGTACAAACTAAACCCTTTGGTATGCTCACGTCCTTTTTCTTCCACCAATGTGTAACCTTTTGTGCCACAATGGAAGAGACTTGTCGTAACTTTCTTAGCACTAATACTTGGTCTCTGCTTTAATTATTGCCACCTTGTTTGCCTCTTCAATTGCCTCTCTGAGGCAGGCACTTAGAGTTGTGAAGCTTCTCTTTCTCTTCCTTACCTCGTTCGCTTCGCAACCTTGGCCTGGATGGCAATCGTTAGGGCTTCTTTACCCTACGTCAATTATTCAAGATTCTCACACCTATCTTTCCTGCATTGCGAGGTTCAGACGCTAAGGAGCAGGAACCTTACTAATAGACTCCTTGAATGCATGAAAAGATGTCATGACTAGCACACCATGTAAAACTATAGAGACACTCTGTCTTTCCTCCTTAGCTTGGCTACATAACCTCAAATTTAACCTTTGCATTGCATGAACCTAACAACCTGAGGAGGGGAAACACTTCAAATGTAAGTCAAATGGAAATAGTGAGCGACATGTTTTAAGCAAACCTTTTTGGGGAAATCACAAGGAATCCATAATAAAAATAAGTAGATACATAAAGTTTGCCATAGTGAACAATTAACACATATCGCATAACCATCACAATTCAATAACCACACAATGAGTTACCAAATTGTACAATGATCAAAATCGCAAGGTCATTCTGAGATCTGGAAATCTCCTATCGTTGACTTAGGATTCGCTCTCATCAGTGTCACACGAGTTACCTGAGATATCCAATAACATCTTGCCACATTCACATTCTTAGACTTGGGAGTTACACTTCACCAGCATCTTTCTCACAACGAGCGCTACAACGCCATATGTTGGAATCATTTCACAATAAGCCCATTCTAAGATCTAGGAATCTCCCCTTACTGACTTGGAATTCGCTCTCACTAGTATCATGTGAGTTACTTGGGATTCAGTCTAGCATCGTGTTATAGATCAAGCCACTGGACAACACAGTATCACTACTGACTCATAGCATATATCAACACAATCAATAATACATTTCATAATCATCAACAGAGAGAAAGAATACTTAATATGCATCATGTATAAACACTACTCACTACAAGAAAATTGTTATTCAGTGACAAATTTTTAGTGACGTAACAATTTTTTGTCAGTAAAAGGTCGTTTATAACGACGCAGAAAAAATGTGTCACAAAAAATTATTATTAGCGACACGTTTTAAATTTGCGTCACTAAAAGAATTAGCAACACAATAATAATGTCACTAAAAATGTAATAGGTTTAGCAACAAAAATAGACGTCGCTAAAAGTCTTAAAAATTTCCCTCCTCTTTTTCATTAAACAATTTTAATTAAAAAACCCTTTCCCTCTTCTCATTACCCAACCCGAAAGCTCTCCATCTCTACCTCTTCTCCTCCCATCTCCACCCAAAAGTTCTCCATCACCAAACCACCCATCTGCACGAACTGAGGAGGCCGACGACGAAGTACGACGATGCTTCTATGACCGAACGAACTACACGATGCTTCTACGGCCACGCTGGACGAACCACGCCGAATGAACCACACGAAGCATGCCACGACCAACTGCACGAACCATCCGACGGTCACAACCTCAAACGGTCCCAAAAGCTGCTTCTCGCGAACGGCCCTACGATTCTGCTCTAACTTCCTTAAACACTTCTGCTCCACGCCCAAGACATTCTGGTGAGATGCTTAAGTTTTAAAATTTTTTGGGTGATGTATTTGGATTTTGATTTGTTGAATATTTATTCTCTTAATTAGTTTTAAGATTGGGCTTCATCCTTGTAATGTTTGCATAGTCTTGATTACTATTTAGATTTTTAATTGCTTTTTTGTTTGTTCGAATTAGAAAATCAAGGAAAAGGGAGATTTTATGGTTATGTCTATTAGTATTGAACAAGATGGTCTTCATTTCATGTTTTTCTAATGCCATTTTTGTGAACTTTTCATTGTTCTATCATAATGTAGTGATTCAGAGGATAGACCAAGACCAAGGTCTATTTTAGCAAGGTTTGTCTAAGTTTACATGTGTTTTGGTAGCTTACAATGTGTTTGATGAAATGCCTCAGTGAAGTATTTGGATGATTTTTAATTGATTTTTGTTTTTTTGAATTAGGAAATCAAGGCCAAAGGGAGATTTCATGTTTATGTCTATTAGTATTGAACAAAATAGTTTTCATTTCATGTTTTTCCAATGCCATTTTTATGAACTTTTCATTGTTTTATCATATTGTAGTGATCCAGAGGATAGACTGAGACCAAGGCCTATTTTAGCAAAGTTTGCTAAGTTTATTCACTGATCTTTGGTAGCTTTGCTGATAATATTCTGGAAACAGTATTGACAAATAATCTCTCCTTCACTTCAATGTTGCAGATTTAATTTGCTACTACAATTATTCTTGCCTTTGTAATAGGACACCAAAAGAAGTCTTTTTTCATTATTAAGATGGAGAGAAACCCTGTTTATGCTTCTCTTTATCATAGGCGACTTTCTCTTGAGCGAGTTCATGTCATTTTTCTTAAACTAAAATGATGTTAAATTCCAAGCTGGTAAAATCAAATAAATAATCAAACAAGATGCTTAAACTGCCAGATGGGTTTTATATCGACTTGTTAAAGGTCACATGAAAAGGGTTACCTGCACTAGCACCCATAATTGAACTAGAAGTTGAATGCTACTATCGTATATTTAATAAGTTGTATCAATTTTTTTTTTGAAACAGGCTACATGAGTCAAATGTCTTCTTTACTGTGGTGTGGGCTACCAAGTGCAAGGTAATTCTTTTGTTTTAGTTGGTGGATTTGTTAAAAATACCTATCTATTGCTAAAAGAAGCATAGTATATATTGCTAAGAAAGTCTAATATTCTGAGCTCACCGTAAAGTTCATCATCAACTATCTGCCTACTTCTGATGCGGCTAGACACTTTAAAGTAACTATGACTTTACATCCTTTTTCTATTTTTATCTTTCTCTTATTGAAATTGTCTATTTGGTTTATGTGAAAGGATTGATATATGAAACTGAGGGGCCCAACTGATGATCTCTCCTCTATTTGCTACTTTTAGGCCTTTTATTTTGATGACATTTGGAATTTGTATTTTGCTTTGGTGATGGTCCTGATGGACAAGTTGTTATTGAGTTCTTCATTGGGGTTCACAGAATCACTTCCAAGAATTTTCTGGTGAGTTTTAGATTTCACAAGCCGAACAAAACCAGTGATTGCTTATCTGTTCTAAGTTTTGCTCTAATTAATTGCTTATTTTTAACTTTACGTTGTATTTTCGTTTAGGTTGTGGAATCCAAGTTTGTATTTGAAGCCAAGTTCATACAAGGTCATTAAGTTTTAAACTTCTTTATTTAAGTTTGTGTTTATTGAACAACTAGTATTTTAATGACCAACTATATGTATGTTCAATGATATATATTCAATTTGTTAGTTCTTTGATTGAAAGATTGGGTTGATTCAAGAAACTTAAATAGTTCAATTGACAAAAAGCTTAAATTCTTGCTTATGTGTTGTTTGAGTTGATCATGTTGTATATCATTATTAGACTGCAAAACAGATGCAATATAATTATATTTGACATTGTATAACAGAATTATAAAATAAATTAGATATTATTTTTTATATAATAAAATAATTTTAAAAAATATTGGTTATTAAAAAAAAACTGTAGGAATTTTTAGTGACACACTTCAATACGTCACAAAAGATATTTGTAATGGTCCCAAATTAACCTTTAGCAACAACATTATTTGTCACTAAAACTTCACCTTTAGTGACAACTATAATACGTCGCTATAAAAAATAAATAGTAATATAATATATGTTACTAAAAGTAGGGTTTTAGTAACGCGAAAATGTTACTAAAAGTATATCATTTGCGACGCGTAATTGTTGTGTCACTAAAACTTTTAACGACGCGGAATCAGCGACAGTCCTAACGACGAATGGCTTTGCGTTGCTAATACTTTTAGCGACGTGTTTTTTAGTTTTAGTGACGTTTTTGGTGCGCCACTAAAAACACAATTTCTTGTAGTGACTTCTCAGAACAAAGATCAATCAATGGTTTAGAAATCATATTTGAACATTTACCAACACTTATAAAACACGTTTTTCCATCAAAGAATACGTAGATTTGTGGAAACCTTCAAAGACTATCCATGGGGGAGATTATCATACATCCTAACATATCAATTCTTCAATAAAGCATCATATAGCGACAAGGATTTCCTCTAGCTTTAGTCTATTTGGCTTTTGAGACAATACCAAGACTTTCCAAGTTAGATGTTGGGTTTGGAAGAAAGCTTAGAATTCAAGGGCCGACAATCGTGATATGGGAATCTTTTGAGTCAAGTGACTGAAGGACTCTAAACTTGATCATTTTTTAATTTGAGAATGTAAGTAAATTTAGAGCATATGTCTATCTAGATGGAAAATGAAAGACTTCTATCCATATTTATCTGGAATAGACGATGATAAAAATATATCATTGTTTATCAATACAGTTACTACTTTTTCACTAATAATCTAACATTGTTTTACTTGTAGTTCTCTATGACACCATTAGACTCAACAGAAGAAGAGTCTCAAACAATTTTAAAATATTTCAAATATATTAAGGAGTAGGATAGAAAAGAATAGGTAGAGCAATAGAAAAAAAAAGAAGGAAAGAAATGGAAAGAAACACATAAACAAATAAAATCTTGAATCAAATATGTGAAATCAGAAAAAATGAAGAAAAAATAAAAGGAGAGCAAATTTGTTACGACAAGGACTAAAAGAAATAAAAAGTATGTTGACATTAGTTATGAGAAGCTTGAATGTTCGGCTACCATCAAATAAACTTCAACAACAACAGAGAGAGAAAGAAATGACATATCCAAAAGTTGTGGAAAAAATAAACCACTTACTTCTAGCCTTGGCCTTCTTGAGAAAGGTGAAGAAGTTAATACAATGGTCAACTATGCAACAACATATTGCTCTACGGTTAGTGTTTAATTCATTATCTACTGCTTTATGTTGTTTAAAATTGCTTAAATTCCAAATAAAAACAATTGTGATCTTTCTTTTTCTATGTAGAAAACTATGATCTTTGAAACACAAAATAGTTTGGAAACAATATGAACTACAAATTTAGAAACACCCAAAATACAACTGTTGCCACAGGTTTAATTCTTTTGCAAACAATAAATCTATCACACACTATCTGGTATAGACAGAGATATATGTCTATCTTTGTCTATCTGTGATAGTCAAAGATAGTCCTCTATATCTGCATATACAAGAAGCACAATCCTTGATATCTATATGATGTTTTCTCAACATTATATTCTTACTTTACATACTTGTAGATAGAAGAAGAAAAAGAAGAGAATAACAAAATCATAAATTTAGAAATACAAAAGACACGAGTGTTGACACATGTTTTAATTTCTTTAGTATACAACTGGTTTCATGATCATTTATTATGATATATGATCAGTTATTTATGTTATACGATCATTCATTTATGTTTCACAATTGTTTATATATCTTACACTATCGTGTATATATCTTTAAACGATCGTTTAAATACTTTATATTGCACAGTTGTTTACATTTTCTTGCACAACCATTTTGACAACACATTTTCTTATTACATTCAGATAGATGAAGATAAAGATGGAGAAAAAGAAGAAGAAGCTGAAGATGAACAAGAAGATAATAAAACATCAGATAAAAGTGATGAAGATGAAAATAGGAGGAGGGAAAACAAAACAAAATAAAGCCAGGAGCAATGGTAAATATTGAAATATTTCACTATCTCTGACTATCTAAAAAACAAAAAAACTATCATTGCCTACTATTCATTGTTCTTGTCATTAACTTCAATGATTTTTTACAGCAAGTGATTGAAGAAAAGAAAATAGAAAAACAAGATGAGAAAGTCGAAGGTGAACAAAATCAAGAATACACAAATATTGATAGTGAACAAATCTATTCAAGACAAAAAGAAAAAAAAAAGTTGAATCAAGTTGTTGATGTTGATGATAATGAAACAAAAGAAGAGAATAATAGTGATAGTAGTGAAGAAGATACAGCGGAAGAACATGAAACAAAAGAAAAATTAAGGAAAAGCAAAAGGAAAAAAATGGTAGGGACAAAAAAAACCAAAGGTATCAAACATGCTATGAAGACAACCAATCTCAAAACAAGAAGAAACCAACAAAAAGAAAGAAAGAATAATGTCATTTTAAGAATACATTGATTCCGCTCCATCCTTTAACTTAAAAGTTTCTCAATATTTTAAAAACGTTTTGTAGTGTTTGTAAAGCTTCAAATCTTCAAATTTTTACTTTTGAACATTTCTTTGTTTTATATATGAGTAATTTGTATTTCTTTCTACTCTATTTCCAATCTTAATTTTAGAATCATAGATACAAAGAGATATAATACTATCATCGACTATCTTTTGATATCCTACACCATCGTGTAAAACGTATAACATGATCGTTTAACATTATTACCATCGTGTAAGACGTAAAAGAGGATAGTTTACATTTATTATCATGATCGTTTAAATTCAACAACATTATCGTTTAAACATATAACTACACCATCCTACACGATTATTTTAATAATATCCTACATGATTGTGTAAAATATATAACATCATTGTTTACATGTAGCAGCACGATCATTTAAAGTTGAAGAAGATCATTGGTTAAACAGCAACGATCATTTATGTCCATCATGGTGACCTTATGAAGAGATTAAGGACACATGGAGACCATGCAAAGAGTTTGGTGTTTTTGCATGTCGTAAATAATAAATTCGTATTTACTAGTCTTTCACCGATCAACACAAAAAAGCTCTTTTTCTTTTATCCTTCATCTTCATTTAAAACTCGTGCTCTCAAGCAAGTTTAAGGTTTCCAAACTTTTTCTCTCAAACATTTGCCTCTCTTAAAATGTGGTTTAAGATGCTGCTATTTCAACCAAGAACAACGAGATCGAAAAGATGAAGGAAAAAGCATGCAAGATGCTGATGAAAAGGAATGGACGGTGGGTTTGACAAAGAAAACCATGATGGTGATTCCAAAAATGTCTAGAAAAGACTATGGTAAGCTCTTATCTACTTCCTTAGTTCTGAATCCTCTCATAACTCTAGAAAATGGTGTTTCTGGTTGAAGTGCGTGTGTACATTTTTCAATGGATTATAAGCTTCTAGATCCAGATGGAAATGAATGGAAGGTGGGTTTAAGAAGGGAAGATAAAGGGCTCGAAACTCCTATGTTCCTAGTTGAAATGCTTGTATATTTTTTTCGATGATGAAAACTATACACACATTTTGTCCATGAATATTTACATTTCCAGATCCAGATGGAAAGAAATGGACAGTAGGTTTACAAAGGAAGATAATGGTTGAAAAAATCTTGTGTTTCTACTTCAAAAACATCTAGTATTTTACAAAGCTTCCAGATCAAGATTATGCTTCAAACGTTTACATTTTTTGACATGTATCTTACATGTAATAACGTTTACAATAAATGTATAAACACTTTTGAATATTTCACTGTATTACACTTGTTGAACATTAACTTGTAAACATTTTTAATTAATTACACGATCGTTTAGCTTCTATAACAACATCACATAAATACTGTAAAACAATCGTTTAAAATAATGAACATAAACGTTCGTTTAGATGTTGTTTCGAGATCGTTTGGATTTTATTACCAGATTGTTTATGTAAATAGACAATCGTTTATAGAACACTAGAGGATCATTTATGACTAAAAAACCAATTGTTTAAATCTTATTAAATGATCGTTTATATGTAATGATAAGATCATTTAGAGTTTATATATAATGACAACTCGTTTAGACATACTCAAAGACCGTTTTGACTTAACTACACTATCGTTTAACATATATTACCATCATGTAAAACATATAATAGGATCTTTTAGATTTACTAGCACGATCGTGTAGGTTTAACAACATGATTGTTTACGTTAGACAATGTGATCGTTTACATGTAAATGAAAGATCGTTTAGAATACAATATATTACAGTATCGTGTAGATTATTACATGATCTTAATCGATCGTTTACCCTTATCGTGTACTAAAACACGCTGACATGTTAATAAAAATGATTTCAGTTATAAGATTTAAGCGATTAAGGCCACGTGGCGACCATGTGAAGAGTTTAGGGTTTATGGGTGAAGAAGGTCAATTCGCATGTTGTAAATAATCAATTTGCATTTATTAACTTGTCAGTGAGTAATGCAAAAAACTCTTCCTTTTCAGTCCCTTCATCTTCCTTTAAAACCCCTTACCACAAACCGTTAGATTTAGGGTTTCCAAACTTTTCCTTTCAAACTTTTTCTCATTTTGGCAAAATGAGGTTCAACACATGCTGAGATTGAAGATGCTGCTATTTGAACCAAGAACGGCAAGATCTAGAAGAAAAAGGAAAAAACGAGTAAGGTGATTCTAAAAATCTCTATAAAAGACTATGGTGTGCTCTTATCGACTTCCTTGATTCTGACGCCTCATCCGGCCCAAATTGGAAGAGGATGCATTTCAGAAAGAAAGATAACAATGTTGTTTGGCTCAAGAGGGTTGGGATATTCGAATCCTCATAGTCATTATTCTACAATGCATTCAGGAGAAAATCTGCTTGTCCTTTATCTTCGGCTAATTAGAAATTGTGATGGTGATTCCGAAGATGTTTTTTTTAAAAAAATATGGTAAGCTCTTATCAAGTTCCATTATTTTGGAGCTTCCTTTCAAGGTAAATAACATTTACATGTAAAGGAAGTGTAGCTTACATGTTTCGCAACATTGGCTTATTCCTCTTCACCAAAACTGTAATGGTGATTCCAAAAATTTCTTAAAAAGACAATGGTAAGCTCTTATCTACTTCCTAGATTCTGAAGCTTCTATATCCAAATAGAAGAAAATGGAAAGTTGTCTTGACAATGGAAGATAATGTGATAAGCTCCCAATATGCTTTAAGTTTACAAAGCTAGAGGTCCTTTTAGGATCCTTGTAAACGGACACAAATGAGACTAACCTACCGAATGATTCCAACCAATAGTTTAGTTAGAGGATGAATCACTCTTAGATCAAACTTAGAATCTATGATGGTCTCTCTTAGATCCTAAGACGACTCACTCCAAAAGTAGATTGATCAAAACTAATCCAATGAATCGATTGAACATCAAACCTAAGACAAGATTTGATAGAAAAGGCAACACCAAAGGGGTTGAATAAGCAAAAGCTTTTTAGTATTCATCATGTCCTTTTTCATAAGCATTACAAGCCTTTTTATAGGCCAAATGGTCATGGATAAACCAAGGAACTCAAAAGTCATTCAAATATACTTAATTACAAATTGTAGAAAATAAGACCTAGGAACTTAAAACTTGATTGCACATCAAACAAGCAACACTTTCTCAAAACTAAAAGAAAGAATTGTTTTTAAATTGTCTTAAATATGTGCTATGTAATCCACCCCTCATAATGGCAATGTTTGACAACCTTGACATCACGAAATCCCAAGAGATGCAAGTTAGATAGCCACCTCTTCACAAATTCTGCATACTTTTTTCATCCCTCGTGCCTTCTTCAAACTACACAACTTTTCCGTGTCATCTTGACTCCATGCTCTTCTTGACTTGCTGAACTAACATTATACAAAAATTTGGGTTCAAAATTCTTGGTTTCTCATTGTGCATTTGCCAGCTTTTGAACATGCAGTGTGAAAGCCTCTTGTATCTTCTTTGCCTTGCACTTTGTGATTGGTTCTTCAGGTACATGCAATAGATTATTGATTGAATCCACATCATAATGACTTGGATTTGGAAAGTTGGCTTGACAACTGATATATGAGGGCTCCAAAACTTCGGTGTTTTTTAATGAAGTGATTGTACGATTTTTGGATGGTCAAAATTATAAACACACTCTGTCCATGAACATTTACATTTTATCGATGTCTATTATTCTACTTGTTCTGTAACATTTACATGCAATGGAAAGTTGGTTTGACAAAGGAAGATAACATTTACATGTAATAATGTTTACAATAAATGTATAACTTTTCAACATTTCTTTGTTTTGTACTTGTTAAACATTTACATTTAATCGTTATGAATTAACTACACGATCATTTAACTTGTATAACATTATCGCTTAGATGTTGTAAAACGATCGTTTAAAATAATTAACATTATCTTTTGGATGTTATTAAAAGATCATTTAGATCAAATTACTAAGTCGTCCACCTAAATAAACAATAATCTTTTACGATAATGACAAGATTGTTTACGGTTTAGGGTCTAATGTTTATCATCTAGATGTAGTCAAAGATCGTTTTGACTTATATAAACAATCGTGTAGATTAATTAATATGATCGTTTTGATATTATTAGAAGATCTTAATTGTTTACTTTTAGCAACACGATCGTTTATAGTGTATCGTTTACGTTAAATGATTCGATTGTTCAGATGTTTTCCAAGATCGTTTTCACTTAATTACACGATCGTTTAATATATATTACAAGATCTTTTAGATTATTAAACGATCATTTACACTTATCATTTATAAAAACGCACTGACATTTTAATAAATGTGATTTGACACTTTAAAAAGCATGCAAATTTACAATCTTGTCTTTTAAGTAAAAGCGAGTCAAATACATACAGTCTTCTTCGTTTTCACTCACTTCATTTCAAACGCATTGTTTTCTTCACTTTTCGTGTCAAACTTTTCCAATTTCCTTAGTCCTTTCCTCTCAAACATCCTTTTTCCTCTTCAACATCAAAGGTATGTTTCTGTAACTATAATTTTTTGTTGCTTAACTATGTTATGACTAATGTACTATCATGTTACGCTTCATCTTTTTTATATTTCTAATCCATACTTGTTGTTTAGCTTTTTTCTCTCAAACTTTTTCGGTTTCCTTAAACTTTTATTCACAAGATTCTTAAACGCTTCCACTTCTATCTTCAAGAAAGCTGTATTCGTGCAACTCTGACTTTTTCTTGATTAAGTATGTTGATTTTGTGGAGATTTGGATTAATTAAATATTTATTGGGAGAATATGTAATTAGTTTGAAGATTTGGAAATTTATGTTATTAAAGTTTTGGCTATCGGTTATTTTGGTGAGATTTAAGGATTTTGATTAATTATATATATATATATATATATATATATATATATATATATATATATATATAAAGGAGGGATAAAGTAATTATATTAAGGATAATATAATTATTAAGTATTATATATTAATTTTGGGAAGAAGATTTGATTTAATAGAAATTAAAGGATGAGAGAGAATAAGATTGAGTTTGTTTTTTTTTTCAAATTAGGTAAAAAGATAAGGAAAAGGATAGGAAAATAATAATAACTTATTATTATTTTGACTTTAAATAGCCCTTGATCCGCGTGCATGTTAAACTCATCACCGTCTTCTCCTTCCTTGAAACCCTAGCTGTTGTCGCTCTTGTTCATCATTTGCCCATCTTTGATTGTTCGCATCCATCGTCTGCTGCTCGTCGTCTCATTTCTCTCCGTCCATGTTGTCTTCTATCCTCGATCAGCATAGCCAGTCATTAATGATTCAAGTCGGCAAGCTCCACGTTGCAAGTCGTCATCTTCGTCTCCATCACACGCAGCCATCGTCGGAGATCCACTTTCGTTCGGTCCTTTTCTGCAAGCGTCGCAAGCCAATGTTTCCTTTCATGCGCAAGCCGTATTCCTTTTGACCCGAATTGCACGCGCCAGTCACCAAGCCATTTGAGCCGCTTCCCTCTATCATCCGAGCCATTCACAAGTTGCAAGCCGCCTAGCTGTTTTCCTTTACACTAGAGCCACAGACATCAGTCACTAAGCTACCACATCCATTTCTGAGCCCCTCCTTGCTTAGTTGAGCCGCCAACCTTATTTTGCCTTTTCCCACCTATTTTGAGCAAATTTTGGTAAGTTTTTTTGTTGAGTTTTAGGTATGCCCAGCAAATATTAATTTTGATCCTAATTAAAGTTAACCTTGGATTTTAATTGAGAATTTTTTCTGAAAGAATTGGCTAGATTAAATTGGAAGTTTTGTGCTATAGAATTTCCTCAATTAAGGTTGAATTGAAATTCACCCTTAACTTTGGGACTTATTCTTGGAAAGCTTGATTGTGCCTGTTAGGATAATTTTGTTTAGCTAATGTCGAGGTAAGAAATTCTCCTACTAGACCTTCGACCTGAAGTAAGAGCTTGCATGTAATTTCTCCATTATGCATTGATGCAGCTAAGATGCACAATGTATTGATGACTCATGTTGATGATTGATATTTATGACTGATATTATGTCGATGATGATGATTGATTTACATTGATGATGATGCATAATATATTAATCACATGACTAAGGACGTTATGATTAATATTCATATCATGTTTATCATGTTTATGATGTGCTACATGCTATGGATAGGTGTTCTGTTAACTTTATCTATTAGGATTGTATCCATATGGGTGTCCTTTGAGATCACCACCTTTTTATGACTATGTGGTTCGACGGGACCACTAGTCTGTTATGATATGTTATGTATATGAGTGGTTTGACAAGATCATTTACAGCTCGATTGTCTTAAGTGTGTTCTTTGGGTTCATTGAAGACCTATTTGTCTTAGGTGTTTCTTTGGGTTCACCGTAGACCAGTTTTGTCTTAGGTGTTCCTTTGGATTCACCAACGACCAGATGTATTCCTATGGGATCATTAGATTGCGTGCGTTTGGGAGCGGACCAGTTTAGGTGTACTTCTTTATAGGACCTTAATGGGAAGTTAACAAACATCTAGTGGGACTAGTAGTAGGTCCCTTATTGAGTATATGTTTATGTTCACTCTTTCTATGTTTAATTTTATCAGGCAAAGGTAGAGGTAGAAGGAAGTTGGCGAATAATTAGAAGTGACCGCGACTTGTCATAGGGAAACATTTTGCTGCTTCCGCTATTGCTTTACAATTTTGATTTTTAGTATTTTTGTATTATTACATTTATCAAACTCATAAGTTGTTTCTATTATTTTTCTTTAAAATTAGACAAGTTTCGAACTAGGATTTTATTTCCTAGATTTTATTTCTACATACTTTTATTTATGACTTATAAATGAGTATTTGAGGTTTTCAATAAAAGTTTAGTGATATCTTCCATTTTGTTAAGGAAGATTTTATTTATTTTTAATAGTAATGACCTTAGCTTAGTATAAAGAGTTTGGTCGTTACAATTTAAGTGAAATATCCAATTGTTTAAACATCCTTACACGATTGCTTATCTCATTTGAACAACTGCTTATCCCGTTTACACGATTGTTTAGATATGAAACACGATTGTTTGCTTGTGTATACACAATCATGTAGTGACATTTTTCTTAAATTTTTTTCTTTTTCTTTATTTATTAGAATCAGAATCAGAATCAGAATCAATGGAAAGATGATATTCATCATATGCATGATGATCTTCATGATGATTCTGATCATCACAATCTGGACAAAAATGATGATCATCACAATAACAAACATGTGATCATCATTAAGGATCCATCTGTTGAAGACTCACATGCTCAAGAACCTACTATAGAAACTCAACAGTTAATGTGTAATTTATCATTTACTGATTTATAATGTTTAGAATTGTTTAGATTCTAAATAAACTACAATTGTATTTGTTTTCTTTTTCTGTGTAGGGAACAAAAAAGAACATCGCCTCAATATCAAGAGCAGCCATGGAATGATATTAGCATAGATGGCAGAGATGCACAATTACTATTAACTATAAGTAATATAGCAGAGAATATGGACATTCATACTCAAACAGTAAAGGAGCTGCCAGAAATGAATCAAAATCTTTCATTGGTAAGCCAACCACTTCCACTTTCTAAGATGCTACCATCAACTAGTGTCAAAACCTCAAATTAGTTCCATTGGTATGCCTACCCAAGGAACAAACTTTGACAATTCACGAAGTGCAACTATCCATTTCAGTTGTAAATCAAGAATCTCCATCGGTATGTATACATGACAACTGTGTAGTCCTTTGCATTAATTTTTTATTTCTTATATAATATTATGCATTGTAGAAAATACCTAAATAACAAACACTAGTAATGAAAAAGAAGCTGGTTAGATTGTCAAAATGTAACGCCCCAAAAAATTAAGATAATTTTGGAGTTAATTATCTTAATTTTGTTTAATTAGATTTGATTTATTGGGCGTTATTTTGAATTCATTTAATGCGAATTGTTTGATTTATGTAGGAATTGAAATTAATTAAATATTTTTTGGATGAATATTTAATTAATTAGAGGTTTTGGCATGTGGTGTTTGTTGAGTTTTTGATTAAATGGTAGGTTAAGAGGATTAAGTAAAGGTGTGGATTTTTAGTGCTGTTGAAGTTGAATTTAATTAAATAATTATGGATGTTATTTAATTAAATTGTGAGATGGAAAGTTTGTTGGAGATTTAATAATTATATGTATATGTGGAAATATATATATATATATATATATATATATATATAATTATTATGTTAAAGGAAAAGATAATTATATTGAAATATAATTATTTAAGGAAAAGATAATTGTATTTTGGAGAAATATTTTTAAGGGAGAAAAAAAGAAAAATAATTATATTTTGGGTAAATATAATTATTTATAAAAGGATATTTATTTTGGAGAAAGATAAATAATAATTAATTATTGTAGAAGATAATTAATTATTTTGCAGAAAGATAAATCTTGATTATGGAATGAAGTTGTTATGGTTGGGTTAAGATAATTTATGTTGGAAGTTATAAGTGATTTATTGGAAAAGATTTGATTGATTAAATTAATTGAGAATTTAAGTTAACTTGAGATTTTGGAGGGAAAAGTTAGTTATGGTAGAATTGGATTTAATTGAGTATATATATATGTGGATATATATATATATATATATATATATAAAATTAATAATTTGGAAAAGTGAAGTTAATTATATGATGGAATATAATTATATTTGTTTGGAAAAGAAGATAATCCATGAGGAGAGAGATGGTTGATTTGATTGGACGAAAAAAATATATATTTATTTAAAAGAGAGGATGATAGTTTAAATAAATATATATGTTTATTGTAGAGTTTAGTGAGAGAAAAATAATAATAATAAAGAAGTATTATTATTATTATTAATGGTTATAAATGCCTAAGATTTTGTGCATTTATGACATTTATTTAGGAAATATAATGGAAATAAAGATATATGTATATATTTGGTATTATATATATATATATCCTAAAAGGAAAAGGAAATAATAATAATAAATATTATTGTTATTATTTGGGTTTATAAATACCATTGAAATGCTTAAGTTAAAAAGTAAAGAAAAAAATAAAAAGGTTCTTCATCTTCTTCTCTAAGATAAACTTTTTGTCGCCGTCGCTTCACCAATTTTAGTTATGATTGGTCCATTTGGCAAAGCTTGAAGAATTGATAAATTTTCTCATCAAGGTTTAGATAATTTTTCAACCTCCATTTGGTCAAGTTTGGTAAGCCAAGGTAATTAAATTAATAATTTATTAATTTAATTTTGGATCTAATTGGAGTTTCTTTAAATGTTCAGTTGGTTAAATTTTTAGATTTAATCTTGGATTTTTCCCAATCAAGGTTGAATTGGTTTCAACCTTAAATTTTGGATAAGTTAAATTGGAAAATTTTAGATACTAGCCATTGGTAAATTTTATTAATTAAGTTATTGATTTTCCCTTATTGTTTGGGATCTACTTTAATTGGGAAATTATTGTCAGCAAAGAAATATTTTTAGACAATCTCAAGGTAAGAGATTCTACTACTAGACCTTCGAACTGAATTTAAGAGACTGCATGTATTTACGATTATGCATTGATGGTAGCTAAGATGCATAATGTGGTGCTATAGATGATGATTGATATTATAATTGATGAAGATGACTGATACTATATTCACAATGATGACTGATATGTTTATAATATTTATGATACATGATATATTAATCACATGAATAAGGATGTTATGATTGATATTCATGTCATGTTATGATGTTTATGATGTTGTTACATGCTTTGGATTGTGGTGTGTCTGTTAACTTGTCTGTTAAGCTTTTACCCCACCTGTATTGTGGTCCTATCTATGGGGTCACTCGCATGACTAGGGGTGTTCCTACGGGATCACTCGCACGATTAGGGGTGTACCTACAGATCACATGCATGGTTAGAGGACAGTTATATTGTGTATATGGGGTCACTCGCACGACTAGGGGTGTTCCGACGGGATCACTCGCACGATTAGGGGTGTACCTACGTATTACATATATGTTTATGGAGTGTATACGGGTTCACTCGCACGACTAGAGGTGTTCCGACGGGACCACTCGCACGATTAGGGATGTACCTACATATTACATATATGTTTATGAAGTGTGTACCTGCGATCGCTCACACGACTAGGGCTGTTCCTACGGAATCACTCGCACGATTAAGGGTGTTCGTAAGGTCTCACTCACTCAGGTGTGCTCCATTGGACACACAACGTTATGATTATGTTTCTAACGGAAAGTTAACAGATCACCGTCAATGTATTTGACGTACATGAACGTTAAGATAAATAATGAAATATCAAAATTTGTGTGCATTAAGAAATATCAAATTTGTAGTAGTGTCGACAAGCTTCCATAGTTTCTTTCTCTCTTCGCCACACCGATTGCGACACCCAGCGAACGCCTAAAGCTTGTTCATCTGTCTCCTTCTTCTCATCCTCCAACCACCCGTTTCCCACTTTATGTTTGTCGCTCCTCCACGTTGTATTAGCTCTATCCTCTGCCGCATGCAACTGTCGTCTAAGCTTTGTCTGATCAGCGTCAAAGAACATCTTTGAGTCATGCCTCTCTATCCTAAGCTGCGTGCACTGATCACCAGCCGTTCGAGCCAATTCCTCCTACTCTGAGATGCTACTCCTTTGAAGCCGAGTTCCATATGAGCCACTCACATAAGTCGTAAGTTGAGTCGCCCCTTGTGCTTGAGCCACATGCCTTCATCCTCTTGAGCCATCTTCCTCTTGTTAGCCAAGCCACTAATGAGCCAAGTTGAGTCACTTTCCTATTTTTGGTAAGGTTTGATTGGGTTGTAGGTATGCCCAATAAATATTAATTGTGGCCTCTAAATAATTGAATTTTGGATTTAACTTGATTTTCTTTAAGTTGGATTATATATTTTCATGAAGGCTTGGTAGGATCTAATCGGAAGAACTGAGAACTTTGATTTTTCCCCAATCAAGGTTGAATAGGAATTCAACCTTAATTTTGGATAAGTTGAATTAAATTTATTCTTAGGTCATTGGTCAGCCATTAAAATTATCTTTTTAGTTATTGGGTTCCCTTGCTATTCTAGACTTGACTATTTGGAAAGTTTAACCGTGACTGTTAGGATAATTTGGTTAAGTTAATCTCCAAGTAAGAGATTCTCTTACTAAACCCTCGTACCGAAGTTAAGAGTTTGCATGTGATGTCTCTATTAAGCATTGATGTAGCTAAAATGCATAATGTATTGATGACTGACAGTTATGAATAAGTTATGTTGATGATGATGACTGATTTCTGTTAATGATGATGCATGAAATATTAATCTCATGATTGTGAGCATTATGATTAATATTCATGTCATGTTTATGATGTTATGATGTGCTATATGTTATGGATTTGGTGTTCTGTTAACTTTATCGTTTAGGGTCATACCCATATGGGTGTCCCTCATGATCACCAACTTTTTATGACTGTGTGGTCCAATAGGATCACTAGTTTATCATGAGATGTTATGTATATGAGTGGTTCGACAGGGTCACTTACAACCCGGTTGTCTTTAGTGTTCCTTTGGGTTCACTGAAGAACAGATCGTCTTAGGTGTTTTTTGAGTTCATCGAAGACTATTTTTGTTCTAGGTGTTCCTTTGGGTTCACCAAAGACCAGAGATATGTTGGGTTTTATGTCCTAAAACTTGTAGATAGTAAATATAATCAATTAACCGTCATTAATAAAGTGTTTTATTATTATAATTTCAATAAGTATTATTTATTATATTATTAGTTTTGTCTTAATAACCTAAATCCAATAAACTAACATCCTAAGCTGTTTGATGAGTCTTGAACAGTATGTAGAGACATACGGGGATCAATGTTCAAGATCAGCTTAAAGAGTCTATAGTATAGGGTTATGGTTGGGTGCCTTATCCTATTAACACTATGGATACGACTCACTTTGTATTTGATACAAACACATTAATCCAATGCGTTCATGTATGCGACATGCGAGTGAGGGTATCCTATGCAATGAGTTTGCATAAGACTGGACCACGAAATAGTAATCACTAGATGTAACTCCGTTAACTAGTTGGATTTCTATTTCATTAGGATGACCTAGGTGACTTAGTCTTAATCCTGAGTGTATTATGAACTCTTGTTTGCGAGGGATTTTTCTTTGATTTGTACGGGTGAGAGTGGCCAAATTGCCGACTCAATATTCTTATCATTTTAGGGACAAGATCGAGTGAGGAGCTGGGAACATAATCACATAAGATGGAATTCACTTCTTCCCACCTTTAGGGTAAGTAGATAAGTGTTCCCTTAAATGGTGTCTCCGGGACTTGAACAAAGGGTCCTACCTTCTCTATGGCACGAGAGGGGTTTCTGTTTAGTGGTTGGATCATAAACAGGTTGTTCATTAGAGGAGCACTGGTATTTAAGGACTAGAAGTAACCCAGGTGTAAAACGGTAATTTTACCCAGTTGGTTTTACGAACACTTGTGAAGGACTAACTTACTGGTATTGGTCTATATCCGTGGACACAGAAATATATCTACAGTGAGAAGAGTTCAACTGTGAGTCTTTAGTGGAGTGTACACACAGTTAACGAATATTGATTAATGTGGTTAATGAGTTTAGCCCATTAATCTCATATCGTTGTAGCTTCTGATCTGTAGGTCCATTAGGTCCCATTCCTAACTCATAAAGAGTAATGAGATTTATTTATATTGGTTGTAATTTGAAATGTTCAAATTTACTTTGGGAATTAATATAATGTATATTGATACATTATAATATAAAGTTTATATTTTAATTAGACTTTATTATATAAATTTAATTTTGGATATGATTCAAAATTAAATTACGAGAGAACAAAATATTTGAATAAGTTCAAATATTAGTTTAATGTGAATTAGATTCATATTAAAACTATAAGTTAAAATTTAATATGTATATGATACATATTAAAACTATAGGTTATAAGAGAAATTTATATTTGAATATGATTCAAATTATGGATTAAATTAAATATAAGATATTTAATTTAAAAATTAATTAATTGGAGAATTAATTAATAGTTTAGTTTAATTTGATTTAATTAAATTTGATTTAATTAAATTAATTAAATTAAAACTATAGGTTATGCGAGAGATATTCATTTAAATATGATTTAAATGAAAATATTAATTAAATATGATTTAATTAATTATTAAATTAATTAATTATTTAATTAAGTTAACTAATTAGTTTAATATATATTAATTTAATAATTATTATTAAGTTAACAGGGAACGTGGGTGGTTTTCCCACGTTCCCATTTATTATCTCCAACTTCCCACTTCTTCCGACTGAAGAAGTGGGAATACTTTGCGTAACAAAAATGGTGGTGAATTCTGTGAAAATGAATTGCTCTCCCATTTCTCTCTGAGCAAAATTTTCTCTTTAAGAAAAATTCCCTTATTCCAATATTGGTTCCCACAAACCATCTCAATCAGAGAATAGGAAGGTTTCCAAGTGGTGGTGCCCAAATTGGTGATTGGTAGATTCAGAGTCGTCAACGAACGTAAGTTTTCTTCTCTGTATTTTTATTCAAAGCATGTTTAACCATAAAAATTGTTTTTGTAATTTTTTGCCAATGTATTGGTATTTTTAAGGTTCCAATTAAAATTGGATTTCTGTAATTATTTCGCTGTAAAGGGTTTTCATCCCTTCATGATGTTCCTACCGAATCATTAGATTGCGTGTGTTCGAGAACATGCCAGTTTAGGGGTACTACTTTACAAGACCTTAACGGGAAGTGAACAGACACCTAACGGGACTAGTAGTAGGTCTCTTACTTAGTATATGTTTATACTCACTCTTTCTATGTTTAATTTTTAAGGCAAAGGTAGAGGTAGAGGGAAGCTGGCGAATGACAAGAAGTGACCGTGACTTGCCATAGGGAAACGTTCTGCTTCCGCTTTTACCTTTCAGTTTTGATTTTAGTATTTTTTGTGTTGTTTGACTATTTTTCTTTAAAAGTAGATAGAGCCAGAATTAGGATTTTATTTCAGATCTTATTTCTACATACTTTTATTTATTTTTAATTATAACGAGCATTTGAGATTTTCAATGAAAGTTAGTTTTATTTCCCATTTTGTTCAGAGAGTTTTTATTTTCCTCTAAGTAGTGATGATCTCAGCTTAGTATAAAAAGTTGGGTTGTTACACAAGCTCACTGAAACGATATTGACAGAGTAATATAAACGATCTTGATTGTCGAAGATGATGAAGAAGAGAAACAATGTTGTCGAAGATGATGAATAAGAGAAAGAATGATCATGATGAAAGATATATAAAAGAGGACATGAATAACTCGAAAAGAAAGTGAAAAAATCGGTAAGAAGAAGTATTAGAATTGAAATATCTTTATAAATCGATAAGGGCAAATATGGAATTCTAAAAAAAAATAATCACCCTTAATGGGTATTTCGTAAATTGTTAAACGGACCGTAAATATTTTCTAAGTTTGTTATATCTATGAAAAATTCCCTTTCCTTTTCCCTTTTAAATAATAAACCAAATGTCGCTTTCCTTATTTACCCAAATAAATCCAATCATCTCTCCATTTAATTTCCCATCCAATCAATTTTTATATTGTCCCAAAATAATTATCGTTTTATTAACAATTATATTTTTCACAAATATAATTATTTTCACCATCGCATTAACTATATATATAAAAAAATATATAATGGACCATAATTTTTTAAAACTCACAACTTTAATTAAAACCTCATATAACTTAATTTAATTCTCAATAAAACACCTAAAATCAAATTCTCTAATTAATTAAATATTCATCCAACAAATATTTAATTAATTCTAATTTTCACAAAACCAAATAATTCTCACTCAATTTTCTCAAAATAAAACCCAACAAATTAAACGTAATTACATAAGACTAAGATAATTAACTCCAAATCTTATTTTTTAGGGAGTTACATTATATACATAATCGGGTCAAGTTGGGTCAACCCACTCTTACTTGCACGACCTGGTTACCTGACTCAATTTTTTTGTTCTCTAATTTTCTAACTCAACCCAAACCAGCACAAAATTTGTAACAACCAACTCCTTATACTAAGCTGATGTCATTCTAATTAAAAGAATAATAAATTTTTTTAATTTAAAAAAAAAAGAAATTTAAACAAAACCTCAAATACTTATAAAAAGAGATCCCTATGGCTCACCACGGTCACTTCTTGTCATTCGTCAGCTTTCCTCGGCTCTTACCTCTACCTCTGCCTGTAAAATTAAACAAGAAAGAGTGAGTATAAAAATATACTCAGTAAGGGACCCATTACTAGTCCCGCTTGGTATATGTTAACTTCCTATTAGAGTCCTGTAAAAGTAGTACCCCTGAACTGGCACGTTCCCGAACGCGTGCAATTTGTGGTCCCATAGGAATGTATCTAGTCTTCGATGAACCCAAAGGAACACCTAGGACAAACTACTCTTTAGTATACCTGAAGGGTCGATGGTGTGAAAAGACTTCCTCACTAAGACAATCGGGCTGTGAGTGACCCCGTCGAATCCCTCATAATCATGTCTATGTCATAATGGACTGGTGATCCCGTTGGACTACAGTCATAAAAGGTGGTGTTCCCGAGGGACACCCATGTGAGTACGATTCTAATAGATGAAGCTAACAGTGCACCATATCCATAGCATGTAACGTGTCATAACATTATCATAAACATGACATAACATAACAATCATAGCATACTTATCCAAATATCTTAATCATAAACATAACGCAGTCGTCCTCATCAATGTACTACTAGTCATATCATAACATCAGTCATCAGCAACAATCATCATTACAATGTTAGTCATCATAAATAACATCGAGTTATGCAATTGAGCTATCGTCCATGCATAATCATACACCCATGTGATCTCTTAATTTTAGTCGAAAGTTTAGTAGTAGAATCTCTTACCTAGAGATTAGTTAAACCGAGATTTTCCTAACAGTCTTGGTCAAGCTTCTCAAAGAAAAATCCTAAGTAACAAGGGTAAGTAACTAAGTTTAAATAATTTAACTCGTAGTAGATTAAGGATCCAAAATCCAGTTGATTTAACTTACCCAAAAATCGAGGTCGAAATCGATTTAGACTTAGTTGGATAAATTTCCAGCTCGGTTACCAGTTAACTCTAGTCAATTAAATCCAACAATTAGTTGAGTATGCAAAAAAACTCACTCAAATTTACCAAGACTTACCAAAATTAAAAGAAAAGCCAAAAATAAACTAGATAGCTTGAAAATGGCTTGGCGACTTAAGGCTGGAAAGATGGGTGGCTCGGGTAGGAGGTGGGAGTTGACTGGCGGGTGGCTTGAGACCGCGGCTGAAGGAAGTGAGGCTGCGGGCGGCTCAGCTCGAAGACACGCGCGCGACTAAGGAGAACCGGCTACGCGCGGTTCGGGGCAGAGAAGGTGGCACGGGTCAGCAGCTCGGGTCAGGGCGTGCGTGCGGCTCAGACTGCGCGCGAAGTCGGCTCTTCGAACGGGCGGAGCGTGTTTGCTGACGACAGCGGGCGACGAACCTTGACGGCAGCATATGAATGGAGGAGACTACTCGAAGACTGAAATGGACAGAGACGGAAGGGTCGGCCTTCGATCGACGGAGTACATTTGGGTCGACGCGCGAGATAATCGACACGGAGGAGGTCGCGGCTCAAGGGATGACTGTCCGCTTGGTGCTCCTTGTGGCGGTCGATGGACAGGTCGGGTGGCGGTGGCAGCGAAAGAAGAAATTAGGGGTTTTTAGGGTTTGGTTGAAGAAGATGATGGGTTTCCACGCATCCCGAAGCCTATTTAATAAAAATAATTCCTTTTATTTTTATTTTTCTCTCTCACAAAAATCTTCACACTCTCTCTATTCGTTTAAATCCCCCCAAATCTCCTCTTTAAACTCAAATTTTCCTCTCTCCAAACCAATCATCTTTAACTTTCAAAAATAAATATCCCTACTTAATTATATTATCCACATAATATAATTATTTTACCTTCAAAATTTAATTAATTATACAACCAAATATATAATTAATCAAATTTTCTCACATACAAACAATTAACTCAAACTCCAAATACTATAACAATTAGATATTTTCCTAATATCTAAAAAAATCCAATCTTCATAAATCAAATAAATCAACCAAAAACGTCCAAAATTACAAAATTTTAAACTTAAGATACTTAAAAATAAATTACTTTAAATTTTGGGGCGTTACAAAATTTAACCTAACCCGACTCTTATAGTTTCGGTTGGGTAACTAGGTTGATTGGGTTATTGGTTTTTTGAGCACCCCGATGTATGGATTATTGATCTTTTTTATCACATAGTGGTCTCGGTACTTAAATATTCAACAAATACTAAAATAAGGTAAATTTAATTTAAGCTTCAAGAAGTTTGTTTTATTATTTGCTATCATTTTTTTTATCACATAGTTTTCCCAGCAGCTTTTGGAACCGATGAATGAATTTATCTTTCCAAAATTGAAGAAGTGAATGCTGAAGAAATTCTTTGCGAAAAAAGGCAATATCTAATAATTTTGTTCAATATACTATTTCACTGTTATGAGGAAGATAAATAGAAAGAAAAAAAATGTGAATTTGTTATTTTCATTTTTTGAAACTGAGGATTGATATTAGAGACATATTCATTTAAATTGAATTACTAATTAAATATGATTTAAGTAAATTATTAATTAAATATGATTTGATTAATTATTAGTTTAGTTAATTACTTTAGTTTAATTAATTAATTATTTTGATATTAATTTAATTTAAATTAAATTAACAATTCAATTACTTGGGATTTATTAACGAAACGAGGGAGCTTCTCACGTAGCCGATCTAATTCTCTTTTTTTTTTTTTTTTCTTTCTAAGAGATTATGCAGAATACTTGAGTTCATTCAATTGCGCATCGAGAGCATCTTGCATTACTAACTTCTTAATCTTATTTTGGTTTCACAAAAAAATAACTCTCTCTATTCTTTAAAATCTTATTTTGGTTCTCTCGAACCAAAATTTCGACTTAGGTTAAAATCTAATAATTAATTAATCAATTTTAATAACTTACATTTAAATGGTTAATTATTTGAATCATTTTTTAATAATTTTTTAAATCACTTTATAATAATAATAATAATAATGTATCCACCTACACTAATGCTTATGTTAATTGTATCTTGTACTATAAATAATTGCTTACTCAGTTCACCTAAATTTGAAGATTTAAAATGGTGAGTTTCTTCGAAAATAGAAAAAATTGACAAAATATTTACCGTATAGAACAAAACCACTAAAAGATAAAATTAATTAATCTTGATTTCTTTTATGAAGTGTAAATATTTTGTCAAAAGTTTTATGTTTGACAATTTCTCTTAAATTATTGTAGAATATATATTACGAAATTACACTTTAACCCTTCTTTCTTCTTCTGTTGGAGTATTTCTATTTTTCTTTTTTCCGTTTTTCTCTTTTGTTTCTTTTACTTTTTTGCACTTTTTTCTTCTTTTTCTTCTTCATTCTCCAATTTTTCTTCTTCCTTCTTCATTCTATAGTTTTTATAAAAGCAAAAATTACAGTTGCATCAATGAAGAATAAAAAGGAGACGCAAGAAGCTAGAGAAATAATATGGAAAGAGGGATTAGAAGGACAAGACAAGAAAATAAGTTATAGTTGTACCTAACAGGAACAAGAAAAAGAAGCTAAAATGATAAGCTACTACTAGATGCTAGAGCAAAAAAAGTTGGAGAGAGATTAGAAAAAGAATCTGAATAACAAAAAATATTTGAATAAAAAGTTTTAGTTGTGTCTAACGAAGGACAAGAAGAAAAAAGAGTCTAGAAACTAGAACGAGAAGTTAGAACAAGAAACAAGAATGAGAAATGAGAATTCAATTTAGTGCCATACCCTCGTGCGCGATTTTGAGAACAATGGTACTTTCGCAGGCGATTGACCTAAACAAAAGACTATATTTTTAATCAAATTTGAATATTAGACCAAATTTCATTTGACCCCTTTTTAGGGGCCATTCAAATTTCATACAAAAACCCTAAAGAAATTAATACATAATACTACCGTTTGGCATATGTGTAATAGAATCGAATTTGATATTTTGCCCTAATTTTGGTTTGTATAAATTGTATTATGTAAATGGTGATTTAAGCTATGTGTACTGTGACATTTTTGTCTTTTTTCTTTTATGTTTCTTTTTTATATATATTAGTTTTTAAAAATTGGCTTTATCTTCATCCATTCTCTTCGATGCATAATGCCTATCAACAGAATGTTCTCATATGGCTTTATGTTCCATTCCTAATGAATAATGTCTCGATTACTTTATTTATTACTTAGTGAATTGATTCCAATAACATGATAATACACACTTTCTGAATATGTCAATCATGTTTGAAGATTAATTATATTTTTGAATAGAATTTTACTTACGAGAACATTGAAAACTCTTTGAAGACTATGGAAAAGTCGTGAACTTTCTAATAGTTTTTATGTTATTATGGAGTATTTGAGAAGAGCGACTATGCCCAATTGATAAGTTTTAGAATATTAGAAAATAATTTAAAAAGAGATTGAGATGTAGTTAAGTTGACTATAAATCTTAGTATTTTTTTACTGTGAATGCTGAAGGGATAAAAGCCCTGCGAGGGAAGTAATTTTACTATAATCAATTATCAAATTAACTAGAATTAAGAAAATACTTATATATATTGGTAAAGTTAAATATAGAGACCTAGATTAAGCATGTTTGAAAAAAATAATAATAATAATAGTTACAGACAAATTGAAATTTTAGGTTTGTTGACGAATCTTTATCTACCAATCACCAATTTAGAAGTCATCATCACACTTGTAACCTCTCTTATTCTCTTTGCAATTGAGGCTCAAGATTTGTAAGAACCTTTGTTGGGATTTTCTTTTTTCTTTGAGGAAAATTGAGAGAAATTTTTCAGAGAAAAAAAACTCTATATTTTCTTTCAATCAGGTTACCATCATTCTGTTTTCTACAAGATGAAGACGAGGAAGTTAGAAAGAGAGAGGAAGATACACGAGAGCATCATCCATGTTCCCCTAGATAACTCAAATGTAAGAATTATTTTGTTAATTTAATATAATTAAATTAAATCAAATTAATATTAAAATAAACAATTAATTATTTAATAAATAAATACCTAACCTATAATTTTAATTTAATTATTTATATCAAATCAAATTTAATTAAATAAAATAAATTAAACCACTAATTAATTTTCTAATCAATTATTTACTAAATTAAATATCTTATATTTAATTTAATATATAGTTGAATCATACTCATATATACATCTCCGATGAGCTTTAGTTTTAATATGTATCATATACGCATTAAATTTTAACTTTATATAGTTTTAATTTGGATCTAGTTAAATATAAATTAATATTTAAATTTATTCAAATATTTTACTCTGTTCATAAATTAATTTTGAATCATATCAAAAAATAAATTAATATAATAAAGTTTAATTATATCATATTTTAACGTATAAATACCACACATTATATCAATTTCCTAAGTAAATTTGAACAATTCAAGTTACATCCAAGGTATATAATAACCTTATTACTTTATATGAGTTAGGAAGAGGACTTAATAGATCTACATATGAGAAACTATAGGTTAATTAGTTAAACTCTGTAAGCTCTTATTTCCTTTTCCTTTTATTTACCCAAATATTTCTTAAGTTGTGAAAAATCAAGTTTGGAATATATTTTAGGGGTCTTTTCAAAGATATAAAAAAGCAAAAAAATATTTACACTCTATAAGAGACCTACTAAGTTTGGCTTAAGTTTGGGTGCTTATGGTGTTAAGAGTTTAAATTTGAAGTCTAAGAATTTGCAGGTGGAAAGTTTGGTCTTATCGAAGGCGATTTGAAAATTTAAGGACTTTAGAAACATAAAATAACTTGAGTTGTCATGATGAATTGTTTTGGAGATTGTTGCGTCGTCTTGCTATGTGAAGATAGCTGAGAGACCTTAATATTTGTTTTAGGCTAAACTGAAGTGGGGAAAACGTAAAATCCCAAGGGATCGGATCATTGATAGTGAGTGGTTTATTTTTGAATTTTCCATATAAAATCTATACATACGTTGTTACTATATAATGTAACTTGGTAATTATTTTGTCGTGAACTTTAAGATTATATTTTGTTTACATTCGATTGATATGTTTACTTTCCATGATTTTATGAAAGTGTATGGCTTGAATGTTGTAAAATGTGTTAATGATTCTACGTGGTTTTTAAAACATGACTATTTGATGTTTATGAGAAACGAGAGGTATGAGACCTTGATCGCCTAACAAGCTACGTGATAAGATCATATTAGTTGAGTTGTCAAGACTGGAGAAGTTTCTTAGGATTTTTCGTGTTGATGTGTTTCAAACAAGCATGGAGGAAGTTCCTATATGTATTGGTTAGTTGGAGGCCAGAGAATCCTTAATAAAGAAGTATGTAACGTCATCCTTATGTCTAAAGGGAAGTGCTCAGTACGCGATTTGTTGAAGCTCGCCACTGACAAAGGTAATCGTTATGAAATGAAAATCCTCGCCGAAAAAGTTTATAAATAAGAGTGTTCTGGACAAGTTTTAAAGCTTAATATGAACTTTGCGTTAAGTAAGAGCTAGACGAATTGCAAGACGTTAAAGAGGTTTCCTTAGAAATAGTCTCGCGTTCAAGGTTTGACGACGAGTTTGGTCAAGTAATCAGGCAAAAAAGAAACCTTATCTTGCCTATGAGTAATTTTAAAATGTTCTGAAAACCCAAATGATTTTTGACTCGTATTTGAGCTTTTGAGTATTGATGTTTATTTTATATTGCCATTTGAAAATGGATTATGATTTATGCTTTGTAAAATGTTTTAGTACTCTATATATAATATCTTAAACTTGCTTTGTTATCTGGGGTAAGATGTCTTACACTTACTTTGTGATTTGGTGCAAGATTTACACTTTATTTGTGATCTGATGTAAGATGCCTTATAGTTACTTTGTGATCTGGTATAAGATGCCATTTGCTTGCTTTGATCTGGCATTCGAAGACATGTTGTGCATATATGGAATCAATCATGTTTGCTAAATGTATTGAGATTACTCTGCACAGCTGCAACTTAGTGATAAAAATGTAAATGAAATTTCAATTGAGGTGATGGGTACATTTGTGATATGTTAAGAATTTATGGAGTATGATTCTTGTGATGAAAAAATGAATTTCCAAAGAGAATCTTTGAGAATTGAAGTGTCGTGGATTTTGAACGTTTGAAATTGCTTAAGGCAATTAAATGATTTTTGGATTTAAAACACATATTCTTGTCAATCACGTTGTGCTTGCGAAATGAATTTCAAGCTTATGATTTAAGTGTTTTGTTTACGAAAACCAATTTAAATTAAATGTGTTGATGAAAATCCCCACTCACAATTTTGTCTAATGTTTCAAATGTTTTGTTTTCTTCCCTCCAGGTAGCGAAGAACATCTACCATTTGACTTGTTGTCTTGATTGCCTGTTGTGCCATAATTGCATTATATCTTGTTAGTGACACCACTAGTCATGTAGCATAGCATATAACTAGTTGGGTGGGAGATATTTTGTAACTATGTTATTTGTACTTAAACCATTTGGTATTAGTATTTTTCTTTAACACTAGAATTTTGTGTACACTCTATTATGCATTCATGAAGTACTTCCTTTTTTAAGAATTTCACTTTAAACGTCTAATGTGTTTATGAGTTAGCCATTTGAAATTGTTACATGCCTTATATGGAGTTAGTATCACACCCCGCTCCGTAAGCAACCAAACTCGCCATGCGAGACACAATATGACTTTGAGTCTACTTGACGTGTTAAACGCCAAAGAAACTTAGCTTGATGTCCTTAAGCTTTGTTTAATCGCCTAGTAGCTTTTTCCTTGAATTAATTTGTAACTTAAAAAAAAATATAAACCTTAGGCGATACAAAAGAAACTTGTCACAATCAGAAGTAACCAAACTCGAACTTTTATTATTTAAGTTATGCAATTACAACACTTTGTAAGAATACATAAAACAACGCTTAAACTTTAGAACTGAACGACTGGTAGTTCTTCTTGACAAGCTTCTCACCATTTCTTTACTTTGGCTTTAATGTCCTTGACACTTGGAAGGTAAAACTTTGAAACATAAGCCAAAAGACTTAGTGAGGTTTTAAAAAATCCTTTTCGCGAAATGCCTTTCATAAACATCAATATTCACATCAAATCGCTTAAACATACATTTCACATAAACACACATTAGTCAACCATCATTCTTTTCGCCAAGAACTAAATCAATTTCTATGCAAAGACTCAGCATCACGCGTTTAGACTAATGTGATGACCTCATAATCGTTAGCATCTGAAAATATCCTTATTCGTTTCTTGTTGCTCAGTCTGAAGTACAATACATATCTTTTACCACCTTTACTTTTTATGTGCACATAATAGTTAGCTCATTCATAGGAAGAAGACTAATGGTTTGAATATCATTTCATAAATCATTTAGACATATATACCATTCTTTAAACATAACATAAGCTTTTGTTCAAAATCTCTTTGGAAACATTTGTATTAATATCATTATTTCGAATCAGAATAATTTTTAAAGAAAGCTTTTATCATATAGACACTTTGAATGTAAACACTTATAAACTTAGAAATTTAAACTCTACTTGCTTCTCTTCTTTTTCTTCTCGCTTAAGCCCTTTAGCAGCACTTCAACACTTAGCTTTTCTCTTCTAACTTTCAGAAAATCAACACTTAGTAATCTGATTGAAGACCTTTATTTATACTAGTCTTAAATCAGCTTAGTCACCTTTAAATTCTTAATCTTCTGCCAGCCCTTAGTCTTAGTGGTGCACGTGTAAACTCAAGGTTTGACTTAATCATGTTTAGTTTAATCTTTTACACATGGCCCATTAAGCATTCTTAGGAAATTTCCCAATACTCCTCGCTTAGTCTTCCATCTCACGAAGAAGTCTAACTAGTTGTACTTAAACGCTGAAAATCCTATCGCGTAACCATTCGTCGTGAACTACTCAAATACCAACTTCTTATTGCGTAGTTTGCTCAAAATGCTTTCTTTACAACACTTAGTTAAATTTTGACCTCTTAACTTTGGTATCGGTCTTATAGTTAGTCAACAACGATACAAGCATTAGGCGATTTTGTAGTAAGTCAGAGTCTAAACGATTCATCGAATAACGTCTTCGGCTAAATTAACTAAGTATATGGTACACATTAAATAAGTAAAATAATGGTGAAAGAATTTCACTTACTAGGCACTCAGTGTGTTATCCTGCGATGAGATAGGCATTGAGTGTATTAGCGGTCGCACCTTCACTTGGTCACATGAGGAGGCTTTAGGAGGGGGTATGACAAGAGGTGAGTTTCCCTAAAGGCTATTGTGCTTTCATAGTACCACTTATGGTCATTGGGGGAATCGAAAACCTGAGCCTATGTGAGGACATGGATGGAGGTTGTGATTTTGGCTTTGGGCTTAGATTATCCAATGGTGGGTGGCTCTATGTACACATAGGAGCATGGATGGTTAGGATGCGAATATGATGTTTGAGTTAACACTGTGGTAGGGACTGAATATCTGTGAGCTCAATTTGGCTGCATGATCCTTGAGGATATGGATCATGGAAGAGCTATTCTTGATCATGTATTTAGTACGGTTTGCTATGGTTGACTGATGCATAGTACAAATTGCATTGTGAATATGTTGAGCTCAGTTTGACCGCATGTTTCCTTTGAATAATTAGTGAGCTATTCTCTGTCATTAATGTGTTTTGGTGTGGTAGACTGGGATATGGTATAAGATTGATGGTAAATATGTGTGAGCTGGGTAGAGTTGTATTGGCATTTTGAACATGCATAAGCTATACTCGACCGCATATTTACCTTAATCCTCTGTGTTGACTGGGATATAGATAAAGTTGACGCATTTTTAAATAAATTTGTAATTATTTTATAAATTACGATTCGTGGAATTTGAGTTATGGTTTTGTTATCAAACATATGTTTAAATATTTCTTCTTGAAACTATTTCTACAAGTTTTCCTTTTAAAAACATGTCATTCACCAAGCTTGAGCTTATGTTTTCAATATTTTCTTGCCTCCGCCCCTCCCAGTAGAGGTCAAGTACCAAGTGCCTGGCCACTTGTTGTGGACATCTTAGTTTTGTATGTATAAACTTTTTGACTGCATAATAAGGGTAGTTAGAAGTAGTGACGGTCATACTAGAGATGTGTTTTTTAGATAACTGGTGTTGGATTATAATTTCTTCTGTAACTATTCTTTAATTAGTATTTAAATTGTAAACCATGAACTATAGCATTCCTAAGTCATCCACTAAATCAAGTAGATGAGTTGGATTTGAGATTAGTTAAAGACTATGATTTATTTGAAATGGTGGTTCAAAAAAGAGTTAAAAAGGAGTTCACTAAGTGGTGATAGTGTCTTAAGTGTCATCGTTGGTATGTCATTATTGGTATGCCATTATAAGGGTGCCATGGTTGTTTGAAGAAGGAAAGTTTGGAATAATTGGCTGAAGTGTCAAGAAGTTGGCAAAAAGAGACTTGAAAACCTCTAAAGTGTAGTGTCTAGGCATTTCGAGGTTAAACTTGACGACCAATTTTTTTTAAATAAACTTTAAGGACAAGGCTATGTGCCAAGCAAGGTATGCTAGGCATTGTGATGTGTTCATTAGGCGTCTTGGTGTGCTTTGCGGATAAGACAAGAGCTAAGCGAGCTGGGCCATGCAGTTTGACACATGAGCCTTTGCGACAAAGTTCGGTTGTGTGCATGCGAGCCACGTAAGGCCCTAGGCATTTTTGATAAAAGGTGGAGTTGGAATCTAGGTGTCATGAGATGCAAACACTTAGATTTTAGCAAGCAGAAGGTGGGGAGAGGTGATAGAGATTAAACGAGCAGGGCAGAAGAAAGATCGAAAGATTACTCTAATTGCAATTAATTTACAATAAAACCTAACCCTTTTCCATGTTTTTCCATCTTTTTTTCTCTCTCTCGATTTTCTTCATCAAACAGGTCCCACAACCCGGTTCTGAGTCCAGAGGATAGTAGGTCAATCCTAGTGGTGGTTTAAGCATCAATCGGAACTTTGAACGTAAGTTTCTCTTAAAAACCCTATATTTAATCTATTTTTCGATTTAGGGTTCATTAGAAATTAATTGCAATTAGAGTAATCTTTCGATCTTTCTTCCACCCTGCTCATTTAATTTCTATCATGTGGTATCAGAGCATGAATGATCTTGCTCAATTGCATATGGTGGGTATTCCAATTTATTTGATAAATTGTGTTGTGTGATGAACTAAAATGGATTAGTGGTTTTGGCACTTAAATTAAGTTTTTATTTGGTTTAATTATTATAATTCACCCGATTTGTGGCCTAATTAATTGTTTAAGGGTATGTATTAGATTCAGGTGCCACTGACCATATTTGCTTCTCCTTTCAGGAAAATAGTTCTTGGAAAAGGCTTTTAGAAGGCGAGATCACTCTCAAGGTTGGAACAGGAAAGATGGTCTCAGCTGAAGCAATGGGAAAGTTAAAGTTGTATTTTTGAAATAGATATATCATACTTAAGAATGTCTTATATGTACCACAAATGAAAAGAAATTTAATATCTATTTCTTGTATTTTGGAACACATGTATAGAATATCTTTTGAAATTAATGAAGTGTTCATTTCTATAAAGGTATCCAAGTCTGTTCTGCTATACATGAAAACAACTTATCTAAGTTAAGACCAATACGAGCAAATTTTGTCTTAAATACTAAAATGTTTAGAACAGCCAAAACTCAGAATAAAAGACAAAAAGTTTCTTCTAACGCCTATTTATGGCACTTGAGACTTGGTCACATAAATCTTAATAGGATTGGGAGATTGGTTAAAAGTGGACTTCTAAGTAAGTTAGAAGATAACTCTTTACCTCCTTGTGAATGTTGTCTTGAAGGAAAATGACCAAGAGATCTTTTATTGGAAAAGGTTTTAGAGCCAAAATACCTTTAGAGCTCGTACATTCGGACCTCTGTGGACCAATGAACGTCAAAACTTGGCGAGGGTACAAATATTTCATCAGTTTTATTGATGGTTATTCGAGGTACGGTCTTGTTTACCTAATCATCACAAGTATGATTCTTTTGAAAAATTCAAGGAATATAAGGCTGAAATTGAGAATGAATTAGGTAAAATAATAAAAATACTTCAATCAAATCGAGGTAGAGAATATTTGGACTTATGATTCCAAGACTATTTGATAGAACATGGAATCCAGTCACAACTCTCTACACCTAGTATGCCTCAGCAGAACGGTGTATCAAAAAGAAGAAATCGAACCTTGTTAGACATGGTTTGCTCTATGATGAGCTTTGCTCAGTTGCCAGATTCCTTTTGGGGATATGCTTTAGAAATAATTGTCTATATTTTGAACAAACCCTCTAAAAGTGTTTCAGAAACACCTTATGAGCTATGGAAAGGGCGTAAAGGAAGTTTACGTCACTTTAGAATTTGGGGATGTCCAGCACACGTGTTAGTGCAAAATCCTAAAAAATTAGAACTGTTGGAATTTGTGTCCTAAAACTCATACTTTGTTATTTGATTCAATAAAATTTATTATTGAATACTATAATCTTAATACCAATAATCTTTAAGGTCCTGAGGCTATTTACTAATTTGTCATATATACTTGAACTTTATGTGGAGACATAAACATGGATAAAGTTCAAATTAATAGCCCAAATGGTCTATAATGTATGAATAAAGTTGGGCGCCTTATTCTGAATAAACACTATGGATGCGACCCGCTCCGTAATTAGTACAAACGATGTAATCCTGAATCGTTCATGCAGAGTCATGGGAGTGGGGACATCCTATGTAAATGGTTTGCATAAGACTGGAACCACGAAGTAGTCACTTTTAGTTATAACACTGCAAAGTATAAACTGACTATTTCATTTATGATGGCCTAGGTAACTTGATCTTAATCCTGAGTTAACTATGAACTTCTGTTCATTCGGTAGTATCCTTAGATCTGCATAGGTGAAGGTAGCTCAACATCGCTGGCCCAATAAGCCTCCCATTTCAGGGGTAAGACCAAGTGGATAGCTAGGGACATAAGGTGCAAGATGGAATTCACTCCTACCCACTTCTGGGATAGTAGAAAGGTTGTTCTCTTAAGGACTGAATCCAAGTCTTGAACAAGGGGCCCCACCTTCTCGTTGGCCCGAGAAGGATTTTGGTTTAAAGGTTGGACCTTACCAATTGTTCAATAGTAGATCAGTGGGTCTTAAGGAGCAAGATGTAATCTCGGGGGTAAAACGGTATTTTGACCCAGCCAAGATTACGAACAACCTGTGAAGGATCGGCAACCATTATGGTTATATTAGGTGGACAGAAATACATCTATAGTGAGGGGAGTGCAACTAAGAGTCTTTAGTGGAATGACTCTTTAGTTAACGAATGTTGATTAACTTTGGTCTAAAAGAGTTTAGCCAGTTAATCTTAGATCGTTGAAGCCCATGATCTATAAGTGCATTAGGTTCCCCTACTAGCTCATATGGATTCAACTAAGAACAAGTATGTTGAAGTAATTCGAACTGTTCGAATAATGATAAGAGAGAGAAACCAACATATATATATACAATATAAGTTAGTAGAAATAAACTTTAAGTTTTGTGTTTAAATATGATTTAAATAAATATGAATATAGATTCATATTTAAAAACTTGAAAAGTTTAGAAAACGGTTAAAAGTCAACATGTTGATCTTGAACTTTGACGGGATTTATATCCAAATATGATTGAAATTTTAGAAAAATGAATACAGATTCATACTCAGGAGGTTAGAATTAGTCAAGACGGAAAAAATAGTAAAAAGTCAACAAATTGGGAATGATGTAGGTTATCTTACTAATATCTAGAAATGGCTAGCTACACAATTTCAAATGAAAGATTTGGGAGATGCACAATACATTCTTAGAATCCAAATTGTTAGAAACCATAAAAATAGAACATTAGCCATGTCTCGAGCATCTTATATTGATAAAATGTTGTCTAGATATAAAATGCAGAACTCGAAAAAGGGTCTGCTGCCGTACAAATATGGAATTCATTTGTTAAAGGAAAAATGCCCTAAGACACCTCAAGAAGTTGAGGATATGAGAAAAATTCCTTATGCTTCCGCTGTTGGAAGTTTGATGTATACAATGTTATGTACTAGACCTGACATTTGCTACTCAATAAGGATGGTCAGTAGGTATCAATCCAATCCCAGACCTGACAGTTTTTTACATTTTTCATCTTATCCGTTTTAACTAATTTCGACCTCACGACCATGAATCCGCATTTATTTTTTGGAAATTTAAATCATATTGAATATATTGCTGGTCAAACTTGACTTTTGAAAGTCAAAAGTTTACCCTTTTACTTTTGTCATTTCCATAACTTTCGAGCTTTCGAGTATGAATCCACCTTCATATTTTTTATATAAAATCAAATTTAAACGTAATGATTTATCATTAAACTGATAACGGATGGCTATATCACAAATATTTGTCGGTTTATCTCTCTTTACCTAATTTGAATAATTCAAATTAATCCATCATATTGTTCTAAGTTTATTTCATGTGAGCTAGTAGAAAATCCTATTGAACCTATAGGTCATGGGCTCTTACGATCTGAGAATAACTGACGAAATCCATTTAGACCAAGCTAATCAACATTCATTAACTAACGATCCATTCCACTAAAGTCTCATAATTGCACTCCTTTCACTACAGTTATATTTGTGTTTATCTGATGTAAGTATGATTAGGAAGTTAATCTTTCATATGTTTTTCATAATCTTTGTTGGGTCAAGATTATCATTTTATCCTCGAAATTACATCTTGTTCCTTAAGTCCCACGGATCCTCTAATAAACAATTGGTTTAAGGTTCAATCTATAAATTGAATTCCTTTTGAGCCAATAAGAGGCTGGTGGGTGTCACACCCAGCCCCAAGGTCACTTTAAGCGACCATGTGGAGGCATAACTGTCTAGACACTTAACGTGTATGTATCTCCTCATAGGATAGCATGTTGAATACCTAGTAAGCGGAATTAACTCAACAACATCAATCTTAGTTGAGACTTATTAAGTGACATGAATCATAATGCAAGATAAAACAAACAAACTTCTTTCTTTATCTTAAGATCTTGCGTTTCAAGTACTATACATTACAAGCTTTCATAAATACAAAACTATAAGTAAAAAGCTTCCAACACGTAACGCAACTTCTTTAGAAATAACTTAAAATGTCTGGCTTGCTCGCCTAAACGCCTTGATACTTGGGGAAGGAAAACTTAACACGTAAGTCAAATACTTAGTGAATGATGGTTTTAGAAAACCTTTTAGGAAATACAATTCAATCACATAAATTCTTTTTAAATTTCATAAGCAGGCTCTCATCGCTATGTTTCAATAAAACATAAATCACATATTAGCTTCTACTTATTCCTTTCAGCCAAGAGCATGAACCATGCCCACATATAGACCTTGGATTCATTTCACCACCGTCCCTTGGGGAATTTCAAATTCATTTCTTGTTGCTTAGACTGTTGGCTCGAATGCATTTTGCCAACTTCTCAACAACATGTGCTCGCAGATCCTATAATTGGCTTACTCATTATATGCACATAATAGCTAGCGCATTCATAGGAATAAGGATAATAGTGTCATGCTCCGCCCTAAAATACCGCTCCTTGCGTTCAGATGGAGGCGTGCTGTCTAGACATTCATCGCGTACCTCTCCGCAAGATGACGCGTGTGCCTAATAAGCGGAACATCTTACTCAACGTATCCTTTCATGAAGCCTTTGCCTCGAACTTGGACTTTCTTATTTCAGCGGAAATTTACAACTTTTGGACTTTGCTTCGTCTCCAGTATGGTTTCACAATCACAACTCAACTTTAACTCCTAGACGACAACCTTAAGAGATAAAAATAAAACTATGAAATACATAACTTCTTCTCTTTATTAACTCAACACATTTATAAGGTTATGCATTACAAATTATATTCCTTTTTCTTGTGGAATATAAAACTAAAGTTGGCTTCTAGTCCACCTTTCTTCGTCTACCACCTAACGCTCTTCTTTGTGGAAAGGGGCCTAGAAGTGTTCAGAAGTATAAGAACTCCAATTTTATCCCTTTTTCCTTTGATCGCCGACGACCTAACTCAAGGAAATTATTTAGGGCTTCCTTTCTCTGGCGCAGACCCTTTACATTCATTGTATTTGGCCCTACAACTGTAATGTGTTAGATGACCTTTCTTGGTCTAAGCTGGAGCTCTCCGCATTAAGAAGCCATGCACTTATCAACCGACTCATTAAATGCGAGATAAGATGACACGGGTCACATGTTGCACTAGTCTACACAACTATCCATGTTTTTCTCATTTTTCTTCCACGCCTGACCTTCATTCCTTACTTGGCTTCAACGCTTAACAACTTGGGGAGAGGGAAACTTAAAGTGTAAATCAAAGATTTAGTGAGTGATGAGTTTTGGAAACACCTTTTATATACAAGTAATATCAATTCCAAAACATAAGCATATATTATCATGTTACAATCACAGGCTTTCATCTCATCAAACACAGCCACAACCATCACAAGGATTCTACTCAATTCACATTCTCGTGCCTTCATTTCTCATCATTGGGACCTGGGATTCTCCCCTCTTCTGAACCTAGGACACAACTCAACCAGTGTCTCGTGAGTTTCCTTGGATTTTTACCAGCATCTTACAGTTCATTTCTCTCCTCATGGTTCCGGGATTATCCCCTCATCTAGACCTAGGACACATTACAACCAACATCTTACAAGTTTCCTGGGATACCCATCATCGTTCAAAAATCGTTTCCTGCCTCATTAGTTTGAGATTCTTCCCTCGCTTAGACATGAGAAACAACTCAACCAGCATCTTACGAGTTTCCTAGGATACCCATCATTGTTTTACAATCATTTTCTCACCATCATTGGGATTCTTCCTTTATATAGACTTGGGACACAACTCGACCAATGTCTTATGAGTTTCCTAAGATACCCACCCACATCTTGTGATTGATTTTATCACCACACACAATACCCTATCATCATCATACTAAATGTGAGCTCTACAACACAAAATGACACATCATCACAATACCACTCAAATCGCAAGATTACGAAGAGATATAACAATACAATACTCAGAAGATACTTCCTACGAATATAAGGAACAAAATATAACACTTGACATATACATGAAAATCATTCATATATATTCATTTTTCATTCGAAAACCATTTGCTGAAATACAGGTTTATGAGTGAGAATCATTCCCAAATAGTCATTTATTTGAAAGGATTGTTTCAAAAAAATCATTTGCTTATAAGAATCATTCACAAAAAAACATTCATTTAGAAGGATCACTTACATATGACATTCATTTAGAAGAATCACTCACGAATGACATTCATTAAGAATCACTCACAGACACTTAAGACTCCACTTTTTCCTCCTTACTTTCAGCTTCTTCTTTTTTGTTAAACTCTCGAAACTCCCTTTTCGATGAGTTATCAAAACGGTAGCATCTTATGCCTTTTTTTTTTTGCCTTTGGTCCTATTTATAACGATCTTTCACATACATGGTCATTTCCACTCTTTACATGTGTCACCATTTCATTTCATCGCATTTTGCAGCCAACTCGAACTCGACACATAAGTTTAGCATTAGTTACAAGTAGACACTTTCTTAAGACACCAACTTTATCTCTTTGGAAAGCCAAACATTTCATCCTCTGACTTCCGTCTTGAAAAGTCACAAAACATTAACTTTGCCTCTGTGAGTTGTCCAATCACCTATTCAGTGTCCATCTTTTCAACTGTACGTCTACCTTCTCGCGACTACACTTAAGTGTGGGCATTTCTCCATGCATCACTACACCCTTCGACTAACCCTTAGCTTTTGTAGTGTGCTTTTTTTTTTTGCCAACTAATTCTCATCGTGCTTTCTTTAACGTGATAGCACTTAGGCTTACACGCTTCTTTTTGCATTGTCTCTTTTCCAATTGCCTCTCTTTTACACTTAGTCAAACTTACCTTTCTTGGTGAATCTCTTCTTCAACATAACTTTCTTTTTGGATCAGGACCTCACAAATGGTTTATTCGCTTACAAAATCACATTCATCACATAGAAACTTTAGTTTAGAAACTTTCTTTTCAATTAACAACATCAACGTCAACAACATACGATACATGTTAAACATAAATACAACCCTTAGAAAATCTCAAATTATTAACTCTTGTTTTAATTCCTTCAATCCTATTTATACTAATCTTAACTTGGATTAGTCATCATTTAGCTTCTCTTAGCTCGTTAGCTCCTACTGTAGAACTGTACACGTGTTGGTTTACTTAGCTTTCCAGACCATGCTTAATTAAAACTTAACACGTAATCAGTTGTTTAATCGAGATTAGACATTTTCTTCAAATACTAAACTCTTATCACCTATATAATCTAGAGTTACAACACTAAATGTCTACCCTTCTGGCGTTGACAAGGCTTGAACACGTACCTTTCTCAACACATTGCCTAACATTAATGCCTTCTACAGAACACCTTCTTCAAATATTTTCTAATTGAACTCTTACTTCAAAATGACACAGTTGGGTCCCTTGTCCAAGACATGGATTGAGTGCTTAAGGGAACAACCTTTCTACTACCCCTATAACGGGTAAGAGTCATCCTACACCATATATCTCCAGCTATCCAACCATTCTTACCCTTGAAGTGAGAGGCTTATTGTGACAGGAATGATGAGTTGCCCTCACCTATGCAGATCAAAGGATAATTCTAAAGGAACAGTAGTTCACAGTTTGCTCAAAATTAAGATTTAGTTACCTAGGTCATCTATAATCGAAATAGTTAATTTTATACAATAAACAGTGTTGAAACATAAAAGTGACTATTTCATGTTTTTGTGTTATGTAATCTCTTTATATAGGATACCTCCACTTTCTTGTCTTCACATTATCGACCTCGGATCACATCATTTGTACTAACTACAAAGTAGGTCGCATCCATAGTGTCCTCGGAATAAGGTGCCAAACCCTGTTGATATACCATACTCGTAGTTAGGGTATATACTCGAACTTGATCCATGTTTAAGTCTCTACATAATGTTCAAGTTTACTCAAGATAGCCTTGGAACCTTAGTTTATTAGATTCATGATTTTATTTGTAAAAATAATTTCTCAATAACAACTTTATAAAATAGAATATGATTTTAAATTACAAACTACGAGTTTTAAGACATAAATTCCAACAAAAATACGGTTGCCAACCATTTGTCAAAACTAGAAAATGAAATTAAAAAAGCCAACATTTTTATCGGAGGCTAAATAGTGTGTAGAATCTTGTGACTCTCGTCAAAGAAAATTTTCTTTTATACATATCTCACTTTAAACTAATAGTTGTGTGAAAATTGCGTTCTTGAATGAAAGGGTTGAGAAGAAAGCTGTAAGTGCTAAGCATGATTATTATATTAGGCATTTTGAAGGAAGTATGTGTTTTGGCTGGTAACTGAAAGAGATATTCATTGGGTAGGTTCGTAAAGATGTCAAACAATGCAAGTGGTAAGCAAGAATTGAAATAAGCACAATATGTGTAAAATTATGAAAACAAGATAGTTGTAATTGATAGTAGAGAAGGATTATACCTACCTAAACAAACCTTTCAAGTCATTTATAGAAGCAACTTCAAAACAATTATTGTAGTAAGGGTAAGTTGGGGTCGAACCCAAAAGAACTAGTTGATAAGAAATTAAATTAGACTTAGGAAAAGAAGTGACTAGTGATTTTCAAGACATAAAAAATGAATCACAGGAGTAGAAACTTGTTTGTACTAACATGCATCAAAGTAAATTATAAAGTTAGTAAATGAGAAAGATTTCTTCATGAATTGAATTCAACAAAATTAAAGTTGTTTTCTTCAAGAATTAAAAGAAAAGGGTATTGTAATAACTTTTTCTTCAGTCTCGTTTGCTTGCTAAGAGTTAAGGAAGGGTTTAGTTTTACCCACGGAGTCTGGGGCCAAGTTAAGCATCTCGGGATGGCATCCCAGAAATTCAGCAAAGCAAGTAACCAAAAATGGTATCTTGATACAAAGGTTCTCAAACTCGATCTTGCTCGATCAAGAGGAAAGATAAAACATGTTTAAATAAGGAATCTCGAGAAGCCTTAAGTAATCTCATATGAGATTTAATATAGAAGGTTAATCTCGGGCTAAGGCACGAACATCTTGTTGTTTGACAGCCGAGGTAAAGGACAAAAAGGTTTTAAGAGATGTGTTCTCGGGCCATCTCGATGCATTTTTTATTGAGACTAGAATCAAAGAAAAAATTTAAAGAATTCTTGACCAGACTTTGGGTTTATCCATTAAAAGATGCACGTCTGACAAATTTTTTAAAAAATTTTCTCTCACGAGCGTTAGTGTTGTTTAGACACAGAGTTTATTCTAAGCCCAATAGGTCCTCATTTCTCTCATTTTTATTCAAGAAAAAAGTAGAGTGAAGAGTTTAAGAGAGGTTGAGACTTCTTGAGAGTTTTAGGAGCCAAGCAAGAAAGTGTCTCTAATCAAGCTTCAATTGGAGTTTTCCTCAAGAGGCATTTGGAAGTGTAGAGGTTTTGGCAAGTTTGAGTTGAAGAAAAAGTATTAAAGCTTTAGGTTTGAATGCAAGTAAGTGCAAGATCCCTCTTCTTGTTACTTGGTCTTTCCAAAAGTGTTAGTTTTAACATACATTGATTACCTCTTGTTTAATCCAGGAAAAAGTATTCCTTTTGTTTAATGTCACTTGTTCCTCCTTTAATAACCGACACAACCTTAGGCTGGTTTACTAATTGCAACAAACTCTTCCACTCCTATGGTTTTGTATGAAGTTTTAGAGATTCTCTCAGATAATGCCCTAGTTGTTAACAGTAAAAACATACACCAACACCCATCATATAGGATTCCTTATGGTATTTCTGACATGCTTGACAAAATGTTCTTTTGTCCATATCAACTGTGGATCCTAGTTCAGATAGTGGTGATCTTACCACTTGTCTCTTAAACCCTTGGCTTCTCTCTTGAAACTAGCACACCCTGCCTGCAAGCAACCCAACTCGCCATGTGAGATGCGGTATGACTTTGTGAATCTCTGACGTGTTAAATGCCAAAGAAACTCAGCTTGAGGTCCTTAAGCTTTGTTTAATTGCCTAGCAATGTTTTCTTAAACTTAAAACACAAACTTGTGGTGAAAAACAACTTAACACAAAAAAGTAACCAATTCTTAAACTTTTATTACTTAAGTCATACATTTCCAACACGTTACAACACATAGAAAAATTACATAAACAACACTTAGACTTTAAAGCTAAATGCCTGGCAACACTTCTTGCCTACCAAGCTTTTCATCCCTTCCTTACTTTAGCCTTAACGCCTGACACTGAGAAGGTAAAACTTTAAAACATAAGTCAAAAGACTTAGTGAGGTTTAAAAAAAAATTCTTATCGGAAAATATCTTTTGTAAACATCATTATTCTTATCAAATCACAAAAAACATAAATTTGCACATAAACACACATTAATCAACGACTATTCCTTTCGCCAAGAACCCGAATCATTCTTTATGCAAAAACTCTTCATCTCATTTTTCAACTACTGAGATGACCTTCTCATCACCAGCATTAGAGAATATCCTGATTCATTTCTTATTGCTCAAGTCGAAGCGCAATACACATCTTTTATGCATTGTTCCGCCTCATTTCACCGTACATATTTTTTATGAAGGGATGAAAGCCCTATGCAGCGAAAAATTAATAGAGACCATAACCCAATTTTAATTTGAACCTAAAAAATACCAATACATTGGCAAAACCTTATTTAAGGCTAAGCATGCTTTCAAGAAATAATGAATAATAGAGAAATATAGAGAATTGGAAACTTACGATTGTTAACGTCTCTGTATCTACAAAACTCCAAATTGAGGAACACCACCACTTGGAAACCTTCTTATTCTCTAGATTGAGATGGTTTGTAGGAACCAATTGGGAGAGAATTTTTTTACAAAGAAATTTTTTTCAGAGAGAATTGGAGAGTCTGCAAAAATCATAGAACTCTTCTATTTTTGTTACGCAGATAACTCCCAATTCTTCAGACGGAAGAAGTAGGAAGTTGAGAGAAAATTTGGGAACGTGGGAAAACCACAAATGTTCCCTATTAATTTAATAATAACTTATTATTATTAAAATAATATGAATATTAATTAATTAAATCATATTTAATTAATATTTCATTTAAATCATATTTAATCAATATTTCATTTAAATCATATTTAAATGAATATCTCTCACGTAACCTATAGTTTTAATTTAATTAATTTAATTAAATCAAATTTAGTTAAATAAAAATAAACTAAACTATTAATTAATTCTCCAATTAATTAATTGATTAATTAATTGCTAAATTAAATATCATATATTTAGTTTAATCCAAATTTGAATCATATTCAAATATAAATTTCTCTCATAACCTATAGTTTTAATATGTATCATATACACATTAAATTTTAACCTATAATTTTAATATGAATCTAATTCACATTAAATTAATATTTGAACTTATTCAAATATTTTATTTTCAAATAAATTAATTTTGAATCATATCCAAAATTAAATTTTTATAATAAAGTTTAATTAAAATATAAAGTTTATATTATAATGTATCACCATACATTATATTAATTCCCAAAGTAATTTGAACATTTCAAATTACAACCAATACAATTAAATCTTATTACCCTTTACGATCTAGGAAGGGAACTTAATGGATCTATAGATTAAAAGCAACAACGATATGAGATTAATTGGCTAAACTCATTAACCACATTAATCAATATTCGTTAACTGTGTACACTCCAATAAAGACTCACAACAGAACTATTCTAACTGTAGATATATTTATGTGTCCACGGACATAGACCAATATGAGTAAGTTAGTCCTTCACAAGCGTTTGTAACACCAGCTGAGTCAAATTACAGTTTTACCTCTGGGTCACTTTTAGTCCTTAAATACCAGTGCTACTCTAATGAACAACCTGTTTATGGTTCAACCACTAAACAAAAACTCCTCTCATGCCATTAGAGGGTAGGGCTCTTTGTTCAAGTCCCAAAGACACCATTTAAGGGAACACTTATCTACTTATCCTAAAATCAGGAAGGAGTGAATTTCATCTTGTATGATTATGTTTGCAGCTTCTCACTTGGTCTTGTCCCCAAAATGATAAGCATATTGAGTCAACAATCTGGTCACTCTCACCCGTACATATCAAGGACAATCACTCCCAAACAGAAGTTCATAATACACTCAGGATTAAGACTAAGTTATCTAGGTCATCCTAATGAAAGAAACCTAACTAGTTAACGGAGTTACATCTAGTGGTTACTATTTTGCGGTCCGATCTTATGCAAACTCATTACATAAGATACCCTCACTCGTATGTCACCTACACGAACGCATTAGATCATTGCGTTTGTATTAAATACAAAGTGAGTCGTATCCATAGTGTTACCAAGATAAGGTACCGAACCTTATCCCTATACCATAAACCCTTTAAGCTGATCTTGAACATTAATCCCTATATGTCTCTACATACTGTTCAAAACTCATCAAACAGTTTAGGATGTTAGTTTATTGGATTTGGATTATTAAGACAAAACTAATAATAAAATCAGCAGCATTTATTGAAATTATAATAATAACACTTTATTAATAACGATCAATGGATTATATTTACTATCTAGAAATTTTAGGACATAAAACCCAATATTTTATACACGGCTGCCTTTACTCTTTATCTGTACACAATAGTTGGCTCTTTAATAGGAAGGAGACTAATGGTGTGAATACCATTTCATAAATCATTTGAACACATATAACATTCCTTAAACATAACATAAGCTTTTATTCAAAATCTTTTTGGAAACACTTTTATTGAAATCATTATTTCAAATCAGAATAACCTTTAGAAATTTAGTTGCCTTAGACTCCTCTTGCTTCAAATATTCTTCTTCTCGTGTAGCCCTTTCATAGTAACTTCAGTTCTTGACTAAATTCTTTTAGAATCTTAACAACAGACTAATGAACCACTTGACGTTAACCCCTATTTATAATAGTCTTAAAATAGATTAGTCATGCTTTAACTCTTATTATCACGTCAGCTCCTACTCATAGTGGCACTCATGTGAACATTATGTTTAACTTAATCATTCTTAGTTTAGTCTTTTACACATGGCCCATTAAACATCCTTAGGAAATTTTCCATAAATTTCCTTACTCCTCCTTGCATAGTCTTCCATCTCGTGAAAAATTCTTAATCACCTAGCGTGTAACCCTTCCTCGCGAACTACTCAAGTATCAACTTCTTATAGTGTAGTTTGCTTAAAATGCTTTATTCAAAACACTTAGTTAAATTTTGACATCCTAACTTAGGTAAGAGTCTTATAGAAACACGCTTCCCAAACTTCCTTGTTGATATGATAACCTTCTAAGCTATGCCCGTAAGTCCTTCCTTTATGATTTTTTGCTTTGCTTATTCTTTCCTTCATCATCCTTCATTTCTTTAAGTTCTTCCCTTTCTTCTAACAAACTTTGCTCTACCTGTAAAACGATTTCAATTAGTTGCGAAAATTAGTCCATTTCGCAACAACGCTTATCGGGGTACGTATGTCTTTCTTTAATCCTCTTTCAAACCCTTGACATCTTTTACCTTTAAATGTGATAATTGGTTTCATACATTTGTTTTCCTCGACAAGAATAAATTTGTAAACTCCTAAGGCTTCCATGTTGGAATTTATGTCCTAAAACTCATAGTTTGTAGTTTAAATCATAGTTATTGAGGACTTATTAGTGAAAATTGAATACTATAATCTTGAACCCAATAAACTAAGATCCCGAAGCTATATAGTGTAGACTTGAACTTTATGTAGAGACATAAATGTGGATCAAGTTTGAGTATATATCCCAAATGGTCTATATACTATATGAATAAGGTTGACGCCTTATTCTAGAGACACTATGGATGCGGCCCACTTTGTAGTTAGGACAAACGATGCGATCCTGAATCATTAATTGTAACGACCCAACTTTCCGGACTAAGCTGAGGTCACTACTCAGTACTAAGACTCGACCACAAAACACAAAAACTCATAAAGGACCGGTTACGATTCACAAAAAAACGTTAGAAATATTACAAAAGAAGTTTCGGGCCCTATTTTAAATCACAGTCACGAGAGTTTCAAATACGATACTCAAGTCATCAAACTCAAAATCACAAAACCAAATATTCTAACAAAATACATCAGCGGAAGCATAAAGAAAACTAGACGCGTCCATATGGCCTTCACGCATCGTTCTTGCCTCTCGTCGGTCTGCCCCTCGCTGTACCTTTACCTGAAAAGTTAAAGAAGAAAAATGGTGAGTATAAAATATACCCAGTAAGGGACCCACTACTGGGCCCGTTAGGGAACAACAGTTAACTTTCTATTCAAGGGTACCCTACATAAACAGTCTAGTGGTTCCGTACAACGCACACATCAGTCTCGTGACCCCGAAGGGTGCACGTATCAGTCTAGTGATCCCGAAGGATGCACCTATCAGTCTTGTGATCCCGAAGGATGCACATATCAGTCTTGTGATCCCGAAGGATGCACATATCAGTCTAGTGATCCCGAAGGATACATGTATCAGTCTAGTGATCCCGAAGGATACACCTATCCGTAAGGTACACTACCCCATAGATGAAGCTAACCGTTACCCCTCAGTCCAAACTAAACTGTCTACAACAGTCACACTCCGACAACATTCATATGACAAATTCGCCATAGGCGTCACCAGTCAGATGGTATAGGTCTAAACAACTACATCCTCAGTTGCTATATGCGTTTCCAAGTCACACACCATTGTGATATTCCTTAGATCTAGTCAACTAGTCAAATCAGAATCGGACTCATAGTCCTCCGACGACAAAACTTCATGATCAATATCCAGACAATAGACTACCACATGCCTAACGTTAAGACTTTAAAGTTCATCGACATACAATTTCAGTCCATAACGTAGCCCATTAACATAACTACAATATACAAAACACCCGGGTATCGGTGTCTATCCGTGAACAACTCCTTACACCCGATGGCACACAAGCTACAACTAGCGGTCACGTTACCTCTACATCAGACAAAAGTATAACAACGATACTTAATAGTCAAACATGCATCAATTCATTCAGTACAGTTACTAACGTGTAATCCCTTGTGGATTACTACGTTTCTAGCCTCGATCCGAGGTCCAGTAGTAGGAAAATTCCTTACTTGATACTTGGTTGTGCCCTCCGATCGAGTCCACGCTCAACGAATCCACCTAAACGAAAACGCAAGGGTTTTAAACGACGATACTAGTAGAAGTCATTTTAAATGGTCCTAAGCAACACCCGTTGACTTACCCGAGGAAAGGAAAGCTATCTCCAAATAAGCCTGCCACGAAACCCGAGAATTTGAGCGTCAACTCCCTAATACCTTCAAGAAACGAAAGGTAGGACCAAGTCTTACTCCAATATTCAAACTCGAAACGGTTATAGCAACATTGGGTAAATTACCAAAATAATCCTTATCGAAGACTCACCGTGACCCGAAGTGGAGGAAGAAAATCGTAGGTGACTCGGCTCAGCTCCGCTTGGCTCACCCTTGGCTCGACTTGGCTCACTCGCGGCTCACGGCTTAACTCGACTTGACTCGGCTCGCGGCTCGGCTCACGGCTCAGCTTAACTCAGCTCGCAGCTCGGCACACGGCTCGGCTCAACTCAGCTTGATTCGGCTCGCGGCTCAGCTCAACTCGGCTTGCGGCTTGAATCACGGATCGGACTGGAATTCACGGCTCGGGTCGGCTTCGATTCGCGGCTCGGGTTCAAATTCTTTCTCCACCCGACAACGACGGTGGAAGAGACCAGCTCCCCTCGGTGTTCTGTCTGCGTCGGGAACACGAGATGAGGAGGGAGAAACCGCCGCCGGTGGCGGAGACGAAAAGAGAGAGAGAGAGAGACGTCGGCTGCAGACGGTCGGACGCCGATTTGGGGATTCCGTCGGTGATGTGCGGATACGAAGGTGGCAGACGACGAAAGCGCGCGGATGGTGGCTGCGTTCGTCGGGTGAAGAAGCTGAAGAGAAGAAGAAGAAGAACGACATGGCGTCGGCTTCGTGAAGGCAGGCGACTGTCGGGTAAGAAGGAAGGAGAGGAAAGTGAGGCGACAGCAGGGGGGGAAAGACGCGCGCGGGATTAGGGTTGGTTTAAAAAAAATATATATATATATATATAAATATATATAATAATACTAATAATATTAAATAATAATATTATTATTAATATTAAATAATAATAATGATAATAATAACAATAAATAATAAATAATATAATTAATAATGTTAATATTAAATAATAATAATATTATTAATATTAAATTATAATAATAATTATAATAATAAGTAATAATAATAATAATAATATAATTAATATTATATTATTATTATATCAATTTACAAAATATTAAATTTAAAGAAATTCATATCCCTAAATTTCTTTTTCTACCCTTTGAAGGAAACCGAGAATTTACACCAAAATTTTAAGTTCCTGAAAAATTTCATAAAATGATAAAATTTACCTCAAAATTCGGGGCGTTACATTCTTCCCTTCTTAAAGAACTTTCGTCCTCGAAAGTTTTATTCCTCAAACAATTCGGGATAACGGGACCTCATGTCATCTTCTCGCTCCCATGTAGCCTCTTCCACTCGGTGATTCCGCCATAAGACTTTAACCAAAGGAATTTCTCTATTCCTCAACATTTTCACCTCCCTAGCCAGCACCTCAACGGGTTGTTCTGTGTAGCTCAAGTTTTCATCAATCTCTAGTGGCTCGTAATCCACTACATGGGATGGATCTGGCACGTACTTCCTCAACATAGAAACATGGAACACATCATGAACTGTTGAGAGTGATGGTGGCAACGCCAAGCGATAAGCTACAGGGCCAATCCGCTCCAGAATCTCAAACGGCCCAACAAAACGGGGACTCAGCTTTCCTCTCTTTTCAAATCGTAAGACACCTCTCATAGGTGCTACCCTTAAGAACACCTTATCCCCTACATCAAACTCAAGATCCTTCCGTCTCACATCCGCATAACTCTTCTGCCTACTCTGTGCGGTATGCATACGTGATCAAATCTTCTATATCGCTTCGTTAGTAGATTGAACTAACTCAGGACCCATCAATCTCTGCTCACCCACCTCACCCAGCAAACAGGGGATCTACAACATTTGCCGTACAAGGCCTCAAATGGTGTCATGCCAATAGTAGCCTGAAAACTGTTATTATAAGCAAATTCCATCAAATGCAAGTTGGAGTCCCAGCTACCTGGAAATTCGAATGCACACGCTCGCAACATATCTTCTAAAACTTGGTTCAGACGCTCAGTCTGACCGTTGGTCTGTGGATGGAAAGCTGTACTAAAGTCTAACCTCGTGCCCATAGCAGTTTGCAAACCCTTCCAGAATTTGGAAGTGAAACGGGCATCTCTATCAGAAACAATTGACACTGGCACTCCATGTAATCTCACTATCTCAGACATGTACAACTATGCTCACTTACTAGCAGTATAGGTGGATTTACCCGGAACGAAGTGTGCTGATTTGGTAAGCCTGTCAACCACCACCCAAATCACTGTAAAACCCTTCAGAGTTCTTGGCAGTCCTGTAATGAAATCCATGGACACGTTTTCCCACTTCCATTCCGGTACGCTCAAGGGTTGTAATAAACCCGCTGGTTTCTGCCTTGGTGCCTTAACCTGCTGACACACCAAGCATTTACAAACAAATTCCACCACCTCTCTCTTTATATTACGCCACCAATAAACCCGCTTTAGGTCTTGATACATCTTCGTACTACCCGGGTCCATGGAGAATGGGGAACTGTGAGCCTCAGATAATAATTCGGTTTTAACCGCACTATCTGATGGCACACAGAGACGCCTCTCAAACAAAAGTCCACCATCAGAGGATAGGGAGAACTCAACAGCTTGCCCTGCCTCTGCTAGGCCACGCTTCTCAACCAAGTAAGGATCGTTACTCTGAGCATCAATGATCCTTTGCCTCAAAGTCGGCTGTACCGTCAACTGGGCTAACTGCATAGTGACTGCCCCTACTGAAACTACAATCTCAGCCCTCTCAAGATCTCGATGCAATGGGGCCTATCGGGTAATAAGTGCTGCTGAATGTGATATATTTCTACTAAGAGCATCAACTACCACATTTGCCTTGCTTGGATGATACAGTATCTCACAATCGTAATCCTTCACTAACTCAAGTCATCTTCGCTGTCTCATATTCAATTCATTCTTAGTAAAGAAGTATTTCAAGCTCTTATGATCCGTGAAGATTTGTATCTTTTCACCATATAAGTAATGCCTCCATATTTTCAAAGCAAAAACCACTGCTGCCAACTCTAAATCATGTGTAGGGTAGTTCTGCTCATGACTCTTCAACTGACGAGAAGCATAAGCGACTACCTTACCTTGGTGCATCAATACACAACCCAAACCCTTCTTGGAAGCATCACTATAAATCACAAAATTGCCAGAACCATCAGGTACAGTAAGAACCGATGCAGTAACTAGATTCTGTTTAAGGTTCTGGAAACTGTCCTCACATGCTTTGCTCCAAACAAAAGGAGCTCCCTTTTTGGTCAACTGAGTAAGAGGAGTAGTTATACGGGAAAAGTTCTCCACAAACCGTCGATAATAACCTGCTAAACCCAGGAAGCTACGAACCTCACTGACTGTGGAAGGTCGGGTCCAACTGGTGACTGCCTCTATCTTAGCTGGATCTACAGAAACTCTAGCCTTAGAAACCACATGGCCTAGAAAGGACACATACTTTAGCCAAAACTCGCATTTCGAGAACTTTGCATACAATTTATTATCCCGAAGTGTTTGCAAAACCATACGTAAATGTCCCTCATGCTCGGCCTCCGTCTTGGAATATATCAAGATGTCATCAATAAACACGATCACAAAATTGTCTAGGAACTCCCTAAACACTCTGTTCATCAAGTCCATAAACACTGCCGGAGCATTCGTCAAACCAAAAGACATCACAATAAACTGATAGTGTCCGTATCTGGAACGAAATGCTGTCTTCGGTACATCACCATCCTTAATCCTCAGCTGATGATATCCCGACCGAAGATCAATCTTAGAGAACACTGTAGCTCCCTGTAACTGGTCAAACAGATCGTCGATCCTGGGCAAGGGATATCTGTTCTTAACGGTTACCTTATTCAACTCCCTATAGTCAATGCATAGACGCATCGATCCATCCTTCTTCTTAACAAATAAAACTGGCGCACCCCAAGGTGACACACTCGGTCGAATGAATCCCTTATCGAGCAATTCCTGTAACTACACTTTCAGTTCTTTCAACTCCGCTGGGGCCATTCTGTGTGGGGCTCTAGATATAGGAATCGTGCCCGACTCCAACTCTATGGCAAACTCAACCTCTCTGTGAGGAGGTAACCCTGGAAGTTCTTCAGGAAAGACATCCAGATAGTCCCTCACCACTGGTTCTGATGACAGGGATACATCGACCTCTCTAGTATCCACCACGCTCGCTAAGATACCCCAAGTACCCTGACTAAGCAGTTTACTGGCCCTGATGGCTGAGATTACCTGAGGCAACGACCTTGACCATTCTCCCTTAAATTTAAAACTGGCCATCGAGGGAGGGTTAAACGCTACCTCCTTACGGGAACAATCTATGCTGGCATGGTTAGCGGCCAACCAATCCATACTCAGAATTACGTCGAAGTCGAGCATGTCCAGGACTAACAACGTTACTTCAATCACATGGTCTGCTATCTCAATCTGGCATGCTTTCACCTTTTCTTTCGACAACATACACTCCCCAGAAGGAGTAGATACTGATAAAACATGGTGTAGGGACTCTACCTCTAAGCGGGCATGCAACACAAATGCAGAAGAGATAAAAGAATGTGACAAACCCGAATCAAACAAAACTAAGGCGCAATGCCCCAATACTGGAAGCGTACCTATCACCACTATGCCTGCCCTCTCAGCCTCAGTCTTGTTGGTAGCAAAGACCTTACCCTGATGTGGAGCACCTGCTCCCTGATTCTGTGCATTCCCGGTAATCCTTATCGGGCATCTGTCAGCTGTGTGCCCCTCTTGCCTACACTTAAAGCAAGTCCTGGTCCCAAATAAACAACGACCCAGATGGTGCTTCCCACAAGTGGTACACAACGGCTTCCCCCTGGCAGCTTCCCCTGCCTCAAAAGGTTTCTGCTGGAAGCGGCGAAACTCACCACCTGGTCTGAAGTTTCGCTGTGGCACTGGAATAGGCTGCTGCTCAGCCTTCCTTTTCTATCCCGAGGTCAAACCTCTACCTGCGACCTTGGACGAGTTAGCCCTCTCCTGTAAACGGAGATCCACTGCCAGGCGTAGTGCATCGGCATGAGTAGCGGGTCGGAAAGCTCGAACCAAACCCTTGATGTCCAGTCTGAGGCCTCTAACAAACTTATCAGCTCTGGTCGCCTCAGTCGCTATCATCTCGGGAGCGAAGCGGGATAACATGTCAAACTCCGCATTATACTGCTCCACTGTCATGTCACCCTGCTCTAAGTTCAGGAACTCCTGCCGCCTGGCATCTCTCAAACTGGCAGAGAAGAATTTCGCATAGAAACTCTCCTTGAATTGTTGCCACGTAATCTAACCCACATCACCCCCTAGCATTCTCTCTGTAGTCTCCCACCATGAAGTACCTCTGTCTGTCAACATGAAAACAGCACACTGAACTTTCTGATCCTCAGGGCACTTCATATACCAAAATATGGTCTCCAAAGACGATAACCACAGCTGAGCCCTGGTGGGGTCCTCCAAGGACCCATCGAATGTCGTGGGGTTATACTTCCTGAAATCCTTCAGGTGCTTGGCCTCTGCCGACAACTGATCAGGCACGACCTGGGGCACAACAGGAACTGGAGCCGGAGCTGGAGCAGGAGCTGGCGGGGCAGGCTGCTGTTGCTGCTCCCGCATCTGCATAATCAAATCCCTGAACCTCTGCTTCATAGCAGCTAGGTCTGCATGAGTAACTAGCGTAGCCAGGTCAGTGGCTTGGGCTACAGGCTGCACCTCAGGTTGAACACGTCCTGCTTCCCTTCCTCGGCCTCCTCGGCCACCCCTACGTGCACCTCTCCTTGGCGGCATTTCCCTAACAACCACCAATGATCCCTTTAGTCATAAGTGATAATTAACTTCGCAATTTAACTTAGGTAAGGTAATGCATATAGAGTTATACATATAATTTCATGAGAGCGTACCTGACGAGTGGCAAGGATCGTTTTAGCCATAAGGACACAAAACACAGACTCACATCATAAGTCAGTCTACAGAACCTAAAACTTAGGCTCTGATACCAACTGTAACGACCCAACTTTTCGGACTAAGTTGAAGTCACTACTCAGTACTAAGACTCGACCACAAAACATAAAAACTCATAAAGGACCGGTTACGATTCACAAAAAAAAAACGTTAGAAATATTACAAAAGCAGTTTCGAGCCCTATTTTAAATTACAGTCACGAGAGTTTCAAATACGATACTCAAGTCATCAAACTCAAAATCATAAAACCAAATATTCTAACAAAATACATCAGCGGAAGCATAAAAAAAACTAGACGCGTCCATATGCCCTTCACACATCCTTCTTGCCTCTCGTCGGTCTGCCCCTCGCTGTACTTTTACCTGAAAAGTTAAAGAAGAAAAAGGGTGAGTATAAAATATACCCAGTAAGGGACCCACTATTGGACCCGTTAGGGAACAACAGTTAACTTCCTATTCAGGGATACCCTACATAAACAGTCTAGTGGTTCCGTAAAATGCACACATCAGTCTTGTGACCCCAAAGCGTGCACGTATCAGTCTAGTGATCCCGAAGGATGCATCTATCAGTCTTGTGATCCCGAAGGATGCACATATCAGTCTAGTGATCCCGAAGGATACACGTATCAGTCTAGTGATCTCGAAGGATACACCTATCCGTAAGGTACACTACCCCATAGATGAAGCTAACCGTTACCCCTCAGTCCATATTAAACCGTCTACAACAGTCACACTCCGACAACATTCATATGACAAATTTGCCATAGGCGTCACCAGTCAGATGGTATAGGTCTAAACAACTACATCCTCAGTTGCTATATGCGTTTCCAAGTCACACACCATTGTGATATTCCTTAGATCTAATCAACTAGTCAAATCAGAATCGGACTCATAGTCCTCCGACGACAAAACTTCATGATCAATATCCAGACAATATACTACCACATGCCTAACCTTAAGACTTTAAAGTTCATCGACATACAATTCCAGTCCATAATGTAGCCCATTAACATAACTACAATATACAGAACACCCGGGTATCGGTGTCTATCCGTGAACAACTCCTTACATTCGATGGCACACAAGCTACAACTAGCGATCACGTTACCTCTACATCAGACAAAAGTATAACAGCGATACTTAATAGTCAAACATGCATCAATTCATTCAGTATAGTTACTAACGTGTAATCCCCTGTGGATTACTACGTTTCTAGCCTCGATCCGAGGTCCAGTAGTAGGAAAATTCCTTACTTGATACTTGGTTGTGCCCCCCGATCGAGTCCACGCTCAACGGATCCACCTAAACGAAAAAGCAAGGATTTTAAACGACGATACTAGTAGAAGTCATTTTAAATGGTCCTAAGCAACACCCGTTGACTTACCCGAGGAAAGGAAAGCTATCTCCAAATAAGCCTGCCACGAAACCCAAGAATTTGAGCGTCAACTCCCTAATACCTTCAAGGAACGAAAGGTAGGACCAAGTCTTACTCCAATATTCAAACTCGAAACGGTTATAGCAACATTGGGTAAATTACCAAAATAATCCTTATCGAAGACTCACCGTGACCCGAAGTGGAGGAAGGAAAGCTTAGGTGACTCGGCTCTGCTCGCGGCTCTGCTCACGGCTCAGCTCAACTCGACTCGCGACTCGGCGCATGGCTCGGCTCAACTCGGCTTGACTCGGCTCACGGCTCAGCTCGTGGCTCAGCTCAACTCGGCTTGACTCGGCTCGCGGCTCAGCTCAACTCGACTTGCGACTTGAATCACGGGTCAGACTAAAATTCACGGCTTGGGTCGGCTTCGATTCGCTGCTCGGGTTCAAATCCTTTCTCCACCCGACAACGACGGCGGAAGAGAGCAACTCCCCTCGGTGTTCTGTCTGCGTCGGGAACACGAGATGAGGAGGGAGAAACCGCCGGCGGTGGTGGAGACGAAGAGAGAGAGAGAGAGAGACGTCGGCTGCAGACGGTCGAACGCCGATTCGGGGATTTCGTCAGTGATGTACGGATACGAAGGTGGCGGACGACGAAAGCGCGCGGATGGCGGCTGCGTTCGTCGAGTGAAGAAGCTGAAGAGAAGAAGAAGAAGAACGGCATGGCGTTGGCTTCGTGAAGGCAGGCGGCTGTCGGGCAAGAAGGAAGGAGAGGAAAGTGAGGCGGCGGCAGGGAGGGAAGACACGCGCGGGATTAGGGTTGGTTTAAAAAAATATATTATATATATATAAAATAATAATACTAATAATATTAAATAATAATATTATTATTAATATTAAATAATAATAATGATAATAATAAATAATAAATAATAAATAATATAATTAATAATATTAATATTAAATAATAATATTAATATTAATATTAAATTATAATAATAATAATAAGTAATAATAATAATATAATTAATATTATAATATTATTATATCAATTTACAAAATATTAAATTTAAAGAAATTCATATCCCTAAATTTCTTTTTCTACCCTCTTCGAAGGAAACCGAGAATTTACACCAAAATTTTAAGTTCCCGAAAAATTTCATAAAATGATAAAATTTACCTCAAAATTCGGGGCGTTACATTAATGTAGAGACATGGAAGTGGAGGTATCTTATGTAAAGAATTTACATAAGACTAAAACCATAAAATAGTCACTTTTACGTTATAACACCGTTGACTGTTTAAAACTGAGTATTTCGATTATTAATGACCTAGGTTTCCTGAGCTAACTATTAACTTTTGTTCACACGAAATTATTCTTAGATCTGCATAAGTGAAGGCAGCTCAACAGCGCTAGCTTAATAAGCCTCCCATTTCTAGGGTAAGACCAACTGGATAACTATGGTAATAGGATGCGAGACGAAATTTACTCCTACCTGCTTTAGGTTAATAGATAGGTTGTTCCCTTAAGGTTTGAATCCAAGTCTTGAACAAGGAAATCCACCCTCTCATTGGCTTGAGAGGGATTCAATTTATAGGTTGGACCTTAAAGCAGTGAATCAATGGGACTTAAGGAGAAAAATGTAATCTCGACGGTAAAACGATATTTTGATCGAGTTAAGGTTATGAACAACGTTTGACTTTTACTTGAATGGTCAAATGACCACATTACCCTTAGACATCCAATTTTGCATGTATTTAGGTTATTTAAAGGCTATTTTTACGTGTTTAAAAATCTTTACAAAAATTTATAATTTTGAATTACAAAATTATACCAAACTCATTTTTCTCTCTCAACTCTCAACTTTAAATTCTTCCTCCAATTTTCATCTCTCTCACCTAATTCCTTCACTTATGAAGTCCTACAACCTGGTTTTATGTCCGGAGAATAGTGAGTAAATACTAATGATGGTCTGGATTCGTGTTTGGGAGAAGATATTGAGGATCGAGAAGCTTAGAAGGTACGTATTGTCATGCCTCGCTCCAATTAAACTTTATGCATTGGAATGGTGAAGTGACTGCCTAGACATTCTATGAGGAATTCTCCGTGAAGTAAGTAACACGTCAAATGGCTAGTAAGGAGAATTAAAAGACAATCACAAGAAAATTTAACACGAAAAGTGAATTGAGATGAATTTATGGAAATTTCATTGATACTTCAAATGTTGGTACATTTAGTACTTTTTACAACATTCATCACAAACTTCTAAACATGACTCAAAACAGAACTTGTACTTCTCTTGTCTACCTACTATATGCTATTTGAGTTAATAGTGGTCAATATCAAAATGATGCGATCTAATGGGGCACGGTAGGCGATCAAGGTTGCAAGTCCAATTCTAAATGTCCTATACTACCTGGGGGGGAACAAAATGTTTGAAAGGTCAGATAAAAACGTCTAGTGAGTGAAGTCTTTTATTAATCACCTTAAATAAATCAAAGATGCCTTATCGCAACATAATTATTTTCCAAATCAGGCGTTATAGCAAAAGGTAAATAAGTAATTACATTTTAGAGAAACATTTATTCAAAACGTTCAACAACTTTGTTTATTTAACAATGTATAGTACTCAATGAACACTCCTTTTTAATATTCATCACAATTTATATCGCATCCTATGCCTCTCGCATTCTACGTATTCATCCTACAAAGCCATTCTTCATTTTCAATTACGTCTTTGTACGCTTTTCTTGGCTCAATCGTTTGTTACTCTTTTTACCAAGTTGCAGCGATGTAGAGTAATCTCAACGCATTAGTAAGTATCATCAATTCCTTACGCATAACATGTCTTCCAATGCCAAATCAAACAAAGGGCATCTCATACCAGATCAAGCAGTGAGTATGAAGCGTCTCATTCAAGATCACACAACATGAATAAGGCATTATATTCCAGATCACATAGCAAGAATAGAGCATCTTATCCTAGATCACACAATAAGAATAAGGTATTATATCACATGGGATACAAAGATAGTATCATTTCAGTCTTTAATATCTCAAGCTTTTTCAGAAATCTTTATTTCAAGAAACATTGGTTTTCCATTTTCCAAATAAATAGTACTCACATCATCAATAGCATGCACCATGTGTTTCAACATAAATACCCCAAAAGGCTTAGAGGAAAAGGCTTTTAAAATATTGCTTTCACTAGGAAGTTCACATACAATATGTCATTTGTATTTTGAGAATTTGAAAGCAAGAGAAAATTCATATAATCATGGTCTGAATAGAAATATGTTCAAGGATTCAAATACATCTAAGAAATCCTTTTTATTACGGAAAACATTTGTAGGAAGAACCACTCACAATCAGATTCGATTCCTTGCTGGAATTAAGTTCATTTTGAGTCTTTGAAAATCTTTGAGATTTTCCTAGTTCTTTCTTAAGTAAGCTCAGCGTAAAAGCAACTTCAAACTGATCAGAATTTCTCTATTTATAGATCTCCCCAGTGATTCTTCTATGTCAGAATGATTCCCTTTGCCAGCGGCGAGAAGTGGTACAATCTCATAACTCCACGTGTCTCTGCCCATCCCTTATCCTAAACTTGGATAGGATGGCAAGGTCAAATCAATCGACGACTTTCTAACATAGGGATCACGTCACTACTTCCTATCGAGATTGCACAAATTCTCCAATTGTTTGTCGCGTAACTCCTTCGCATAGGGACATTCCATCCTATAACCCTTCCATAAAGCAATTTACTCTCATGAGTCTTTTTGTGTAGTATTCTTACCGCAGGACCTTCATCGCATCAATAGTATGCGATCAAGGCCTCACACGTATTCGTTAAACCCTAATTTAACTTAATTAGAGTAATTGATGCATGTTAATTTCTATTATTTAAATGCAATTAGGGTAATTTAGATCCTAATTACGCTATGCATGTCTACCACTTTACATCATTCCAATCTTTTGTTTAAGAATTTAGTTATAAGATCCATTGTTTTGTTATAATTTTGTGTTGTCTACAGGTGGCATAAATTTCAATCTTAAAAGTTGAGCTTCACCTTTTAGAAAATACAATTACTTATAGAGCTTTTCAAGTAAGATCATGTCCCATCATATGCTACCTACCAGTCTACATGTGACTCATTACTTAAGACTTAACTTATAATTGTTTGCTATTTTCCTAGTGAAACTAGAATGCTTATCATTCTAGACTTATTACTCTCACCTTTCCCGAGGAAAAAAACATTTTTGATACTCAGCTGGTACCAGATTCATGATACAGACTCTCCCAAGAAACATACTTGCTCCGATACCAAAGTAGTATCAAACTATCTAGAACTCAACTTAGACCTTTACTGTTCTGTTCCCTAGAAATTAAATTGCTCTGACACCAAACTGTCACACCCCCTTCTGACCACCTACCCTCGACCCGTGAGATAGTGTAAAGTTAATTGATACTGTCTTTTGCTTTAACGATATTGTTGACCTTAACTGTTAAACCCTTACTTAAAACTTTGCATAAACATATAATTTTTCTTTTAATGGAAGAAAGTTAAGTGTAGCACCTCTTATTTTCAAATGTGCAAAACAAATTACTTACAAAAGTTCTGACCACAATACAATTGGTTTTCATCACCCACAATACAATTATTTTAACGCCCCCAAAATTAAGATAATTTTGGACTTAATTATCTTAGTTTTTTTAATTAGATTTAATTTATTGGATGTTATTTTGAATTCATTTAATGAGAATTATTTGATTTTGTGTGAATTGAGATTAATTAAATATTTGTTCGATGAATATTTATTTAATTAGAGGTTTTAGCTTATGGTATTTGTTGAGATTTTGATTAAATTATATGTTATGGGTTTGAGTAAAGTTTTGGATTTTTTGTGTTATGGAAGTTACATTGAATTAAATTAAATAATTATGGATGTTATTTAATTAAATTGTAGAGTGGAAATTTTGTTAGAGATTTGATAATTTTAGGTATATGAGGATATATTATATAATTATTATAAAGGAAAAATATTATATTTGTTGAAATATAATTATTTAAGGAAAAAATAATTGTATTTTGGAGAAAAGATATTTATTAAGGGAGAAAAAGGAACAAAATTATATTGTGGAAAAATATAATTATTTGTAAAAGGATAATTATTTTGGAAAAGGAATAAAGATTAATTATTATGAAAGATAATTAATTATTTTGAAGAAAAATAAATATTGATTGGGGAGGGAAGATGATATGATTGGATAAATAAGGAAATAAAAGAAATTAGATTTATTTAAAAGGAAAATTGATAATTATATATTAGATATAATTATTGAGAAAAGGAATCTAATGTTAAATTATTAATGTTAAATTAATAAGTTTTTATTGATTATGTTAAATTATTTGGGTATTATATTAAGGATTGGAGCTAAAATTTAATTCTTGGGTTAAGATCATTCATGTTGGAATTTATGATATTTTAAAATAACTTATTTGTGGGAGAAGATTTGGTTGATTAAAACAATTGAGGATTTAAGTCAATTTGGGATCTTGAAGGAAAATGTTAGTTTTGGTGGAACTGGATTTAATTGAGTATATATATGGATATATATATTTAATTAATAATTTTATTTTTTGGTGGAATATGATATTAATTATTTGTTTTTGTATAAATAATTAATACGCAAAAGTGAAGTTAATTATATGACGAAATATAATTATAATTGTTTGGAAAATAAAATAATCCATGAGAGAGGTGATTGATTTGATTGGACCAGAAAAAATGATATACTTAATTATAAAAGAGAATAATGGTTTAAATAAATATATTTGTTTATTATATATTTTGGGGAGAGAATAATAATAGTAATAAATAAATATTATTATTATTATTATTAATGGTTATAAATGTCTACGATTTTGTGCATTTAAAAAAATTATTGAGAAAAGATAATGGAAATAAAAATATATGTATATTTTTGTATCATAAAAGAAAAAGAAAATAATAATAATAAATATTATTGTTATTATATCGGTTTATAAATAGCATTCGAATGGTTAAATTGAAAAAAAAGAAAAAGAAAAAGGTTCTTCATCTTCTTAACTAAGATAACCTTTTACCGCCATCTCCCTAGTTTTAGTTATGATTGGTTCATTTGGCAAAGCTTGAAGGGCAAAGCTTGAAGGTTTAAATGATGAATTTTCCCATCAAGGTTAAAGAAAAAAATTCAACCTCCATTTGAGTAACTTTGGTAACCTAAGGTAATTAAATTAATAATTTGTTAATTTAATTTTAGATCTAATTTTGGGTTTTTTTAAAGTTTAATTGGTTAATTTTTGAAGATTTAATTTGGATTTTTCCCAATCAAGATTGAATCGGTTTCAACCCCAATTTTTTTAGGAAATTAATTAATTTTGAAGAATTTTTGGATGGTAGTCAATTGCTAATTTTATTAATTAAGATAATAAAATTTTCTTTTATGATTATGATCAAATTAATTGGAGAATTTTTATTATCAGCTAGGAGTATTTTGTTTGGCTAAAATCTCAAAGTAAAAGAATCTCCTACTAGACATTCGAACTGAATTTAAGAGCTTACATGTAATTTTTCATTATGCATTGATGTAGCTAAGATGCATAATGTGTTGATGTTGATGACTTATGTTAATGAATGAGATTATGTTGATGTTAATAATTGATATTACGTTGATGATGATGCATGATATATCACATTATTAAGGACGTTATGATTGATATTTATGTCATGTTTACGATGTTTATGATATGCTACATACTATGAAAGGGTGTTCTATTAACTTTGTCTATTAGGGTCGTATCCATATGGGTGTCCCTCGGGATCACCACCGTTTTATGACTGTGTGGTTTGACGGGACTACCAGTCATCATGATATGTAACTTTATGAGTAATCCACAGGGTCACTTATAGCTTGATTGTCTTAGATGTTCTTTCGGGTTCACTAAAGACCATTTTCTCTTAGGTGTTCCTTCTAGTTCACCAAAGACTAGTTTCTCCTAGATGTTCCTTTGGGTTCACCGAAGACCAGATGTGTTCCTACAAGATCACTAGATTGGGTGCATTCGGTAACACGCCAGTTTTGTATACTTCTTTACAGATCATAATGGGAAGTTAACAGACTCCTAGCAGAACTAGTAATGGATCCCTTATTGAGTATATGTTTATACTCACCCTTTTCTATGTGTAATATTTTAAGCAGTGGTAAAGGTAAAGAAAAGCTAGCGAGCGACAGAAAGGACTCGTGACATGCCATATGGGAACTTAGTTTTCCTTCCGCGTCTATGTACCAGTGTTTCTGTATTTTGTTTTTAATAAAAATTTAGTTTTCCTCCTTTCAAGAAATTGTCAAAATTGTTTTTATCTTTAAGGTAACGACCTCAACGTAGTATAAAGAGTTGGGTCGTTGCAATTACTTTAAACACAATAACTTTACAAATTTAATGAAAACCATTGAAATGCAAGTTGTTTGCAAATTTTGTAATTCAACTCAAAAGTCATAAGCATTTAAGTAAATCATTTAAATTCAAATAGCTTGTGTACCATGAAATCATACATAATAAATCAATCTTGGAAATACCATTTAATGCAAGTCACTTACAAGCTATTTCTTTTGCGAATTGAAATCATGTTTAATAAATAGCTTGTAAAACAAGTTTCACTCATAAACTTGAGGCTTTTCTCTTTGGTTTAAGAAAATTCACCAAACATCACTTGTCCTGAAAATAGGGTGTTTATACTTTATTTACACCATACTATTCATAAAAAATCTAAACTCTAAGCAAAAATTGTGAAAACACCAAAAAATGTCATATGGTTTGGTTGGTAAGTAGGGCATCAGCGGTAGGCTGCACACGCGGGTAGGCCCAAAGGCCTGGCCGCCTACTAACCTCATAAGTCCTTGCACGCTGTTTGTGCCTCACGTACGCTGAGCGTTGCGTGCCGGTGCACAGAACTGGTAACACGTCGTGCGTTTGGCATGATGTACTTGTCTGTGCAAGCATGGCACCTTGCATGGTCTAGGTGCATGCATCATGTCACTTATGTTGAAACTTATGTCCTAAAACCCGTAGTTTATAATTCAAAATCATATTATATTCAATAAATTTATTTTTAAAAATACAGATTTTATGTAGAGACATAAACATGGATAAAGTTCGAGCATGTAGCCTAAACGGTCTATAGTATATGAATAAAGTTGGATTCCTTATTCTGGAGACACTATGGATGCGGTCTGCTTTGTAGTTAGTATAAACGATGTGAACCTGACTAATTCATGTAGAGACATGAAAGTGGGGGCATCTTTTTGCTTTTTGTTGTAATGTAAGTGGTGTGCAACATTTATTCATAAACATGTTATATTAAGCTCTAAGAGTGTAACTTAGAAGGGCTATTTGGATAGGATAATGCAATAAAAGATGCAATTTCTATCTATGTGTTGTTGATCTCCTAACGAAAAACAATTTTAGTAGGGCTATTAGTACAAGTTTTCCTGTCGCTTGCCCAAGTGTAAGTGAAACGATAGGTTTCTTGGGTAAACCAATGTTGAACTCAGGAAATTTCTATAAAATCTTAGTTCTAAAGTCTACTTCTTCATTCAGGTGGTGTATAGACTCTATACAGTAAGGTAAAAGTATATCTATGTACTAGACCTAATATATACACACTACAGATTCTGTAAAAGGTGACATGGAAGGTAAGAATGCGAGAATGAACTAACTTAAGTTAAATAAAGTGTTAAAGAAGGTCTTCGCGTTATAGGTGATAAGTCATAAGGTAATCCCTGATGCGATAGTGATCAGTTAATTACCTTCTAAGTATGGCAATACTTCTTCATGCTTATACACCACACTTACTCACCTCTTGGGGTGATAAAGGTAAATTAAGTGATGACCATCTAGAGTTTATCACTTATAAGCCTTATATTGCCTCCCTTTTAAGGATGAGAACCTCTTGATCGTCAAGTTACAACACTTGTTCTCCTTTTGTGATACAAATAATAGAGGTTTAATCCTAGGATGGAGGTTGTCTCCAAGTTCCTTCCTACGCGCATTAGCTATGTTCTGCTGCTTACTCTCTCAGGTAGTTGGCGTCTAATGCTGGTCAAGCGATAGAGTAAAGCTCAACTAACGCGATAAGCAGTATAAGTTAGAACTCTTATCAAGATCGTATCACTAGCCTAAACTTGCTTATAACACTTCAATGGATGAACAATAAAAAGATGATGGATTGACAGGGGGTAAAGTTGCAATACTTAGGCATTCTGCGGCTCGGCTACAAAAAGAAGATGGTGATTTTCTCTCTCTAATCTCTCACGTACAGGTGATCCAATGAGAGGGAAGAACTTTTACAGAAAGTAGAAAGGTTAATCCTTTATGCCGGATCACATGGAGTTCTCTAGGTTTTGGTCCATTTAAACCCCCCTCTCCCCTTTACATGGTAGAGAAGGAGGCTTATATAGACGACTTTAGGTGGAAAATTTCTATTCTTCTGAACATGTCAGCGTCGATTGCAGTCTTGTCAAGTCATATCAACACTAACTACCACTGTTGTCTGTTAGTGAATCTTCATTGCGTGATGAGGTGGTTCCTTGCCTAGGGATGTTAATCACCAGAAAAGTTTCCTATCACAGAGCTTTTGCACGTGCTCCTCTTACGATTCACTTTATCTCTTCTTTTCTTTATTATCCTGTGATGAAACACTAAAAAGCAACATAAAAAAGCATGAGACTTATGCAAGCTATATTTTCTTATGTTTATGAATTTGGAATAGAAGCTATGCATTTTGACACATTATCCTACATTTCGACTACATTGTTATACCTAAGAGTCCATAGTAACTTGTATTTCTACAAGTTATAACCTATGTAAAGAGTTTACATAACACATAACCACGAAATAGTTAATTTTACGTTTTACTGTATAAAACTGACTATTTCCATGATAGATGACCTAGGTAACTTAATTTTAATCATGACCTAACTATGAACTCAAGTTCACATAAGATTATCCATAGATCTACATAGGTTAGGGTAGCTCATCAACATCGGCCCAATAAGCCTCTCATTACAGGGGGCAGACCTGGTAGATTGTTGGGAACTTAGGATGCAAGACCAAATTCGCTCCTACCCACTTTAGGGTTAGTAGATAGGTTGTTCTCTTAAGGACCGAATCCAAGTCTTGAATAAGAGGCCCCACCCACCCATTGACCCTAGAGAGATTCAATTTATAGGTTGGGCCTTAAACTAATTATTCAATAATGGATCAATGGGACTTAAAGAGCAAAATGTAGTATTGAGGGTACGACGGTATTTTTGACCCAATCGAGCTTATGAACAACTTGTGAAGGATTAACTTACTGGTTATGGTTATATTAGATGGACACAAATATATCTATAGTAGGGGGAGTGTAAGTATGAGACTTTAGTGAAAAGACATGTTACTTAATGAATGTTGATTAGCTCGGTCTAAAAGAGTTTATCTAGTTAATCTCGAATCATTGGAGCCCATGATCTATCCATTAGGTTCCTCTGGTAGCTCATATGGAATGAACTTAGAACAGTATGTTAGATTAGTTTAAATTAGATGAGGACATGAAAATCGACAAATATGTAGAAATTGTGTCTGAATAGAAGGGGCATTTTGACTAGGTGTGTAAAGAAGGCATTTTGAGCGACAACTTATGTTTTGGAACTGACATTTGAGTGAGATGATGCGGTGAAAGAAGTACGCATTCAACACTAGATTTGAGTGTTCTAAAGCTCAATGTGAGATGAAGTTAGGTAATGAAACGTCTAATCATGATTTGATAATTGTTTATGTATAAGATTAAGCTTAAGCATGGTTAAGATAAACATTAAGTTTACATGTGTAAAGTTCCATGTAGGAGCTGTCAAGATATTAAGGACTTAAGGATGAATAATCTACTTTAAAGATTAGTATAGATAGAAAGGAAAGGATAGTAAAGGGGGATTATGTAAAAAAAATTAAAAAAAAAAATCTTTAGTGTTATTCTACTGAAAAGAAGAAGTATTAGGCAAGAAGAAGAGAACTGAAGTTAGGCATTTTGAAGGAAAACTTAGTGTAGTGAGTGATTCGATTCCAAAATGTTTAATATTTCCAAAGTTTATTTTAAAATTTCCCGTTCATTTGTAAAGTTGTTTCTGCAATACTAACGTTTGTGAAATGAATGATTATTTTAGAGGAAGCTTTTATAAGAAATAAAGTTTTGTACGCGATGAATGTTTTGTATTATATGTTATGTTTATTATAAATTATTAGTATTGTTTCTATCGACGAGCTAACTATTATGTGCACATAACGAGTAAATGCATTCGTGTAAAAAAGGACTACATAGTGGAATGAAATTGGTCAATGCGTAAAATGAGCGTGTCTAGCCTAGCAGCCTGAGCAATGGGAAATGAACCAGGATATTCTCCAAGGAATGTTGTTGATAAAAATGACATCATAGTAGTCTCGCATGGGAATGGTTCCTGTTCTTGTCGAAAGTAAAATGGCAGACTAATGTGTGTTAAATGTTTTATGATTAAGACGATTGAAAACATGTTTGTGAAAGTGATTTCATCAATTGTTTGCCTAAAAAGATTTTCAAAGATATCACTCATTAAGTCTTTGACTTATGTTTTAAGTTTTCCTTACCCAGTGATTAGGTGTTTCGGCCAAGTAAGAAATCCAGATAATTTTCTACGCATGGTAATTGAGCAAACAATTTAAGTTCGTTTTCTTTGTATTTCTTGAAATTAGGAAAATTATTTTGTGATACCTTGTAGAAAGTTAATATAGACTTTTAGGTAGAATAATGAAGCCATAATGCATATATTTGGAGGTAAACATGTAGGAAAGTGAGTAAATTAATTAAGTGTACATTGGGAATCACAAAAGAGCCGTATGCCTATTTATCGTGTTTTAGTGTCTTATTTTAGGATTTTATGCGAGATGAAGAGTAGCTCAGCGAGAAAATGATTAGGTGAAGAAGATGAGGGCAAACTAACCAGGGGAACACTGTAGCAATCTAGGCGAGATGAAGCACAACCAAACAAAAGAGTGGTTGATGTGAAAACCAGCAACTCGCACGAATATCTATAAAGCTAATAAAGGACTTCTGTGGTGCTGACTCAACTTTATCAAAATTAATTAGAGCCCATAATGCCTGCTACCTATACCATCCTATCACATCACAATTCACTTAAATAGAGGTTTCTCCTTCATTGGATGTGTGAAAACTTTGACAAAAATTGTTGCAGAGAGCAACAACTTCTCCTCCACTCCTTTCCTGTTTTAGGTGAGTCTTAAAAAGATAGCTAGAGAGATTCCCCAATCCATTTCCCCTTCGTGTAAAAACAAAAACCAGAGCTAAAGAGTATGAACACTCACACTCTACGTTTGCCTCTTCTTCTTGTGTTCCATTTTATACTTTCTTAACATTGATTTGTAGTGTTGACTCCATGATCGAGAGACCTTAAGTTTTATTTATGATATTGATGTTTTCCTTCTATCATTCTCCCATATTTCTTTATCTATCATTTCATAGCATGTTCAGTTAATTGTTTACATAACGTAGAATGTTTTAACACTAGAGACTCTATTTGGATGCATTATAAGTTGTTCTATGATCATTAATACTTTATCCCTTTCGAGAGAAAAAATCAAGTATTAACTGTTATCACTTGAAGTGTGATGACTCGTGTTTTGTTAACGATACGGTAAGGAGATCATAGTAATACAATCTTGTCGCCGAATTTATCCCTTGCATGTATCACAGAAATGTGTGATATGTGTGGCGAAAGCACCGAGAGGTTACCTGTCTTAATAAGGGTAAATTGCTTATAACTCAAACAAACAAATATGATTTAATGAAATTAGTTAATTAATTAATTATTTTATTTAATTAATTTAATAAAACATGATTTAATTAAAGGTTAAATAAATTTAAATCCATATTAATTGATTTCTTTATATAATTGTTATATAATGAAATGTTTAAATAAGTTTTATAGGATTGTCTATAGTTTTATAAGAGTTGTAAAATCAATTAGACATTTAAAATATATAACAAAGATAAGTTTCCTGCCGACTTAGGTTAAACATTATCAATCAAATTTTTCATATTATTAGGTCGATATCTTTTAAAACTGGTTACAAAAGGCTCACCTAATTCAATCTTATCAACAAGTCAGGTAAGATGACTAAGGTTGTAGGTTCTTCAGTTGACAGTTTACGGAACACCTACTACCTAGAGATCGTGATTAGTTCTTGAGCCTAGTTAACCTAGTTTTATGAGCATGCATGAGAGATATGAGGTAATAAAACTGATTTATCATCTAGACACCGTAGGATTAAATCAAGTATAAAGGTTATGCTCAGATGTTTTACCTAGACTTAATATATGTTTAAGTTAGCCTAAATATAATCCTGAAGTAAAAGAATACCCTTAAAATCGTTATAGAACAATTCAGCTAAAGAGAAGTAGTGTACTTTTAGCTCTAGCATCTCAAGAGTTCACACCATGTGGTCCATGCAGGGCTTTGGACCGTGCATAGGAGCGGACTCCCTCCAGATGGATCAATTCAAGGTGAATAAGAAAAGTAGTTCTGTAACGACCCAACTTTCCGGACTAAGCTGAGGTCACTACCAAATACCAAAACTCGACCATTCAACATAAAATTTAAAACGGACCAGTTACGATTCATTAAAGCATTAGAAATCTTATAAAAAGACAGTTTCGGGCCCTATTTTAAATCAATCATAAAAAGTCTCAAATAAAAACTCAAGTCATCAGTTCAAAATCACAAGTCAAATATTATGACAAAATACATAGCGGAAGCGATAAGAAAACCAGACGCGTCCATATGGCCTTCACGCGTCCTTCCTGCCTCTCGTCGGTCTGCCCCTCGCTGTGTCCTTACCTGAAAAGTTAAGGAAGAGAAAAGGGTGAGTATAAACATACCCAGTAAGGGACCCACTACTGGGCCCGTTAGGGGACAACAGTTAACTTCCTATTCGGGGGTACCCTACATAACAGTCTAGTGGTTCCGTAGAACGCACATATCAGTCTAGTGCTCCCGAAGGATGCACATATCAGTCTAGTGCTCCCGAAGGTTGCACAGATCAGTCTAGTGCTCCTGAAGGATGCACACATCAGTCTAGTGCTCCCGAAGGATGCACATATCAGTCTAGTGCTCCCGAAGGATGCACATATCAGTCTAGTGCTCCCGAAGGATGCACACATCAGTCTAGTGCTCTCGAAGGATGCACATATCCGTAAGGCACACTACCCCATAGATGAAGCTAACCGTTACCCCTCGGTCTATACTAAATCGTCAACCACAGTCATACCCCCAATCATCAATCATTTTACAATTTCCCTAAAGGCTTTACTGGCCAGGTAGTATAAGCTTAAACCATTACACCCTCAGTTGCTATACGCGTCAACTATTCGTATACCATTATGGAAGAGCCCCAAGACTCAAACAGCTAAATAACTAACTGAACTCACTGTCCTTCCCCGTCTAATCCCATGATCAACGTCCATCAATCTAAAATTTCAATCTACAATTAGCGGTTGCAGTTCAGTTACATCAGACAGAAACATAATAACAGTGCTTAACAGTCAACACAGATACACTTATTCAGTATAGCCACTAACGTGTAATCCCCTGTGGATTACTACGTTTCCGGCCTCGACCCGAGGTCCAGTAGTAGGAAAACCCTTACCTGATACTCGGTTATGCCCCTCGATCGAATCCACGCTCAACGGATCAACCTAAACGAAAACACAAAAGGTTTTAGTTGATGACTCTAGTAGGAGTCGTTTTAAAAGGTCCGAAACGACACCCGTTGACTTACCCAAGGAAAGGAAAGCTATCTCCAAACAAGCCTGCCGCAGAACCCGAGAGCTTAAACGTCAATCCCTTACTACCTTTAAGGGGTGAAAGATAGGATCAAAGTTTATTCCAATATTCAACTCGAATCGGATATGGCAACATTAGGGAATTCATCAAAACAAATCCTTACCGAAGACTCACCGTGACCCGAAGTGGAGGAAGGAAGGCTTAGGTGGCTCGGCTCGGCTCGGCTTGGCCTCGGCTCACGGCTCGGCTCACTCTCGGCTCGGCTCGGCTTGGCTCGACTTAACTCGGCTTGGTTCTCGGCTCGGCTCGGCTCAGCTCGGCTCGATTCGGCTTAACTCGGCTTGGTTCTCGGCTCGACTCGGCTCGGCTCGGCTCGGCTTGGTTTTCGGCTCGGCTCGGCTCGGCTTGGTTCTCGGCTCGCGGCTCGGCTGGGATTCACGACTACCTTGGCTGCGCGCGACGACGGACAAGGATTAGCACGGCGATGGCGGCGACGGTCTTCGGTTTACCCTGGACTTTATGGGTTGCACCGGACGGCACACGGAGGAGGAGGTGTTGCTCGTGGTAGAGACAGAGACGGCCAGCGGATCCGTAGCTGCTTAAGACCGAAGGGAGATCGAAGATGGAGGCGGCCGCGACGTGCGGATGGTGGCTGCGGCGAACAACCGGTGAAGCTACGCACGCCGATGGAGATGGAGATAGGGACAGAGGACGGAGACGGAGAGGATGGGTGATGGAGACGCGTGCGGAAGAGAAAGACGGAGAGACGCGGCGATGATGCAGAAATGAAGAAGAAAGAGATGGAGGCGGTGGATGGCGGCGGCGCAAGGAAGAGACGAAAATGGATGGGGCGCGCGCGAGGTAGGGTTTCCTTCTTCTCTTTTTTTTTTTAAAATATATATATATATATATATATATATATATATATATATATATATATATATATATATATATATATATTAGGTTAAGGAAATTTTAATAACATTTTTAAAATAATAATAATAATAAATAAAATATTATTAAATGTATATATATATATTAACTTTTAATAATTCTAAATAATAATAATAATATACCAAATATTATTATATATATATATATATTAACCTTTATCTAATTAATTAATAATAATAATAAGATTAATAAAAATCAATAAGAGATAATATTAATATTAATTTATATATATAAAGATTATAATAACAATAATAATAATAATATAGTTTCTATTATATTATTATCATACAAATTTACAACCATAAATTCCCGAATTTCAAAAATAAATCCTAAATTTAAAATTCCCAAAAAAATTTAAATAAGGCGGTAAAAGTTTACCTCGAAAGTTTGGGGCGTTACAAGTTCATAGTAAGTGGGTGAGGGATGTGAATACATCCCACGATCTATTCTATTGGATCGCACCATGCGATTCCTCTAATGCTTGTCTACCTAATAGTGTTTAAAATTGTTTGTAATTTTCTTTCCTCTGATTGGAAATTTTACATTCAATTCTTGTTTGATTGCTACACATAAAACTTGATTTAGTTAATTGTTAAACTTGGTAATTCAAGTCTTGGGTTGAAATTCATTGGTTAATGCCTTGTAAATAATTTTGTGTTAAAAAGCAAGTTTTATAAAAACACTTTTTTGTTAACATTGAAAGCTAGAATTTCTTGATAGAAAAAAATCTTGGATCTTGAACAAGTTAATTAAGGATTAAAAAATATTGGATTCTTGATTAACTTGATGACCAAGAAACTTAAATTTTCAATTCTTATTTCTTTTGCTCAAATGAAAAAGAATGCAACCCACACCGACACCCTTACTCTTTAATCTCTTGAGAAAAAAAAAATATACAATTGTCCTTATTGGAGATTTCTTGCACATTTACTAGTGAATTTTTAGTTTTCTTGAAGTTACACAAAATTGTTGCATGAATTATTATATTCTTTTTAATATTTCCAAGAAGATACTAACGTCTTCATTTAGTGAGTCTAGATTCAAGAAGAGTTTTTTTTTCCTTCAAAAGCTCTTTAGGGTCTGACCCCTTCTCGAATTTACTATGATAAAATTTGTTAGAGTTGGGTAAAAATAAAATTTCTTGAAAGGGTGGTTTATGGTAGTACCTTGCTCTTTTCACTCTAAGGATAGAAATTTTGCATACTTCTTCCTACTATAGATTCATTTCAATTTGTTGTAAATCCCTTGTATGTTAGCATTTTACGACCTTACTATTGCATGCTTGAAAATCCACCTTCCAAAAGGCGTCGTTGTCGGGGAACTAGCAAGGCGTAAAATTTTTTCTAGAATCTTGATTTCTTGATATTTTGTTAGATAGATCCTTGGTAATATTTTTCATTTTAGAAAGAAAAAAAAAAGAAAAGAAAATATATATAGATTGCATATTTACTCTTTACCCTTTATTTTCTAATCGTGTATGGACTAGATCCTCATGTTCTAATAATATTGAATTTTTTTAAGAAATTACATTGCATCAACAAAAATTGAGGAAAGAGAGAAGAGAGCAAATAAATATCATTTTCGTCTAGAATCACATATTCACATAGAAATTGAACCCACCTTAGAACCACACTTATAACCAAACCTAGGAAATCATCTACTCAATCGATTGGGTGAGGGAGGGAGAGAAAAGACTTTGAGGCCAAGAGCTTTATGAGCCTGAAGTTCACCTAAAACCCTTATGCATAGTTATACCTCCCACCACCACTACTTTTCAACTTAGAACCGATATAATTTCCAATTTGCCCATTTTTAGGGGTAGTAAAAGGGAGGACCCTCATAAACATTTAAAAGATTTTTCTTGGACTTCTAACTTACTTAGACCACACGGGGTAACAGAGGAACAACTGAACCTTAGAACCTTTCCATTCTCTCTCGTGGATAGTGAAAAGAGATAACATTCTACTTAGAGCCACGAACAATAACAACTTGAGACCAACTTAAGAAAAAACTCCTTAAAAAATTGTTTCCTATCAGTAGGGAACACTCTATTTTAAAGGAAAATTTTGAAGCTAAACAATCTCAAGGGGAGACCCTTTTTTAATAATGGGAGAGGTATAATGAATTATTTGCTAGGTTGTCATAGCATCAAATTTCTAATCAAGACATATATCAATATTTTTATTTGGATTTACTACCATTTGTTAGAAATTCAATAGATGCTACTGCAAGAGGAACTTTAGTTGATAAGACTTCTTTTAAAGCAAGAACATTGCTTTTTAGAATGGTAGAAAATTCTCAAGATTTTGGGAGTAGAACTTTGAATAATAATTTTTCTCCAAATGATAATTCTATTAAGGGTCAAGTTTGCTTGTTGTCTAAAATGTTTGTTTCTTTGATGAAGGATGAAATTTCTGAGGTTGCATCTTGTGGAGTTTGTAGAACAATAAGTCATCACAATGGCTAATGTCCTAATCTAAAAGAGGTAAATGCATTAGGCAGATTCAAGAGGAATGACCCACAAAGTAACACTTACAACTCGGGATGAAGAGAACATCCCAATCTTAAATTGGATCCACAAGATCAAATATCGTCAATTCCATCATCCTCTTTGACCTCATCACAAGCTACTTTTCTTGAAAGCATAATTTCCAAACTTGCTTTAAATACCAATAGCTTTAACATTGAATTTGAAAAGAATTTGGCTCTCTTGTCTGAAGAAATTGGGACAGTTACTGAGTCAATTAGGAAAGACATGGATGTTTTTGCGCAAAAAAAAAAAAACTTCATTTTCAGACTTAGGGAATAAACTAAATCAACTAACTATTGTTATTAATGGGATAGAAGGAAAAAGCAAATTACCTACCCAACCCAATCATGCAAATGTGAGGGCAATAACATTAGGTAGTGGTAGAGCATTAAATGATAATGATAATATTCCTTTGTTTGAAATTTAATCAAAACCAATAACGTTGAGTTAAAGGTGATAGAAGAGAAAAAGGTACCATCTAATCCTACTTCTTCAATTGATTCTTCTCCTTCTTATGTTACACGAAATTACATACCTAAAGCTCACTTTCCTTCTAGGTTAGCATCTCCAAGGAAAGAACCCAAGAATGACGAGGAGATTCTCGAGGTGTTAAAAAAGGTGGAGATTCGTCTCCCTCTCTTGACCGTCATCAAGAAAATTCCAAGGTATGCAAAGTTCTTAAAGGAGTTGCGCACAAACAAGAGAAAAACTAGGGACCAAAAGAAGGTTATGGTAAGTGGTAATGTTTAAACTCTTCTTAAGAAAAACCCACCTGAAAAGTGTAGGGACCCAAGTATGTTCTCTCTTCCTTGCACCATAGGATACGCTTGATTTAGGAGCTTCAATAAATATCTTTAAGTGTTTTTAAGGATCTAGGATTAAACTGTCTAGAGAAAACAAATATTTGCATACAAATTGCTAATGGATCCTTTCTCTCCCCTAGGGTAGTAGAAGATGTGTCATATCAACCAAAATTGGGTTGATTCAATGTGTTTTGGGTCGATTTGGTCCAATTTTGGTGGTTTTTCAGTTGATCTGATTGGTTCAGAAACATTTTTGTACTACATCAAATTATAATTATAATAATCTAGTTTTTAGCTTAATTTGAGAGTCAAAATCAGTCTATTTTAGGGTGTTTTTAATTAACTATGCATGATGATGTATATTTTAATTAAAATTAAATATTGTTGCACATAATGTATACCATATATATTTAAAATCTCACCATAGGTTAATATGTTCGTGCATTTAAAGTATCTTATAGTAGTTATACTGTATAGTATGCATGTTAATTAATTAATATGGAAATTAATTAATAAGATTAATGAATTATTTAATTAGTTTTGATTAAATATAATTTAATAAAATTAATTAATTAATTTAATTTAAGGGGTTTTCTAAAAAATATAATAAACCGACAAAATATTTACACTCTATACAACAATTTTGAAAACGAAAAAAGTCCACAGTGTCACACCCCTCCTAAACTACCTGCTAGCTTAGCCCGAAAGATGACATGAAGTCAATTGACATCGTTCTCTTGTAACGACGCCTGCCGACTCTTTTGAACTCTTGAACCTGATAAACATGCTAATCCTATATATATAATACTTTATATGAAACACAACACAACGGAACCTAGACAACCCATAGAAATATATGAAATGAAGTCCTGAAATAACTGATTTATCAAATTACCCTGATGGAGACATCATAACAAAAAAGATATCCAACAAAGGTTTACACAACCATAGCACTCAGAGCTTACACAAACTGTAACTTATCTAAATCTTACAAAGACATATACAACATAACAAAACAGACTCTAGGTATAACTCCAACCATATACTGGCAATCAATCTGGGAGCTTTCAATGAACTAAGGCAACCTATCAGGCACTGGGAGCTCGATCTCTACTTGGAAAGTGAGAAAAACATTTTGAAAGGGTAAGCTATAAAGCTCAGTGAGTGACTAAATTTAAAACTGTAAATCTAGAGGTCAGAGCACATGAAAAACTTTATACATATATATCTGTTTAATACAAACCTCAAATACAAATGTGTGATAGTAAGAGCTATCTCAAATACTCAGCAAGTTTGTCATCGCAATCTAGTGAGGTATATCAAGTATATTAAATATTTTAACTATCATGACAAATCTAAAATGTGTGGGGCACATCCAGTAGAACCAATGTTAACTAGCTCTACAATGTAGTGGGACACGTCCAACACTCACGATGACATCGATGTTATAGAGTACACTTAACGTCAACAACGAAATCTAACTTGGGTGCACACCGTATCATATAGCCTCAGACTCAACCTCTCAGTTATGTAGTTAATAGAAACATAAGAAAGACATATAAAAACATTAAAACATGTCTGCTTATCTTTATCTTTCGTAAAACTCAAGCTTAAACAGCTTGTTCGTGCAAAACTGAAAATCTATAAACGAAACTTGCTTTAAATGATATTGTTTCAACTACTTTTCAGAAAGTCAATAATAACGTGCTCATATATGAATTTTATTTTAAAACTTAAGCTTGAAACTTATGCTTGAAATCATGTAGTATCCATAAAATCAGATTCAAGTATAGAAACATAATCATAAATAACAGTTTAGAAATTATCTATTTTTGGAATCTGTTTTGTCACTCATAGTCTTAAGCTAGTTCCCTAGGTGTAGACTCGATCTATTTTCTCTCGGCCTGTCAAACAAACCAAAATCGAGCATCAAAGCCTTAAATAGTATTGTCTTTTCATACTAAACTTAAGATGATGCACAAAAGATGACATTCATCAATTTTAAACTTAGACATAAAACAACATTTCATAATTTTTTCCAGAATTTTCCATATTCAACAACCTAATTTCAAACGATCATAACTTTCTCAATACTTGACCAAAATTAATGTACTTTATATCAAATTCTTCATTTGTAAATCTTCTACAACTTACTTGAAGGAAAGAAAATGAGATGCCCAACAAAATGTTATAGAAATTACCCAAAACATGGGTAGTTTAAATTCGAGTCTTCTGTTAACCCCTGATTTACTTCTAGTCATTTTTACCACACCTTTTCTTCATGAAAGTTGTAGAAAATCTAATAAGTATTCCAACCATAATAGAGCTTTTAACTCACTCTGTACAATCCAAAAAACTCAAAACACAAGAGACTTAATGAATTCGCATGCCAAACTATGATCTGATGCCTCTTCAAGAATCATTAATCTAACATCAAAATCTGCTCAAGCTTCCTTCACAAAACTTGTTAGAAATTGAATAAAAAATTTTAAAAAATTAAACCTTACCTTTTAATTCCTCTTGAGTATTTCAAACTGACTCAAAAATCATAGAATGTCTGTGCGATTCCAATCTGTCGAGAGAAAAGACTTAAGCTTGTAGTTTCTTTATCTTCTTTAACCTCCAAACTGTAGAATCTCTGCTTCCAATCTTCTCAACACTGCTCAGAATTTGATGATCAAAGATATGGAAAATGGAAGTAGAAATGATCAGGAGGTGGAGAAGAATCAAGGCAAAAAAAAATGCACTAAATGAACTTAAAGTACTTTGTCCTTCTCTTCCTCTTTCTTAATTCTCTTTAAAAAAATAAACATAATTTCATTTCTTTCATTTTTATTTTACTAAATAAATATTTAAAAATAATATAATAATTATTTCCATTTTCCTTATCCTTTCTTTTCTTTTTCTTTTCTTTTTCTTTTATATAACAAATTTCAAAATGATTAACACAACTTGAACCAAAAGCTTTGTCATTTTTCTTCAACCACGCTTAAATTCAACTTCCTATAATATATGACAATAGAAAAGAATCTAAGGAAAATTTTGGATTTACGCATAGACCCACAATGGAAAATACCAAAAACACCCCAACCAACATGCGATTAATTGGTCAAACACATGCGTGTAATTTTTCTTCTAAGCGATCATAATACGCGCTCATGTAGGAACCGATACACGCTCATGTAAGTAGTATCAACACGATTGTGTAGTTCTTTTTAACGATGTGGAAAAAGCTTCAAATCCAAACGATTATGTTGACCACCATAAACGATCGGGTTAACTATGGTACGCGATCGTTTAGATCATATTCTCACGATCATGTAGTTCTTTTTAAACAATGGAAAAATGAAGGGATGAGACCCATACACTCAATTTAATTGGGAAGTTAAAAATATCAATACATTTGCAAAAGAAATTTACTTATGGCTAAGAATTATAAAAATTACATACAGAGAAGAGGAAGAACACTTATTATCGTTGACGACTCTGGATCTGTGAAATGTCAAATTATTGAAGCACCACCACTTGGATACTTCCCTATTTTCTAAGCCAGAGATCTTGATTTGTGGGAACAAGAATCGGAAAGGAATATTTTCAGAGAGAAATTTTCTTCCTGAGAAAATTGGATTACGCAGAGTTTTTCCCTTAGAACGCTTTTGTTCTAACGTATCAGTATCTCCCTCTTCTTCAGACTGAAGTAGAAGGAAGTTGAGAGAAAATGGGAACGTGGAAAAACCACCCATATTCTCTATTAATTTAATAAATTAATATTAATATTAAATTAATTAATTAATTAAGTTAATAATTAATTAAATCATATTTAATTAATATTTCATTTAAATGATATTTAAATGAATATCTCTCACATAACCTATAGTCTTAATTTAATTAAATCAAATTAAACTAAACTATTAATTAATTTTCCAATTAATTAATTTTTAAATTAAATATCTTATATTTAATTTAATCCAAATTTGAATCATATTCAAATATTAATTTCTCTCATAACTTATAGTTTTAATGTGTATCATATACACATTAAATTTTAATCTATAGTTTAAATATGAATCTAATTCACATTAAATTAATATTGAACTCATTCAAATATTTTATTCTCTCATAACTTAATTTTGAATCATATCTAAAATAAAATTTATATAATAAAGATTAATTAAATTATAAACTTTATATTATAATGTATCACCATACATGTAACGATCCAACCCTTTATACTAAGCTAAGGTCATTACTATTAAAAATAAATAAATACTTTCCTAACAAAATGGAAGATAACACTAAACTTTCATTGAAAACCTCTAATACTCATTTATATATCATAATAAAAGTATGTAGAAATAAAATCTGGAAAACAAAATCTTAGTTCAGGCCCTATCTAATCTTTAAAGAAATATAATCATAGAAACAACTTATGAGTTTGATAAATGCAATAATACAAAAATAGTACTAAAACTGAAAAATGTAAAGTAAAAGGGGAAGCAACAAAAAGTTTTCCTATGGCAAGTCACAGTCACTTCTTGTCATTTGCCAGCTTCCCTCTACCTCTACCTCTACCTATGCCTGAAAAATTAAACTTAGAAAGAGTGACTATAAATATATACTCAGTAATGGACCTACTATTAGTCTTGCTAGGTGTCTGTTAACTTCCCATTAGGGTCCTGTAAGGAAGTACCTCTAAATTGACATGCTCTCGAACACACGCAATCTAGTGATACCATAGGAACATATCTGGTCCTTAGTGAACCTAAAGGAACACCTAGAACAAAACTGGTCTTCGGTGAACCCGAAGAAACACAAACTGGTCTTCAACAAACCCGAAGGAACACCTAAGACAATCGAGCTGTAAATGACCCCGTCGAACCACTCATATACATGACATATCATGACAGATTGGTGGTTCCGTCAAACCACACAGTCATAAAAATGTGGTAATCTCAAGGGACACCCATGTGGATACGACCCTAATAGACAAAGTTAACAAAACACTCATCTATAGCATGTAGCATATCATAAACATCATAAACATGCCATGAATATTAATCCTAACATCCTTAATCATGTGATTAATATATCATGCATCAACATCAATGTAAATTAGTCATCATCATCAACATAATATCAGTCATACATATCAATCATCAACATAGGTCATCAACATCAATCCATTTTGCATTTTAGCTACATAAATGCATTATGGAGAAATTACATGTAAGCTTTTAACTTCAGTTTGAATGTCTAGTAAGAGAATATCTTACCTTGAGATTAGTTTAACCAAAATTATCCCTAATAGTGTTAACTTTCGAAAGAATAGGTCATAAACAGCAAGAGAGAAAAAATAGCTAAAATCAATAATTTAACCGTTGGTTATGACTCTATCACATCATCTCAAATCAACTTACCCAAAGTTGAAGTTGAATTCTAATTCAACCTTGATTGGAAAAATTCTACAGTAAGTCCTCCAATAAACTCTAGTCAAACCTTCATGTAAAATAACTCAACTTAAATCCAAAACTTAAAGGGCCGTTTAGGGGAAGGGTTGGTTACAAAAAGATTAGGGTTATGATAAAACTAGTGTTATGATAAACCTAGTTTTATCATAATCCTTGTTTGGAGGAAGAACTTAGAAAGGTAGTTTTTTTTATAAGAGGTGTTTGGGAAAAGAGTTATGTACGCAGTATTATAATAGTATTGTGATAAGATGTGTTTGATAGAAGGATTACGTGGTGGCCTTTTAGTAATTACGTTTCACATAATTGATTTATTTTTTGTTTTTCTTGTTATATTTTTTTTCAAGTCATTTTGTAAATGTAAAAACCATTAATTGCATATTTATAATTTTTGAAATTGTCCAACATCTTGTCTAACAGATTGCTTTTATTTTTATTTTTATTTTTTTTTTATAACTTTTTTAAAGTCATTTTCTAAATGTGAAAACCATTTACACAGATCGAAAGACTTGCAAACTTTACAGCATCTTCACAAAAGAGAAAATAAATCCTTCCAAATAACTCCATATTCCAACCCACCATAGCCTCCATCTCCATTTCCAGCTTGGCTCACATTCCCTCTTTCTTCCACCACTCTTTAAAACCCCTTTCTTCAAATTAAAACACAACCCATCATTTTTCATCTTCATCTTCACCACAAAATGCAGTCTAAAAGGCCACCAATTTTCCTTCATATTTCAAATTTCCTTAAAGTTTCAATATTTATCGCTAAATTGAAAAGACCCATCATCCCAAAGCTCCGTTTCCTTAACATCCAAAATGAAGAATTTTGAACTCCTTTAGCACTATAATGGTGGATTTGTCTGAGATTTTCAATTCTCCCCTTCCACCATTCTTTTTACATTTATCATTTTCTTTTTTGTATTATATTCATTCCAATAAAGACAATTTCATCAACAAAATGAACTCTCCAACATTAACAATAATTTCATTCTTGAACAACAAGTCGTATTTACATAATTTACAATAATATACAGAATTTACAATATTTGTATACACGATAACTCAACTTTCAATAAACACAACAATTAACTAATTCACGTCAACAAGTGTAGTATGACTATTCATGTTTCTCCACAAGCTACTCTCGATTTACAAAAATAACTAAAAATTACTGACTACCAGAGTACTCCAAAACATTAAATTATGTTCTGACCCTCAATAATTACGTCTTTCCAAGTGTTAAATACTTCATAAAGCCTCATAATAAGTTCCACCAAATAATTCTTGAAGCAACGACCTACAATAGAATTTATTAAGTTTTAGCAAAAAAAGAAAAATAATGGAACACAATCTGAGAATGCTTCTCAAAACTATTTATCAAGTGTTAAATATTTTTTAGTAATCATAAAAAAGGCACACAATCAGAGCATGCTTCTAAAAAACAAATAATGGAACACTTTAAAATGATAAACACAAAGCACAATCATGATCATAAAAGAGAGGTAAATAAAAAGAAGAAACCCATTGGAATGGAACACTGAAGCAAAAGTAATCCTTATACAAATTCCTCTCTTCCAAAAGTACTTGAAAACAGAACAAGGTAAAGAGAAGAAGATGCTGCAACAATAGCTTGGAATGTTGAAAATCCCCTACAATCGAATAATAATTCATCTTCTTACATTCACATATCATATGTATTACTAACAAAGCTCAGTATTAAATGAAATAAGAGATTACAAGCATTTTACCTATTGTTCCATTCAACCTTTCCAAAATTGCTTAATTTGACATATGCTTTAAAGCTTTAGAGGCTAATGACTCCTGTTAATGTGTAAACCTACAAGAAAGAAACAGAGAAGTTTCTTAACATTCAATCTTCTTCTTTACTTGTGTGTACAGAACACAACACAAGTCCTCAATGCTTCTATTTCCTAGTTTTAGTCTCTTCCTTGGTAACCATATTTCATTTTCTTTTCTCTATTTTCTACTTTGAAAAAAGAAATAGTCTATCCGAGAGCAACATGTATTAAAATTCACATATTCATTCAAGATGCCACCACTAATAAATATATATAAATATATGCACACTGAAATAAGACAACAATTGGTAACTAAATCAACTACCAGCTTCTAAAAGAACTAGCAGAAATTAGGTGAAAAAAGAGCTCGGGGTAAAAAATGCAGTTCGACTGGTGAAATGCTGCTATATGTGAAGGTTAATAAGTATTATACATCAATGAAGAGACCATTCACCTACTCTACTTTAAACAGAAAACAAGAATACGAACCGGTACTCAACACTTACAATCTTGCAGAAACAAAGCCAGAAAAGTCTGAAAACGTCCATGGGTCTGTGGTCGGCTGAAGAGTTTGTGGGTGGCCATCGATGAGAATACGCAAGCTTTGTGTGGCCGACCGGTGGTTTATTGATGAAGCCAGTGGAAAAATCTAACATTTTGTTGTATAGTCCCACTAACACTTAGTGGCATAAGTGTTTACATAAGATGTAAACATATAGCCCATTAAGATTAAGTGGAGAATGAGTTGTTGATCAATGGAAAAGTTTTCTCATACATTTTGCATGCAAATTTTTATAAAATTGCTTTTGAAAATTCATTTGAGAATTTTTTGATAATTTGAGATATTATTCAAACATTTTTAACAAATGGTCTCACATCTCTCTATTAACCAAAATTTGGTTTTTTTTCCTCCCTTTTCCATCCCTTTCTCAATTTCCTTCACCTAACCGGGTCCCTTAATCTGGTTCTAAATTCGAAGAATAGCGAGTCAACTCTAGTGGTGGTCCCAACTTCGAATTCGTACGGAGATTACAAAAATCGGGAAATCTTCAAAGGTAAATTTTCTCTTAACCCTAATTTGTTTTAATTAGGGATTTTTTAGCATGTAAATCACTAAATAATTTAGTTGCATTTAGAGTAAAATAGATCTATTTTTTTTTCTACGTTTGTATGATTTCTATCAACATGCTACGAAGAAAAGTCAAAATAAATTAAATTCATGCATGCTGCTGAGATTCTCAAACACTTGAGATCTTAAATGTTTAATCTGTTGAAATTTGAGAACCCAAAGTAGTCATCAAAGAGAGTGTCGACGCAGTAAGTTTAGTAAGATCTGTATCTTTACTAACTGCGTGTTTAGGAACCAAGAAAGATCATTTGAACATTGTGGTGAACGATTTGGAGTAGAGGCTTATTGTGATGAACGATCGTGATGTAAAGAGTCATGCAGCAAATGATAAGAAAGTTCAAGAAAAGACAATGCGATGAGATATGGCTAACGCGCACAAGAAGGAGTTTGGAGACAAACTCCACCTTGGCAACATAACTTCCATCATGTGTATCTCGAAAGAGGAACAAATGTGGATATTAGGCGTCGAAAGGTTGTCACCCTTAAACGCGAAGCACTATAAGTCATATAAATGAAGCATTCTAACTATAACTTTCTTAATGTAGCTTGGTCATTTGGATCCCAAGATGTAAGCAAGTGTGGCATTTAAAGACACCGAAAGGTGCTCGCGTTAACTATAAGCATGTTAACTAAGTTATATTGCATTAATGATCTTTGATTGCTTAATCGTCTGGTAATGCATAGAATTTCCTTCACCTTCCTTCTTTTATGCAAGTTAGTTCATAACTCCATCTCACATCCATCTTAACTTTCTTTTACAGATTCTCTAGTATAGATAAGTAGATATAGTTTAAACTTACACTCATTTACACTATATAGTTTATTCTTTTATACTGGCTAAACGCCTAGTGAACCCTAGAACTAATCTTTGGTATCAATTCCATGTAGTCGGCTATAGATCACCTAGATAAACCTACTATTTCACTTACACTTGAGAAAGCAATAGGAACACTTCTACATGATGAGGACTTAAATGTTGTGATGAATAAAGGCACTGAGAGCATTTTGCATGCAACGATCATGTCTGAATGCATAATGAAGAGATTTTTAAGTAGTATTTTGCATGCAATAATCTTGAATCAATGACATATTATGAGGAATGAAATATACACATACAATACACCAACATAAGCAACAACACTATTTTCAAGTCACGTCATCGATGTTGCTTAAAATTAAGATAATGCATGCATGACACTGCATCTTACCTCACTAAGTCCGTAGAGTTAATCAACTAGATCAAGTTGTAGGCTTGGTTAAGTGGGATTGACTCCCAACAAGCATTGACTCCAAACACACAAACAAGCAGTAATACAACACATTCAGATAATAATAATAATAATATAATATAGTCAATTCATAAACATATAGTTGTCAGTGCATCAAACACAATCTCAATGCATCAGTTCATTATCACAACAAACACAATAAGTTCCTTGCCTTTCAATCCATCATGCTTTCCAACACATCATCGGGACTTAGGATTATCCCATTGCTGAGACCTAGGATTCACATTTAATCAGCGCCACACAAGTTTCCTGGGATTTCCATAACCGTCTCGTTATATTCAATCATATCTTAAACCTGGGATTCACATTCAACCAGTGTTTCATACATTATTTCCTGCCTAGACCTGGGATTCACATCCACCTACGTCCAACGTCAAGAACATATCACAATTCGCCCCAACCTAGGATTCTCACCTCGTCGAGACCTGAAATTCATACTTAACCAGCATCGCGTGAGTAACATGGGTTTCCACCAGCGTCTTGCGATAGATCTCATCAACTCTCCTTACACAATCAATACAACCAATAAACAAAGTATGTTAGTTCCACGGGTTACTTTCAACATATGATATCACAGTAATAACGTTATCATACAATAAGTATCATCACAAGATTATGAAATAATACTTTAGTACAACATTTATTCGTAAACTCTTATTCAAGCATAGAAACATTTTATCATAAATAACAATTTAGAAATTACTTTTAAAATCAGTTTTGTCGCTCGTAAACATTTATGCATTTAAAAGGATCACTCACAAACATCTATTTATAAAGATCACTCACGAAAATTACTTAGCCTCAACTCCTTTCTTCTCTGCCTTCGACAATCTCCTCTTCGACTCTTTTCTTCTCTACTTTTGGCTTTCTCTTCTCACTTAACAGTTCTCTCAACTAGCCGCTCAGCACTCATAATTTTCTCTTGTCATATTTATCATAAAGTCTAACATTTCTAAAAAACTTCTTTTTCCTTTGGCCTTTGGCGCTATTTTTAGTGGTCTTTCACATTCAAGGATCACTTCCACGCTTTACACATGTCACCTTATCGATTCCTCATGCCATGTAGTCAACCCAAACTCGACACATAGGCTAAATAGTGGTGACGATTAGACGTTTCCGTGAGACATCAACCTTATCTCCTTGGAAAGTTAAACTCTTTAATCGTTTAACTCTCTATCTTCTCGGGAAGCAATAGACATTTACTTTTCTCAGCGGGTTGTCTAGCCATCTCAACAGGACATCTACTTCTTCATCACACTCTCTTAGGCGTAAGTATTTCTTCTGCATTACAACGTTAAACGCGCCTAGTTCTTAGCATTCAATGCATGCTTCTTCCTCGCTTGCTATTCTTACTGCGTCACTTACCTTAACACGATAGAACTTAAAGTCAAACCTTTCTCTTCGCGTCATCTTTTCTTCTCCACATTCTTCCTCGCAGGATACCCCATACTTATACTTATCTAAAATAACTTCCCAACAAGGATCCTCCTCTTCAACAAAACTCCCTTTCTTCAGATCAGGGCCTGACAGCTTCTTAGTGTTCAAGTTAAGGAAAGAAGACCAAAGAGATAATCTTTTCCACTCAAGGTGTTTAGTTAATGGATGCCTTGTAGTCTTGTAATTAATAATGGAAGCTGCATGAATGTTGTCAATATGCTTTTTATCAAACAATTGCAAATTCCAACTCAACATCATTCTAAGCCTTAGAAGCTTTGATAACTCAATGAAAGTGGAACAATGAAGGTAGTCTCACAAGCTTTGATTTCTTTTACCTTGGGAACGTATAAAGATGATGTCTTATGTAATATACTACCTATGCATGTTGGAGATATCTTGCTTGGGCATCAAGACAATTTGATCAGAAGGTTTTGTATGATGGGTACTAGGTATTCTTTTACAAATGACAGGAGAAAAACAACTCTTGTTCCTTTATATTTGAAGGATGTATTTTTTTGATCAATTAAAGTTAGAGAGAAAAAAAAAGAATTTGAAGAAAAAGAATTGAGAGAAAAAAAGAGGTGGATAAGCAATTAGATAAAAATCTACAAGAAAAAAATAGTGGATAAGAAAAGTGAAAAAGAAAAAAAAAAGGTAAGGTGAGTTATTTGGAAAAAGTGAAAGAAGTGAGGAGGACAATGTTTTCCCAAAAATCAATCTTGGTACTTATGTATAAGGAATGGTAATTGGCCTAATATTAATAACTTGTCTTTGCCTAGTGTGTTTCAATCTCTTTTACACGAATTTGATCAAGATATATTTCAAGATGATGATCCTAAAGGATTACCACCTATTAGAGATATTGAGCACAAGATAGAGTTCATTCCTAGGGCTACCATTCCAAATAGGCTAGCCTATAGAGCAAATCCAACTGAGACAAAAGAAATTCAAAGGCAAGTGGAGGAACTCATGAAGAAGAGGTTGACTTGTTAGGTTTTGGATGCATGTGAGATGCTCACTATGTCTTTAATCTTCGTGTAATTACTAAATCCTCGTTAAGTACAAGTTTTCCTATTGCTTGCCCAAGTTTTCCTAGATAAACCAAGGTTGATCACAGGGAATGATATCAAATCTTAGTTATAAAGCTTACTTATTGATCTAGGCAATATAAAGTATATATCTATACATTATAAAGTAATTGCATGTCTAGCACAATATCTACACTAAAGATTCTGTAAAAGGTAGTAAGAAAGATTAGGAGATGAGGCTGAACTAACTTGTATCTAAGAAGAAGTGAAGGAATGTCTCTGCGTTATTAGGTAATTGAACCATGTGAATGGCCTTGATGCGATAGAAATCAATTAACTGGCTTTTAATTAAGGTGGCACCTTTGAGTTCCTTGAATGCCACACTAGCTCGCCTATCGGGATGCAATTAATAAAGCTTCATTAAGCGATTGCTATCTAGAAGTGGTTACGTAAGACTCATGTTACCTCTCTTTTAAGGTGGCAACCTCTCGGTGCTATTCACAACATTTGTACTTCTTTTGGGACATAAATGATGGAGGTTTAATCACCAAGGTAATGTTTGTCTCCAAACTTCTCCTTACGCGCATTAGCTAAGTCCTTGCTACTTGCTCTCTTTAGTAGTTGGTGACAAACGATGGCCAAGCGATGGAGTATAGCTTAACTAACACGATAAACCTTATAAGCTAGACTTATTGCCAAGAATTATCACTAGCCTAAGTTAATTATAACACTTTGACAAATGAACAGTAAATGCATGATGGATTGAAAGGGGATAAATATGCAATGTATTAAAGAATGCAGGCCTTCGGCCACTGTACAATATGAACATGATACATTATACTAAAATACAAAAATGAAAAGTAAAAAGAGTGAAAGATAATGCAAGTTAGAGGAAAGGAACGATGGACTCTTTCTCTAATCTCTCTCTAAGTTCTTACTTACAAGATTAACTTGAGAAGAAGGGAGAAGCTTTTACAAAAGGCGAAAAAACTAATCTTTTCCGGCAGCTCCAATGGAGCTCTCTAGGTTTTGGCCCTTTTTCAAGTCGACCTTGGGTTGGTCCATTCAGACATCTTGCCCCCCTCCCCTTTTTTTTTTTTTTTACTTGGTGTAGAATGAGGCTTTATATAGGAAACTTTCGACAAAAAACTTCTATTTTTATCATATCAGTGTCGATTGCAGTCTTCTCATTATTCTTTTAATTTAATCGACACCGATTGTCAGTGCCACTGATAGCCTTGTCAAGTCATATCAGCTCCACCTATCATTCTCGTCTGCTAATGAATCTTCCTCGTGTGCTGATGTGGTTTCTTGCCTAGAGATGTTCAGTCGCCAGGCAAGCTTCTTATCATGTAGCACGTGCTCATTTGCGATTCACTGTCTTTCTCCTTTTCTTCATAATCATGCCATAGAACACTATAAAACTGGATAAAATAGGCATGGGGACTTATGCAAGTTGTACTCTCTTATATTTATGAATTTGTGATAGAAGTTACACGTTTTGACACATTACCATGCGTTTTGATTCCATTATTCTATCTAAAATGTCATAATAATTTGTGTTTCTACAAGTTATAAGGGGTAGGCACACGCAAAAGCTTGAGCCCATGTTATGTACTGATTTTATTAGTGCAAAAGAAGGATCGAACTTGGCGCATGTGTGTGGACTATAGGGCCATCAACAAAATCACTGTAAAGTATCGTCATCCTATTCATATGTTAAATGATATGCTTGATGAATTGCATGGTTCATGTTTCTTTACAAAGATTGATTTGAAGTTTGGATATCATCAAATTAGAATGCATGAAGGGGTTGAATGGAAAACTGCCTTCAAAACTAAATTTGGATTGAATGAATGGCTAGTTATGCCTTTTGGTTTAACCAATAATGCTCGTAGTACATTATTCGTTTGGTGAATCATGTTTTAAAATAATTTTTGGAATTTTTTTTTTGTTGTTTACTTCGAAGATATTTTGATTTGTTCAAAGACTTTGATTGAGCATGAGAAGCATGTTAGGGAAACTTTAATTACACTTAGAAAAGAGAGGCTTTAAGCTAACTTAAGCAAGTGTTTATTTTGCATGAAAAAGGTTAAATTTCTTGGCTTCATAATGGGTAAAAATGAAGTCAAAGTAGATGAAGAGAAAGTTAAGGCAGTAAGAGAATGGCTAACGCCCAAAAAATGCAAGTGAAGTTAGGAGTTTTCATGGTCTTGCTAGTTTCTATAGAAGATTCATAAAGGACTTTAGTACTATAGCTGCACCATTAAATGATTTAGTGAAAAATCATGTTGCCTTTGAATGGAGAGAAAAGCAAGAAAAAAACCTTCAAATAACTTAAAGAAAAATTGGCGAATGCGTCATTACTTGTCTTGCCTAATTTTGATAAAAAGTTTGCAACTGAGTGCGATGCAAGTGGGTTGGGTATAGATGCTATTTTGATGCAAGACGGGAAACCTTTAATGTACTTTACTGAAAAACTAAATGGGGCAAGTTTGAACTACTTTACTTATGACAAAGAGTCAGCTGCTCTAGTTCGTGCCTTGCAGGTATGGCAACATTACCTATGGCCAAGAGAATTTATGATTCACACCGATCATGAAAGCTTAAAGCACCTTAAGGGTCAAAGTAAACTGAATTGTAGGAATGCAAAGTGGATGGAGTTCATTGAAACATTTTCCTATATAATCAAATACAAGCAAGGTAAAGACAACGTAGTAGTCGATGCTTTGTCAAGAAGGTACAAGCTTTTTACTTCTCTTAGTGCAAAAATTCTTTGATTTGAGCATGTTAAGGAGTTATATAGAGATGACACTGGTTTTGGAAGGATTTATTCATCTTGTCTTGATGGAAAAGCTATTGATGGGTATTATGTGTTTCATGATTTTTTGTTCAAGAAAAGTAGCTTTATGTTCCTAAGTGTTTTGTAAGAGAATTTCTTGTTAAAGAAGCTCATGGGGGTGGATTAATTGGCCATTTTGGAATTAATAAAACCTATGACATGTTACATGAACATTTCTTTTGACCTAAAATGAAACATGATATCCGTAAGGTTTGTAGTCAATATTTTAAATTCAAAGAGGCTAAATCTATATCACAACCCAATGGATTGTATACTCCCTTGAATGTGCCTGACGAACCTTTGACTGACATATCTATTAATTTTGTTCTTGGTTTGCCATATACTAGAAAAGGTAAGAATAATATTTTGTTGTTGTAGACAGATTTAATAAGATGGCACATTTTATAGCATGTAATAAAATCGATGATGCTAAGCATGTGGCTGAGTTGTTCTTTAGAGAAGTTAAAGTTTGCATGAAATTCCTAAAACTATTCTTAGTGATAGGGATGTAAAATTTCTAAGCCATTTTTGGAAATTTTTGTGGGTAAGTTGGGGACGAAGTTGTTGTTTTCAACTATGTATCATCCTCAAATTGATGGACAAATCGAAGTGGTTAATAGAACCTTGGGTTCTTTACTTTGGACAATTATTTCAAAGAACATTAAATCTTGGAGGATTGATCTTTACCATTTGTTGAATTTTCATATAATGGAGCAATTCATAGTACAACTCATTGTTCTCCTTTTGAAGTTTTTTATGGATTTAACCCACTTGCACCTCTTCATTTGCTGTCCATCCCTTCTAATGTTTTTGTAAGTGATACAACTACAAGTAAAGTGTAGAATTGATCAAGACATTGCACAAGGAAGTAAAAGAGAGAATTAAAAAAAAAAAGTCCAAAGCAGCTTCAAGAATCAACAAAGGAAGAAGAAAACTGATTTTTAAACTGGGAGATTGGGTTTAGGTACATTTTCACAAGGAGAGATTTCTATCTCAAAGGAAAACAAAATTACATTCAAGAGGGGATAGACGTTTTCAAGTTCTTGGAAAAGTTAACAACAATGCATACAACATTGATCTTTCAAGAGAATATTCGGTAAGTTCTACTTTCAATGTTGCTAACTTGAGTCCTTTTGATGTAGGTGATGAATTTCTTGATTTGAGGACGAATCCATTTGAAGAGGAGGAAAATAATGAGAATTGTGGTCTTCCATTCGTTCCAAAAGGACCAATTACAAGGATTTAAGATTCAACAACCATTCATTCTTCATGTACAATAATGCATAGGGTCAGTTCATCCTCAGTTTCACATGCCACAAACTAATACAATAGGCGAAGGACCATTTGAAGTATTGAATGTCAATGTTTTCTCGATTGTTGTGGACTATGGGATAGACATTAAGCTTCCATAAACCCAACACATTGAAGACCACACGATTTAGTTAATATCACAATTTTATTGTATTTCCATTTGTTTTAATTTGACAAGTTAGGATAATTATCATTAATAGGTTAGTATTAACGATGGTGGTTGGAAGATAGAAATTCTAGTTAATGTTTTATTTTGACCTTTGGTAGTTTCATTAAATAGGAAAAGATCTCTACAAGGCTATAGTGTCTCTATCTTTCCTTTTGTAAGGAGAAGACTTTTAAGGAATGCAATTTGAAATCTCATTTTGAGACTTTTTCCTTAACTTTTGCAATTCTTGTGATAGAATACATGTGAGGCATTCAATCTAACCTTGATCAAGTTTGATTGTGGAGTGACTCAATTTAGAACAAAATTTTCAAATCTTGCTTCTAAATCTTTGATCTAAGAAGTAATCAATCTAATCTTAACTTTCTCTTGGTTGATCTAAATTAGTATAAGGAGGTGTTAGTTTCTTATTTCAAAAGTTCTTGCTTCGTTAATAGCTTGAATCTTTAGACTAAGGATTAAGATTGCTGATACGAAATTATAAGAAACCCCTAGGTATTGAAGCTAAGAAACATATTAAACAACAAGACTAAAAAAAATACAGCCCCAACAACCCCAAAACCAATTTGATTTCAACCCCTAAGACAGGTTAGATTCAAGTTACTTAAATGATCTAACAAACCAAGGATTGGACAAAGTTAGAAACTCCCATCAACCCTTGATCTTCAAAGCACTCCATAAGCAAGACAGATCAATATTTACTTGAATGCTCCAAATATTCGTGCATTATATCACAAGAACACACAAGAACAAAATTCTACCTTTTAGAATTTTCAGATTTCATTCATTCAAATTCTTCTTTTAAATATGGAAATTACAACCCTATTTATACTAATTAAATATGAAATGAAAGGTTACAACATTTAATTTTATGCCCTTTCATACTTATAATAAATAGAAACACATAACATTAAATAAATATATAATTGCTTAAATATTTAATTTTATGACTTTTTGGTGGTCCAAATAACTTTTCAACTTCCAAACATTGCATGTCTTCAACTTCTTCATTTGATTCAATTCTGATTTCTTGGTTTGTATCACATAGGTTGCAAGACAAAATTCACGTCTATCCATTATAGAGTTAGTAGATAGGTTGTTCCCTTAAACACTGAATTCATGTCTTGAATAAGAGGCCCCACCCTCTTATTGACCTGAGAGGGATTCAGTTTATAGGTTGAACCTTAAACCATTTTGTTCATTAGAGGATCAGTAGGACTTAATGAACAAGATGTAATCTATGGTGAGTAGAGATTATGAAAAACCTATAAAGAGTTAACTTACCAACATGGTTATATCATATGAACACAAATATACCTATGGTGAGTAGATACGGAACTTTAATGGAATGACCTATTAGTTAATAAATGTTGATTGGTTCCATCTAAAAGAGTTTAGCAAGTTAAAGTTTAATCGTTGGAGCCCAAGATCTATAGGTCCATTAGGTTTCCCTTCTAACTCATATGGAATAAACTCATAACAGTATGATGGAATAATTCGAATTGTTCGAATTAAGATAGAAGAGAGAAATTGAAGTGTATGTTATATAGTTGGTAATAAATTAAAAGATAGACCTTTATATTTAAATATGATTGAAATATTAAAAATATAAATGTGGATTCATATTTAAAAGCTTGAAATGATGGAAATGGTCAAAGTTATAAAATGTCAAAGGTTTGACTTTTGACTTTGAAAAGTCAAACTTTGACCAAAAATATATTCAAATGTGATTTAAATTTTGAGAAAATGAATGCGAATTCTTGCTTTTTAAGTCGAAATTAGTCAAGATGACCAAAATGGTAAAAATTCAAAATGTTAACTTTTGGTTTGAAAAGTCAAAGTTTGACTTTGGCTAAAAGATCATTTTGTTCTTTTTTAAAGTTAGTGAAAAAATCCAACATTTTTTTAGACAATCTCACTAACTTTAGTGGGCTAGGTGTTGGCTTTAGAAGTTGACATTGAGCCCACTAAGTTAAGTGGGTTATGTGTTGTTGGGCCAAAGTGATACATGAAGGGGAATCCATGGAAATAGTAAATATGAGGATAGAAAAAAAAATAACAAACTGTTATATTATTTTGATTTATGGTAAAACTAACTGCCATAAATATTTTTCCACTTTTTTTGGCCCAAAATTACCCCTCCACGGATGATACTTGTCCATATACAAATACAGTGTATTTGTTGAAATAAAAAAATCAAACAAAATATCACATATCTAGAATACAGTGTATTTGTAAACACACCCACCTTTTTTTATTTATGACAAAACTAACTGTCATTAATACTTTTTCACTTTTTTTGGCCTGAAATTACCCCTCCATGGATGACAATTGTCCATATTCAAATACAGTGTATTTGTTGAAATCAAACAATCAAACAAAATATCATATACCTAGAATACAGTGTATTTGTAAACACACCGACTTATGATAATGATTAACTAAATCAAAAAATTATTATATTGTTTCAACAATCCCTAAACACATGACATTAGTTTCAACATCTCTTAATTATCACAATAAAAATCAACAAATTAACGAAAAATAACTTCAAATATTCAATTTTTTATTTTTCAAATTATAGATTTAAAATTGAATCCCTCCCTCAAATCTAGCTAAAGATAATGCAATAATTAATTATTAGGATAAAAATTAAAAAATTAACGAAAAAGAAATTTTCCTAAATATAACAAACTAGTGAAATATTTATGGCTCGTGTAACAAAGCTCATAAGTTAGCCGTTTTTAAAATATTCCAGGTTTGCCCTTCCATCTTTTTCTCCTCCGCGATTTTTTTGTCGTCTTCCTCTATACTCTTCTTTTTTATCTTCCATCCTGCGATTTTTTTATTGTCTTTCTCTGTACTCTTCTTTTTTATCTTCCATCTTTTTTTTTAGATTTGGTTAACCAAATCTATTTCTTTCTATCGTCTTTCTTGTTTTTCTCTCTTTTCTTAGATGCGTGCATATCTTTCTTCCTCTTTCTTCTTTTTCTTTTTTTCATTCACTGCATGCATCGTATCGTCTTTCTTCTTTTCTTTTTTTACGTTTAGATTAGGTAACCAAATCTGATTGTATAATAATCTTGAAAAATTGGTTAGATATTTAAATTAAGATAACCAAAACTAAAAGATTATGTATAAAGAATATTGAAAAAAATCGTTTATACCAAATTTTGAAGAAAAAAAATCTTAGCCAAATTTAAACGATCATGTAGCCAAATCCAAACGATCGTATACCAAATTTTGAAAAAAAATCGTTTAGATTTGAAACCCCAAATCTAAACGATCGTGTAGCCAAATCTAAATGATCGTATACCAAATTTTTTTAAAAAAATGGTTTAGATTTGGGATAGCCAAATCTAAACGATCATGTAGCCAAATCTAGACAATCGTATACCAAACTTTGAAAAAAAAAACCGTTTACAAATCTAAACGATCATATATCAAATTTTGAAAAAAAATGGTTTAGATTTGGGAAAATCAAATCTAAACGATCGTGTAACCCAATTAATTAAACAATCGTGTACCCAACAATAGTCAAATCTAAACGATCATGTACCAAATCGTGTTACCCAAATATATTACACACATTGTTGACGGGGCATTTTTGGTATTTTACATGTTGGGCCTGTGGGCTTTTTCCATTTTCGGAATTGTTCTATACAGTGTAAATAATTTGCCGCTTTTTTATATTTTTGAAAAGACCCCTTTTAAATTTTTAATTTTTTATTTTTAGAATTATAGATTCAAAATTGAATTCCTCCCTAAAATCATGCTAAAGATAATTGAATAATTAATTATTAGGATAAACATTAAGAAATAAACGAAAAAGAATTTCAAAGATTCAATTTTTTACGAACATCATATAATCCCTCCCTAAAATCATGCCAAATAGAATGCAAATAATTATCATAAATTAGTTAAGTTTAAATTCAAAATTCAATCCCTCCCTACAATCATACCAAATACAATGCAATAATTAATTATTAGGATAAAAATTAATTAGTTAAGGAAAACTAAATTAAAAGATTCAATTGGATGCCACGGTTGAAAGGGGATGTGATATGTTGTTTGTACTATACTTAAAAAATTATTTTTGTACTATATGTGATATGTCCCATTTATTATTTAAAAAAGTAACTAAAAAAAAGTTTGTACTATATTTTCAAAATAGAAGAACACCAGTCAAGAAGAACATCGAAAACAGATGCAAAGAATGTTAGAACCCAGGACAAATCTTAAGAAGAAAATTTGAGAATGGGGTATTTTTTATCTACATGCAAAAAATGTGAGAATAAGGTACAAATCCAAAGAATAACTCATCAATTTGAAAACGAACAGAAGGTTGAAGAACGAACAGAAGGTTAAAGACGAAACAAACGGTTGAATACCTGAACGAAGGCTAATGGAAAGTGATCTTAAAAGTCACTGAAACAGAGGAAAGAACTGAGATGGTCGCACGAACGAAAGTTTGAAGCAACGGAGATGCTAATTGAAGATTTGAAGCAATGAAGATGCTAAAGGAACAAAGATATGAAAGCAGAGCGAGATGACACAAAAAAATTCTAGGGTTTTCAAAAGTGGAGAAGTAGATGCCGAAGATGTGAAGTGGTTGCATGCAGAAGATGTGATGTATTGCAGAAGATGTTTATGTTCTTTGGAGGGGAAATTAAAATATAAGTGTGGGTGCATAGTTTGTATTAATTATAGGGTATTTGTGATATTTGTTACAATTGTATTTAGAAATCACATTTGTCAATTAGGTAGCGGCATTTAAGGCATTGTTCTCTCATTTGTTATTTAAAAATTAACTGTTTTGCTATTTTGTCAATTTAAAAATAATATTATCATTTATCCAAAGTAAACCTCTAATTTTTCTATTCTTCTTATCAACCCTTACATGAACATGCAATATTACATGCTTTTTTCATATAAAATGGGCATTCATAAGAAGTAAAAAGATTTTTTTTCTTTTTTGCTAGTTAGTTTTTTTTTTTTTTTTTTTGCTGCTGGATTTTTTTATTTAAAAACAATTCTCTCAACATCTAACCCTAAACCATATTATTCCATCGCTTCTTTATGTCAGTTCCTTCATTCATTGGGTCCCACAACCCGATTTTGAGTATGGAGAATAGTAGGTCGACACTATTGGTGGTTTGAGTTCGAATTCATGTAGAGATTACGAGCTATAGGGTGCTACAAAGGTATGGTTTTACTAACCCTAATTTGATTTTATTCTAGGGTTTATGTTAGTTTAGTACAATTAGGGTAAATTTGATCATATTTCCACCGTGAATGTCTAATGTATCCATCAAAAGAGATCATATATTTTGTGGTTTGGTCTTATACAATCTCATTATATATATAGGATGTCCTTACTCGCATGCCAACACATGAACAAATCGTTTGTAACTATTACAAAGCGCATTGTATCATAGTACTAGCAGGATAAAGTTGGTACCCAACCTTATTTGTACATTATAGACCTTTCAGGTTACTTGGACACGATCCACTTGTATGTCTAATGTCTCTACATACACCTCAAGTTACATTAAATAATCTTGGATGTTAGTTTATTAGATTGAGTTACACAAGTATAAGTTAGAAATAAGTAACACTTTATTTACATGAATAAATAATTTTTATGCAATATAGAAATCATGAGTTTAAGGCATATATCCCAACATTTTCATCTCACATTCTTTGATGAATCAATTTTAAATTAGTATAAAGTGAAATTTTAAATATTATTTTAATAGTAATGAAAAGTAATAAAATTCAATGAATTATATTTTTTTAAAAAAATTAGTTAAATGCATGGTAAATATTTAAGAAAATGTTGAGGCTAAAAATATAAATCTTGAAACTTAGGGATCCAAATGAAACAAAAACTCAAATGATGAGAGTTAAAATTATATTTTACAAAATTTCCAACTCAGAGACCAAGTAGAAATCAAAATAAAGATAAAGATAAAGATAAAGATGGAATATGCAAATCAAAAACTTAAGAAATTAATCAATACTAACCCAAAATCTAAGAGAAAAAAAAATACAGAATTCGTCTTACCCCAATTTATAACAAAAGATAACTAAAAAGAGATTAAATATGGAAAAAACACATAATGATAATTTAGGGTTTTCTACCGTATTCTGTCTCACACACCTTTCCTGCTATCTCTTTCTAAGTTTAAGGGCATAATTGTCATTTTCTTCTTTTTTTTTTTATAAAAATAATAATTAAAAAAGATATAGGGTGAGAGAGGTTTGGACCCTTGAGCTTGACCATAGGATAACTCTTTAGGCTACAAGTCCTACACACCCTATCCAACTACGCCCATAACCCTTGATCCAATCAAGATTGCCTTAAATAAATAAGTTCTAGTTATGAGTTTTTCTCTTTTTCTTTTTTTTTTTTCTTTTTTTTTTTTTAATTTTCAATTTTCCAAGAAGTATATAATATTCCAAATTAAAGCATCTAAATTAGTTTCTAGCATTACTTGAACCTTAACTTCACTTTATTTCCTACTACTTTATTTAATGAAAAATAAATAATATATACATTTTCCATTTCTTAAGTTTTGGGTATTTGATTCTTGATTTTTTTTTAAATTTTATTCTTTAGTTTGTAGCTAAATTTCTATTTCGTTTCTCAATCTCAAAATGTCGTAACGTTGTATTTAATATTTGAATTTTTTCAATTTAGTAAATTTACGCTTTAAGTCACTTTCATTTTTCATATTTAATGTAAATGCTGTTAATTAACTAAATAATTATAATTGATTTAATTTTACTATTTTTTATCATTATTAACCTTCAATTAAAATTTTCACTTTCATAATTAATAACTTAAATTAACTAAGGGACGTTAAGTTTAAATATTGAAGTTAATATTTTTCAAACAATAACGTAAGGTTCAAAAATCTAAATCTTAAAACCTAGATTAATTTGAAAAAAGCGTTCAGATTTAAGTGAAATTTTGTATCATTTTGAAACTTAAAAATCAAACTTAAAATTATAAAAGAAAGCATAAAATTTTTTAATTTATGAACCAAATAAAAATTAAACCCAATTGAAATGATTGGACATCCATATATGTTGAAGAAATAACATAAATACAAAATGATAATCAATTTGCAATTTTGATTGCATTCTGGAAAGAGACATACGAATCCAACAAAGGTTATTGGTTCCAACAACTTCCACTCCCAATTTCATGTTTTGATGTATAACGTGTTTTCTTGCATGACAAATATTATTATACTTTAACTAATTTTTCAAAATATAACTTAGTACGACTAAAAATATATGAGTTAAAATTACATATGATTAAAATTTAACAACTGAAAACTATAATTTCTTTTTTAAAAAAACAAAAAGTTAAAATCACGCAACTATTTGACAAATAACAAATAATTTAGTCAGTTCAATTTCTTGTTTGCCTCAGACTCAATTTCTTGTTTGCCTCAGATAAAGCATGCATCTATCGAGGCGTCAGGCAACAATAGTAAAGGAATGGAAGAATGACCATAAAATCACTGGGGGATTTAGATAGTCCAGGGAGGTTCGAACCCCTCCTCAACTTTATTATCTTTATATAATATATAGAAATAGAACTACTTAATTATTAAAAAGCGCTCAAATTTAAGTGTAATTCAGTAAATATCATAGACAATTAAAAGTCTATTTAAATACAAAATTAAGTAATAAAATAGGAATTTTATATTTTACATTTTTGTTTATCCTTCCTCCTTCAAGATAAGATAATTTGACTAGTTGTCAATAAAAATGGTTTCACCATTGTTTTCAAGTGATTTTGAGTGGAAGCTTTTTGTTTGAATCTGATGTGATTACATATATAGATATGAGCAATCCAAATACGACCATATGGTATAAGCAAGTTGTCTCTTTTGATCTAAAGATTTCTTCACGGTGGCCATCTTCCAAAACAATTATACAAAGAATTATTCCATTATACTTTTCACATCACTTCATTACTAAACAACTTCAACCACAATTATCAATTATCATTTTGTATGAAAACAAAAAACAATTTCATATCTTTATAAATAATAAGACAAACAAGTTTTTGATATCTCAAAAGCAATAGCAAAAGGGACTTACTTTTGAAACCTGTTTTGTGTATTTCTTGGAAAAAAGATGGAATGAAGATGATACTTGGTTATAAGCTCACTCTTATTCCTCTCTCTTTTTTTTTTATATGTTTTGGAATGTTGTTATTTTATTTGTAAGTGAAAGTAGAGAGTAACTGCAAACATACTATTATAAGAATTGTATACTCATCCCAAAGTCACATATAAAAATTGTTAATTAATGTTATGATCGACGATAGAATCAATATAGAAACTAAAGCTAGCATAGCTCATAACTCAAGTGATACATGTTAACGATTAAAAAAATTTTGGTTCGAATCTCCAACCAAATCCTACTAAAATAAATATTTTATGCGTGAAACTTTTAAAATAAGTATCATAAGGATCTAGAAAATGTTGAATAACAAATCATTTTGATATTTGATTTTTATTTAACCAAAAGTATCGAAGCTCTTTTATGACACTATGACATCAAAAGCAAATGCGCATAGGAGACATCAATTATTTGAACATCGTTAGTTTTAAATAGACCAAACATTGCAAAATTCCTACTCCAAATCTTAAAAACGTATTTCTAAAAGGACTCTCTCGCAAATATATTCTACTTTTTTAAGATTAAGGGACTATTCTCTATTTTTAGATTCTATTTTTAGATTAACTTGAAATCTTTGTTTTCACTTGGAAACATTGTCTAAGTAATTATAAAAGTAAATTCATAAATATCTTTTGAAAAAATCATCATTCAAAAAAAAAAAAAATCTAAAATACCTAATGGGGTGTTCTTCAACTTTACTCTCTTTCTCCTTGTAATGCATACAATCCAAGGGTTACCTAACTAAAAAATTATGAGATAATTAGATTCATTTTTGTTATATTTATCAAAATCACTTTAAACATGTCAGAAATCAATTTTAATTCACATTGAATTGGTTTTGAATTATTGATCATTTCAAAGTGATTTTGAATATAATAAAAGTTATCTTAATCATTTCAAAATTAGCATGAAACATCTAAACATATGAACCAAACTGTGCATACAATCCTTCTCAAATCATGTCATATTACTATCATGATTCAAAATGCAAAACCAAAAAACAACTTCAAGTTCAAGATGAAGATGAAATATACAGTCTCCCCTATCTCACCCTTTTCCTTTAAGGAAAAGGGATTTTTTTATTGATATAATGCTCAATGAAAAGGGCTCATGCTTAAAGCACACTAAAACAAGAAGCACAAAAGCCACTAAAGCTAGGATTAAAGATCAACATGCACACTCGACATCTCAACTAAGTTAATACCTATAACAGAGGGAAATTGAGAATTTATCCAACCATAGGAGAACTAAACGGGAGATTAAGTAAGAAACCAAACAAACAAAAAGGAGCAAAAGTAAAAGGGATCATATTAATGGTTTTCTAGTAATGTCAGTACAATTTACAATCCAGAACAAGAAAACACCTCCTATTCATCATGAAAAGAAAAACCAATCATACATTGGTACAAGGTAGTAAGTTCAATTCTTCTGCCATGCTGTGTGGACTGAACACAATAGTTAGCACACTCAGGAAGCCACAGAAGCAAAGAACCAAGGGAACACAAGTCAGAAAAAGATAGATCAACTGATCGTATTCTGGTGATATCATATTACAAGAAACCAGAAAACAACTCCAAGTTCAAGATGCAAACCAACACGACCCAGACAATTCTCCCCCACCTCGAACAAATCGGTATACATATTTCATCCAGGCCATATTCGTGAACTGAACAGAAATAGTTGGCACAATCTGGCATTTGTTAGCACTCTGGGAGTCACAAAAATATGAACACTAGACCAAAAAATGGAACATCAAAAGAACAGTCAAAGCATTTGTTTTCAGTTAGGTAAGGTTAGTTACCTCAGCATTGACAGAGGTGTGAAGCAAAAGGCTGTTGGTGGAAGCTCTGATGGGGCTCTCACCACTGCATAAAAGCAACTAAACTAACTAAGATTCGAATTTGAAAGCCACCAAATATAAAGAAAGCAGCATACATATAATCAATTAGCAACAGGCAACCAAATTTTGAGAGAAATAATGCTTTCTCAATGTTTTAAATTCTAATTATTACAATTTTCTAAAGAATTGAATCAGACACAAGTTCTTTGGATCATTGGCTGATCCCAAACCTGAGAAATTCTTCTTCATCGTCGTTGTCACATTCTTCTTTCTTCGTCCATCATCAAAATTAAACCAAACATACACGGTCTCAGGAAAAACCCATCTCTGGCTACAAATGGAAAATCTTATGGAGATGGTTTTTTAGTTTTGCTTTTCTTTAAATGGGATTGCCAAGCACAAGCTCAAGAAGAAGACCCATGTCATCTTCTCTAACAATCTTGAAAAATCTCCATCCGCAACAGTCTATTAATTTTTCAAGTTCCTTCAGTTGCATAATCTGACAGTACAAGCCACTGCTTGCGCCCAGTATTTGAGCCTCGCCTTAACATCTTCTGGATGATCACCTGAACATAGAAAAATTTCAAATTGAATCATATTCAACCTATACAAACAGCTAAAAAACTGAAGAACAGTTAACCACACAAATAGGAATTCCTTTTCAATTTTTCAAGCGATATAGAGATTAAGAATTGAACCGAATGGCTTACCAGGACTAGAGATCTTCCAATTCGGGATGGGACCGGAAACAGAATCCACCGACTCGGGTAAAGGATTTTCCGGTTCCTTTTGGTGTTCATCCATAAACTTCTGGCTCATGGAATAACAGAGTTCGAGGGCCGGCAAGGTGTTACAGAGCTCAGGAATCTCGTCATAGCAAAACGCAAACCCTAGATCCACACATCCTTTGAGCTCCTCGAGATCGTCATCTGTCAAGCTCTTTGTTCTAGTCAAATTATCATCATCTGAAGCCTCGACAAAACCCTCGAGCAAGATCTGGTTCTTCTTGGTGTTGTTCCAGTAGGTAGGAAGAACTGACTCGTCGCGATCGTGTTCAGAGCTGAATTCAGATTGGAAGTGGAGGGTTTGAGCTTCTGGGTCCCCTTCAATGGCGGATACAGGAGAAATCTGAGATTGGAAGGAACTCATTTTTTGTTTTTTTTCTTTGAATTTTGAGATTCGGCGGTTTCGGTCGTTTGTTATTTTGGTTTTTCGGCCAAACGCGTTAGGGGAAAAATGAAGTTTATTGCCTTATAAAGCTGAGCTGAGCCCACCTGTTAAACCCGATCCACAAACAATAAATAAATAAATAAATAAATAACCAATAGTCGATCATTATAAAGGAAACTGTTGGGAGGCTACGGGAAAAAGGGGAAGAAGCCCTAAACTTTTTGGAGATAGAGAAGGAAAAAACTGTTGGATGAGAAAAAATGGGATGGGGAAGGAAAAACCTCGTAGACATGGGATTTGGTTTGGAGGTATTAAGGAGAAAGAAGGGGAAGAAAGAAAGGATGGCATAGAGGAAAGAGTGACAAATTGTAAAATAAAATATGATTGCAAATATGGCAGTTATATCCCAAGTATTAATACATACACTCCCATGCAAAAGCAATTTTTAGTTGTTACAAAATTTAGATCTAGTGATTGTGATAGATTTGATATATTTTGATGGTAGCTTAAATTTTTTATATTTGTAATTATTTAAAAATATTGTTATATTTGTAATTATTTGAAAATGTTGTTATACAATCAATTATTATCTTTAAAAAATTAATATTCATTTCAACCCACCCGGTTTTAAAATAATAGGAAAAAAATTGGACTTTCAAGAGAAGTTTGATAGAAAAAAATTGGCTTCAGAAAAGGAAAAAGTGAGAAAAAATTGTGGATCCAACTCATTTGTTAAAATATGCCACTTGGCTAAATTATTTATTTTGTTGTCATTAGTTTCATATGAAGTTTTTTTTAAAACAAATGACTCAAATTTCAAGCTTAAAATATTGTTCTTCCAAATTTTAAAAATAATGAAAAAAAAAATTGCTGTCATCAAAGTTACTATTCAACACATGTTTTCATAATGAAATTGGGAAAGAGAGAGAAAAAAAAAAAAAGTTAAGTGCGAAAGGAATGACTCCTAAATATGTGAACAAACTCTTACGTTGCATTAGTTGAATGTGAACGTGATAGGAGGAAGAGCGAATTTTAGTAGAAGGAGATGATGCGAGCCAAAAACTATCGTTCTTGTGTTCCAAATCTGGATCAACAAAAGTCATATTTTGAGCACGAAATTAGGGTTATCAATATAAAAGTTTTATTAGTTTCAAAACAATCAATTTATACTTATAAATTTGTCAAGCCATCTAAATTTTTCCCTTACAACTTGCTAGTTGGTCGAATTGGATTTTAAATTTCAGTGCATGCAACTTTTAGTCTTTATTCTCTATTCAATTTTCGCTAGTTTATCCACTGATTAAAAAGATATAAAAAAAATGACTGTGAATTCAATAATTTTAATAAAACTATGTTTCATACAAAATAAAATTTGTTCAAGCACAAACCCCATCATATAACTTGGTTAAAACTCAAAAAAGTTCAAAAAAGAAAAAAAAAATCTTACCTTTCATGTCATTTTTCTATGAACTTCTAACAACTTAGTACCCTACTATGTTTTATTTGCAATCCATTAAGCACATATCAATGATAGTTTTGCAAAGAGTAACATTGGAACAATAATTCTAAGGTTAGAGATTACAAACATCAATGTAAGTTTGTTTGAGATGTTAGTTATTTAATTAAGTACTTTTAGCTTTCACCAAGGCAAGAGTATAAAATTTCTTTATTCAGAAGTTCTTCTTTAGTACGTTATTGTTGGGTTGATACCCTACATTTCGTGGTCTTATAGTTTGTAATTGTATATATGATACAAACATTTTATTTATCTAATAAAATAAAGTGTTTATTTTATTTGACATTTAGTTGCATTAACCCACAAAACCAATAAACTAACATCCAAGGTTATTTTTTGTAACTTAAACATGTATGTGGAGACATACAAGTGGATCATGTTATACATGTTTAAGTGATAACCTAAATGTTATGTAGTAGATGGATAAGGCTGGATACCTTATCTTGGTGACACTGCGAATATGGTCTGCTTTGTAGTTGTTACAATTGTTCTAAAGTGCTACAAATGATTTGATCCTAATCATTCAAATCATTCATGTAGAGCAAGGGTATTCTATACAAAGAGCTTGTTTAAGATCAGACCATGAAATGAATAGTCTCTCTTATTAACACCGTTACTAGTTGAGACTACATTTCACCAGGATGACCATAGGTGACTTGACCTGAATCCTGAGTGAGTTGTGAATTCTTGTCTATGAAGGCGGTCCTTTGATTTGCATGGGTGAGAGTGGTCTCTGTCGCCGACTCAATATGCCTACCATTTTAGGGATTCGCCTAATTGGGGAGTTGGGAACACAGCTACACAAGAAGGAATTCACATCTTCTCTATAGATAAAGTAAGTAGAGAAATTGCTCTCTTACGGGCTGATTCCAGGACTTGAACAATGTGGCGCCACACTTTCTCTTGGCCCGAGAGGAGTTCAGTTATAGTGGGACTATATTATTGTTTGTTAGAAGAATCAATGGTACTTAAGGAGTTAGATGTAACTACAGGGGCAAAAGGGTAATTTTTTGCCTAGTTGTACTTACAAACAATTTGTGAAGGGTCATTGCACTATTCATAGGTTATATCTAATGGACACAAAAATATATCTACAGTAAGAAGAGTGCAACTATTAGTTTTTAGTGGAATGACTAATAGTTAATGAATGAAGATTAATTTAATTAAAAAGTTTAATTAATTAATCTCATATCATTGGAGTTTCAATTTGTAAGTCCATAAGGTCCCATTGTTAGCTCAATAAGGATAAATGAGAATCAAAATTATTTTAGTTTAATTTGAATTGTACAAATTGATTAATGGGAATAAATTGTATATGATACAATTAATATAATGTATTTGATACATTATAATATAAAGTTTTTATGAGAGAAGTTAATATTTGAATATGATTCAAATAATAATAATAATATGAATAAGATTCATAAATAAACTATAGGTTAAATTAATATAGATTCAATTCATATTAGCATTATAGATTATATGAGAGATTTAAACTATTGCTTATATTATATATGATATAATATAATGTTTATATTATAATATATGAGATATAATATGAATCAAAATTATATTTATTTTATTTTATTTATATATATTTAATTAATAAAATAACTCCCATGTGTAGAGAGTGAGAGTTATTTTGATAACTTCCCTCCATCTCTCTTAAGTTGGTTGAGATATATAGAATCACTCTGGATTTCTCATCTCTCTATTTTCTCTTTTTTGGATGTTCTCTCTGTTCCAAAAAAAAAAAAAAATTCTCTCTCAAATTTTTTCCTCACCAAATTACAAAAGCCCACACTCTCTGTTGATTCTTTCCTTGAGAATAACGAGGAAGGCTTCGTGATGTTTTTGAAAGATTCGAAGAAGATTTCTTGAAGGTTCTATAAAGGTTAGTTTCATTTTCCCTTGTCCTCTATAGAAGCATGCTTAGGTTTTAGTTTTGTTTTCTCTGAATTGTTGATTTTGGGTTTTACAAATTGAATTTCATTTGTACGGCGTTCATAGGCTTCCGCTTTGAGAATTCTATTCCTTCAGTTATTTCTTTGAATAATGTGATTTTCCTAAAACAACAACTTTGTTGATGAAAAATTTTAGAAAGCAAAGAGAATATAAGCAATGTGGAAGCCCTTTTAAATATACACACATTCATTTATGGGTTTGGGTCTTAAGGCGCACCTAAGTTTTGGAATGGGAGAGGAGATAAGTAAAAGTGGATTTGTCGACATCTCCACATGCTTACCATCTGCTTAGATTAAATGTGGCGTGGCGAGGAATTAATTTCATTAAACATACCCGATTGCCATATTTTTAGACAGCCCTTTTTTTTTACCATCATTATTATCCAATCGTTGGTAGCCTTCCTCCATCCACTATATATACCCACCTCTCTTCTCATTTGACACACCACAAACATTTCAAGCTCTCTCATCACTCTCTCGACTTTTCCTTCTTTGCCTACTTTAACAAATTTTGTTTTCTTTTAATTTTTCGAGCAAACAAGTATCTATTAAGTGTTGGTATACCAGTGGGTTCCAGTGTAGTTCCTACTAATGAAATTAGAGGTTGCTTTATCATGAGGACGGTGAGGCACGTGATATTTGTTTGCACATTCAAGCAGATTTGTGAAACGTCTTAAAGAGAGCAAGATCCGCGACTTAGCCAGTTTATTAACATGATTCTATTTTGTAGAATTTATTACAATGATGTTTAGCTCCACCGAAGTGCAACAACAATTTTAAGACGATTCTTCTACTACAATGTCCGGTATAATTCAAGGCAACATGATGGCCTTTGATCTCAACCGACTATTTTGCTTCGAAGGAGCATGTTTCAAACGTTTCAAACAAGAAATGTTGTTCTTTCTAACCTTGAAAAAGATCGCCACTGCTTGCATTACTAAAGAACCGATAGTTCCAGTAAAAAATCCAACTAAGGAGGAGATCCAAAACCATGCTACATGGATAGAATCAAACTTTATATGTAAGAATCTAATTATGAATGGACTTATTAATGAGCTTTATGATTATTACACTACTATGTCCACCGTGAAAGAATTCTGGGATGCATTGCAAAAGAAGTATGACATCGAAGAGGCCGGATCCAAGAAGTAAGCAGTATGTTGGTATTTACAGTACCAAATGAGTGACGATAGATCTATGGAGACTCAATCACACGAGTTGTAGAAAATTGCTAATGACAAGTTACTGTTATTATTGACAAGTTACCTTCCTTGTGGAAGAACTTTAAGAATACTCTAAGGCACAAGACGAAGGAGTTCTTACTAGATAGTCTGAACACCCGACTGATTTTTTGCAAGCACCCCTAAAACAAGCTCCTAAGTAATGACATTAAAAGTTTGATAATCTAATCATGTTTAAAGGGTTCAAAGTAAATGAGAATGATAAATGCATCTACTATAAGTCTGAGAATGGCTTATGCACTATCATATGTAGATGACATGTTAATCTTTGGATCAAACTTCACGTTATAAATGATGTAAAATCAATATTGAGTACAAATTTTGACATGAAAGACTCGGAAGAAACTAATATAATCCTAGGTATCAAAATTACTAGAACTGAAAAGGAATTTCTTTGGATCAATTCCATTATATAGAGAAGATTCTAAAGAAATAAAACTATTTTGATAGTAAACCAACTTGTACATCCTATGATCCTAGTGTTAAGTTTTTCAAGAACATTGGGGACAATATTAATCAATCTGAGTATGCAAGTGTAGGCAGTCTAAGATATGTTGCTGACTGCACTAGACTAGATATAGCTCATGTTGTAGGGTTACTATATAGGTTTACTAGCAGACTTAGCCTAGAATACTAGAATGTTGTAGAAAGAGTAATGAGGTACCTTAAAAAACCCATAACCTAACATTACATTAACAAAAGTTTCTCATTGTCCTAGAAGATTACAACGATGCTGGTTGAAACTCCCTCTTGGATGACTCAAAGGCTACAAGTGGCTATAGTTTTAAAATAGCAGAAGGGATGTTGCTTGGTAATCCAAGAAACAAACTATTTTAGTCCAGTCAACGATTGAGCCAAAAACAACAGCACTAGCTACTACTAGTGAAGAAAGAAGCTAGCTTCAAAGCTTGCTATCAGAGATTCTCACATGGAAAAGATCGATACCAACCATACTAATTCATTGTTGTAGTACTAGAACTATTGTAAAACTTCGAAACCATTATCATAACGGTAAGAGATGACAGATACGTCATAAACATAGTACCAATAGAGAGTTTCTCATTACTGGTGCAGTAATAGTGGATATCATGTATGAATTAACTGACAATAACTTAGCTGATCCTTTGACGAAAGTACTAGATAGAGAGAACGTTTTCAAAACCTCAGAAAGAATGGGCCTTAAGCTTATAGAAAACCAAATCACTTGTGAGGTAAACCCAACTTGAAAGACTGAATAACCCAAAAAACAAGTTCAATGGATAATAACCGATCACAAGTGATATATATAAAGAGACTCATGCTAAAACACCTATGAGTTCCTTTCTTATGATTCAGTGATTAGCATGATATCCTGAATTAAATGAAAAGGTTGTTTAATTCTTAATGAATTTTATACTTGATATCAAGTAGGCCGGTACCTAGCTACAAGAGTACTCTTGATATATTTACCTTTATGGATGTGGAAGTGAGGGTCACTTCCTACGGAATTCTAAGCAAATTCTCTAGAGCATCCACTAAACTGAGATATATGTGCAAGGCCTTAAAGCACATCAATTTAAAACTTCACTTGAATAATATTGTGTGTGTAGTGTTGTTAGAGGTAAATTTAAAAACCAAAGGTTACTTTACAATATTCTAAATCATTGTTACTACGTAAAGGTTCAAGTCGTAAGACACCTTTACTTAAGCACAGTATTACACAAATAGATAATGTTCGATGAAAATGTTTTTAAGAATTTTCAAGTGGAGGACTGTTAATAAAAAATTTTCAAGTGGGGGATTGTTGATGAAGAATATATATATATATGTGTGTGTGTGTGTGTGTGTGTGTGTGTGTGTGTATACATGTATAGATATATATGTATATCTATGTATATATGTATTTGTGTGTGTATATATATAGAGAGAAGAGAGATGTATATGTATATGTATATGTATATGTATATGTAGATATGTATATGTACATATATATGTATATGTAGATATAGATACGTATATGTATATATATGTACATATAGATATTTATATATATTATTTTATTCAAAATTGGTATTCTCACATTGCTAAGAAAGCAATGTGAAAGTCCTTTTAAATACCCATACATTCACTTATGGGTTTGGGACCCAAGGGGTACCAAAGTTTTGGAAGGGGAGAGCAGATAGGCAAAAGTGGGTTTGTCGACATCTCCACTCACGCGCTGACATCCAGTCAGTCGGGGCATGACGTGGAACAAAATTAATATTTTTGCTAAAAAATTTATTTTGAATTTTTCAAACTTATTTGGATTTAATTACATATTAATTTCGTTAAACTATTTTCAACCGTTTGATTAATTTCATTGAACCATTGGATCATTTCATTTTGATTGTCATAAAGACCTGACCTTTGGATTATTTTCTTTAACCGTCATAATATCAGACGAACCATTTTTTTTACCGTCATTATTACTCGATCATTGGTAACCTCCCCTATCCACTATATATACCCACATTTCTTTTCATTTGACACACCACAAACATTCCAAGCTCTTTCATCTCCCTCATCTCTCTCTCGACTTTCATTCTCTGCCTACTTGAACAAACTCTATTTTCTTTTACTTTTTTGAGAAAACAAGTATCTATTTAGTGTTAGTATACCAATTGGTTCTAGTACAGTTCTTACTGACAAAAATAGAGGTTATTTTGTCTTGAAAATGCGTCGGGGCACGTGATATATGTCACGCCCCACCCTATACACGTCTTTAACCCCCTTATACGCTACATGACGCGACTTGAGCAGCCATGACACCTTTGATGCGAGACACCATAATGCTCGCTTAAGTCCTTTTTAAACTACTAAACGATAAAGATCACAACTATAACGCAGTGGAGTAACAAATAACACAAATTTACTTTAATTAAGTTATCACATGCGTTCTATACAACAATACAAGATACAAGTTCTTAATAAAAAAGGTTAACAAAGAAATCCTAAACGCCTTCACAACCTTCAATCTTCAGATGCCTGGCCTGATTGCTTAGCTTCTTAACCCGACCTCAACACCTTACAACCTAGGAAAGGAAAAACTTAAAACATAAGTCGAAGACTTAATGAATGAGATTTTAGAAATACCTTTTTGGGGAATACAACACATAAAATCCTTTTCATTTCATAAATACAGGCTTAACGTCTCAGTTTGATAAATTATCAAATCGCATAAACATACATTAGTCTCACATATTCCTTTCTGCCAAAGATATAAAACATTCCATATGGTTACAACAACAACTATGCAGTGTGATTATGCAAAGCTGGTTGATGCAGCTTTACGGGTAGAAAAAAGTTTTGGAAAAAACGAGACCGAGTACAATGGTAAGTGGAGAAGAAAAGGAAAGAATTGAAGGATTTAGCAAGCGGGCTAAATCCAGTTTTAGTCAAGGATCGCGTTGGTCAAGCAATCAAAGTCATAAGTGTAAGGATGGTGGTAGAAGCCATGCAGGGGCATGTAAGAAAATGGAAATTACTTGTTTTAAGTGTGGACAGCTTGGTCATTACTAGAGCAATTGTCAAGAAAAGACTAAGTTAGGCAAAGAGAAGAGTCAGACTGGGGTGGCATCCCACTTAGTGCAACCACCTACGCGAGGGGACCAGTAGTAGACAAGGGAAAATGATTGTGGACATAGAATTTCGAGGATGAAATTTTTAAAGGGGGAAGAGTTGTGACACCCGTGCTTGAATAGGAGGGTAATTTTGGTAAATAAGAACTTTTAAGTTAGAAGTTTTTTATTAAAAATTTTTAAAGAAAGGTGTTTTGAAAGTTGACGTTATAAGCATTCTAGATGTTAGTTCGCGTGTAAGTAAGGCAACGTGAGGAAGGTAATTTTTGATCAAGCACAATAGTGTTTTGAAACTCATCGCGAGCTAAGCCAGGCATGAAGAGTGGGGAAACTTTTGGGAAACTACCTATCAGTGCTAAATCAATTGGGCTACGTGTCAAGATTAAGGCTCAACATGGGAAAGATTAAGCTTACACGTGTGCCACTAAGAATAGGAGCTGGCGAGCTAAGAATAGGAGCTTACACGTGTGATGCTTACTAAAGTTAAGACTAAGTTGTATTAAGTTGATCGTTGAAGTTTTTCGCTCATTAGGCATTTGGCATGCTATCTCATGGAGAGATACGCGTTGAATGTTTAGGCGGTATGTCTCACCTTTGATATTCGAGTAGAGGAGCGAAACGTGTTAAAGAGGATGAGACCCATGACTTAGCCAATTTATTAACGTGTTTTTATTTTTAAGAAATGTATTATTAAGTCTAGATCAAAATCTTAGTCTCAAAATATACATTGGATTAGATTAGAAGTCTCACGAGATTTGATTTGATTTGATGAATATCCCATTGAAGAAAAAAAAGAAGTTTTTACATTAATTTTCATCGAAAATTCCTTCCCTTAATTTCTTTTCTTCTAAACTTCTTTTCTCATTTTGTCAAGTAAAAATAAATAAATAAATATTAGTGGGTGAGTATGGGATGCATGTGATTATGATGATGGATGTATGCAAAATGAAATGCATGTGTTCATGAGCATAATGACATGCATGGACAGCTGGAATGACAGGTTGTGATGAATGACGGCCACGAGTCCAGAACTTTGTTGCTGTGATTTTGGATTACAAACACTGCACTGTGAGGATATCAAAAACATTTCCCTGTTTTTACACGTGCTTTCGTCTAAATTTTATATATACACGCACATATACTTCATGCTTTTCGGTTGGTTTCGTGTGCCAAAATCTTAACGTGGAATTCTAAAATTTTTATGTTTTTTCTTTTTATTTTGTTTTAACTCGTATTTTATTTTATTTATAAATATTTCAGTTCATTTATAAACGATCATTTTTTACTTTTATACGTACACAATACGAATGATATTTCAATCAATTTTTTAATGATTATAAATTTTATTTTGATTTTTTAGACAAATATTTTAAATAATAATTTTTTTAATATATTTACAAATATAACAACATTTTATAGTCTTCATGTGATTGACATTTAAGGTTGACAAGAAGAATAGCAATATTAGAGGTTTACTTTGGATAAATGAAAATTTTATTTTTAAATTGACAAAATAGTAAAACAAAAAAAATTTAAATAATAAATGGGAGAACAATGCCGCCTTACCTAATTGACAAATATGATTTCTAAATATATTTGTAATAGAATCCACAAATGTCCTATAATTTTCCCTAAAAAAGAAAATAAACTATAAAATCATCTACAACATATCACATATTGTGCATGCCACCATTTCATACAGCAATTGAAATCCCTAGCATCTCCTTCTTCACTTTGGAAGAGAATATCCTACATGGCTCAGGTAAAAAGAAAGCAGCTCGGACGGCTCAACAGGGAGCAGATGGCGCGAGCGGCTCTGGTAACTAGGAGATCGGCTTGGAGGGTGTGCACGGCTTGGGACATGATTGCTCGTGGACGAAGGCTTCTTCAACAGTGAGGAGAGCACGCCCAGGTGCGGCAACGTGCTACGGAGAAGGATGGATGGTGCAACAAGCTCCACGCAAATGGGAGATTGTGACGGCGACGGCTGGGTTTGTGAAGATGCGACGATGGCGGTCGGAGCTTCGCGGACAAACACCGCTTAGAGCAGACACAGTCCGCTCGCTTTAGATCCAAGTGTCGCAACGTAGAGGAGATGGCTGACGGAAAGAGGAGCGGCTCAGGGTGTGGCGGCTTGGGCTAACGATAAACAGGAGCTTGACGAAGAACTAAGGTGACGATGGCGGCTTCGACGGACGAAGGGGCTGGGGCGGCGGCAGCTGTGTGATTTCGAAGAAGAAGAAGATGAGAGTGGGGGGGGGGGGGGGAAGGAGCTGCGGTTGAGATGAAGAAGAAGATGATGGATTTATGGTTTAAAAAAAGATATAATAATAATAATAATATAATTTATATTATAATATTATAAAATTTATATCCTCTTTTTTTTTTCTTTTTTCTTTTCCTTTCCAAACTTATAACTTAACACCCAACAAAATAAAATTTTAATAACTTAGGATAATAATGTTGAAAATTTTTGGCTCAAAATTTTGGGACGTTACATTAGGAATTCAAATTAAGAATCTAAACTTGATGTATTATGTGTGTTTTTTTCGTAAATAATTTAAAAATAAAAAATGGTGAAATTAATAGATTATCCATTATCTTTAGCATGATAGTAGGAATCCAATTTAAAAATCTAAAATTAATTAAATTATGTATATTTTTTCGTAAATAATTTAAAAAATAAAAAAATAGTGAAATTAATGGATTGTCCATTAATCTTTAGCATAATTTTAGGAATTTAATTTAAGAATGTAAAATTAATGTATTTATGTATGTTTTTTCTTGGCATAATTTTAGGAATTCAATTAATCTAAAATTAATATGTATAATTGAATTTTAAAATAATGTTATAGTTTTGAATTAAAACTAAGGGTGAAAAATAATGTTAAAAATAATGTTAGAATATCAAATATGTATTATGTATTTTTATATATATTTTTTCATCAATAATTCAAAAAATACAAAATTGAATCTTTGAAGTTATTTTTCGTTAATTACTTGATTTTGTATCCTAATAATTAGGGGATGTTGAAACTAATTGTATATCTTTAGGGATTGTTGGAACAATATAGTATTTTTTTGATTTAGTTAAGAATTATTATAAGAGAGTGTGTTTACAAATACACTGTATTTGATATGTGATATTTTATTTGATTTCTTGATCTCAACAAATACACTTTATTTTGTATCCTAATAATTAGAGGATGTTGAAACTAATGACAAATCTTTAGGGATTGTTGGAACAATATAATAGTTTTTTTTATTTAGTTAAGAATTATCATAAGTGAGTGTGTTTACAAATATACTGTATTCGTGATATGTGATGTTTTGTTTAATTTTTTTATCTCAACAAATACACTGTATTTGTATATGGACAATTGTCATTCGTGGAGGGGTAAATTCAGGCAAAAAAAAAAAAAGGAAAAATTATTCTGTCAGTTAGTTTTGCGATAAATCAAAATAATTTAACAGTTTGCTATTTTTCTTTTTTCTATCCATAAATTTGCTATTTCCACGGTTTTCCCTTTGACATGGTAGGGGTGTAAAAATGGGTTGGGTTAGGTTGAGAAACATTTCTAACCCAACCCATATTTTCGGGTTGGTTAGGTTGACAACCCGAATAACCTGAATTATATTCCCAACTCAACCCTTAAAATATGATTTGGGTTGGGTTGGATTATCGGGTTGTATTATTTTTTTTATTTCTAATGTTTGTATGGTTTAAAATTGTTGTACATGGATAAATACTCACATCAAAAAATTCAAACATCCATAAATTCATTTCAAACATTTATTTGTTCAACATTCCAAACATTATTCATAAATATTAAATAAATAATAAAATAGCTAGAATATAGATATAAATATAAATATATTAATAATTCGAGTTTGGTTGGGTTGACTCGAATTTTTCAACCCGAAACCCAACCCAGTCCGAAAAAAATTAAAATTTTCAACTCAGCCCAACCCACATTTTAAACTAACCCAACCCAACACATATAACATGGATTGGGTAGTCCGAGTTGTGGAGTTATTCAGGTTATTCTTACACCCCTATTTATCAGTGTTTATCAACATTTATTAGTACTAGATGATAATAGTTTACAACAATTTATCAACATAATATTTTACTATGTTTAAAAATATTTTCGTTATTTTGCTATTTTTGAAAAAACTCTTATATATATATTTTTATACGTTTTGATTTTCACTTACATTTAAAGCTTATTTTCATATATAAGAAAATAAATCAAAATATAAATAAAATATAGTAAAATATTAGATAGATTATACCATAAATTAAGATAGATTATGGTCTATCTAAAATAATTTTGCTTCACTTAAATTAGATATGAGATCGAACATGAATGTATCAAATTTTGTTAATTTACATTTAAAGCGTCAATATAAGGATATTGTTGACAATATATTAGTGTCGAGGTATAGATAACTGTGACATATTTATTGTGTCAAGGTAACAATATTAACGACACAACTTTGGTGTCATCTAAGCATATTTAACGACACGTTTTTCAAAGTGTCGTTAAATAGTCTTTCTTGACAAATGCTTCAATGATGCAAAAAATGTGTCGTTGAAACTCTTTATGACACAAATTTTACGTCGTTAAAATCCATTCTTTTTCAAGATTCTTTTGGTACACAATCGTTTAGATTTGTTTACATGATCGTTTATTTTTTCAAGATTCTTTGGTACACGATCATTTAGAGTTGGCTAAACGATTTTTTTTTTAATTCTTTTAGTACACAATCGTTTGTTTTTGGCTATCCCAATCTTGGTTATTTTTGTACACGATCGTTTAGATTTGGTTGCACAAATCTAAATGACATAAGTCTACATGATCTTGAACAACCAAATAACAGTTTGGAAAAAAGAAAGAAAAGAAAAAAGACGATGAAAAGAAATCGCAGAGAAGAAGAGAAGAAAGACGGAAGGACAAACCTAGAGTATTTAAAAAATGGCTAACTTCATGGAATTTGTTATACGGTTGTAAATATTTTAGTGATTTGTTATATTTATGATTTTTTTTTTTTAAAAAGGGTGTGAAATCAACCTGAGATTTACTAAAAAAACAATTAAAATTTTGTTATAAACACTCCTCTTTTCCCTAAAATCAATCTCAAACACAATATATCTATCAAATTAAAGGGTAAGAGATAAAAATGAAACATCTAAATACAGAATATGTATGAAAGATTAAAAAAAAATCTAAAGTATTGTAAATTTACACATTTATAGTATTATTATAAGTATGTGGTAAGGAAATTTTTGAAAGAAAAAAATAAGTAGTTCGATTATATTGAAGACGAAAGTGAATAAAAAAAAACAAATAAATTCAATATTGTTTTTGCAAATAAGTTTTGTCTAACTCTGTTTTTTGCTAATAATTTTTAAAATTAACCTAATGTTTCTCTTAATCCAAAACACCAAACATTACATATAAATTTTTTTAATAAAAAAAGAAATAATTGAGAAGCACTTTAAGATAAAGGACAAAACACAAATTTAGTAAAGTGTGGTTGAACTTTAGATGTTTTCCTAGATAGGAAATTATTTATAATCATTACCCAAGCTGGCTTTTGGCAAGAATAATTTAAAAAGAATAATTTAGATGATTCCTCCATCTCATAATAATAAAAAGAATCTTCAATTATAAGCCTACTGACACCACTATAATATATTAGAATGAGTATGTTTGTTTTATAGAGATATTGGTGATGGTAGCAGTTATTCTATATATAATTTTGTAATCAAGCATTAACTTTGGTGACTATACAAAGTGTACATTGGAAATTGTGTGTTGATGGCCCGAAGAACTTCCCACGAGTAAGCTAAGCAATTAAAAGTTTTATGTAAGTTTCAACAAGGTTTATCGATCGATTGTGATGAAGAAGGAACATCATGGAGGATGGTCTTCAATTCTTTGAGGAAACTATTACGAATATGGTGTTGAATTTATAATATTTGTTGAACTTTATTAGCTTTTGTTTCGTGAGTTGTTTATGAATTGTCTCATTATTGTCTTAGAGGTTGTGACCTAACATATTGACTCTCCAAAATATCTATTTTCTTATTTAGCTTATTAGACTTAAGTTTTCCTGTTTTTTTCTTTTTTTTCTTTTCGTACTCTGGCCTATATTTGGAGATATTTTCCATAATTCTCATTTGATATAGTTATCGTTGTAACCACCTATTTTTCTCAAACCTAATTTTATTATTTTAAGACCAATTTTAAACAGTAGAAAAAGATGATAATAAAAATTAGATTTGAATCTTATTTTCATCCCTAAATTTTGTATCTTTGTTCTATTTTCGTCAGTAAACTTTTAATAACATTTATTATAGTCCATGAACTTTTAAAAAGATTATGTTTTGGTCCATGCCGTTAAGATCTGTTAACTTTTTAACGAAATGATGAGGCTTCTATATGTGGATAACTAAACTACCAAATAAGATAATCATTTTCAAAATCTACGACTTTAATTTATAATTAGAGGTCTTGTAGTAATTTGATGTTTTATTGACATTCTACTTCCCTTTCTCAATTCATCATGGATGCAATTTCATCCACATGTATATCTTTTTAGTTCCTCAAGTTTGAGATATATTGTGATTCATTGACGTGATTTTTTTTCTCTTCCCCTAAATTCTTTTTCTTCCTTGTTTTTTGGTGGTTGCGATTCATTATAGAAATATTTATGTGCAGTTTTGTAAAGTTTGTTTATACATAAGTTATACTTATTTTATTTTTTAAGATTTATTTTACCTTGGCATGAATTTTAACACCAATATGCCAATTCTATTTTTTTTTTTTTTTTTATTCACTTCAAGATTCCAATTTGAAAGAAAATAATAGTAAAGGGTGAGGGAGCTATGGAAGGGTGTTATAGTTTTTGAGTTTATTTAATAAATGTATCAATTATGTTGTTGTGTTAGCATACAAGATTTATAAAGTAATTCAGCAAGATTTTTTTAAAGTTTAATTTATATAAATGTAAGAAAACCTAAAAATATTTACGATCGGTGTACCAAATAAATTAAAGCCCATAAAATCATTTTTTTTCCAGAAATTCCATATTTGTCCTTGGTTGTTTTTTAATATTATGGAACCATTTTGTTCACTTCACTTCTTTTTCTTCTTCTTTGTAATTTATGCTTCTTCTCTTCATATTATTAATTTCTTCATATTATTAATTTCTTCATATTATTACTTCTTCTTCTTCATATTCTCACTTATTCTTGTTTGCGATTTATTCATTTTCTCTTCCAGAATTTCTCCATTTTTTTCATCTCTCATCCTTTTTTTCTTCTTGGTACAATATCAAAATGATTGTGTCCAATATCTAAACGATCAGTACGTTGTCTATCCCAGATAGACAAAGATACACCACTATCACTAGTAGATCGTTTAAAATTTGGTACAATGTTTAAACTGGGTACAAGATCGTTTAGACTAGGTATAAGATTGTTTAATTTAGACTAGGTAAAGATCGTTTAGACTTGGTACAAGATTATTTGAACTAGATACAAGATCGTTTAGACAAGGTATAAAATCGTTAAGATTGGATACAAGGGTACAAGATTGTTTAGACTTGGTACAAGATCGTTTGGACTGGGTACAAAATTGTTTTAACCCTTTTTTTTACGCGTATGTGACCGAGGGATATTTTTGTTATTTCACTTTGTGGGCTTTTTCCTTTTCCAAAATTGTTCTATATGGTGTAAATATTTTTCATCTTTATTTTATTTATTATTTATCAATTTAATAAATGTAATAAATCTAGAGCCTAATCATCAAAATGTAGAAGTCATATCATCATTCCATTTAAAATTTAAAGAAAACATACGGTGGAGACCAAAGTAATTTTTTTTTAAAAAAAAGTTAGGGATTAAAACAAGTATTTTTAAAAGTTTAAGGACCAAATAGAATAAGATACAGAGTTTGGGACCAAAATAAAATTTAAACTTAGAAATTAAATAAAGCTTTTATAAATCAACAATTAAGGGCTCGTTTTGTAACGTTCCTATTCTCTGTTTCTTGTTCCTTGTTTCCTATTTCTTCTTTTTTTAGAACAAGAAACATGGAAACAGGAATGTGTTTGATAACTGTTTTTGTTTCTTGTTACTTGAAAAAACGAAACATAAACAAAAATGTGTTTGATAACTGTTTCTTGTTTCCTGATTTTCTTCAAGATTTATTTTTTATTTTTCACTTCTACTTCAATTAAACATTAAACAAAAATATAGGTCATCCATCAAACATAAAAAATAAAATGATTAAAAGTTTATTCATTTAATACAAAAAAGTACCGATGCACGAATAAAAATAATAACATAAACATAAAATTGTATCTATCCTTCAAATGTTGCCAAATTTGATTGGCAATATCATCTCTCACTCGAGCCATTTCTCCTAGATGATGTCGACTCACTTCTTAATTCATCAATTTCAACAACCCATCGATATTTTGTGACATCTAGAATGTAATATTAATTTTAAATTATTACATTTTCAATATTCAGAATTGAAAGAAACAAAACAAAATTTAACACTTTACTCTATGTATATTCTTGTAAACCTTTACCAAAAATTGTTATTAGTCAATCTTTTTGTGCAAATATTATAAAGTATATTTTGATATTCAATTATAGTCATGCTAGGCATGTTATTAACATTTAATGATAGTCATGCCAAACCTGTTAAACATGTCAAATTATATAAATTTGTGATATTTTATAACAATCGTCAATATGCAAAAAAATTACAGATAACTAACTGTCATAAGATATAAAATAATAACATTTATTATTTGTCAATACTATTGGATATGAAATTTATTTTTCGTCATGACAATACTTATTGTGACAGTTTTTTCGAGTAGTCATAGATAATCATACCTTTACAGACGATTCAATCGCTACAAAAAACTATTAAGAATTTTAAATTTGACAGCTTTTAAATATCATGGTAGACCATTTTTCTTGTAGTGTGTTTTATTTATTTATTTACCTAAGGAAGAAACTCTATCCTTCTTATAGGCTTTTTCTTAGCGTTAACCTACTATTTGAAAGAAAAGATTTGTCTATCAACTAGAAAGAAAGAGAAAGCCTTTGTGCAAGAAAATTGACAATTGAAGGAGATAGAGAACAACTGAAGGAAGAAAAGACTATAAATTAACCTAATCTCATAATAAAGTCTAAACGTGGATTGAAAAATGAGATTAAACTTAAAAATAAAAGAATATTTTATGTGGAAAAATTAATAGGGATGGGGAATGGGATAGAGGGGCGGGGTAGAGATAGGGAGTGGCATCCTCAACCCCATTCCAGCTCGTGGGCATCTAGTTGAAACTAACCTTTGAGATTTTTTCATTTTTGTCCGATTATGATATTTTAAATAGGGTTTTACTTAAATGGCCTAACTTGCTCTAAGATATTACACAATGAGCCTAATTTTATCATATATTCCACAAAAGTCCTAAATGGGCTCTTTTATTTCACAAATGTATGGGTCATTTTACTACTATACCCATCATTATTTTAGGTGAACGAAAAAAAAATCAAACGAAATGAAAGTATAACATTAGAAGCGTGAAAAGGGGGAAATCACTGCACGTAAGGAAAGCGCACATCGTTCGGTAAAACTACCATCGTTCTCTCATTATTCCACAGCCATTATTCAGATTAGGATTTTCATTCTCTCATTATTTCACAGAACTTCACTGTCCGGCCAAAGTCATCTTCCATCACTGTGTTCAGAAGAAATCTACCATTCTGGTGAGTGTTTTCTGATAGTTATTATATAAAATAAATGGGGGTATATATACCATCAAATCGTATTTATTTACGATTTAACAGTCTTCTTCAAACAATTTTATTTAAAAATTGAGACTATGGAAGAAGTTAGGGTTCTCGCATTGATTTTCTATTTAAACCACCACTTTAAAGTGTTGATTTTCTGTTTAAAACACAAATTGAGTAATGCATGTTGTATATATTTCCTGTTTAAACCACCACTTTGAAGTTTGTATATATTGAAGTATTGAATTTCTATTTAAACAACCACTTTAAAGTGTTGATTTTCTGTATAAACCACAAATTAAATAATGTATGATGTATATATTTTTTAATGATATTTATATCCGTAAAAATCAAATGAAACAGGAAAAAAGAGGTGTTTGGCTAGGATAAGGTTGTATTGTTTCAGAATCTGTAGTTTATATTGTATCATAATATGTATATGCAGTTGAAAAAAATGGTTTGTAGAAGTGAAAGATGCTTAGGATCAAGGTTGAAGAATATTAAATCAAACAAGTATGATCCTATTGTGATCGAGGATAGTACAAAAGTATATTTCTTACTTTTTGAATTTTTATTTTAAATGGTACAAATAGTTAAAAAAATATAATATGTATATATATGGTAGGAGGAAGTAAGATATGAAGAGTTAATCCAATATGAACAACCACAAACTATATATCCAAAAGATGAACAAGCGTTAAGAGGACCTACAAATACACAGATTGTTGTGTATCAGGATCAAAATGTAACGACCTAACTCCTTATACTGAGCCGAAGTCATTACTAAATGTAAACAACATAATTGAAGTCATAAAGTTTGGTTAAAATGAATAAAACCTCATAATTTTATTTATTAAAAAAAAATCAAATCAGGGTAATGTGCAAAATGTAAACAAATATTAAAATCCTACTCGGGCCCTATCTACTTTTAAGAAAACGAAATAGTAAATAAAGAGAAAAAAAACTCAAGTACTAAATGTTTAAAACGGGGTGTAAGCGGAAGCAGAAATCCCTATGGCTCGCCACGGTCACTTTTGGTAGCTCGCCAGCTTGCCCTTGCCATTACCTCGGCCTCTACCTGAAAAACATGACATGGAGAGAGTGAGTATAAAATACTCAGTAAGGGACCCACTACTAGTCCCACTAGGTGCCTGTTAACTTCCTATTAGAGTCCTGAAAATGGTACCCAATAACTAGCACGTTCACGAACACGTGCAACATGTGCTCCTGTAGGAACGAAAATCTGGTCTTCGGTGTTCCGGGGGAGCACCTAGGACATACTGGTCTGTAGCGAACCCGGAGGAAACACTAAGACAATTGGGCTGCGAGGATCCTGTCGAATCACTCGAATCATATCTATATCCATGCTAGACTGGCGTCCCGTCGGACTACACAATCCTAAATAGGTGGTGATCCCGAAGGACACCCATGCAGGTACGACTCTAATAGGCTAAGCTAATAGGTACCCTAACCATAGCATACATATACATAACATCATCATGTAATCATATCAGTTTAATCATCATATCACATCTCATCACCATAACCAAACATAAAGTCATAACCAGCCGTCAACACATTATACCATGTCATCATAATAATTCACATCAGCAGTCACATCATGCCCTCAATAATTAACATATCGTTATGCAGTCTAGTCCTCAAGTGCATAACTAGGAATGCATGCGGTCTCATGATTCTAGTCGTAGAGCTAGTAGTAGAAATCTCTTACCTGGAGATTTGCTCAACGAGTTCTAACAGCAAGAAAAATGTGCTTTCCAAGCAGCGCGGTCCTACATGTTTAATAACGCCAATTTTCACAACTTGAACATTAAATGACCAAGGACTCGAGGATTTAGTTGGAATAACTTACTCGCAGTCGGGTTACAAGGAAGTGGTGTTTACTGAAGGAGTCTTTCACTCAACAATTCAATTGGTCCAAGCTACCTTTTTAAGAGGGATAAATTAGTTCAATCCAAATAAATTATTTAGGTCCAAAAGTCTTAATTCCTTGCTGGGTGTGCTAAAATCCAATTAACTTACCAAAAATAGGTGCAAGGGACCGGAGCAGGCTGGCAGCTCAAGGACAGGCGAAACGGCTCGGCTAGAAAAGTAGGAATTGGCTCGGCTTGAAGGCTGGAGTCGGCTCGGCTTGCGGCAGAAGGCGTGGCTCGATGTGGAGAGGAGTGGCTCGACTACGGTGCGGACATGTGCGGCTTGACGTAGAGAGGAGAGGCTCGACTATGGCACGGATGGGTGCAGCGCGGCTCGGGTCACAAAGGGTGATACGGGTCGACCCAATTCGCGTAGAGCTGGGTGCACGGGTCACGTTTCCAGCTCGGGCGACGGCGTGCAGGCAGAACGCGACGCTCGGTGACGACTTGCAGGCGGAGGGGACGCAGTCCGGCGGTGCTTCGTTTGGGAGCGGGGTGGAGATGCGATCGGGTCGAGTTACGCTTGACGAGGCGCGGTGCACGGCTTTCTGATTCGGGCGGCTGGCGACGCGGCTACGATGAAGAGATCGGCTCGAGCTGATCTGTTCGGCGAACGCTCGACGGCAGCGGCTGGTGGAGGAGGAAGAGGCGGCGGCGGCGGTTTAGGGCTAGGGTTTTGCTTTTTCCTTCTTGGTGAAGATGATGATGGTGCATTAATTGCACATTCCAATGCCCCCATTTAAATAAAATAAAACATTTTATTTTATTTTATTTTTGCTTTATTTTATTACTTTACTCCCTTTCCCCAAAATCTCATACTATTTTTCTTCAATTAAACCCATCAAAATCTCCCTTTTAAAAACTCAATTTCAACCAATCACACCAATCCCTTCTCTTTCTTTTTCTTTTTCCAAATAATATATCCACATTATCTTTAAAAAATATTAATCTCTCTCTCCTCAACCCAAATATCCTTAATCTTCAACAAATAACTTTACCAAATTTATTTTCCAAATAAAACAATTATTATACAAATCAAAAATAATTATAACTCTAAACCTTAATTAATCACAAAGTCAAAATAATCAAGTTCCTCAAATAAATTCGAAATTTCCATATCCACACTTAAGATAATAGTAAAAAAGAAATCAAATTTGTTGGGGCGTTACACAAAAGTTCGTGAAACCAGATGTGGTCTTTGAAACACTGGAGCAAAAATGCCAAAACACAACAAAGGAAAACAATCTAAACCAGTAAGTATATTTTATATTCACTGATGTATATATTTCTTATGCTATTTGCTGATGCTTTAATTATATTTGTTTGTAGATTAATGAAGAAGAAATATCATATGAATTACCACTTAACTTTTCATCGGAGTTTGATGAGGTTTATTTATGATATGTTTTCAATGAAAATGGTTTATTGTACAAATGATATTCTGTTTTCTGTATGAATTGAAACTACCGTTAATGGTATTTGATTATTTGTAGGACAATTTCGCAATAACCAAAAGGAGATTGTTCGAATGTTTGTTGAATTGGAAAAGGGAAGGCCGTTCAAACTGAAAGTGTACGTATATATGAAATGTAGGTATCTAAGAAACTAACGTTACATTAATATAACATTTTTATTGGTTATATGAAATGTATGTATCCAAGAAGAGAAAGTTAAAGAAAGTTGTCAAAGGAAGGGAGAGAAGAAGGATAATAGTAAGAAGCTAAAAAAAAGTAATAAGAAACAAGAGGTGGAAAAACAAGGAACTACAAATGTGAAGAAATGAGGAAGGAAATCAAATAAAAAGGTATATAAAATATATATATATATATATAATATTTGTGTACAGTAAAATGCAGTTATTTTTCACTGAAAATGATCTTATGATTTAAAATGTATATTATTAATATTGTTTTAGAAATCAATTGAGGAGAAAAAATGGGGAAAAAACTGCTGAGGTAAAAGATGATTATGAGGTACTCATTAAATTATTGAAATATACTTAGTGTCATGTAATTTAATAGTATATATATTATGTATACATTGAATGATATTGTCCTTCAAATTATGTTTGCAGGGTGCACCATTGATCTTGGAAAAGGGTCAATGGTCAAGAGTGCATAAATTAAACATCTATGCAAGACGAGATATGATAAGAAATATAAAAACAAAACTAAATACTAGGGAATTAGAAGTTTTTAGAAATACGGCTTTTGTCTAGTTTTCTAGACATAAAATTTTCAAAATTCTAGAGCCAACTTCTATATCACATCATCAATCGTCAATGTACATTGACAAAGCACGATGAATTGTGGTTTAACTTCGAAGGAACTATAACCAAATTTGGCATCAGGGAATTTGAGGAGATAACTTGTCTGAATTATAGTCCCTTGCCAACCGTAGATACTTCTAAAGTGAAGGAAAAATTTCTGTCTTAGTACTTCAAGAATGAAGAACCTATACCGAGGTCAAGGGTCTCATTTTTATTTAATGACTCTAAAAAACTAAAGGAGGAAGATAAAATAAAAATGGCAAAGATATACTTCCTAGAGAATTTCTTCATTGGAAAACAATTCACAATCGTTATTGATTTGTAGTACATCAAATTAGTGGATGATGAAAAACAGTTTGATGTGAATCCATGGGGAAGGATAAGGTATAATGTCGTATAAATTCTATAAAAAAAATCTATGAAAAATCCTTCTGCTCTAGCTGTTGGAATCTCTGAATTCGCTTACTCTCTCTTTGTATGTGCGTATAAATGCATCCCACTATTGACTGGTTCTTCAATACTTTGTGTCCAAAGAATTGATCACAATAACATATGCATGTTGTGGGTAGTTGACGGCCACCCAGAATGGAAAGAACTAGTAGAAAGGGTCTTTGACCATGAACAGGTTTGATGCGAACAATATATTTTATATTTACTGATAATATTAGGGAGGAAACTAATGAAAGATTTGAGAAAGGAGAATGCTCACGTCAAGTTGAGCAATCCAATGAGGAAGTTCCTGAATACTTCCTCAAATTTCAAGAACTAACGATGGCCAACAATAAATCTTTAAACATGAAATTGGACAAACTAATTCTATAGGTCGAAGGTCTGAAAAATATGTTCAATGAAAAGGAAATGGAAAGAGTGGAACCAAATGAAACCATATAAAGGGATGAGAATAATGAGAATGATGGAGGTGAAGGTGATATAAATAATGGTGAAGAAAGGGGAAGGAGGGATAAAAGAGAACAGGATGAGAAATCTAGAAATAAAAGTGAAGGAAAAAATGATCAGCAGGTAGGTTTTTTATTGATTTCTATATTATGATATTTGGATTGATCTTTATATTAGTCATATATATGTGTATTTTGCATACTAACTTTAGTGATGATTAAGACGGAAACAATGAAATAGAAAATGAAAGACAAGAGGTATATTAGACAGATATATAGAATTTATATTTTAATTTACAAATGTATATATTACATACTAATTATGAAGATGATTAGGGAGGACAAAATGATTTGCTTGATGATGTAGTATATAACACTGCTCTACTTAATGAAGTAAACAAAATTGAAAAAGAAGCAATAAAAAGGAAGATAAGTAAATTAGTAAATATAGTTATTAATTTTGAATTTATATGTAGATTGAAACTATTATAAATTACGGTAAATGTGCTTTATGTAGAAGAAAAAAATGGAAAAAAGAACTGCAGCTATTAGGAGTGCTACAATTACTATATGTATATTTTAAAGGTTGATAATATGTATGTCGTAATATTGAAAATGTACATTTCTAATTATTCACTGGAATAATAGGCTTGAGGTAGAGATATTGCTTATCTAAAAGCAGTGAGGAAGAGCATGAGGAGAGGAAATTTACCTTCTAGGATATTGAGATCTCCGTTCACAACGAAATTTAGATCGACGGAGCCAAAGAAGGAAAAAATAGAGTTGAATAGTCAAAGATTTGAAGCACCAACTTTTAAATTGCTCTCCCAAGGCCTGTAGCACACTGTGTTTGCTAATAGCTTGAAAAATGAAGAAACAATTTTTAAGATTGTAATTTGGATTATGTTATTTGGATTTGAAGGAATAGCTTTGAAATTTTATAACTTTTATAAATTGTATATTGTGTTTATTAACAAATACAAAAAGGTACTTTGTTGAAAGGATGTTATAATTTAAATTTAATGGTCGTAATGAATAATGAAATGTATGTTTAGGATGTAGTAGCATTTATCAGGTTATAGAAGATGACAGGAATCTGATGAGAAACTTTTTTGACTGGGATGATAAGGTTACAATGGATATAACATGGTATATATTCAATATTATGATGTATATCATGATATTATACATTATAATTTAATGTTTATTGACATGGAAAATGTAATAAAATGATTATGTTAAGTATATTTTCAATAATTGGTAGATAATTAAAAAAATATAATTGGAATGTTTTGTATAAAACTTTTTCCTATATATGTAATAATATCATGTATCTAACGTATAATAAACATTATAATTTGATATATATTAAATTGGAAAATTGTATATTAAAAGTTAAAAATTGGTGCAGTGTATATTTTCAATAATATGAAGTATATAACAATAGATAACTAAGGAAAATAATGTAAACATAATTCTAGACATATGAAATTTTTTCGAAATTGAGGACACGTTTATAATTGAAATTAAAATTATAGCAACATTACAATATAACAAATTAAATTATAAGTATAAAACATAATAAATCACGATTAATCTAGTTCAATAAGAAAAACTTGCATCTCGGTTATGACCAACACGTCTACAACGGTCACATTTAACGCATCTCTTGAGCTCCATTTTTTAAGGAATTCTAATCTTCTTCGGTCGATCGACTGCACGATTTACATTAGGTGGAAGGATGACAATGAACATAATATCATCAGGTATTTGCCATTGTCAATGATCGCTTAAAGGGATTTATAACGTCTCTATATATTGAACTCAAAATGCTGTTTAAGTAAAGAGGTGAGACATATGACTTAATTGATAAATGTTTCATGATGAAAACAGCACATGCATGCGCATAAGGTATTTCCAATATATCCCTCATCCTGCAACTATAAACCTTCGTAGGTAAGTAAATCACATATTGGGAAGTTCCATTTATGACTTGGTATTTCATGTTATTAACCGGATTAACCTATATTACAAATATATAAAAGATTTATATAATGTATATATGAAATATGGTGATGTATATGAAGAATACGTAAGTATATATAAATTAAGCATACTTTCATTGATCGACTACATCTAATCCGTTCCCTTAATATACCTTCAATGGTTTTGGTAAAATCTGTGACTTGATAATCAACTTCATTTCTTCTTTCAAAAAATCATCTTTGCAGCATCATTCACAAAACCTCAAGCATTGAACATGTTGGTAACTCACTAGCCTTCAGCATAGCAGAATTCAAACTCTCAGATATATTGGTGGTCATGACCTTATATCTCCTACGTGGTGAGTACGCACGAGACCACTTAGCAAAACCAATGGATTCGAGCTTCTCATGTATACCAGGGGTAAAAGATTCCAACAAACGTATTTCATGTTCGAAGTTTACAATATTAAAAGCCTTCCCACATGCATGAAATACGGTATCGACTATTCTCTTATACTTCAACTTCAAGTTCCTAAGTAAATGAACAAGGCATATGCCATGTAAAACGTTGGGAAATACTACCTCTATGGCTTTGCATATACTTTTATGTCTATCAGAGACTATGAAAATCTCATTCCGACCACCTATAATTCTCTTTAATCAGTTGCAAAACAGGTCCATGAGGAATCATTCTCAAAATCCATAACACAAAAGGCTAGTGGAAAAATCTTATCATTTGCATAAGGTGTTGAAGCAGATAAAAGAGTACCACCATACCTATTCTTCATACTTGTTCCATCAATAGAAATGACTAGACGACAATGTTGCCAACCAGAAATTGAAGCAGATAATGCCATGAAGAAGTAAAGAAATTTACCATCGACATCAACTTTATATTTAACAACAGAACCTATGAACATAAAAACAAATGTAAACATATGACGAAAAAATGTTAAGGAAAATGACGAAAAATTAGTGAAATATATGAATAAGTATATTGCCAATATACCAGAGTTGTTGAGTTCCAATGTGTATGCAAATTGGGGTATCATCTTGTAGGAGTCCTCCGGAGATCCGCGAATCTCATCCAACGAGTATGCCATGTTTTTTGGTAAGATATGCTTAAACCATGTTCAGCACGAATGTAATGAACTATATCTTTGAAAGTTGATACTTCAGAACCAGCTAAAGATATTTTGTTCTTAATTAGGTCCTTGATAACAGTAAAGGTGGCCTGCCTATAATCTGTTAATGGAACATCTACTAAATATGTATGTTCAGAATCAAACCTAGTAAGAACCCATAATATCCTATCCCCATGAATACAACAAGAAGCACACAAGGACTTTTTGCAATCTTCAATTACGCATTGCAAAATCATAACTTCCTTGTTTGATTTCACAGTAACGTATTGAAAATTGTCTCTAAGATCAATGGCTTGTACACACTATTTGAACAAAGATTTTGTTGAAAACTTGTCCTGGACTTTCAGTGTAAAGTTGGAATCTACATTAGACATATTTATGTTTTCAAAAAATCGACCCACTTCATGATGGATTTGAGTTTAAAAAGAACTTGACTACGATGAACCCAAACAAATAGATAAAGGACCAACAGAATGAACAATAAGCGCAATATGACGCTCAACATTCGATGTTATTATATGGTAAACCTATTTAACATCGTTATTATTCGTTATAGTCAAATTCTTTTGAATACATTCTATAGGACCTAGGCAAAGGTATATATCAATGTTGTTCATAACAATAATACCGCCTAACTTGGATCTAAGGCTAGTGTACGATTCTTTATAGCACATATGTTTATTAACTATAATTTCGGACACACTAAAACTAACGTAATTGTTCGATTCATTGAAAAAACCATCAAAGTAGACTGCAATTCTGGCCATCCTGATAAAACATATTAGAAATATATGTCACTATTACTAGATGTCCAAATATATGTATTATATATGGTAAAGAAGAAGGGGTATATATCTAAAAAAGACCATAACACATAGATCATATTCGTCAATAAATGTATGAAAATTTATGTATATTATTATGAATATGAAGGGGTATATATTTACTGTAAAGACCCAACTCCTTATACTGAGCTGCAGTCATTACTAAATGTAAATACCATAATTTAAGTCATAAAATTTATTTAAAATGAATAAAACCTCAGAATTTTATTTATAAAAAGCCAAATCAGGGTAATGTGCAAAATATAAACAAATATCAAAATCCTACTCGGGCCCTATCTACTTTTAAAGAAACGAAATAGTAAATAAGGAAAAATAAAACTCAAGTACTAATGTTTAAAACGGGGTGTAAGCAGAAGTCGAAATCTTTATGGCTCGCCACGGTCACTTCTGGTCGCTCGCCAGCTTGCCCTTGCCCCTACCTTGGCCTCTACCTAAAATATATAACATGGAGAGAGTGAGTATAAAATACTCAGTAAGGGACCTACTACTAGTCCCACTAGGTGCCTGTTAACTTTCTATTAGAGTTCTGAAAATGGTATCCAATATCTGGCACGTTCTCGAACACGTGCAACATGCGCTCCCGTAGGAACGAAAATCTGGTCTTCGGTGTTCCGGGGGAGCACCTAGGACATACTGGTCTGTAGTGAACCCGGAGGAAACACTAAGACAATCGGGCTATGAGGATCTCGTCGAATCACTCGAATCATATCTATATCCACGCTAAACTAGTGTCCCGTCGGACTACGCAGTCCTAAATAGGTGGTGATTCGTAAAGACACCCATGCAGGTACGACTCTAATAGGCTAAGCTAACAGGTATCCTAACCATAGCATACATATACATAACATCATCATGTAATCATATCAGTCTAATCATCATCTCACATCTCATCACAATATCCAACATACAGTCATAATAAGCCACGTCATCACATTACCATGCCATCATATAAAACCACATCATTAGTCACATCATGCTCTCATTAATTTACATGTGTTATACAGTCTAGTCCTTAACATGCATAACTGGAGGTGTATACGGTCTCATGGTTCTAGTCGTAGAGCTATTAATAGAAATCTCTTACCTGGAGATTTGTTCGACGAGTCCTAACAGCAAGATAAGGTGTGCTTTCCAAGCAGCGAGGCCCTAAATGGTTAAGAACAACCATTAATAACCTAACCTTCATGGAAAAGAAGTCCAAGAGTCGTTCGAATCAACTTATCCAAGATCAAGGTTGCACTAATTCTCTTTAAGTTGAGAAATTCCACGTTCCAACTCCACTTGGTCCAACCGGTCCTTTCAGAAAGATAATTTAATTTAATCCAAAATTAAATTATTTAAAAACCAAAATTGCTCTTCGTTGGGTATGCCAAAAACCCAACCTACTTACCAAAAACTTACCAATGACAGGTGGGGAAAGGACTAAAAACTAGGTGGCTCGAAAGGGCTTGGCGGCTCGATTGGGAAAGCGGGGATCGACTCGACTTAGAGAATTTCGGCTCACGAACACGGCTTGAGGCGCGGCTTGAGGCGCGGAGTAGGCTAGCGGATGGATACGGCTCGGCTAGCGACTGGACGCGGCTCGACTTGCGGCTGGACGCGGCTCGGCTAGCGGCTGGACGCGGCTTGGAGATGCGGCTCGGTTTCGCGACTTTAATCGACGGCGCTCGATTTCAGCGGTCGGTGCTCGGCTCCGACGCGGTCGCGACTGGGCAACGACTGGTTTCGTGGTGGAGGGGGACGCGAAGCGGATCGGGCGGAGAGATGCAGAGTAGATCGAGGCGGAGCGGCGCGGATCGGATCGAGGCAGAACAACGCGGATGAAGGAAGAGATCGACTGGTGATGCGGGTCGGCTTCCAATTTTTGGTGACTGGCAGCGCGAGTCCGACGGCTTGGAGACGCGAAGGGTGGCGGCTCGGATGGTGGCGGTCGGCTCGGCTGTTCTGTGATGACGTCTACGGCGGCGGCTGGCGGAGAAGGGAGAGGTGACGGCGGATTTTAGGGCTAGGGTTTTTTTCTCCTTGGTGAAGGTGATGGTGATGGTGCATTAATTGCACCTCCCAATGCCCCATTTAAATAAAATAAAACCGTTTATTTTATTTTATTTGCTTTAATTTAATGCTTTACCCCCTTTCTCCAAAAATCTCAATTCCAACCAATCACCTACATTCCTTCTTTTCCTTTTTCTTTTTCCAAATAATGTCTCACCATTAACTTTAACCAAATCAATTTTCTCTCTCCTCCACCCAACTATTTTTAATCTTCACCAAATAACTTTACCAAATTTATTTTTCAAATAAAACAATTATTAACCAATTCAAAGTAATTATAACTATAAACCTTAATTAATCACAAGGTCAAAACAATCAAGTTCCTCAAATAATTTCGAAATTTCCATATCCACACTTAAGATAATAATAAAAAGGAAATCAAATTTGTTGGGGCGTTACAATCTTTCTCCCTTGAAAAACTTTCGTCCTCGAAAGTTCTAATCCTCGAACAGCTCGGGGTACTGGGCTCTCATGTCCTCTTCTCTCTTCCATGTGGCCTCTTCAACTCCATGGTTTCGCCAAAGAACTTTGACCAGTGAAATTTCTCGGCTACGGAGCTTCTTGACTTCCCTTGCCAAGATCTCGACAGGCTGCTCCTCGTAGCTCAAGTTCTCACTGATTTGCAGTGGCTCGAAGTCCACTACATGCGTCGGGTCTGCGATATACTTCCTCAGCATGGAGACATGGAATACGTCACGCACTGCAGAAAGAGATGGGGGCAACGCCAAGCGATAAGCTACAGGGCCAATCCGCTCTAGTATCTCAAATGGCCCTACGAAACGTGGACTTAGCTTCCCCTTCTTCTCGAACCTCAGAACACCCTTCATAGGTGCTACCTTCAGAAAGACCATGTCTCCCACCTCAAACTCGAGATCCTTACGCCACCCATCAGCATAACTCTTCTATCTGCTCTGTGCCGTCAACATACGAGCTCGGATCTTCTGTATGGCTACGTTGGTGGTCTGAACTAACTCGGGGCCTAGCATCCTCTGCTCACCAACCTCGCCCCAGCAGACAGGAGATCTACAACACTTACCATACAGAGCCTCAAATGGTGCCATGCCGATGGTGGCCTGTAACTGTTATTATAGGCGAACTCCATCAGATGCAAATGGGAGTCCCAACTCCTTGAAAACTCTAGCACGCAGGCTCGCAGCATGTCTTCCAAAATCTGGTTCAATCTCTCTGTCTGACCATCAGTCTGAGGGTGGAAGGCCGTGCTGAAGTCTAACCTCGCGCCTAATGCAAGTTGAAGTCCTTTCCAGAACTTCGATGTGAAACGAGCATCTCTGTCCGAAACGATGGATACAGGTACGCCATGCAGTTTCACTATCTCTGTCATATATAACTGTCCCCACTTACTGGCAGTGTAAGTGGATTTCCCTGGAACAAAGTGGGCTAACTTCGTGAGTCTGTCGACAACAACCCAGATCACTGTATAGCCCTTTAGGGTCCTGGGCAGTCCTATAATGAAGTCCATCGACACACTCTCCCATTTCCATCCTGGCACACTCAAGGGTTGCAACAACCCGGCTGGCCGCTGTCTAGATGCCTTCACCTGCTGGCACACCAAACACCTACTGACAAAATCTGCCACTTCTCTTTTCATGTTCCTCCACCAATAGACACTCCTTAAGTTCTGGTACATCTTCGTACTTCTAGGGTGCATGGTAAATGGAGAACTGTGAGCCTTAGTCAAAAGCTCTATCTTGACTGCACTGTCTTCCGGCACACACAAGCGTCCCTCAAACGTAAGGCCATCGTCAGAGGATATGAAGAAATCCTCACCTTGCCCTGTCTCTACCAAACGACGCTTCTCGACCAAATAAGGATCATTTAGCTGAGCAATGATAATCCTCTACCTCAAGGTCGGCTGCACTGACAATTGAGCCAACTGTGAGGTAACCTCTCCTACTGAAACTGCAATCTCGACTCTCTTAAAATCTCTGAGTAAGGGGGCTTGCTTGGTGATTAGTGCTGCTGAATGTGCAACCTTCCTACTCAGCGCGTCAGCTACTACATTTGCCTTACCTGGGTGGTACAGAATCTCGCAGTCATAGTCTTTCACTAATTCAAGCCACCTCCTCACTCATGTTCAGCTCCTTCTGGGTGAATAAGTACTTCAGGCTCTTATGGTCAGTGAAAATCTGTATCTTCTCACCGTACAGGTAGTGCCTCCATATCTTTAGTGCAAAAACCACTGCTGCCAACTCTAAATCGTGGGTAAGGTAGTTCTGCTCATGATTCTTCAACTGACGAGAGGCATAAGCAACTACCTTACCTTGCTGCATCAGAACACAGCCCCAGTCCCTTTTTGGAAGCATCACTGTAGATCACAAAACTTCCTGACCCATCGGGCACTGTCAGGACTGGTGCAGTCACTAGCTTCTGCTTAAGCTCCTGGAAGCTACTCTCGCAAGCTGAGCTCCAAACAAAAGGGGTTCCCTTCCTGGTCAACTGGGTCAAGGGGCTGGCTATACGTGAGAAGTCTTCCACGAACCTCCTGTAGTAACCTGCCAAGCCCAGAAAACTACGAATCTCGCTAACCGTAGACGATCGAGGCCAATTGGTAATCGCTTCGATCTTTGCTGGATCCACAGAAACTCCCTCACTGGACACCACATGTCCAAGGAAAGATACCTTCTTCAGCCAGAACTCGCACTTGGAGAACTTGACATACAGCCTATTGGCTCGAAGAGTCTCCAAAACTTGGTGCAAGTGCTCCTCATGCTCAGCCTCCGTTTTGGAGTAGATCAAAATGTCGTCAATGAAAACTATGACGAACGAGTCTAGGAAGTCCTTAAACACCCTGTTCATCAAGTCCATGAATATCGCAAGAGCATTAGTCAACCCAAAAGACATCACAATGAACTCGTAATGTTCGTATCTCGAACGGAAGGCCGTCTTAGGGATACTACTGTCCCTGATCCTCAACTGGTGATAGCCTGATCGCAAGTCGATCTTAGAAAAGATAGTGGCTCCCTGCAACTGATCGAACAAGTCATCAATCCTGGGCAAGGGGTAGCGGTTCTTGACTGTCACCTTGTTTAGCTCTCTGTAGTCAATGCAAAGGCGCATCGACCCATCCTTCTTCTTCACAAACAACACTGGGGCTCCCCAAGGTGACACACTAGGTCGGATGAAACCCTTGTCCAGCAACTCCTGCAGCTGTACCTTCAGCTCCTTTAGCTCAGCTGGAGCCATTATGTAAGGGGCCCTCGAGATAGGAGCAGTGCCCGACTCTAACTCGATGGCGAAGTCTATCTCCCTGGGAGGCGGAAGTCCTGGAAGCTCGTCGGGGAAAACATTAGGGTACTCCCTTACCACTGGTTCGGAGGACAGGGAGACTTTCTGTTCTCTGGTATCCACTACGCTTGCCAAGATGCCCCAAGTACCCTGGCTCAGCAGTTTACTCGCCTTCATGGCTGAGATGACCTTGGGTATACATACAATGTCTGCCCCCTAAATTTGAAACTAGGCTCAGAGGGAGGGTTAAAGACGACTTCCTTACCAAAACAGTCTATGCTTGCATGGTTAGCCGACAACTAATCCATGCCTAAAATCACGTCAAAATCCTGCATGTCTAACACTAGTAGGGTCACGTCTAACATATGATTCGCTATCTCTACCCGACATGTCTTTATTTTTTCTTTTGGACAACAGGACCTCCTCAGATGGAGTAGAAACAGACAACACTACCCAATGGTTCTACCTCTAAACCCACGTGCTGAATGAACACAAAGGATATGAATGAGTGGGATGACCCAGAGTCAAACAGTACAAAAGCATAGTGCCCCAAGATTGGGAGCGTACTTGTCACCACTGTACCAGCTCGTTCGACCTCCTGACGGGTAGTGGCAAAAACTCTTCCCTGTTGGAAAGCAGAGGGCTAATGCGGTGTCGTCTCAAAGGGTTTCCGAGGACACGCGTCAGCAGTGTGTCCTGGTTGTTTACACCTGAAGCAAACTCCGCTCCCGGCCAAGCAACGACCTCTATGGACTCTCTCACAGGTAGTACAGACGGGTAGCTCTCTGAGAGTTCTCCCGGCTGCTGCAAGCTCCCATCGGTGCCTCTAAAAGACACCTCCTGACCTCAGAGTTCACTGCGGTATCACGTCAGGCTGCGACTCAACCTTCCTCTTCTGTCCCAAGGCTGACCCTCTGCCGGCAGCCTTAGACGAATCAACTCTCTCATGCAGGCTCAAATCCAGTGCTATGCGTAGTGCATCAACATGAGTGGCTGGCCGGAGGGCTCAGACGATGCCCTGAAGGTCTAGTCTGAGACCTCTAACGAATTTCTTGGTCCTGGCAGCTTCATCTCTTACCACATCGGTAACGAAATGGGATAGCATATCGAACTCGGCGTCATACTGCTCCACGGTCATATCGCCTTGCTCCAAGTTTAGGAACTCTTGCAGCTTGGCGTGCTTCACGTTGGCAGAGAAGAACTTAGCGTAGAAGTTCTCCTTGAACTGCTCCCAGGTTATTTTGCTGACGTCGCCCCCCAGCATCCTCTCAGCAGTCTCCCACCAGGCGGTGCCTCTATCCTCCAAGAAGAAAATTGCACACTACACCTTCTGGTCTTCTGGGCACTTTATGTACCGAAAGATAGTCTCTATGGACGTCAACCACATTTGGGCCTTTGTGTGGTTGTCCATGGATCCGTCAAAAGTCTTAGGATTATACTTCCTAAAGTCTCTTAAGTGTTTGGCCTCAGCCGACAGTTGAATTGGCGCGGGCTAAGCTTCCACAAGGGCTGGAGGAATGATGGTCTGGGCCTAAACAGGGGCGGCCTGGTTCTGCTGGGCAGCGAGGAAAGGCGCTAGAGCAGCTTGTAGCATGTTCTGATAGCGCTGCTCCATTGCGGCGAGATTCGCTTGGGTGACCGGTGCGTTAGGGTCGGCCGTCGACACAGCAGGTTGTTCCTCCGGCTGGCCACGACCGACTCCTCTACCTCCCCTACCACCTCCTCGGCGTGCACCTCTACGTGGCGGCATTTTCCCTAAATTCACCAGTAAGAACCTTTCACCACAAGAACATAACACTCAAATTTCTATGTTTATTCTATTCAGGCGAGGTTATAATCTTAACATTAGCAAGGCTTTGAGACATACCTGGCGAGTGACGAAGGACCGTATAGCCATAGGGTAAAATAAAACCAAAACAAAACAAAGACTTACATCGTAAGTCAGTCTACATAACCTAAAACACTGGGCTCTAAAACCAACTGTAAAGACCCAACTCCTTATACTGAGTTGAAGTCATTACTAAATGTAAATACCATAAATTAAGTCATAAAATTTATTTAAAATGAATAAAACCTCAGAATTTTATTTATAAAAAGCCAAATCAGGGTAATGTGCGAAATATAAACAAATATCAAAATCCTACTCGGGCCCTATCTACTTTTAAAGAAACAAAATAGTAAATAAGGAAAAATAAAACTCAAGTACTAATGTTTAAAACGGGGTGTAAGCGGAAGCAGAAATCCCTATGGCTCGCCACGGTCACTTCTGGTCGCTCGCCAGCATGCCCTTGCCTCTACCTCGACCTCTACCTGAAATACATGACATGGAGAGAGTGAGTATAAAATACTCAGTAAGGGACCCACTACTAGTCCCACTAGGTGCCTGTTAACTTCCTATTAGAGTTCTGAAAATGGTACCCAATATCTAGCACGTTCTCGAACACGTGCAACATGCGCTCCCGTAGGAACGAAAATCTGGTCTTCGGTGTCCTAGGGGAGCACCTAAGACATACTGGTCTGTAGTGAACCCGGAGGAAACACTGAGACAATCGGGCTGCGAGGATCCCGTCGAATCACTCGAATCATATCTATATCCATGCTAGACTGACATCCCGTCAGACTACGCAGTCCTAAATAGGTGTTGATCCCGAAGGACACCCATGCAGGTACGACTCCAATAGGCTAAGCTAACAGCTACCCTAACCATAGCATACATATACATAACATCATCATATAATCATATCAGTCTAATCATCATCTCACATCTCATCACAATATCGAACATACAGTCATAATAAGCCACGTCATCACATTACCATGCCATCATATAAAACCACATCATCAATTACATCATGCTCTCATTAATTTACATGTGTTATTCAATCTAGTCCTTAACATGCATAATTGGAGGTGTATACGGTCTTATGGTTCTAGTCGTAGAGCTAGTAGTAGAAATCTCTTACCTAGAGATTTGCTCGACGAGTCCTAACAGCAAGATAAGGTGTGTTTTCCAAGCAGCGAGGCCCTAAATGGTTAGGAACAACCATTAATAACCTAACCTTCATGGAAAAGAAGTCCAAGAGTCGTTCGAAGCAACATACCCAAGATCAAGGTTGCACTACTTTCTTTCTTTCTCATTCTCTTTTTTTAAAAAAAAATTTACTTATTTTTTTTTATAACTCGACTGCCATACACATATATATATATTTATTATTATTATTATTATTATTAATAAAGTCATGCTTATCTTCTTTCATTTCTTTTTTTTTTAAAGAAAATAGGGAAATTAAATGGGTGCTTACAACGGTGAACTAACAAAGGAAGGAAACTAGATGGAATTGGTTAAGAAATCAAGTTATGTTCCGGCAGAGGATCAAACCGAATTGGTGGAGAAATTGATATACAGAAGTCGGCGAAAATTGATAATGAGAAGAAAACGACGGACGAAGTATGCTGAATAATTAAGAAATATATTTTTTAAAAAAATTTCCATATTATAACATATATTATTTGATTATAATTTAAAATCAATTAAATAAGGTAACATTCTTTTCATTAATATAAAGATTGCATATTAATTAAAAAACATAATTAAGAAAATTATAATTTACACAATGATGATAAAAATAATGTAATTAAGGAAACAATTAATTCTTAATTTTAAATTTACTATATAATTAATATTAATGATAAGGATAACATCGTCATGAAAATCTATGAATTCCTGGTTAAGCAAAAGAATCTTAATTTAGAATATTTAAAACTTTGTAGTCAAATTAGAATTTTGGAAAACTTACACACATGTAATAAAATACCAAACTATTTTCGGCCAATGTAACAAAGTCCATAAAGTTAGTCATTTTCTAAATATTTCAAGTTTGTCCTTTCACCTTTTTCTCTTCCTCGCGATGAAATCGTCTTCTTCCTCTTGTGATTTCTTTCATATTCTTCCTCCTACGATTTTTTCATCGTCTTTCTTCTTTTTCTCTATTTTTTTATGCGATTTCTTTCCATAATTTTTCTTATTTTTCAATTTTTTTTCGTCGTTAAATCTTCTCATCGTCTTTCTTCTTTTCTTCTTTTTTTTTCGCTGCGATTTCTTTCCATTGTCTTTCTTCTTTTCTGATTTTGTGATTTCTTTCGATGTCTTTTCTTCTTTTCTATTTTTTTTACATCGTTTAATATTTTATTCGTCTTTCTTCTTTTCTGATTCTTTTTTACGTCGTTTAATTTTTCATTGTCTTTCTTCTTTTCATTTTTTTTTTCGCTGTGATTTTTTTCCATTATCTTTCTTCTTTTCCTCTTCTTTTTTTACGTCATTTGAATTTGGATAACCAAATCTAAACGATTGTGTACAAAAAATTAGCAAATCAAAAAAGTCGTGTATAAAAAATCTTGAAAAAAATCATTCAAATTGGAGTAGCCAAATGTAAACGATCGTGTAAAAAAAAAAATTATCGATAGACATATCTAAACGATCGTGTACCAAAAGAATTAAAAAAATCATTTAACCAAATCTAAACGATCGTGTAGACAAATCTAAACGATTGTAGAGACAAATCTAAACGATCGTAAAGACAAATCTAAACAATCGTATAAAAAAAATAAACGATCGTGTAGCAAAAGAATTTTAAAAAATCGTTTAGCCAAATCTAAACGATAGTATAAAAAATAAACGATCGTGCAGTAAAAGAATTTTAAAAAAAAAATTGTTTAGCCAAATCTAAACGATCGTGTACCAATATTTGAAAAAAAATCATTTAGATTTGGATCCCCAAATCTAAATGATTAAATCTAAACGATCGTGTAACCAAATTAAACGATTGTATAACAAAATTAAACAATAGAATTGAAAAAATAAATTGTAGTTATATCTAAATGATCGTGTACCAAACAATAGCCAAATCCAAATCTAAAACGATCAAATCTAAACAATCGTGTAACCAAATTAAACGATTGTGTAACAAAATTAAACGATAGAATTGAAAATTAAATTGTAGTCATATATAAACGATCGTGTACCAAACAATAGTCAAATCTAAACGATTGCAAATATATTACGTGCGCGTTATTGATGACGTAGTTAACGGGACATTTTTAATATTTTATACGATAGACCTCTAGATTTTTTCTATTTTAAAAATTATTTTATACCGTATACATATTTTACTGTTTTTTATATTTTAAAAAAGACCTCTAGAATTATTGTCTAAAACTTTCTATTTCAAAATTTGTGAGAGGAAGAGATACGCCTAATAATTGGGCCTCGGCTCTCTAATGCCTTAACGGATAACGATAATTATTCCCCACGTGGTTTGTCTGTCACAAAGACAATAATTCTAGAAGAAAAGAAAAAGAATTAAACACCGAGTCAGGATATTATTTAGTTCACCACTTATCATTTTACGCCACGTAGTGAGGGCCACTAATTTGACTTAAAGAATTGCCAGTTGGAACACCACGTTAGCTTGGACAATTTGCTGTCATTTACTTTGACACGTAACTATGAGGCGGTATTAGTAATATTTGAGTTTAATTAGGGGCAGAATTGGAATGAAAATCCTGACCTAATTTTATTAATCATTTACAATAATGTAATTTAAGTCCACTAAGGCATTGACAAAGTACAATCAGATGGTCAAATGTGACCTTAATCTTCATTTTCGTTTAATCCTTTTTTGGCTAAAATTTTGAAGATTTCCAAGTTAATTCTTTTTTATTTTATAGCTTTTTTACCAAACGTAGAAATTCAAAACGTTACATATATCTTTGTTCTCTCCTGCAAAATTCCCATCCTATCATATAATTTATAACTGTTTTTAGATGTAGATGTAGTAAAATAAATTAAAATAACTAAAATATTTTACAAAGATGATAAAATATTTTCTTTATAGATATTGATAAACAATAATAAACTACTATCATATATACCCATAGATATTCATAGACATTTACGGTGCCTGTCACTATTTGTTATTGATAAACTATGAATTTTTTATAGATTTATAATTATTTTTGAAATTTTTATCACCTAAAAAAAATTTCTCTCTCTCTCTCTCTCTCTATATATATATATGTATGTATATTTTAAAATAAACTGTTAAATGAAAAATTTGAGTAAACAAATATTTATTATTATTTTATTCTAAACATGCATTCTCATATTGCTAAGATAGTAATATGAAATCTCTTTTATGTACCCATACAATCATTAATGAGTTGGGGCTCCAAGGGGCACCCAAGTTTTGGAAGGGGAAAGGAAATAGGTAAAAGTAAGTTTGTCAATATATCCATACGCATTCGTCGTCATCGGACTGGCGAGACGAGGAATAAAATAATAATATAATATATTTTTGCTAAAAAATTTTAAATTTTCAAAAACTGTTTTTTATACTAAAAGAATTTCTAACCATTGAGTTTATTCCAATCGTACATTGACTGTTGAGTTGTTTTTTATGTCATTAAATATGTGACTGTTGGAGCCTCTCTCCCCATCCACTATATATACGTCCTATCTCCCTTCACATTTCACAACAAATTCTCTTCAAACTCTCTCCGTATTCTACCTCTTTATCAACCAAAATTTTGTTTCTTATTTTCCAATCATTAGAATGTCTGTTTGAATGTTGGTTTCCCGATTAGTATCTGGTAAAATACTGATTGACGAAACAAGACTGTTTTATCCTTAATGACGACAGGGCGATACAAATCTGTTTGCACAAAAGAGTAGAGCTGCAAAATATCTTAAAGAAAGCTTGATCTATGAATCAGCCTTCTATTCTAACTTATTTTTGTTTTGTAGTAGGCATTTTGTAACGACCCAACTTTTCCGGACTAAGCTGAGGTCACTACCAAATACCAAAACTCGACCATTCAACATAAAATTAAAACGGACCAGATACGATTCATTAAAACATTATAAACCTTACAAAAGACAGTTTCGGGCCCTATTTTAAATAATTCAAAAAGTCACAAAATAAAATGTCCAGTCACCAGTCCAAAAATCACAGTCAAAATATTCTGACAAAATACATAGCGGAAGCGAAAAGAAAACCAGACGCGTCCATATGGCCTTCACGCATCCTTCCTGCCTCTCGTCGGTCTGCCCCTCGCTGTACCCCTACCTGAAAAGTTAAAGAAGAGAAAGGGTGAGTATAAACATACCCAGTAAGGGACCCACTACTGGGCCCGTTAGGGGACAACAGTTAACTTCCTATTCGGGGGTACCCTACGTAACAGTCTAGTGGTTCCGTAGAACGCACATATCAGTCTAGTGCTCCCGAAGGATGCACATATCAGTCTAGTGCTCCCGAAGGATGCACATATCAGTCTAGTGCTCCCGAAGGATGCACACATCAGTCTAGTGCTCCCGAAGGACACATTTATTCGTAAGGCACACTACCCCATAGATGAAGCTAACCGTTATCCCTCAGTCCATACTAAACTGTCTACATCCGTCACTCCCCAACGGCATTCATACTTACAGTTCTGCCCTAGGCTTTGTCAGTCAGATAGTATCGGTCTAAATGTCTACACCCTCAATTGTTATACGCATCACCAATTCGTACGCCATTAGGGAAAACCCTAGATTCAATCGACTAACCAACCAAAAACCGGACTCATTGTCCTTCCCCGTCCAAAATCCATGAACCACATCCAGACCAGTGTTTTACTACATACTGAATCGTAACTTTAAGGCCCATCAACACAAAATCTCAATCCACAATTAGCATTCACAGTATATTTACATCAGACAAAATATATATTATCAGTACTTAACAGTCAACATACATGCAGTTATTCAGTACAGTCACTAACGTGCAATCCCCTGTGGATTACTACGTTTTCAGCCTGGACTCGGGGTCCAGTAGTAGGAAAACCCTTACCTGATACTCGGTTATGCCCCTAGATCGAATCCACGCTCAACAGATCCACCTAAACGAAACACGAAGGTTTTAGTAGCTGACTTTAGTAGAAGCCGTTTTAAAAGGTCAGAAGCGATATCCGTTGACTTACCCAAGGAAAGGAAGCTATCTCCAACCAGGCCTGCCGCGGAACCCGAGAACTTAAGCGTCAACTCTGTACTACCTTCAAGGGAGAAAAGTAGAGCCATATCTTATTCCAATATTCAAACTCTAATCGGATGTAGCAACATTAGGGAATTCATCGAAAACAATCCTTACCGAAGACTCACCGTGACCCGGAGCGGAGGAAGGAAGGCTTGGGTGGCTTGGTGAAACAAGGAGCTCGGCTCGGCTCGGCTCGGCTCCACCTCGGCTCGGCTCGGCTTGGTCTCGGCTCGGCTCGGCTCCACCTCGGCTCGGCTCGGCTTGGTCTCGGCTCGGCTCGGCTTGTGGCTCGGCTCGGCTCGGCTCGCGGCTCGGCTCACTCGGCTCGCGGCTCGGCTCACTCGGCTCGCGGCTCGGCTCGCGGCTCGGCTCACTCGGCTCGCGGCTCGGCTCGCGGCTCGGCTCACTCGGCTCGCGGCTCGGCTCACTCGGCTCGCGGCTCGGCTCACTCGGCTCGGCTTACTCAGCTCGGCTCACCCGGATTTGTGTGGCTCGGACCGGAAACGGGTTCGGGTCAGCTTGGAACCGGGTCGGGTTGGACGAAACGGGCAGCACGGTTTTGAGGGCTTTCTCTCTTCCGGCGACGGCGGCGGCGAAACGACGCTGGGAGGCGTTCGACGACGGGGACGGAGAAGAAGAGAGGGATGGTGGCGGAGACGAAGGCGGAAGAGAAACGGAGTGGTGCGGCGGCGTCGGGCGATTGAGGCCGAGAGGAGATCCGAAACGATGGGGAGCCGCGGCGGACGACGGTGGCCGAGGCAGACGACGACCACACGGACGGAGATGGAGGAACCGGCGGCGATGCAGAAACGAGGAAGAAAGCGATGGAGGAAGAAGAGGAAATGGATGGGGCTCGTGGCTGTGGCGCGGCGTGAGGAAGGAGACAGCGAAAACGAAAAGAAGAGGGGGGGGCGCGCGAGGGTTTCCCCTTTTTTTTTTTTAAAATATATATATATATATATATATATATATTAAAACATAATAAATATAATTAATATTAAAATATTAATATTAAATAATTTTAAAAATAATAATATATATTAAATAAAATAATAATAATAATAATAATTTATAATAAAACATTAATACTAATTAGTTATAATAATATTAGATAATAATATTAATATTTATATTAAGTAAATAGTAAAAGGATAATGTAAATATTAATATTAAAATTGAAATGACAATAATACCCAAATACTAATAATATAATTACTATTATATTATTAAAATTCACTTAAAAATGCGAAAATTTTTACCTCGAGCTTCGGGGCGTTACATTCTTCCCTCCTTAGGGAACTTTCGTCCTTGAAAGTTTTATCCCTCGAACAGCTCGGGATAACGGGACCTCATGTCATCTTCATGCTCCCATGTAGCCTCTTCTACCCGGTGATTCCGCCATAAGACTTTAACTAGGGGAATTTCTTTATTCCTCAACGTCTTCACCTCTCTAGCAAGCACCTCAACAGGTTGTTCAA